>NC_136528.1:12680132-13880132 GCF_910591455.1 Pholis gunnellus
AACCATTCTCCTCTGCCTAACAATGGCCACATGTATCAGAATTGAATGTGGCTTTTGATACCTATTCTGATTTAAAAATCATTGCTATAGGCATTTCCAGTGGGACACCTCCAGTCTAGCCTATATGTCACTCTGATTTGTATCTCAGTGCTTACATTAACAAGGTGGCCAACACCAATGTACCATTACCTGGGTTTATGAACAGTATATCACACACCTGTACTCAGCCCAGACATGGTTTTACTAAGGTGTCTGTGTTTCTTTAGCAGACGCGTCCCCAGCCAGACCCCGGTCTGACGAACATTTGGCCGGTCAGGCTAGACGTCTAGGGTGTCTGTGTGGTGGCCCGGACAGGCCAGAGACAGGAAAGAGGACTTCTAAATCAGCCAGCAATCCAAAGGCCTTCCATAAATCCTCCAAATGGGCTCGGGTGGGGGACGTAAAGCACACCTGCAAGACTTATGTAAGTCTTATTAAACCATAAATTGCTAACACCAGCCCCTCGCTGGAGCTGCTCTTGGCTGGAATAAATCTCAGAGAGCGTCCAGTAAGGAGAAAGAGAGAGTGAGAAGGAGAGATAAAGTGGGTGAGGGGGAGAAAGATTTAGTGGAGCTTAGAAATAGTGAGAGTGTGGTGGACGTACTAAAGGTCTGACAGTTAAACATTGCTGTTTGATGATAGAGCAGACAATACTTGGCTTTGATTGGAGTGAACACCGACCACATCGTCGTACCTCGTACCACAGAGACCTCAGGGTGAGGGTGTTTTCGGAAAACTTTCCAGAATGTCAAGCTCACAAGATACATTAAAAAGTTGTTATGGTAACGGCCTCAGTCTGGTCATCTTCCCCACACATTCAGGCCCTGTAAGGAGTAACTCCTCAGCAGTCACAGAGACCACTGTGAGCAACATGCGGAATATTTGTAGGAAATCAGAGTTCCTGAGCTCCTGAGCCCCGGTGAGTTCCCAACACACCCACGCTCTCCTCCCTCCCTGGTTGTGGGTCCTTGAATTAAACATCAAAGCACACAGGAGCATAGGGCCCAACTGCCATAAATAACTGTGCGCTTGGGGAGGGGAGGGGAGGATGTTCAGATAGGAAGAGAGCAGGTCACCCGATCGCTCATACACATTCTGTCAAAGCAAATTCATTTGTTCACAAAATGGGTGATGTTGTGTGAGGTTATTGATTTCCTGATGCCATCTGTCTTCTCTGAGGCTTTGGCAAGCAGGCTCTGGCACTACCAGCCTCAGGTTCCCCTGTATTAGTCTCCACAGCTCAGGTGGACAGAAGGGAGATGTGCAGCAGGTATTGGACACTAATGGGGGATGGCTTATGTGACACTTACTCAGACACAATGATATCTGGCATGGGAGCAAAACTCACTGTTAAATATTACTGTTATTATTTTTATTTTTTATGTCAGACTGACCTAGAATAGACCATCCCATCATCTCTAAAATATAAAAGTTGATGGTGTTAATGGTGTTCTGTGTATTACAAGACAAGCGTATCTCTTTTTGCTCTGTTCTATTGTTGAATATGAAGCAAAGAATATATAAACAGCAACACTGTTAGTCAAAAAGGCATAGGTTTGGGAGAAAATCCATGCTGAAGGTAGTGATTAACATCTAATTTGTCACAAACACCTGCATACACAAGTTCAGGCCCACCCTCGATCTCCTCCTTTCACTAACTAGTCTAGAAGTCACAGTGTACCTCTATGTTGAGCTATGGTGTGTGGAGGGCAGGCCTTCAAACATGGGGCCCAGCTGCTGCTGTGTATTTTTGTCAGCCAACACACACACATTGGCATCCCTTGGTGTTTGCTCTTGTGGAGGGCACATGTTACTGGGTAAATTATCATAGCGACGGTAAACAGTGTTTTTATAAGGGAATGTAGCTTGGTTGTTATATTTGAAGTCTGTGCTTTGTATACTGCTGTGCTATTAGGACAGATTGAGGATGTTTGCGCCTGGTGTCTGCACTCCGCCCATGTGGGGTACACACACACACACACACACACACACACACACACACACACACAGTGACAGGCTTAGTTGTCGTTTTGAGTCTTAAATGGCTCTTTTGTTGTTTTCATCATAAGAAAAATAAGAAAACATCACAGCCTAAGGAGTGTGTGTCAATGTCACACTCGTGTCAGTCTCAGGGTAAATGCAGATAAACAGCAACAGCAGGGGAGGAAAGACATGAGCTTCCAAATTGTAGAATAAGATTGTTATGCACTGTGAAATATGTATGTTGTGTGTTTCAATACTACTGCAGTCAATGGAGAGACTAGCTTTTAAAGCATACTGATTTAGCATTAGACGTGAACATGACGTCTGGCAATTGCTTTACATTCAAAGCAGCTGAGTCACGATATAGCTTGATAACAAGGTAATCCGATAATGATAGAGTCAAACAGATGAATGGCTAGGAGATAAAAGACTGATGTTTTAAGGTCTTCACTTTTCAATTAAACTCATTTGAACCATGGATATGGGTCTCGTAAATTTTGCAGACACCAAGGTCTCTCTTAAGGCTCAATTGGGTGCCATCTTGGTAACACCTCCCTCCAGACAGTGAGTCTGTGACTAACACTCTGAGAGTTGAGTCTTCTAGATTTAAAGGCTTTTTTTTTTCCAAAGCTCAGACGAAATTTGTTTTCCAAATGATGACATAGGATACAAGTCTGAGGTACAACAACAATTCAATTTGACGTTATTAAAATCTCATTTCATGAAGGCATTTTTGCACAGGAACTATTGCCCCCATTGGTGTGATGTGCTGTATAACAGTTAAGCGGCCGATGCTTTGACTGTCCAGTCACTGCAGTCATCTCAGCGTTTTAAATTTGCCCATTCTAAACTGATAGAGTGCTCCATCTCCTCTATGAATGGAGGAAATGGAGGAAAGCAGCGAATAATGATGATGACATTTCTTTTTTCTTTTTTTTTGAGCCCCAATTACCCGCTAATGTGTGATAAAACCAGAAAAATGGACAGTCGTTATGTGTGGGGCCTTCCACAATGGCAAAATCATTCTTTCCCACCCTCCCGTTCCTTGGATGGGAATAATCATGTTTCGTCCCAAACACCTGCGCTTCAGTTGCCCTGACCTGCCATCCAAATGAGTGCAATTAATGACAATTACCCTCCAGGTGTCACAACATAGACATTTACTGATAGGGGCCTATCTGGAGGGAGCACGCGCTTGTCCTCCAAGTAAATATGTAATGATAACAGCTGTAACACAGTGGGGTGGAGGGGGGCACAATTGCTACCAGTGCAATCTATTTGTATTTGCCTCTGCTCAGCACCACATTAACCAGTCCAGACAAACCAGAACGGATAGACTTGGATTTTCCCTGTGGGACACAGGGGAGTTGACTAGGTGTTGGAATTCCTGATCAGATGATTAAGGCAGATGGGGTCTAGAAATTGTTTCTGCATCGGATTAGTGGTTCGGTGATAACGCATCATTTGTTGCATTCCACCTTAAAAGATATTTCCGGTTTTATTTTCATAGTTTTGGCCACCATTTCTGTTGGTAATAACAACATCGTACTCATCCGGGTTAACTGCTGAGACGGAATGAAGCGACAATACTTACAGGCTTTGAGGAAGCAAGACAGACTCTCTGTTGTAAACATCCTCACATATTACAGACCAACTGGCAGATTTAATTTTGACCTTACTTTGACTACTTTTCAAAAAGCGATTATGACCAACGTTTTATGTGTGCTCACTTTTGGTTTTACTCCCGGTAAAATGTAATAATGTAGCAACATTAAAGAACAGCTGCAATCTTTGAATACTTTGGAATCAAATATGGGCCAGAGACTGTGTGTGAATTCTGTAAATGGTAGCTGCCATATAAGCTCTTTTAGCCAATTTCCCTGTGTGAAGTGAGATTTCTCAGGTGCACAAGTCAACTTTAACCCTCCTCCTCCTGTGGGTTCACCGTCCTTTCCCTCTGAACCAGCATTAGCATAAAGGTATTAAAATGTGAATAGGAATTAATTTGGACTTTCCCCTCCATAGGAATTAATGGAAGTTTGTTCTGCCCGTACCCTCAGACGGCTTGCGCTCCTCCACAGTCCATAAATATTAATATTAATACGGCATCGCATTTAAAGGTAGCGCTTGGCTGAAGCCGTATACAGAATATTATTAGAGATCACGATACGTTTCTCATGAGAAGTACAGCTGAGTGAATGCATTGCCTTGCCGTTGTGATCTGTAAAATCCAATCTTCATACAGCACAAAAAGTTATTTTCAGAGAGACGGAAGATTAGCAGGGCCGAATGGCTGCTGTCTAAAGCCATTAGGCAGGTGGGGATTTTTTTTTCTACGCCGAGTTGAGAGAAGGGCCCACATCTTCTGCTCTATCAAGGTACTGATTCACAGGCGCACCACTGTAGCACTATTATCATGCCCGAGCAGATCATCTCGGCAGATAACTATTATCACCGTCTCACCGCATCGCTCCAGTCTACTCACCCACATAATACAGACCACAGAAGTTTTTGACACTCTTCCAAATCACTGCATTCACCTTCTTTCTTTTTTTGCATGGTCTTTGTCACTTTCCTGTGAGGGCTGTGTGTGGTTGTATCATCTTCAATAGTAGTGAGGTGACTGCAAAGCTGGGGCGCCCAAACCTGGGTTTGTGTAATGCACTTATGAATCATCTATGGAAAAGGCATTTAATAGATGTTCATTTTTTAATATGCTGGAGAGTCCTTGCATGTCGTTTGAGCCCCTTTTGTCCATTTCTTTCGCTGTCTGACTGATAGTTGCATCAGTTTGTGAATACACTACTGTTGTTGTTTTGATTCAATCTCTGTAGAATTGTCTGAAACAAAGGTGTGGGGGGGGGGGGGGGGGGGAGGTTGTGTCAAAATATTCAGCAGGTCCTCTCCTCTCCTCTGTCTTCCAGCTTGAGGAGTGCTGATCCTGACAGGTTACAGTGGGCAAGGTGAGACATGTTAGTGCTGAGTCCAGTGAAGGAGGGAGGACAGAGCTGGCTTCAAAGCCCCAGTGTGTGGGTGAAAGCTGCATGCTGCCACCCCAGCAAACTCAGTCAACAGTACCCACCTTTAATCTTTGCTCTGTAATCTTTACTCCTCTCACATTTAGTCAATACTCTCACTTTGTTCTTGGAGGAAGTAGGGTGTGAGGCTGAGAATGTGTAACGTAAAAGAAAAGAAAAGCACAACACAATACACAAATCAATTACCAAGGGTAGAGTGGGTATGGCCAGCTTGACGTAAGGTCAATACCATTTACATGCTGAATGATAATAGGCCCAGGCATGTTTCTTTTAAATGCTAAGTGTTGGGAAAAGGTGATAATTCTGTTGACAAGAGCACAATGCAAGTACTACACAGAGAGAACCATGAGGTAATTGTGTACAGAGCTGAGCAGCCAACATCAAATTTAAAGGAGCAAAAGCAAATATTGAAAGTGTTGTTCCATATAAATGCTTAGCAACTTAAATTTGTAACTGTCCAATAATAATGCAAACCAAGCAATACCTGTTTTTAACAAAACATCGGTGAACTACCTCAATCTCTACTACCAGCCTGTGTTGCGGGGGGGGGGGGGGGGGGGGGGGGCGGCGTGCATGTTGTGGTAAACTCTGCGATCTGGGGTTATATTCGTGCATCAAGTCATTCCTGTAGCGGGCTGGTCCGGGTCGGAACACTCCCCCTCTGAGAGCCCTCTCATCAAGCCAGCCTCTCCTCTGCCGCCCTCTTCCCCACAATCCCCATAAACTCTCATAATTGCCACATTAAACTTGAGTTTATTATTTTTCTCCAGGTGCAGGTGTGCAGATGATATGAGCCCCAGGTTGCATTTACATACAAATTGAAGGTTTTTATTAATCAGGCAGGCACCAGGAATCAAACGGCAACACTCCATCAGCCCTTTAAATACATTTGGTGACATTTTTACCCGGCATTAGCATGATAGGGCAAGCGGAGTATAATGTACCAATGATTGCTTTTCCATTGAAAGCACAAACGGTTTCATTTTTCCTGTCATCTCAAATAAGTGTTAAAGAGGGTTTGGAGGCTATTGTGCGAGTGCCGTATGCTGGGGACTTGGGACCGCTGATGGCCATATTAAATAACCATTAGTGCCTGAGCTTAGATCATTGTGGCATCCGCCTCCTCTGAATTTATCCTGTGATTTCAAATGAAGGCAAGCTGTGCCAGCTTTCATAAAGTGCTCCAGCCCTCTCCATTTTTCCTCAAACTAAATGCATTACAACGGTAATTTTGTGACTGTTAAGATAACTAGCGTTAACAAGCACTTAATTAAAATGTACAATAAATAGCCGTCTGCAGCCTTATCTCCCCTCCAGAGCGACGCTGGTAGGAGGCTCCAATGCTCAGGCCGGCTGTTCCCCAGCTCGTTTGCAGATTAATTGCTTTTCTGTCTGGCGAAGCCTGCCTCTTCTGCAGCCAGATCGTAAATAGCCAGATAGGGAGTTTATCAATCAGGGCTCTCTACCTCACTGATCTCCCCCACACAGCCCTGTCTGTCTGACTGTCTGTCTGTATGCACATCTCCCGCTATCAAACAGACTCCCCATAAATAAACTTCCAGGAGCTTCTTGTCTTGTACCTTGAATTAGTGAATGGCTTTTATTTTCAGTGTGGTTGCATGTGCATGTTTATTCTTGTGTATTGTACAGTATGTCTCTATAAATTCATGGACAAGTGATTAAGCATACACCTTATTCGGTCCCAGTCTGCTCTGTATAGACTTTTACATCACAGGTATCTGTGTTAGCAATGAAACAAATGGAACTTTGTTGATACAGGACTCATGTTTATGAAACCTTTGCTGACACCATATTTATGTCTGCAGGCTTATAACTACTTTACGGCAGTGCATTTTGTGCCAGTTTATGTCTAAACTGGTGCGTTCAAATGGGCCTTGAGTGTATCGCGGAGGTCAATCAAACACAAGCCGTACATAAAAGTAGCCAGGGGTTGTGTGAGACAGGACAGAAGCGAACAGAGAGTATTTACAGTAATAAAAGTTAACAGCAGTCAGCCCCTTGGGATCGCATTACTCCTCAGACATGTGGCTGCGGCTCTCTCCTCACAGCTTTATGGACTTAGGCCCACGGTAAGCAACCATCAAACCCCCCCTTGTTTTTCAAAGGGAAGAAAAGAAAACACGTAAAAGCAAACTTGCCTGCACGTAGCCTGCTGCCCCCCCCCCCTCCACTGAAGCTCCCTCTCCTCTGCCGGTGTCCCACCCTTAACCTCTGGATGATAAATCTGCCTACAGAAGCTGTGAGGGGGAAGCTCCTCATGCTGGAAGACCCCCATGTGTCCTCCATGACACATCCTGTTTGTGTAGTCAAGGCTTCAGCCAGTGATCTTTACAGTCATAATTCACGTAAACGACAACACTTGCTCCCTTACTATTTTTATATCCGTACACTTTAGTATTATAGTTTGTTATAGCCACAAGGGATGCATTATTTTTACATTTAAGGGTGTAAAACCTGCTAATCTATCCACTAAGCTAAACAAAATAGAACAGAATAAGCGCTCATACTCAGTCAACACATAAAGATTATTTTAATATTGCAAGCTGCGAAGCTTTCATTACCATATTTATTATTAGATTATTTTGCAGTCACACTGACAACAGTCTGCTGTAAATTAGTAAAGTAATGTCAAAATGTCCTTTTCCTTTTGCAACTCAAGTCAGTTGAAGAAACATTGATTTTCCAGGCAGGTTTAAACAAACATATCCATGTGCTTGTCACGCAGATTTCCCACAATGGGAAGGGTAATTGTTGTGTTTCCACAGTTTCTCTTCAATCTTGACTGACTGAAGGAAATTGGAAATGATGATTGTGTAGCGGCTGAAACTCTGTTTTGACAATGTAACACCCTGTCAGGGGCCTGTGGGGCCTTTCAGGGCTCTCTGTTCATATTTTTCTGTGTGACGTGACTGTCAAATCTGTGAGCAAGTTATGCAAAAAGCTGGAGTAGTAGCCACGCAAATGTTCCTGCTGTATCCCGGTGGTACCCTGTTAAGGGAGAGTGGGGACATTCATGGTGGTCTGACGGCCTGTGGGGCTGTCTGAAGGCAGATTAGGGGAGCAGCCATTTGACAGTGATGCTACAGTTATCAGACCCACTTTAGCCGGAGTGATTTATAATGTGAGAACATGATGAATGTAGTTCCAAGCAAGGTAGGGAGTGGATGGGAACCAGCTGAAAGGAGAAGGGGAAAGTATATGGATCTGTCAACTTTGGCCTGTGGAGTGGAAGCATCCCAACAGGGGGAAAAAACGGACAACAACACGGAAACTGTGATCACAGGAGCAGGGCATCCTGCACCCTCAACCTTGCCAGTCGTAAATCAGCTTGTGCAGGCCTCTTTGCCCTTTGGCCCATGCTCCTGCCTGTCTTCACCTTTGTATATCACAAAAAGACTCATGTTCTCACCTAATATCTGAACGTTTTGTAATATGGTTTCTGTATCTGTATTTCTGCCTGTTGTTACCCTTTAAAAGTTTTCCCTGACCTGATTCCAACTTTAACAACATGTAAGGGAAGTGCTGTTCATCTCATGCATTCATTTCCAAGCCAGAATACTGTATGTGCTACTTTGGCCAATTCCATCCCTTCTTATCGTGACCCTCTGTTGTGACAGCCACAGCAGATACAATCAATACATATATCAACAGTGGCCTAAGTGGGTCAACAGAGAAAGATAACACATCTTTCAGGGAGCTGCAGTGGCCACAGGAGAGTTTATGTAAAACAAAGGGCTATTGTGAAAGAGTTTGCTCAAGTTTTTTTCGTTATTGTTTAGACCTTGGAGAGGAAATTAAGTTATAAATGGAAGTTGCATTTCCATATACACAGACAACCACACACAGACTCATACATCCATATCTGCTACGCCTCAGAGTGAGTCACCTGTCACTTTGCAGGTGCTGTCTATGCATGATTTGTGTGGTCAGGCTCCTGTATAAATCCCCATGGTCTCCAGCGACAGTAATTCAACACAGCGTATATTTTCCATAAATAATTTGCTGCTCATTGATTTCCAATGCGGGAGGAGAAATATGCCGGATACACCTCAAGGGGCTGTGGATGTATCTGGTGCTCACTTTTGTGGTCAAAGTTGTGACAGCTAGAAGCCCATATGTTGTGATCAAAAGATCCAAATTTATTGTCCTTTGGAGGCCCATTTGTCACGATTGAGGTCATCAAACACAGTTTGGTGTACAGTAGGGCCACCGTTTGTGTGTGTGTTGTTTAGGAATACAATTTGGGGTGCAGGATAAACAAGAACTTTTGCTTAGGAAACATGCGATATGCTCTTGGTTTGTTTGGATTTTAGAAACACTGTCTCACATCATGTGTTTCAAACACATGATGTGAGACAGACAGCCACTCAATTCTGTCCATGAATTAGACTAACTTCATTTTTAAAATTGATTATTAAAAAGTTATTTTTGCCAGTGAAGCCAGCATTCAGACACAAAAACGCAAAGAACTAATACAATGTGAAGACGTTAGTTTAGGAGATGGAGATGCAATACATTTCGGGAAGTCTAGTTTGACGAATGCATCCATGAGTTTGAAATCTTAACAAACACCAAAAACAATGCACCCTACACTAAAATACTAGGAGGCAGAGAGGGGACCTACACTGCTCCCCTTGCAGCACTGTTATAAATGTAGAAACACAAGGATGTAGGGCACAGTTATGCTCCAATTGAAGCTCATCAAGTGGTGGAACACCTTTCTGACATTGGATTTGGAGGGTAACTATCAATATGCTATAATGATGGGGATGTTTGTCAGTTATTGTTTATTATTTTTTTTTACATTTAGATATTTGTTAAATATTTGTATGTAACTACTATTATTATAGTTATATAGTTATAGTTTTTTGTATAGGAAACTATTTATTCAGTTGCACCCCTAAAAGCTAGTCCACTCAAGACTCAACTGACCAGTGGACCTAGACCAGGTTAATTAACAGACACCAAAGGATGAAGCCCCCCCCTGTACAGGCAGAGGGCAGGCTATACGTCTGCGACTGTGATTTGGTGTGGCCATTTCGTTGCAGTGTCACCTTCTGACTGATCAAGTTGTTGATTGGGGTGTTTGCTGGCAGCTCAGAAAGAGAAGGCAGGAATTGATGAGGTTTAATTGGTCTGTCTCCTGTCAGCTGTCATTAGTTCCTCATTTAACACTATCTGATGGTGTGAGTCTATTGCACAGAGCCGTGTGTGTGTGTGTGTGTGTGTGTGTGTGTGTGTGTGTGTGCGTATGTGTGTTTGGTGGGGGGTGAGGTTATTGAATCTAAGTGTTATCTTGGCTCACCTTGGGGTGTGGTTCCTTTGTGATCAATAGAGTGAAATCCCACCAGGACCCAAATTCAACTGTATTTCCCAGCACACTTCTGGCTTGTGTGGGGACACAAAACATTGTGTAGACTTCTTTATATTGTTAAAATAACAAAAATTGATATGTTTCAACTCTTGGTCCGAGTTAAAAGATGAACTTTCAGAAAAGATTGACTCAGAGGATTGCAATTGTTGGAGCACATTCAGTATGTTTTGAGATGAGTGATGAGACTAAGGGCATAATTATAATAATTAATGGTTATCATCATTGCCATCTTTATGTTGCAATACGACAAAGAGTCTGTCAAAACCACTTGGTAATCATGATGCTATATTGTTAGCACAAATTAGCATGTGTGGATGCCCATACCTCCCATCATGCCTTGCACTGTGAGTGACAGCTGTAAGACGCCTTCGACATGGGAGTGTGAATTGGTGTGGACGTGGCGGCAAGCTGTGGAATTCTCCACTGCTGCTTGCTGATGATTCTCCGAGGGCTTGGGTGTCACTCCAGTGATGGCCTAAGAGCCATTAATTTTAGCCTCTGGAGTGGCTGTCGTAACAAGATCCCACACCCCCCTTCCTCACAGCGAGGCTCCTAAATATACATTTATTTTCGGAGGGAGTCCCCCTCGTCAGGATATGATGGATGTTGACTAATCGGATGGCGTGCAAGTGTATGTCCACAGTCAGGCCCTTCTACTTTGAGTGGTTGGTATAAATCTCTGCAAGGGCGCTTTGTTGGGGTCTTGTCTTTGGTAAGGATCTTGGAGATATGATACTCTGTGCTGTTGCTGCCCGAGTGGGTCTATCTTAAGACTCCACATGGAGGTCTGGCATTCAACTAAGTCTCTATGGGTTTGAGGGCAGGCAGCATGAGGGCTGGCCTACAGTTACTCCAAGAGACACTCACCATGTGCCTCTCATCTATTCTTGCCTCTGGATGGCATGGACCCACGCACATATCCAGATAAGCAGTTCTCTCACTTGGCTTTGACGTTGGTGCAAAAATTACATTTGTCATTCATTTGCTGAGCACGGATGCTGACTGGGGTAACCATCATTACGATATCTCCAGATATCTGTTACCAGGACAAATCAGATGTGTATCTGCACTGTGTTTTATCCGTGTGTGAGCATGTAAGGTGCACATACAGTATAGAGTCTTTGCCTTTCTAAAGAACAGATCCCCTCTGACAGGCTGCTTCCTCCTGCGACTGGGTGCTGGATGCAGGGTGGGTTGGGGGGTTGGGGGGTTGGGGGGGGGGGGATAAGCAGGGCTGCTGCCTCACAGGCTCCGTGGGGGTACATCCTGGCAGCTCCTGGGGCACGACAGATGGTTCAGGGGCAGGATGGGGCTTCCTGGCCTGACTGTCTTTGACCTGCAGTGCGGGAGAAGAAGACGAAAATTACTTCTGGGAGACCATGCACTGACTTTTCCTTCATATTTTTTCCCTTCCAACTCTCCATCCCATAAACACTCACACAGGCACCGTACATTGTGAGGCAGATAGAGCCGCTAAGTGAAAGAGGTAGACCTGTGATAGCGTTGCAATGACTCAAACGGATTGCTATGGTGATAGCTAGTGTTTCACACGTTCACTTCAAGACTTCAAGATTTTATAAACAATACTCAAACAATGTGACAGCCCTGTTCCAGGCCAAGGCCCCATTTTCATCTCCTATCTATGTGACTAAACCTCCCACTCCTCCAGCTCTGCTGTGAGATGCAGTATTAAAAGCCTTAGATGGAGGGAGAAAGAAAGAATAGAGAAGAGAGAGAGATGGAAGAGGGGGTAGGAGGTGTTGTTTAAGTGAAGAGCGTGGCGTGTCCTGGAGGATCTAATAAGCAGGTTGAAGCCTGATAAGGATAAGCTGTCCCTCTGGCTCTAGGGAGCCTTGTTTTCACCCACCCCCTCCTCCTCTTCTCCCCTCCTTCCCCTCCACTTTCCAAGATGTACTTCTCTGAAAACAAGGAGAGCAAAGAGTAATCAAAAGAGAGAAACATTTGGACTGAAGCAAAGATGGTGTATTTGAGAAGGGAGAAGAAGAGAAAGTGAAAAGAGAGTGAATGACAGTGGGAGGTGAAAAGGTAGCAAAGAGGCGTAACAATGAGGAGAAGACAATGGGAATAAGGGACGTGTTGGGGTAAAGGGACAAGGGGAGGAAAGAGGACAAGGATGGAGAATAAGAGAGAGAGAGATGGAGCACAGATGATAACAGGGGAAGAGAGGACAACGGGGTGCAAAAGGTAAATGAAAAGAAAAGGCAAAGTAAGAGACGAAGAAAGGGAACACAAACAAAGAGACAAGGGAGATGGATAGAAAAGTAAGAAGCAGAGAGGAGAGATGTGAAGAAGAAGAGAGGAAGTTGAGTGGACAGAGAGCTTATAATTGGGCTGAAAGAGACCTGCTGGTGTGTCAGAGCTTTAGATCCCACCCCCTCCCCTGTGGAAAAAGGAGAGAAAGGAGAGAGGAGAGACATTGACCTTGCATTATTTATGCTTAGCGCTATTGGCCCAGGCAGACGCTGCTGCTTCCCATTGTGTCTTCATAATGAGGAACTGCTATGAAGCTAAGGAAGGGGAAACACAACCAGGTGGGCAGTCTGTGTGTTGTTGTGAATGTGTGTGCTTCAGAGGTGGGAGGTCGTTACAGTGTACCGTACAGACAGTTTATGTAACAAGGATCAGGGGCACAAGAAAACCTCCTGTATGTAGTGGTCAGGTAAAGCACACACACACACACACACACACACACACACACACACACAGTCTTGTGTGTCCCATGTGGTATTACAGGCCTGTATAGTGTGAGTGAATAAAACGGGAAGGGGAAAGCAGAGAGGGTCAGCTGTTATTTCCTGAGCTCCACCCTCATTTTCTTTTAACAGCCCCAGGCCAACAATTATGAAGAAAGGACAGCGTGCATCTGCATTATGCACTCTGTGGTCCACTGTCCTCATCAGAGGCTGTCTGAAGTTGATACAATGTTCCCTGAGAAATGTAACAAAGCCCCGAGCACTCAAAATCACCTCCGCACCAGTGCAAGTTTTTTCTTTTTTATTTGATTACAAATGTTAGATACTGTGCATGCGTTAAAGGGTCAGTTCACTCGAATCGCGTAGAACATAGATATGTTCTCCTTTAACTCTCATGGCATAGTGTTTAATGTCTTACAAGCATTGGAAAAAATGCATATTTAGAAATTCAGCAGATACCGTTTTTTATTGGAACCTCTATGAAAAAAATGTCTCGGGCTCTGAAAAAAGATAATAAGCTCAAAGCTTGTAAGTGAAAAAAGATTTTCTAACATTTTTAAGTGTTAAGCACCACAAACAATAGTGAATTTAGTTCCATTGCAGAGTGACACATTTCACACACAGATATTAACTGAAACCCCATAGAAATAAAAGCAAAACTACTTTGCTCTACCATCAGAAATAAGTTCAATATATTTATATTATTATATATTTATTTTTAATATATTTATTTGATCATTGATATAATTTAAGTTCATCTTTCTACATCATTAACACTTCTTCATGATCGAGAATGACAACCCTCACAGAGTCTTAAAGTAGACAGGGTTGCGGGGTTTTGAATTCTCCCCTCTAGAGATCTGTAACAAATATGATACTCTGGCCCCATTAAGATCCAGCTTGGCAAAGCTCTCGGCCTCTCCCACTTACCTTTCACCCCCACAGCACATTTGTATGAAAGGACTGTCAGTTTCAAATTTAATTACAAACAACTCGACATACATAGTCCTACCCTGTCATTACCCCGTCTGGGTCCACCCACTCATCATAGACCCACTTCCACACGCCCCTTATAGCTGAGAGCAACCTGCCTCCTGACGACTGGTTATGATAGTGGATGTAGACTATGTCTAAGTGTGTTTGTGTGTGTGTGTATGTGTGTGTGTGCAAGTGTGTCCCCCTCTTTCTGTTTCTCTCTGTGCCTGGGATGTGGAGATTTGTATGGCGTGTTAGTCACACCCTGTGTTATCAGCATCTCTGTGATGAGCATAAGCATAGCCTGAGGGGACCGGGGGTAGTGTCACAGATGGTGCAGTGTCAGGGTCCCTGAGTGTGGTTTAGAGGATGGTGAGTAGCTCTTCTCCCCTGTCTCCAAAATATTGTCACCTTGCACTGCCAAGGTGACATCTTTCCTCACACAGGGTAAAGGCTGAGCCCATCTCACCTCGTTGCTAGTGACCCATGTCGCAGCTTCTTTTTTTTACCAGCTTGCCGAATATGGCAATCGATGCTTCCCAGAAACCCTGACCTAATCCTGTTATCCTTTTCCTTCAACAACCTAGAAGGGACAAGGGGCGGGATCCTAAAAGTCGGCAGCCAAGAGAGCCGTGCAGAGCCAGCCCCTATCGCAGTGAAAGCGGGCTTAGCTGAAACACAATAGGTGTGTAATTTCAGGTTTTTGTTAAGCCAAAATCCAATCACATACATGACTGCAAGATCACAGAGAAACACAACAGGAGAAGGGGCCTCGGAGGTGGAGGTGTTTCTACCTCACACAAACAATCTCCACACAACTGAGACGCCATTGATGACAGCGTGCTAACTAACGAACCCTCAGCAGAAAGATTAGCCTGGCTCTCTGTCCTAGATCTCCGCAGTGTAGAGATGAGCTGACACCTGACTCCCCCCTAACCTGGCAGTTTTGGGATAAGATAAAATAGCAAATCATATATCTGGCCCTTTGCTGATACCTCTTTACTTCATAAGCAAACAGAATGCATCAGGCAACTGTAGAAATATCAGGAAAGATTATTTTAGAGGAGGTTTTGTGGCACAAACTCACCAGGCAGGAGTGCTCTTAGCTTTTCCATATAATATTGTCTTTTCATCTCATTAATTACAACTATTATGCTTAATCAATTCCAAATGAAAGGGCATGGTTTTAATCTCACCATATTCATCTCATAAATGCTTGCACAACAACTTTGAATTTATAGTATAAAGTCTTTTGTCTTCTCCCGAGACTGACTCGAGCACAACTGAAGATTTGTGAGAGTTTGCAGTTTTGTTTTTGCCCCTTGTTTTTGCAGATGATAAATTAAATTAATACATGCGTTTAATATTTGAAATGCTGATATGAATAATTTATAACTCAACGGCAGATTAAAAGTAATGCAAAAAAAGTCAGTAATCACCAGTACACAAATTAAGGACAAGCTAAGATGAATTTTTAACTGCGCGAGCCCATTGGTCGCTCTGTTGTAGTTTGTGTTTTTGGAGCTGTTGAATTAATGGTGTGCATCTTGACCTCATTCCACCAAATTCAGTCTGAGAGTTTTCCTTTGAAGCTGATTTATAGTAAAAGCATAAAGCCTAATGCATCTACTCGGGAAGTCTAATGAACGCAATACCTTAATACTAAGTAATGCTAATCCATGCTCGCTCACAACAGACAGACATCATCATTACCATCATCATAATTATTATTCATGTAAGGCAATTAATGTTGCTGGTACCTCTATTCTGACGACTTTATTAGCATGGTGTTAAGGCAGCAATTGGGCAGATTCTAATATTAGAGAGCTGCATCTCACTTATATGTATTATTGACAACAGTGTTGCTTCCCTTGATGCCATAGAGTTTTTCTATCCCAATAACAAGTTGTTTGAAGACAAGAAACAAGAAACTCTGAATAGTCCTAATAATACAAATCACGCAAATAAACAAATGATACTTCGATTTTTTAATCACACTTGCTTGGTCCATTACAAAAAAAAACCCAAAATGTGTTCGTGACATTCATTAAAAGAGATTTCAGAGAGGTGTATTTAACAGAGCAGTGAGCATAATATGTATTCAAAAAAAGAGAAGAGAAAGCTATCAAGTGTATTTATCCATGGGGGTAAATAATGTGGACTGGCTGGGTAAATCCCTTCGAATGTCTAGCCAGTCCTGGCACTGGTTGAAGTCCTCCAGTCAAAATAAGAAGTGAACGAAAGGCAAGATAAACAACCCAACCAACCTGGTTTCACTTAGGATACATATTTGTGGCCATTTACTCTGATTTTCGGCAGATGGAAAAGTCTCTGAACTTGAAACTTTTTAAACAAAAAAAGTAGCGCTCTTGGTCGTATATAAGAAATAAAACGTGAGAGCTTACAGTATTGTAATGTCTAAAAGAAGATTTCACGCAATTTCGGTTCTATAAAACGCAGACAAAATGCACTTGACCACATATTAACCGGTTTCCTTTAGCAGAAAGAGACATGAAACCTATATCATTCTTATAAAACCTCTCCTGAGTTGTTGCTAATCATGCTGACAGTTAAATAGCGAGATGGCTCCAGCTTTAAAAGTCACATTATGTGTGTGGAATACCTAATATGAAAAATGTGATGATGATGTATATTCAGAAAGGATATATGCCAGGCACAGACCAGACAGTAAAGGTAATAGGAAGAGCTTTACTTTGAAGGGGTAATGGTTAATATGTGCCATTAAGTATCGCATAAATGGTGGTGATTACCGCACTGCACCATATAGAGAATATCCTTGTATTGCCCACCAATCACAGTGAAGGGGGAAATCTCTTATCATCAGGCCAAGACTCATATGAGCTCTTGATCTGCTGTAGATGAGATGGAAAGACAGCTTGCAATGAAGGAATTGTGTCGTGTAATTGTAAATGATTACTGTCTTTATACCACTAGTATACTCCTTTCTTCCGGTATCAGCAGCTGGTTGAAATTCTTCTATGGTTTATGAGGTAAAAGAAAAAGCATAATTCCACCAAATGGTGAGCAAATGAAAAAAGGCCGCCCACCATAGATATTTTCATCCAGAGAAATGAAATATTAAACATGTTCATTATACCCTCAATTTGCAGTTATTTCTCATTGCACACGGCCATTTACCCCGCTCTCTTATTGGCACGGCGCTCAGGGCCTTGAGAGAAATCTCTCTTTTATTATTTAAATCCATGCATGGGGGCTGAGCCAGGCGAATCATCTCACGTCTGCTAGCCCACTCCCTAATTCTGATTGGCAGCTTGATACACACTCAACGGATGGAGTGGATGATAATGCCTGTGACAAAGAAAAAATATCCCCTCCCCATTATGTTTTTATTGGTAATGGGGAATGTGGAGTTCACACACAATAAAAGTAGCCTTAATAATTGGAAGTGGCAATGGGCTGTGTCCGCAAGTCTGTAGGGCTGTCAGCGCAGCGATGTAAATTTCTTTGACATGTTTTTGTCTGGCTAAAACTTTAATGTCGTGGGTGTGACCAATTGGATGCAAATGTTGTTTTCATCCCTCGCCGATGAGATGACCCCTGTCATTTCCCAAGGGAAATCAAGCTTTTAAAAGTATTTGATAGCTGTAACTCCACACACACACACAAACTCGTGTTGACGCTGGAGCAAAATGCTCACACACAAACTGACACATATGCACAAACACGTATCCACACAGGCACACATGTAACCGGCTCACACATGCAGGCACATGCACTACAGTATATGTGTATTTCAAGAGTGCTCTTCACACACACACACTCAGTCATGCACAGATATGCAGATATACACTCAGTTTTCACACTTTCAGCATCAACACGCTCATATCCTTGCCAACCTCCTCACCCACTCATTGATGCTTGGCTAATGCATTCAACATGTGACGGTGCTGTATGCCTCCCTGTACTCAAACAGACACTTGATTAGATTGAAAGCACTCTTTCATGGCAAGTATAATGGTTTTGAACACAGGAGGTGGACACAGCAGTTCCTCTGTCAGTCTGTCATAACCTTTGACAGGATAAAGAGGCCACAGCTCTCCCTGTAAGTATCCAGGCTCTGCTGCTTACAGGCATCCGCACCTGAAAGACAGGCACACACAACACATAGTTTTATGTGTACATATTATGCGTGTGTGTGTGTGTGTGTGTGTGTGTGTGTGTGTGTGTGTGTGGGTGTGTGCTAGTGTATGTGCGTGTCATGTGGATAATGCTGCATGCGAAGGCCAGCTTTAATATTGGTCTGGAATAACGGGCTCTTTTGTACATTGTGAGGCAGCCAGCATCTGAGACCAATAAAATAGTGGCCCTTGGGTCACTGCTCGAAGGATGAAGGAAGAAGATATAATCATACACAGAGGACACAACACCTTTTTTGTGCTTTCTCCGCATATTTGGGTGCAGAGAGAGTGCAGGTCCTTCATAAGTTTAATATTTTCACAGTGTGACCTTTTGTCACTAATAGAGTGACTCGCCAATAAGCGTATATTGTATCTTTAGGGGGTGCAGCCATATTAGTGCAGCAATTGGCTGTAGAAGGAGGAGGAAGACAAGCTGCACGGAAGACACATGGTGTTAAGGCGGATACAGACAGGAAACACGTGTGTCTGCTTATGGGCAAGGATGCGTGCCTGTAAGTGTGCAATTGTGTATTAGTGTGTGAGATTGTGGATGTGTTAGAGAGATTGTGTATGCACGTGTGTGGATGACTTTTTAAGCAATATATCTCATAATGACATTTGGAATGTCTCTGGAAAATGGAGGCTAAGCCAAGGAGGTTGACAGTCAGAAACCACAAGCTGGAGTTAAGCCTCAGCATTGCAGTGAACCATATGCTAAACCTATGTCATGCCCAACTCCAGATCCAGCGGCAGCGATTGACTAAAGCCGTAAGATAAACATTGCAGGGAAAACAATTTGAGGTTTTTTTTGGACAATTTGTTTGATAAAAGACACTAGTTTCCCATTTGAGGAGATGAGCTGGGCTCAGTTTTCTTTTTGTATATGTGCCATGTTGTCTTAGTGGCGATGATGTCTCATTATCTTTTATTAGTCCCATGTGCAGATGTGCTCCTGACTGACGTTTCGCAATATCCCTCATGGTTTTCCATCCAATGATGTAATGGAGTCAAAAATGCCTCCACCCCTCAGTCTTAGTTTGATTGGTCAGTCGGGACTGTAGCCTGTCCTACTAGCACCTGTTGTGAGTGACTGCAGCAGTTTGAGACAAGCACTTTATCCCCTGTCTCCCCAACAATCATTACAGCAAGCTTACTGGGTTATTATAGCGCAACCTGAGCACATTTACTCTGACTGCCAGATATCCTTGTGGGTGTATTCTTCATCTGCTTCTTGATGTTATTTTCTTCAACCTATTACATCCCCTAGGTTGCAAAGACAACTTCTTTTTATTTAGGGCAGGTAATAATTAGAGCAGACGGCTTGTTTGATTTCCACCTTGATAACACCTTCAGAATGTTGTCAGAGAGTGTAAACACGTACCCGCTCATAGTTTGGCTCCTTTCATTCGAGTCATTTGTTCTTGTCGCTTTTTGAAAAACAGGTTGCTGTGGTGTTTTTATGTGTTTGTGCCTGTGTGTGTTTGGGGGTGTCAGTGCGTTTCTGTGGCTGTGAATTGTGTTTCTCGACTTTTGCGTGTGTCATTGTTCCTCTGTGGTCACGTTTTTTTTTTCATGTCTAGGTGTGTCTGTCTGTGTGTGTGTTGCATGGAGGTTAGGTGTTTTGATCTTAGTGGGGAGACGTGAGTTGCCCTGGGCTGTGAGGCTCATTAGGTATGTACTCCTCTGAATGCGAAAGTATTTGTTAAACCACATGACAAGAATACCTCTCTGCTGCAACAGATGTGCTGTAATTAGAGAGGGCTTAAGTTGTCTTAGAGCTGTGTGGAAAGTCATCACCAGCTGATAAGTTTACAACGCTGCCCTACCCATCCCTCATGGACACACACATGCACACATTATGTGCAAAGCTTATCAGGCAGGCAAACACCACACAAACAAACACACATCTGACGAAGGAATGACAAATAACACTTAACACACACACACAGGTAAAAAAGTTTGCATTGCAGTAAAACAACATAAAATACTTATGTAAAGAAAAATATAATACCAAACACTTGTTAGGGATTCAAATTACACAGATCATACACACACATGTATGTATTTGTCCACCGTGTAATGTTTATTGAAGAAAACATGGTTGACATTTGTATATATAAACTGGAGACAATTTAGACTAAATTAAAAAAATAGTAGCCTATCTTCAATCTCAATTGTTTTTTTTAATTAAATGTGTTACCACTGATTTTTATTTACTGACAATATTTACTGTAAGCAGTTTTATGGCTCAAGTGATATGTTAACCCAGCTTTCAGGTCTTTGGCCCTAGAGATAAAGAGGGCAACTGATCAGAGCTATTATCCATTCTGCAGTGAATCAGGAAGATAATGGCCTATCTGACAGCATGGGGCCTCCATAAAGCCATTAACACCTTTTGTTGTTCCCCTCCTGGTCACCAATCGTGCTGGGCAGTTCAAAAAGGCAAACGAGGCAATCTGTTTGCTTCGCTTAGACCCTTCATTCCCCCTGCTCCAAGCCTGCTCACACTAACTGACAAGCAGACACACAGCTATGTAGAAACATAAATGATTTGTTCAGACCTACTGTCATGTATTTAGGTCCAGTTTAAACGTATTTGGGATGGATTGCTTTTTATACCTTGCACCGATTATCTCTCAAATGCATCTGAAGTGACCACTTCCACTTGCCTATTCATAGATGTGTAATTTTGCGGGAAACAGACACTTCTAAACAGACGTCAAAAACTCATCCGCATTTAGTCAAACAGCTAAAAAAACCTATTTGCAATTGTTTGGCATCGGCTAATTTAATTGAGTTTTATGCTACATGCACACAAAGTTGACAAAGCTTACCATCAGTGTTGTCAGGCATGCATTTGCACACAGTATGTGAATACAATGCACTTGATCACTTATAAATGTGACCGAAGCATCCTTAGTGCACTCATACATGCTTTTAGAATATGTATGTATCTCTCAGGATTAAATTCCAGTATTATTAGAACCCCAGATCCCTCGTAGAATAAAAATAATCGCTCTTAATTTGCTGTAGACATGAATGTTGTGAACCTCAAATTGTAAGGTTGTTTCAGAAATAAGGCGTAGCTGTTGGAGGTGTTGAAAGCTGTAAAAATTGGATAAACTCCCCTCATTTGAACATCTGAAAGGATCTTTTTACCACTTAACACTGTTTGAACCACACTTCTGAGAGACTATATATTGGCCTGTACAAAGACTAAGACACATGGAAGCAGATACACACAGACTTATCTGACATTAGAAGTCTTTATTGTCCTTTGAAGTTTTCAAGCAGTCAAATTAGCATTGATGAAAGAGTCAGCATCGAACATCTCTGGGATCCAGCCAAGAACCAGAGCTGTGGACAACGTATCTTCATCTCTCTCCTTTCTCTTCCTCTCTCTCCACCCTTCCACTCCACCTTTCTCCACCACCCCTGCATCAGCATCATCCCTCCTCCTCTGCTAGCAGGAGCCCCCAGTGGTTCCCTCTTTTGCTCCCCGTTTCTCTCTTTCCTCCCTCTCTTTTTCCCTCTCCTGTCTGTGTTGCCTTTGGCAAATTGGCAAATTGTGTTTTACTAACGTGGGTACATGTGTTAAGTGGGGATCAATTGTTTGTTTAACAGGGTGCCTCTATTAGACTGGGAGGGTGTAATTAGTGGTGAGGCCTTTTCTTAATACAGACAGCATCAGCGAGGGGGAGGGAGGAGTACAGGCTGTCCAATCAATGCCAAATCTCAAGGCAAGATCGGCTGCAGTTTGGTTTAGGGAAATTAAATGTGTGATAAATCTCACTGGAGAAATCAGCATTCAGTGAAGTTGTCCTTCCACATAGCGTCCTACTGTGCATCGTTGGTTGCTAGCCTAAAGCCAAAATCAAGTATCCATAATGAACCTGCAGAGAGCACGGATAAAAGCCCCATAATATCTGATTATTCCCATTGCCGTTTTAATGGTTTGCTTTGTTCCAGATCTTTGAAACACCTCATACCCACTATGGGCTAGGGTCCCTACACTTGCCAGCAAGGCGGATCAGCCAGCTGTGCCAAGAAATTGCAGACAACAGAAAAACAAAACATATTCTGCCCATAGTCCCCCTGTCGGTCTTCTTCCACACAACAATCACACACATGCAGAAACATTCACAACACACGTACAGGGAGGACTCTTAAAGACACATTATTTGCTTGCCAATTTTGAAAATTCAACAGTCCATGTAGCAAGGGGAGATGTATACTATTTATAATTTTCACTGACATCTGGCTTATACGGAGCATCTGAGCTTCGGACTGCTTTTCTATTGTGTGATTTACTGGGGTGCATGATTTCAAACAGACAGACAGGAATTGTATTCTTCTGGTCAACACAAAGTAAATAGAACAATTTGTATTGTCTGGGGCAGTGCTATGAAAGGTTTTTGTGTACAAATATGGGTACATGCCCATAGTACATGTAGATTGCGCATAAGTGCGTGTGTGTATATGTCCAATTGACTCAGGACAGACTGCAGCCTATTGGCAGTTCTGCTTGACTGCTATGTCAGTATCCCTGTGGCGTGGATGTTAACAGGGAGACTGATGGATATTTTGGATATTTGATCGTCATAGATATTGGGTGCTCATTTTCTGGTTGCTCCTCTACCGGGCACTATGTTTTCATGCTGCCTGCCACTGGATATAATCCATTTATAAAATGGACAATTGGCTATATGTGGGATTTTTTTGCCGTGTATGGATGTTACGAGATTGGGATAGAAGTTGAAGAGGCAGGATTGGTAAATTAGACACATATTCCCCTGTCTCTCAAAAAATGTTTTTATGAGCAAGGCACTCAAGCTAATTGCTTACTCCAAACAAAATCACATTAGGCGTGCTCTCAGACTGCTGTCAAACATTGTTAGAGCCATTTGTTTGTGTTGATGCAAATTATAATCTCACAATTATCAAATGTATTGAGGTGATGTAAATCTTTTCTTTTGACTTATGCAACATTTATTTTTTGGATCTGTTGGTATTAATCAGATGTGATAGCAGAGGTACACCTGTCTTTAGCAACATGTAGGACACACGTGTAGAATAGGGCTTTGGTACAGTCATTGCCTTGCGTTAGATTTGACAATGTTTTGTTCATTTTGTTAAAAGTTAGAATGAGTGCAGAAGTCAGCATAACCAACGCCTGCAGTGTTGTGATTTGAACTGTTCAACGTGCGAGTCAAGAGGCGGAGCCCTGTTAAAGTGGCACAGTTTAAAAGAAGTTCAAAGAGCAGGCCACGACAAACAAGGTGCTGCAGGCAATTACAAGTATAGTCGATGCGACTCCAGCTATCTTCATTAAATGGCATCTATGTCAGATCAAAGAGCTTGTGAGTCACAGTGGGAGCAGATTCAACTCAAAAGTTGCCTTTAAAACAAAAAGTAAACAGAGATATCTTAAAGCTAGTATGACTATATGAAAATACAGTAAAGGAAGCTAAGCATGCAAATCACATCCTGTGACACAACTGTTGGTTGGTTGCAAACAGAGTATTTCGGGCAGTGGATGAGTCAAAAACTTGGCCCATGGCTACACAAATGAAACTAACTTTGGGGCTTTTTTGTTGTTGTTATTCACAAACCCAACATTCTGCATGTGAGATCATACACAATTTAATTTTTATTAAGTTTATTAGCCTAGCAATTTCACAGTGGAACTATTAAGTGTATTAATATGGATGGACTTTGAACTGTATAGCTGTGAATTTGTACAACTCAAGAACAGTGCTGGGAAATGCCAAAAAGCAAAGTGCTCACTTGTCTGTCCTAGAGCATTAGAGGCTAAAGGTACTGAATGATCACAAGTAGTAGTACATAGTTATGGCTTTTGAATAATCAATGGAAATGTGTGTGACTCTGAATACTGTAATTACATAATTGTGTGTTTTAGTGTTCGCTGTTAATGTGTATTGAACCTGAGCTCTTCCTCCAGCTCGTGATGATGAGGTACATGTTGAATCCTCCACCTTGGTCTGGCAATCAGCTCAATCCTGTCACTGCTTGCATATCGTGTCCAATATAGTCGTGCAACTTAACTGTGAATGCTAGGGGCTCATTGGACACAACAGCAGGCTGCAGTCTGAGGGTGTATGCTATGCTAACTGGCAGCTGCAGTGTGGTGGCAGACATGATGCTGAGTGACTGACAGTCTCAGAAGCTGCATGCCAGCTGATCCTATCTTCTACCAACACCAGCCTGGCAATGGTAGCCATTGTTGTCACCCTCAATTTCACACACCAACTAAATGGCTGCAACTCAGCCAACTTGACACAAACCAGCTAACAGACTGTTGGTTATGCTAACATAGAAACAGAGGCAGTGCATGGAGGATCACATGACACATATAGTAGATCTAATTTACATTTTGCTCATTTAAATCTCACTGACTGACTTACAATGACAGTACACAATAAATATTAGTTGATACAGATAAACAAAGAATGTACACACACTCACTGCTCCTCTTTCTACATTTGAATACAGTGCACTGAATAATAATATGAAACCATAACAATGCTTACAAATGAATGGATATTTGTGAATAAATTGCCCCCACAACTATTTATTCGAAAGAGAACCATGGGCCAAGGGAGGTGTGTGTGTGTGTGTGTGTGTGTGTGTGGGGTGGGGGGGGGGCTAGTTTTACTTTCATCACATTACCAATCTAAACAGCCCAACCATTCTCCAACTAAGCAATAAGTGGCAGAGTGACATTCGAGTGGGGCCGCCCCCTCTCATCTATTGTCGCGGCTTTTGAAGTTCCTTTTCAGGTCATTAAGCTCCATTTCCCATTCACAGAGAGCTTGTGTGGCGGCCGTTTGAGCGCAACAATGGACCCTAATGACTTAACGCTTCTGTTTTCATTCTCCACCTCTCACTCACCCCGCCTCCCCCTCCACCTCTTTACCCACTTCTCCATTCGCCCCCACAGTCGTCCCCTTCACCTCTTTAATGGTGGCTTGCACCCCTCGTTTGGCTGCCTACGTTTTTTATGGGGCATTGTAATGAGCTGCAGCTGTGGGGTAAAATCCGGGTGTAATGTTAACGCAGGCAGAGGAGGGTGACCCAGAGGAGCAGAGGTCAACGTATTGTGTTAGTTCCAGGCCTAGGGTCTATTAGAGGCTATAAAGGTTATTTTTTGAAGCAACAGCATGCTGCAGCAAACCCCCCCCCCCCCACCCCCACCCCTTCACACACACACTCACCCCTTGAGGTAGAACATTGTCAGATCCCCCCCGATGAGCGTTTTGAATGGGCTCAACACTGTTTTGTCATCAAGTGCTAGTTAATTGGTGAAGAATCCACAATTGGTGTTTGTAAGAGGGCTGATAATCTGTGGTGGAGTGGCTGGGGCATTTGTGGTTGCCAGGGGGTTCAAATACCTATCTTCATGCTTTCAGTTACAATGTCCTAACATGGTTGAACTCAACAAAACAAGGATGTTTTGAAAAAGCTGCTGTCGTTACAACCTTGTTTGTAGAGGGGCTGAAGGGGCATAGATGGCTGGAGCTATTCAGGCATAACATGTACACAATCATACACCCATGCTACACAGGCTTATGAACACTATTCCTGCATGTAAAATGTACAGAGGCAAAGAGGAAAAGGATTCCCACACAGGAGCATAATCTATCATACCACAATGAGTAATATATTTACTCATGACATCAAATAGGTGCGCCCAAGTGGTCTCTTTCCAGCAGAGCTGGTCAGGGAACAGGCTGTTTATACTCTTCCTGGTACGAGTGGCAGGCAAAGCAGTAACCCGAGCTGAAAAAACAAAAGGCACAAAGCCAATCGGCAAAATCAAACTGACCCCTGTCACTCTCTCTCACTGCAACTGGCGTAATCTTAATTGAATCAGCCTTACAGAAAGATGTTGACACTGAGAGATTGCACAAACCTGGGAGGCCTTGGCAGGCCGGGGAAAGTGCTGGAAAAAATGTTTAAAAAAAAGTTGCCCCACCTATTCATTAATGTGTCCCCCTATGTCCCACTCCTCCATTGCTCACTGTCTCAGGGAGATAATGCTCCCCCTCCCACCCTGTGACAGCCAATTTGATCACTCACTGTGGTCCACTGAGGAGGCCTCCAATTGTTCAACCATGTCCAGCTAATACAACCAGACAATGTACTGTGCACGTAGCGAATGCTAAGACAAGAGCAACACTGTACATTGCAACTTCGCTGTCGTCCCAGCCTACATATTGCTTTGGTCTCACCTTCTCTTTCAGGTGGTGGATTCATATGAATAGCTAACAAAAGTATGAGGGCGAATTCAACGCTTTGGTTTTAATTACATGTTTGTTTTCATGAGAAGCATTGATTGGCTGAGTCATTCCCATGGGACCCATCCATCATGGTGCTCTCCATTGTGTCTTTATTGGCACCCCATCGTAACATGTCTAACCTTTCAGAGTCACTAATAATCACTTCTGCCCTAAGGACTATAACAGGGAAGTTTGTGTAATCTTTCTCACACCCCATTTAATTGCTCATCCATGTAGTTGAACATTCAATAAAGCAGTTATAATCTATGTTTTTGCTAGGTAAATGTGGCAAATCACAACAATCTGACAATTTGAAGGAAGTTGCTTATAATTATGAATATACGGAAAATATCACCTGAATTTGCAGCTCACCTCAGTTTAACGTTTACCTTCTCAACTTTAAAGGTGATGATACTTCAGAGTTGTGTTCATGACTTTTTTCCGATGCTCCCAAGTGGTCAATAAATTAATTATTGCATGTTTAATTACAGTCTACCTTTTTAGTGCTTAATGCATCGTGTTTTTGAAATTATGTTGTTAGGCAATGTTGAATGTTTACTCTTTGAGAACAATATCTATAGTTAACTGTCTATAATGTGTTTCGCATTTTTTTGCATTATATTTGAGATATGTACTGTAAAACGTAAAAAGTATTTCTCTAGAGCACAATGAATCCCTGAATTTTATATTGGGTTTGTCAATTAAAAATATGTAATGATAATTCTGAGTAGGAATTAAGTGCATCTGCCCAGGAAAACATGGACGCCTGCAACAAACTGATGTTCGTATTGGCAAGTCTCTCAGATTTACAAGCATCTACAGAGGACCTGCATCAATTACCACAGGGCCATTAGGGAAGACAATTTCAAATATTACTTTTTGAGAAATCGTATGAGGTTAAATTCTGAACATCTACGATATTTTAAGGATCCGCAGAAACCCTGTAACATGAGATACGAGGAGTAGGATAATATCTTATTGCATGCTCGCAAAGACGTCTATCAAGCCCAAATCAACTGGATCGAAAATAGAAGTGGAAACATTGTTACAGCACATTTCACAAAACAAAGTCTACCTGTAGTAAAAATTTATAAAAAGGTAATTCTGCTTTTGGTTTACTGTGTGCGCCACCATGCTGTTGTGATGTCAGGATCACATGTCAGGATGACATTTTAAGAAATGAGATGGGATAGTAAACATCCCAACAAATATCTGCAACAAGGTCTCCCATAGTAGAAATGTCCAAGGTGCGATCAGAAGTGAGTTAGGAAACACCCTAGTCCTGCCATGGCCAGATCTGCATATGAATGGCAGGCTGCTCCATGCAGGTGGCATGCGATAAGAGCCCTAATCTAGATGACAGACCCTGGTGCAAGCCTCCCTTATTAGCTCTGATGAAGCAGGGGTGCGGGTAGAATGCTAATACCCCGACCCCTCCCTCCACTTCCAGCCTGGTTTCCAAGGCTGACTCCCAGTTATGCTGTAAGCAGACCACTGTAAACCAGGCCAGAGCATATTGCCGGGGGGATCACATCAGAAAGTGAGATGGTCAGCTTGAGCTCTGCTACAAGAAGAAAGGCCAGTGCATGTAAAGGCAGTGTAGTGTGTGCCATCATTTGATCAGGCCCGTCTCCGCCACCATGTAGTGCCCATGTCCTGGACAAGAGCAGAGACGCCAGATTCTGCCTTGGGGCAACTGTCATGCATTATGTATGTGCATTATTCACACAATTATTGATAACGCTTTTCACATCGGTGATTATTCATTCATTAATTATTGCAGTCCCTAATGTGTTAGCATTAAAGATATTGTTATTAATGTCAAGCCATCTGAAGAGTGAAGAGTGTGTTCCCAGCGGCCTGTGCCTCGTTGTTTTATTAAATTATTATTTAGAGTGGGATTTTGGATTTCGGAAGATTGCACTGGAAAAGGAAGGAGTCATACTATGTGCAATGGAGGAAGAAAACACACACACACACACACACACACACACACACACACAACACTCACCACTCACCAAAAAAGAGGAGCTTCAAATGTTTGCCAAAACTGTTGCGAGGGATTGTAGTCCCAGCGCTGTAGAGATAGGAGCTGAGTAGGAGTATATCCTCAGTGCAGAGCTATGGCGTAGGATGCTAACAGGGCAGAGGCTGAGGCATGCCCTGGAGCACCGCTGATGCCAGGCAGGGTGTCTGATAGCAGAACTGGCTCCTGCTCTCACTCCTCCTGTCTTCCCCTTTCTCACCTTCACCCTCGCTCACACTACACACACACATTAACACACGCCCCTCCTGTACCCACTTCTGCCTTAAATCTCTACCATCGTTTTGATAGATCACATCCAAGAACATGGAGGGTAGGTCAATGCATCAACGCTAACCTAAATAATTCATTATGCATGTGTACATAGTCTTAATTACAGTTAATTATTCATCATCCCTACACCACTGGAGCAGTATTTCTTTGAATAGTTTGGGGGTTGATTTTTACTGTTTTCTAATGTACTTGTAATGACAACAGGAATTGAATAGCTTTGTTCCGGAATGAGGCATGAAAAATAATCTTTAATTGAGTATTAACAAACCAAAATTGTATTCTTTGGACGAATGAATGAATTAAATATTGAAATAGTAACAGTGACTACTTAACTTGTGACTTCCCAAAACCTCCATTCTGTATTTAAACCAAAAATGGAAAAATAAGACAATATAGTTTAAGTGGTCAGCCTATAGGATAATTACTGACCCTCATCAGCAAGCTCAGCCGAAGACAACACATTTGGGATCATTCTCTCGACTGAACAAAAGCCCCTTTTACATAGAGATTCTGCAATACTACCATAAATTAGATCCGCTATCATTTCTTTCGACTGAACCAAACAACAGCGTGTAACAGCATTGACGTCTAGTGTGTGTGTGTTCTTCTAGTCCCGTCACGCCTGCTGTCCCTTTTACACAGACGTTGATTTGTTTCTGCAACTACCTAACGGCAGAACAACTCTGTACCCTCACTGCCCCTCTCTCCAACTACTGCAAGCTGAATTTAGTAGTGAGTAGAGTAAGAATTCTACATTATTCGATACTGAAAAAAGTAACCACTGTAATGTGTCACTCAGTGATGCTTTACTGCCCAAATGTGTGTAACTGTTGAGGTGTCCTCGAACAATGCACTTAAACCCTGATTGCTGGAGCAGCTCTTTTCCAGTGATGGCGGGCCTAACAAAGAAAGGCGCCCAGGAATCCACAACCTCATTTGTTCTTACATACCAAACTGTAATGAGTTTGGAAAACGGAAAATGTGCTTATGTAGCTAAGCGTGATTACTGGCTTAGCCAACAAGCCGATGGTCTGTGCATGGAAAAGGGAACGAGACAGACAGAGAGATAGAAAATCGCCCACGGTCCAATGTCAGTGTCAGATTGCCAGGGTATTCCTCAAGTTTGATCCCCATTCAATAAATAGTAAATCTAGTGTATTTACAAAGCAGGATTGTATTGTCTGTGTGGCGCGTGAAAGCTGTTGACCTCCAAGTCAACTATTTAGTAAATCAACATTATCATTCCAAGCTCCTTTGCCCCAGCTGAAACATTAGCCCCTCTCAGGGCTGAGGCTTTCTGGGATGTTTCCAGTCTAGCCGCCAGCGGGGCTCGTCCGGGGACTGCTGGAGCCAACACAGCGATCCAGTTACCCTTCTGTGTGTTGCATTACAAAAAGAGCACATTTGGTTGCGCTAATCACCTATAATGCTATTGCCATCGATAAAGTGTGTGAAACATCATTCTTGAGAGATATTCCTCAAGTCATTTAGCTTGGTAATTGACTTTTAAAGCAGTCTGGGCCGTGGAGTGATACTACAAACCAGGTGGGCTGGATAGAAATATAGCCTATCTATCATTTCTCTGTGTGTGTTGATGTGATGGTGCGAGAGATCAAGAGACAATGTTGATGGGAGGTGGAGACAGACATCTTCCTGCTCCCAAAAATAGGAGCATCTTTGCTCATTTGCTCTCTCTCTCGCTCCCCCCACGTGTTAGTTTAAAGCAGATAATGCAGAAAGATTCTCTCCTGCGCTGAGGAGGCAGCATATTGATTTTGTCTTAGATGAGGTCTCTGAAACCTCATTTACTCCCGTTGTCATCATGGTGGAACATCAGTGTCTGACAAGCTGCACTTCCCCCCTACATCTATCCAGGCGGCCATCTTGGAAACTGTTGAGGGATGCTAATGTGCGTGAGCATTAGCGCTGTCCTCTTCCAGTAACAATGTTGACAGAGTGCCTTGCATGATAAGATGTATGAGGTCAGATAATGTTGCTGCTGACTAACCATTGTGCTGTCTAAATAAAGCCCTGTGTTTAAGCACTGATCTGCTCTTATTAGGTTACAGTGCAAACACAGAGGAACGTCCCAGGTGGACCTGCCATCTTGGCATGTGGGTCACAGTGAAACACGGCACTCCTATGCCCAGAGCTCTTTGGGTGTTTGATGAACCATGGATGAAGCTGTCCAAGTTTTCTTACTCCGTAATCTTCAGTAATGGCTCATTGAAAGCACTATTCGACGACAGGGCCTCCACATGATAGCTATCAATTAAATTAAATGTTGCCCTGAAGCATGTACAAATCAAGAATGAACAAGTTATGAAGCTTAAGAGATGATACATGTTTTTTTTGTTTTAATCTAAGAAAGACTGGTATAATCAAACCAAACATGATACATTGTGTGAGTACGCTGTTGCTTGGCTCACAGCACCACCCTGCTTTCATCAGCAAACAAAGCCTGATTGACAACAAAAAGCATGCGAGGCAAACCTGCTCACTACTCTGACTCACGTTTAGAGCACCTCATAGTACGAGGCTTACTTAAAAGAATCCCGCACAATTACACTTCTCTCAGCCAGAGGGCAGAGATTTCTATGTATACATAAATGGCAGTTGGGATTTTTTTTTCATTAAACAGGGTGAAATTATGCACAAATACGTGATTCTACGTAATTAAACTAATTAAAGAACATCATTAATAAAATATCAGTGAAGCCAGCTGTTTACAGTGTGTGTTGGGGCCTGGGGATGTGAGGAGATGGGAGGGAGACAGACAGTGTGTTTTTAATATGTGCTTTTAAGGGTTCCCTGTGGTGAAGGTCTTCTCCAGAGACAGGGGCCCCTTTGTAACAGTCCCCATGGAGAAAACAACAGCAAAATCAACAACTCCGCAAACACCAAAATGTTTATTGTGGAGGGGAAAAAAGGCATTTTTGTATATTTATTCATATTTATTCTTGAGTCTTGGTGATATGTGGATATGGCATTATAGAATAAAACATATTCATATGCAAATATTCACTTACCTATGTACATGCATGGTCAACTACCAACATTTTCATTTAAAATAATCAACAAATATGGGTTTAGTTTTTGATCATTTATTTGAAAGTCATGTATTTATATATTTCTGTTCTTATGTTTACAGTTTTTTTTATTATTTTTTTGTTTTGATTTTTAATTGTTCATCATTTACACATTTTCATTTTTGATAAGCATTTATTATTTTAATCATTCCATTTATATTCCTTTGGAAAGAATAACAGTTCAGAATATATTCTAGTTTTTGTATAACTCATTATACTAAAACTAAACATGTACAATATTAGTTTTAGTACACACTTATAGTTCATAAACTAGTTTTAGGCAGATCAGATTTTGACATGATTGCACTCCAAACAGAACTCAGACATCACGTGATCCTTAAAACTGTGTTTTTGTGCACACATTTTGTCATGTCACTTACAATGAGATTGGGCCTTTTCTAAGCGAATAAATGAGGGATGACTGGTGATAGTCAACATGCTGATAAAGGAGCAATGGACATAGTGAAACAGAGCCCAATTAATAATGCATTTGTGTCTGACTGTCTGGCCCCAAGGACGGAGCTGCTGAAAAATGGAGGTCATATGTCCTCCTCAAGTGGTCAGTGATCCCTCTGTGCCACCCAGCCAGTGTTCAGTGTCCAGCTCCCTAAACTGTGAAATGGCACACTTGTGCATTGAATTAACTGTATTTAAAGTCTTTGAAACATGCCATACATCTTTACATGTGCAGTTGGTATGCTTGCATGTAGCTGTATGTATGCAGTTGTATACTAATTAGCCGTGTACACTTTTGTTTAATACATACATACATACATACATACACATAAGTGTGCACATCTGCATACAAACATTAACAGCGAGTGTGTAACGTTGTGTCTGAGTGTGCCTTCGTGACGGATGGTCGTGGAGGTGACCTCTCTTAAGAGCAGTCAGTGGAGAGGGCCTGCCTGTGACCCTTGGCCACTTAGGCACATTAATCACAACCCATTCCTTCTTGCTTTTATCAGCCCTGCTGAAAGCTACTGTCCAGCCTCCACCCCCTACCCACCCCCTTCATCTCCTTTCTGCTTTAGCCATTCATAAGGCTCTCATCAACCTCAGACCACAGGTATCACTCCATCACTACACATTTATCAGGAGCTGCTCTTATCAGCCAGCAGGGCCTGAATATGGAAATGGGATCCCTGCCACTGATAAGGCCGGCCTGGATTATCCCTGGCTCTCCTTCATCAGATAGCCACTGAGGAATGGCAACAGGCCGGAACATTCCGCCATTGTTTTGCAGGAGTGCTGATTGAAGAAGAGCTAAGGGGGGGGGGGAGGAGTTGCATGCTGTAGAGATATGTGTGGGTGTGTTTGTGTTCATGTATGTATTTTTATTGGTGGGCCAATGTGGCTAGAATAGCATCAATATGAGTACAGGTGATCACTTGAATCTCACCCCTGACTGCTTACCTGTTTGCCCACACGCAGCTGTTTTGCAAATGCACTAATTATAATCAGTCCTGATAAAATGATGAATGTATATTATGAATGGAGTAGCATTCATTTTGGTATATGTGTCTTAGTTTAATGCCTAATGTTCTCTGTTCTATCATATTTACACACATTGTAATTATTATAACAAGACAATAAAACATAGCTCACACACACACACACACACACACACACACACACACACACACCCTACCCCTGAACCTAGTCATCCAAGGGGGGCGCTAAAGTAGTCCAAACCCACAGCTCACAAAAAAAATGTAATCAACAACTTTCTCCATCGATATATGCACACACTTACGAACACGTACACACAAACAAAAATAATTCAGACAGGCATGACATGTGCACACACATACACACTTACATTATCACACAGATATTCAGACAGACAGCAACCTTGTATGCACACCATGAATACACACACAAAACACTCTTTCCTTTGCATGTGTTCAAACAAAAATAGGCCATTCCTAATTAGGACCTCACAACCTGAGCCGTTTCTTCAAAGGCAGCCGCTCCTGCACTAATCTGAGGCGCCGCTTCATTATGAATTCTTCAAAGTCCCACCCAGCTGTCAAGCAAGCTTGTCGAAAGGGCCGTTATTAGTGAGGCTAGTACAGCAGGCACAAAGCTTGGTCTGTTGTTCTGTGTTGCTCCCAGCCTGTCACAAACACACACACTAACTGGAGTAAGCATGTTGACCCGAGATGAGTTTGTCAGCCTCTGATGCTGGTGCTCAGGTGTGTTGACTCGGACACACTCCTTACAAAGAGGTATTGACACGACTAGGAGGGTTCCTGCGAAATCTCTTGCACCAAGAGAGAGGCCCGCCACATCTTATCTTATCAGATGCATTATTAGCTGCGATTGGCAAAACTATCAAAAGAACGTTAGCTGACAAAAGAGGCCCTGTGCAATGCCCGCAATAAAGCACACCTCTATTGGCCACTAACTGATTTATACGATCGCCTTGAAATGGCTTTTGGTTGGGCTTTGATAACAGAGACCTGCCTGTGTGTAGTTGACACACTCAGCTGAGTATGAACTCACCGCTACACCCAGGGTCAGAATCAACAAGGGCCACTACATGTCATAATGGGCCCATATAACTCATGTTACAGACAACTGCTTTTATCTCTTAGTGTGCAGGGAGTGCACAGAAGATTCCCTGTTGACTCGAGCTCTGTCCTAAAATGATATATGACATGGCCAGCATGACGAATTGTATCCAAAACATTACATGATGATTTTGAAAAATATCTAATAATTATTTTAGCAGTCCCTATTCACAAACATATTTACCTATTTAACTATGAAATATACTATGATACTTTTTCAAAATATATCTAAGTAGTTTGCAGTGATAGGAGATGTAGGAATGAAGGAAGCCAACAACTAACATAAGATTTGTACACATATAAGGATCATGCTAAGACCTTCCTCTTTGTATGCTCAGAAGGAGGATGGACCTTATTTAAAGAACCCAGAAAATAGAGACTTCAACCTGCTGGAAAATGGCACTTAATGAAAAACAATGAAACTTTAATGGTTACCTCCTCTCACCCGGTAGGTATAAACAAACATTGCAATCACTAAAAGCAATCACAAAAAGCAATACAAAAAAAATAAAATTCAAACCTCATAAAAAATAAATCAACATTTTCCACTTATTATATCACTTGTTATATCTCAGGGTCAAGACTGAATATCCCATTTGTCCAGCCACAACTTCCCTTTTCAATAAGAATTATATCACAATGTGGAAGTAAAGATACCATATCATGTGTTTATGAAAATTGAATTGAAGGGTTATACTCAATATTTGCACTCTATTTTAGCAGTACAAAATGCCTTGTATTGGTCACCATGACAAGACCATGAGGAGACTTCATCCAATAGTTTGAAATCATGCCTCACCTAACCCTTAGGTCTGATACTGACCCATGTAGCCTTTTGCTATGGAGACTGGGGCATAATAATAGTATCTGACTTCCTTGACTCCTCAAACAGCCTGGTATGGGTGGGTGCGCTCATAAATGCAGACAGCTAAACAGATTTTAATTGCTTCTCCGAATAGCTTTGGTAGTGATATCTAAGTATGTGGCAATGGTTTTCAAGTGCACTCTAACAAGCTTGCCATAACACACATGGACACAGATACACACCACTAATATGCATACACATATAACACAATTACTAATTAAGTAAAGCACACATAAAGGTTAGAGATAAATGTGGAAGAGTCAAGCTCTCTGCAGGATCACAGGAGCTACATAGGAGAGGGTGCAGGCATTTGAAACATGACTCTGTGACTTTTTAAGTGAACATTATCTTGTTTCCCTAACCCCAATCCAAAACTCAGCCCTCTTGAATGACAAGAGCTGGTGTTGGCACGTCTCCGAGCTCATGCTCCTATGTCTTTTTTTTCCCCCGCTGTAAAGATACGATCAAGTCCCCTGCTCACTTCACAGAAATATCAGAAATATCAGGGATATGAAATCCTTGTTAAGCAGCTCACTGTCACAGGCTGGGTCCTTGATTGGCAAGCTCGACATGTGCACACGCTACTCGCAGTCTTTCACACATTTAGCGAGGCCCATATGCTGAACCGAGAGAAACACAGCGCCATGTGACTGCGCCTATGGAACTGCCGTATCACTCTAAATCTCCATTTAATCGCCAATCTCAAGTTACCCCACACTTAATAAACAGCAGATTAGTGCATTCTTTGCTATGTCCGACACACATTTCCTCTTCAGAAAGTCTCACGGGGGCAGGTCTCGTATAGTTGGCATAACCAGTCATGTTAAACGGTCGGGACAAGGCGCGTCATCTGCTCAGCATCTAGCCCTCGGCTCCAAAGCAGTCCTCAGTCATTGTTGTGGAGGAAAGTCAGCCGCTTATGCCCTGATGCCAATATGACCCCCTCCTCATTGGAAAACTGATCTCCATAACCTTTTGTCTGGAGTTGGTCGGAGCCACATTTGGCGACATGAGCATTGTTCTTGTATATAGTGAAGAGAGAGAGAGAGAGAGAGAGAGAGTAAATGCATACTGCATGGTTGAAATTAGTGTGCGGTGTGAATGACAATAGGAAGAGATGTCATAATGAAAGGTTACTTGGGTTACTCCGCCGAGTCTGTCTGTCACCTCCATGCCTTCAGGGAGCTCTAATCACTTTACCCTATAATTACCTCCCCACAAAAGGGCCCGTTAAAGTTCCTGTAAAATAAACCTGATGCTATTGTGACGAAGAGAGGCTCTTTCTTTTAATTAGGGCCATCCATCTTAACCTTGTCTACCTGAGGTGAAGTGAAGGTAGCCCGGGTCAAGCTCCCAAAACGCTCTTCTCCATTGTCTTGTCCTTCCATCGACAAGAGCACAATGTGGGTGCTAGCCTGCTCACCACGACAATCCTTTTGTCGCCTGCTCGCTGGCTCCTGGTAGGATTTGCAGCTGAATGTGTTTTCTTTACAGTGACACAATACTTGAAATTCACAATGGGAACCCAACACTGCACGCATCACTGTTGTCTGTGAAACATATGCAGTGGGTGACTATAAAAAATGAAGTGTAAGCTCATATCATTTAACAGCTGTTGGTGTGACGTAATAATCTGGCTCTTCAATGGACAACTTGAGGCTTGTGGGAACAATGTTTTTTTAGTGGGTGTTGCTGAAAGTAGTATCCGGGATTTTTTTCCACCTAATCCCTTGCTCTGCTGCTCAATACACCTCTGCGCATACGCCCTGTGTGTGTGTGTGTGTGTGTGTGTGTGTGTGTGTGTGTGTGTGTGTGTGTTTTTGTCTACATTTAGAGTTAGTGTGTCAGTGTGTCTCACAGCATGTGTTATCACCCATATGTGTTTAGTCAAGCACAAGACAGGGTGATACTGTGTTTTGAATCTGCGTCTCTTTTCCAAAAGCTCCTAGGTGAGGAGTAGGACCTGATGATCAAAAGTAGTGTTTGTTTTTTTCTTCCCGACCCCGAGAGGGAGAAACGCCAAGTCCCTGCAGAGCGCATGCAGGCAAACTGCCTCACACTGATCAGCTCTCTTGAGAGAAATGCTTCCCCTGTATGTATAGTGAGTATGTGCTACTGTTTCATTGTTCCCTTTCGCTCCTTATCCTCTCATTCTTACCCCTTCTTCGCTCTTTTCAGGTGCCACTGGCTGCTACCTTGAGCTGTCACTGATGTGTGCTGTCACCTCTGCTGCAGCTGGAGGTAGGACTGAAACATATACACACAGTCTGAAAATCTCAGGCCTTTGCATGGTATACTCTGTTTCTCCTCATCATCCTGCTTCTCCCTCTCACTAACTTCGCATTTCAGCCCACTGTATCCGACCCACAGTGCACTGCGTGCGCTTTCATCTGTGCTGAGGTGGCGTGGTCGTATATTATTCATGGGTCGTGTGATCTGAGGCGCGTGTCATATGGCAGAAGTAATAAGATGGAGTAGCCTACTGGTGGGAAGATGATGAACACAACACTGGAGAGAGAGACACAAGACTTCCTCTCCCATTGCCTTGCATGGCTTTCTTCACTTGGTATACACATGTTGAGTTTTGTTTTATACTGGAATGGATGGCCCAGAATGGGACGACACAACAGGTGTTGTTTTGAAACAACAGAGACAATTCCAGTGAGTAATATATTTTAGATTTGTTGGAGACAGACAGGACTGATAATGCGGTGTACCTCGAAAAGGTATGACTTTCATTTTACTTTTATTTTATGTTTTTGTGACCCTGCCAGGAGGCAGAAAGTTAGGTAACTCTTACTTGCACCTCAGTACCGCATACATTCGAGCAGCCATCTTGCTATTCTTACATTCTGCCCCTTCTGTAGTAACCTCACAGTCATTGAATCAGCAAATGACAGCAGAAAGGATATAATTCCCGTTGGTAGAGTAGATGTATGTATTTAATGGTGGATTGGGTCGAAGAATTTGTAACTGTTCCATTACATGCAGGAGCAAGACTTTTGACCTCCCACAATGCCCCTCAGTTTTGCCCAGGGAGCAGGGGGGCTTTCTGAGGGTGGAGGGCAGGGCAGAGAGCAGACCAGCTGACCAATTTTGGCGTATCAGAGACAGAACCCTGGTGTGCAATGTCTGGAGGCGACATGTGGTTAACCACCTGGCCCCGCTGTTTGACCCACTGGAGTGAGAGAGAGAGAGAGTGAGAGAGAGAGAGAGAGAGAGAGAGAGGGGCAGAGGGAGCAAGGACAGCCTGTACAGCCATTTGCTCATCAATGGAGGGCATCACCACCACTTAACACAGCTTATTGATCTGCACAGCCTGCAGGGCCTCTGTTGTGTGTCCATTTCCTATTGATTATTTCAAGTCCATTCTTATTGACTGCTTTCTCTCCCCTCTAACCACTGCTCTCCTCTGTCTGCTCCACCAGGGGATTTTTTTAAACAGTCATTTGAAATTATAATCTGTTTGAGTAAATGTCATAATCGCCCCTAAGGCCTGGTGCAGATTGGCTAGAGAGCAGAGGTCTCTGAGGTCAATGACACTGGTCAATACTGATCCATTTGTGTTATGGCCAGCGCAGTGGTCCCTCCAACCAAAATGACGGACCTCAGTTCTCCCTATTCTGCATTTCAGCTTTTTATAGGTCCCAAGATTTCTTTGTTATTATACTGTATTCTCTAAAGATGCAATGCAAACTAATATTGCTGACATAACAGAGGTAATTCAATTGTTATTGTTTCAACAAAGAAGGCCTGTATGGTGTGTGTGTGAGCGTGTGAGTGAATGAAGAGTGACGCACTAGCCGACTGCTCATCAATGCTTCATAGGTTAGATCATTAGATCTAAAGTGACAGCACTACACAAGGATGGGGAGTGGGGGTTGCTTAGATAAAGATTGGCATATTGCTATTGATTCACCATCCCTGGGGCTTCCTCTGTTACCATGGTTATAGCCAGCGGGGGTGGGGTAGGCGTATCATTTTGACACAAGGAGAATGATGTAACCATTATGATTCTGATTTAAAAATTTTATGATCACGTTTGAATAATCTCCCAATTCCCTCAACTTTATTGCTTGGCAAAAGAACGATAACTCATCATTTGCCTGAAATGTATGGCATTGAGGTGCAGAGAATCAGAGTTAGTGTGGTTCTGATGTGCATGTCACTGCAGATAACCATCTGTGATCCTATAACCATTACTCTAACCCATAACAACGGCCGTGCTTTGGATATACGAGTCAGGGTTTTCATTGTGAGCGGATAGGGGTTTGAAAAGATTCCCGTCGCAGCTCGTGTTGAACTGCCAAACTCTTCAGCTGTCCTTCTAAAGCAGCCTGAAATAAGAGCAGGCCTCAAAAGCTCTTTGATCTTTTACTGCCAGGGTCAGGGCTGAAATGACGCGTAAATGAGGGAGGAATGAGTTTTCATTTTGTCAACCTGTTCTGTTATTGTAAAGCTAAGGGGCCTTTGGTGTGACATGACAGGAGATTGTTTTAAGTGCCCACACCAGTGGAACGGCTGAACATGTTTGGGTGTCATAGCCAAAAAGCTGTTCACCTACATTACTTGCAGATATTTACTGTGTCTAGTGAACAGCTGTGGGAGCTTACCTAGACAGAATGTGTGTGTGTGTGTGTGTGTGTCAGCTGATGCAAAAGAGACTTCATTCACATGAGTTCATGTGTACGTGTGCAAGCATGTATGCAGTGTATAGCGTAGTGCAGGTTATGTGTGTGAATGTGCATGCTTCCACAACTCAGTCGTGTCAGTATGAGTTCCTGTATTGTGTGTGCAATACTCCCTGAACAGACCTGCTGGCTGTGGAGCGCTGTAGAGAGATGAAGAGGATCCTCCATCAGTGTGATAGGAGAGCAAAGCATGCAGAAGTAACTACTTGGCTAAAAGGGAGCAGCCTCTGTAGCTGTTTACGGCGCTCAGATTTCCAGAGGAGCGGAGCCGGTGCTGGAGGTGCATAAAAGTAACAAAACATGATCATTATGGGATGCATTTGTACTAAATCGCTGTACAGAACATCTCCTTCCGAGTGCCGACATCACCCACGCATTGTTCTGACTACAGAGAGAAACCCCTGGAGCTGACAAAGGCAAAGGAAGAAGTGGAGGGGAGGTAGATCGGGTGCCATATCCATCGTTCAAGTCTCGGCTTGTGTTCAGTAGTTCAATATTACACCCACTCCACCCATTTTTGATTTGAAACTGACAGTTGTTTCTGAAGCGCCGTGCTCCATATCACAGGGAGGAAATGAGAGCACTGAATTCCACAAGATGTGAAAGGTGAAAAATGGAGAAAAACACCCTCCCCCTCCAGATATTAAAAAAAAAAGGAAAACACCCAAACACAGAGTGAAAACAAATACATAAATAAATAAATCAACAATAGGGGCTGCGGCTGAGAAGGGAAACATTGCGAAAAATTGCAGTGGGGAGATTTTAAATTGCGGTTGTATCAATAATTTAGCTACCTGAGACATAGTGTTGTTGTTCACCATAAGGTTTGATGCAACTGAGAGAAGAGTTAAGATTAGGGAGACTTTTTTATTATTGATGGCGCGGTGCACATCTGGTGTTACACTGCCAACCCCCAAACAGTGCACAGCTATCCCCTTTGCAAAATGACTGCAACACTGTCAATTGTCTACACAGTTTGATAGCGGCAGACGCTGTCAGGTCCAGGTTACAGATCCTTGTGAAAATTCAACAGTTTCTCCTCAGAGCAAATACAGACAGTTTATAAGTGAACTCCACCAATAAAGGGGAATGTGTCTTTACTGCTAGTTTAATTGCTATTGTCAATGTTAAATTCCTTTAGCTGGCACAGGTCGGCTGGTATGGGACTGAACTACTTTACTTCTAGAGGCTACCATAAAGATATACACCTGGGTATGATGGGTTTGACTTGAGCATTTCGCACATTTTGAACAAAAGGCTGGCTGGATAGATGGAGACAAAAAATGCTTATAGCTTTCTTGTGACCTCAACTAGACCTTGTAGCACACCCCATGATTCAGAGTGTTGTTATGCCGTCCTAATGCCATGTCAGTCCCAATGCTCACGGTTAGCATCACTCCTCCCTGCTTTCGTCAGTAACTCGGCCAAGCACAAATGACCCTTGCCAGTGCACTGGGGGCTGGCGTGAACTTAATCACTTGAGCAAATTGAAACCACTCGCTCTGCAGTATTTTTACAGGGGTATAGCATATGACCTCAGCCTATACTGACTGACCTCTGCTTTTGAAAGGACTTGAGGCCTAAAGAACATTTTTTTGCTCATTCCATTTTAGGTCAGAATTCCTAGTTTACCCCACTTGCTGTGTGATATATATAACACTGTTGTAATCCTCTCACAGTTGACATTTAGAGGACATGGTAAAAGTGTTGTCTTCAGTGTGAATGTGTTTTTATCATCGGGGAGATCCACCACCTTTTGAAGGCCTTCCTGAGCTTGTAGTAAAGTTTCTGACCCTGATTACTGGTTCCAGGCTCTGGCTCCTGTCAGCCAGGGGAGTAGGGTCAACAGCCCTCAGCAAAAAAGAACCTTAGTCAACACAACTGATCTGACACAGTGCTGGAATGCTCTGTGATTGATTCTTGGTGTCCGTGGGAAAAAAAATCGAGTGACTTCATTTCTTACATGAGTCATCTGCAGCTACACAGGCGGTGAAAGACATGTGGCGGTCAAAAACCAAAGAAAACAGCTAATCCAGGCAGACAGGTTACAGGCTAGCTGTTAGCACATGTTTACCTGTGTCTGTTCTTTTGTTCTTTATCCTAGAGCTCAGCACTGGGATGTCAGGGGTATTGAAGGACTTACACACAGGTTCACCATGATCTGCTTTCACTCAGACTCTGTCATGTCGCAATGTTGTTGCACAAAAGACATACATGTTTGCACAAAATGCTTGCAGGGGCTATTCCAACACTCCTCAAGTGTTGGAATTCTAAGGCATACAGGGGCTCCCTTATAAAATCCCCAATGAAATCCCCAACGCTCCTTCCCGCCCCCTTCTTAATCGTAAACAGGCTAGCACATAGTACAGCAACTGCACCCTTAATACCTCCTCAAATAATAAGTATTTAGTCTTGATTTACAGAGGCAGTAAAACTCTTCAAAGTGCAGTGTAATCTTTCATTAGGGATTCTGAAGTCGGTGTCAGCCATATCTGTTCTTCATTATCTTTAATCACTCAGTGTTTTACCTGTTCGTTTTATTGTAACAGAGATCATAAAAACACTCTTGTTAAAAAAACACCCTCCCGACTTTTAGATTATCTTGTTAACACAGCCTTACAAACTGGGCCCTTTTTAGCATTTTTTTTTTGAGTGTGACTTCAATTTCTTTTGCCCATTCTTGCTCACCAGCCTTCGCGCTCTTCTCTCTCTGACCTGAATTAATCTTAAAGTATAGCTTGAAAAAAATGGGTTTCATACAACAGTACAATTACATAACCCGGGGATATTAAGAGGAGAGAGTAAGTGAGTGATGATGAGTGAAGTATAACTTTTGAACACAGCACAATAATTGACATATCACTCAGAGAGTCCCTTTTGTATGAGCTTTTCAATAGCCTCTCTACTGAACCATGGTATTGATATAACCAATGTAAGGCCACTCCCTGAGGTCTCAACAGGAACTGGGTTGGGTGTATCCAGGGTCCGGCCCATGACACTGACCACTGCCTGTCACTGTGACATGGGGGTTGGGGATCTCAGCCGAGGTATTTGACCTACATGACCTATGACCCTTAGATGATTGAAGTGGCGGCTTTCCCTGCTCTGGTGCTTCAGCCTAGAGACAAGGTGACGAGTCCTTTAGGAGCTCTCTGGTTGCAAGATTTTGAAGAGGGTAGAGGCACAGGAGGCATAGGCGCCGGTCTTTGTTGGGAGCGTTGTTGTAATCCGTCTACTAGGCGAAGGCCTAAAGACATGTTGGCCGGTCATGAGAGAAGCTGGGCTGTGACCTTGAGTGGTCTCAACTAGTGTCAATGTGGCTGGTTTGCTCAAGGGCAACTTCGTACTCATGTAACCTGGATGACTCACTTAGTCAGGGCTTGGGTAACACATGATGTACTTTGTTACTTTTGTGAGCTGTGTTAACACACATTGCAACTTGTGTAAAAGCATAGTAGTTAGTGGTATACTTTTTTGTTGTGCTTTAAAAAATCTCAAAGGTAAGATGATCCTTAAAATAACATTTCCTTTTCTAAAGCGCTTGTCCCCTTAGATTCTTGCCATAATAGTATTTACAACCAAATCATATCCCTTTTAGCATGGATACATCCAGGTGTTATGTTTCACTTCAACTAATCTAATAATCTCTCTTAGTTTTCACCTTGTCTATGCCTCAAGGTCAAACAACTTTTCTCTCTTTAGTGGTCTCAAATGTTGCTATGCTGCTCCCAGGGTCATCCCTACTAATCCCCAGTTACTCCGGTCCTGGTGGATTTCTCCCATGGGCAGGTGAAACCAGATCCCAAACCCTGAAGCTGGGCCAAGATGTCCGCAGAGATAAGCATCCTGAGCCCACTCCCAGTCAGGGGCCTTAGACAAGAATTCAGAGATACATCATCACAAATCCATTAAGGCCAGCCCACTACTTTAACCACAAAGCCTAGCTGCAGCCACCATACCTTACAGCCCCAACCTGTAGTTTTAGGACCACGGTTAGAGTCAAGCCTGGTCTCTCCTCGACTGTACTGCCTCAGGTCCGTTCCTCACATCAGTCTCAACTCTAGTTGTCTCTCTCAGGCCCAGGTCATATGAAATTAAACATTTAAGTATTATTTTTCACCTGGTAATGTGCATTAGGACTCTATTAAATGAGTCTGTGTTATCAATATTATTGGATTTTGTCCCACGCCTGGCCAATCAGGGTTAAGTAACTGTTAACACTAGAATGGCCAACATTTCAATATACCGTAGAACCACCGGGGGGGACATTTTTACCCCCTGTTGCAACAGAGTCAACACGTGCAAATATGTATTTTTTCTTAAAAATCTTAGATGAGGATAGCACCAGCAAAACACCAGCTGATGATGCACAACCAGTACATGTTACTGTGGTGTAAGTTTAAAAAAGAAAACTCAAATATACACACTGATGAAAGGTTTAACAAGGTCTCATCATGTGTTATCCTAGGTGTACTCTTTAGGACAGTACCACAGTATTACAGAAGGCTACCTGCTGTATTGTATCACATTGTTTCTACTCAATGTAAGCTATTGGCAATTCTAGTCTTTGAAGCAGATTGGAACCTATGTTCAGTGATACTGGAAACACAGCCTCTCCATCACCAAGCACCAAGTCTAAACATCCCGCATGACCCTACTGTCAAGTAACTTATTCAGTTACTTGACGGGTTTGGGTTTACAGTCCTGCTCTTGTATTCTCATGGTGTCTGCGGCTTAGCCAACCGCATGACGTCTGCATGGGAGGCAGGCGGTGGCCGTTGGCCACAGGGCGGTTGGGTTGACAATCTATAGTGAATGGTGGCAGACTACACTATTGTTTGTGGTGCGGTGTTGTTTGTGCAGCTCTAAAAGACAGCGCTTGTATTTAACAACCATAAGTGGGAGATTTGTCTCCTCGTCTCTCCCCATCTATCCACTGTAGCCACTGTTCTGCCTTTCTTGCACCAATAGCATTGTGTTTTTAACTGCTGAAGTCGCCTGCATGCATTTGGCTAGGTTTTGTGTCTACTGAGTGTCAAGGCCACTGTACCCTTCAATTAACATAGTTTTAGAGGGAATCTTTGAAACCATGATTGTGATACAAATAAAACAAGCCAAAGCACTTTCAAATAGTTCACATTTGTTTTTTGTTTTTTTCGGTTTCTTCTGTAAAAATATATTCTGGTGAGCTTTGTTTTAAAATGTCTTCATTCATTGCCTAATACAAAGGCTGTTTTTTTCTGTTCATTTTTTCTGTTTATTTGTGGTGTGCTTTTTATGAAAGCTTCTCTGGACTGGTGTAATCAGCAGCACTGCTCAGTGACTGAAAGGGTGCAAAAGCATGTCTGTTACTTATGTGTAAATTCTAAGGAGCTACAAACAAAATTGGTATCACTATTTGTAAAGTAAGTGATATGGCTATACATTGCACAAGCCCGTTTTTTGTACTTTCTGTCTAATTGTAGTTAGTTTTTCCGCATTTTTTGTAAGGTTATAAACTTAGCTTTGAATTTTTTCATTAGAATCTTTAAACTTACTATACTACTGGTGAACTGAGGCTGAATGTGTTAATATGTAAACAGTAGGCAAACATATTTTGCCATATCTTAACTATTTGTTAAAAAGTAATTAAGTCACTGGCGACTCTGCAACTCATTGAATCCTAATACAAGATAAGAAAACAATCAGTGCTGTAGAAAGTTAGATGAAGCAAACAACAACAAAACAGTAATAATATACCTCACCCCTGTACAGCCTTAATACAGTATTTTAGGTATATCAACTGATAAAGTCATGTAAGGCAAGGCAAGGCAAGTGTATTTGTATAGCACATTTCAACAACAAGGTAATTCAAAGTGCGTCACGTAAAACCATTAAAAGCATCAAAATATAAGGCAAAAGAAAAGGAGATTTAAAAACAATTAAGAACATTGATTGAAACATTAAAAACATTAAAACACTAAAAAGCAGTGTAAGAAATAAAATACAGTAGTAAAATGCAGAAATGCAGACAATTGATTAATATCCTTGAATGTGGTTTAATTAAAGGCAGCAGCAAACAGAAAAGTCTTCAGTCTTGATTTAAAGGAGCTGAGGGTCTCAGCAGACCTGCAGCTTTCTGGGACTTTCTTCTGATATGTGGAGCAGAAAAACTGAAGGCTGCTTCCCCATGTTTAGTTCTGACTCTGGGAACAGAAAGTAGAGCGGTCCCAGACGACCTAAGGGGTCGGGATGGTTCATAAGGTAGCAGCAGATCAGAGATGTATTTTGGCCCGAAACCATTCAGTGCTTTATAAACCAACAGCAGGATTTTAAAGTCAATTCTAATTTAATATATGTATTTTTTAAAAAAGAACACACACTTGTTGTCCTGAAAATAAACTCACGTGTACACCGTGAGCACGCTGTGACTGAAAAAAAAACTCCCTTAATTATTCACTGGTTGGTCCGTACGCCTGCAGGTTCTTTTATTCTCCACTACAAGGGCATGTAAATTTGTGATTCTCAGGACAGAGCAAAGACCAGCCTGAACACAAGTACAGCCCCCATTTGTTATCAAACATATGATCCAGTGTATAGTGTATGCTATCTATTTATACTGCAGCTTTAATTATCCAGTACTTCCTGCCTTTGATGTGCGATCAATCAGCTCCTACCTGATGCCAGGAGAGGCCTGCACATGTGCACCAGTGGCATGAAACCTCCTATTCCACCCCTACCTTCCCCCTTTCAGCCCTGTTGTTCTTATTGTTCTTTTCAGCTTTATAACACAGAACAGCGAGGATAGTACGAGTGGAAGCATCCAAAACCCCCTTCTTTAATACCAACCAGATTGACAGGACACATTAAATGTGAACCAGGGTGAACCACTGGCGTTATCCATCTTGCTGTCCGATGGGATTGTTCAAACACAATTTAATATTTTAAGTTAAGATTGTTACATTTATCTCTCACATAATTGTCACAACAAGAAGTCAGTTATTTGTTAATGATTGATAGCTTACTATGCAGGACACAAATACAGGTGAACATTTCCAGCACCTCAACACGTACCATTTTTTTCTGTGTCCCAGCACATTTCAGAACATGCAGACGACTCAGAGAAAAAGCTCCAAGTCTTGTTTCCTGCACACAGCAGGTTTTCATTTACCAAACGAGGAGCGGAGCCAATGAGAAAATCAATAGCACAGATAAGCAGCCCCTCTGCCCTCAATGTGTGACGGTGAACCCGTATGGACACAGCAGGGAGCTGTGGCAGAACATGTCCCTTAAAGGAAAATATCCAGTCTCACTCAAATGTTTCTGCTCTTTTCTACTGAGCAAATATTCATACAGGGTTGCTGTAATTGTGTAATGATAATTTAGTCCTTTAAATTACAGTAAAAACAGTGGGAGGGAGAAATAGCCAAAGAGAGGATGTGGAAGAGTGCATGCTAGCAGCTGTGAGTAAGTGAGTGAGTCTGCAGGTTTGTAGCTTAAGGTCAGAGGTCACATGAAAAGCTGAAAAAAAAGGTGTATCAAAGAAAGCGAGGATGGAGAATGTATACATGTACAGTCTGATCCATCATAGTCCATGCTTAGGGGTTTCTGTGCAATATGTTCTCTATTACATAGCCCAGGTGATTTCTGTCTGTCTCTCCTCAGAACATGATCTCCTCCAGGCCACGGCCCGCGTCTTGTTAAAGCGGCACGGACCCGGCGTGGATTGAGTTTAAAAGTAATAAAGCAGCGGACCTGCTGGCTAGGTGAAAAACCCGCTATCGGATTCCTAAGAGCAACTTTCTTTTCATGTGCAGACTGCATTCAACGAAGCGTTTAATTCAACAAATCCATGGTTGTGATCCACCAGAAACAGAGCTGGGGTTAGTTCAATTTGTACCAAACGATCTCCACATGATCAAAGCGCGGCAAGCTCTCCCCAACATACTGCTTAAATTAGACTAACACCAAAGTCTTTGGCTCTTGGACAGTATTTGGAATGTCTTACCAGCAGAGAAATTCTTTCACACATATGGTTTCAATAGGCCCAAGATGCCAGCTTCACATCTTTAATGGGCTGACAGGGAACTTTGGTGCTAACTCTCTGACTCCCAAAAGTTCTTGGGCTGTCACCCGCAAAGCGGCGTTCATTCAAGTGTTTTTTTTCACTGTTCCTTCCCCTCCTATTACCAGGCACTGAAGAGGAGCGATTGTGCAGTGAAGGGAGAAAGGAGTTGCTCTCTCCCTCTCCTTGCTGCAAACGTCATCTCTTGCTGCGAAATTGTCACTTCACGGAGTGTGTGTCAACCACAGTAAGTCAGGCAGCCGTGCGGTCTTCTAGGAGCAACTAACCAAAGTTGCTGAGTTACTCCAACCAAACCCTGTCCTTCTCCTCTTCTGCTTCCTCCTCCTCCTCTTCCACTTTCTTGCAGATAGAGCAGACATAGCAGAGCTCCACACTGTACTGTTTCCAGCCAAGTTTTCGTCAGTACAGACTACAGTCTGGGTTTGTGTGTGTACTCATCATGTGAATGCACATGTACTTCATTGTGTGCAGATAACTGGTGTGCAAGTTTGCCAGAGTGGGCAGAAACCCTTCCTTCTCCCTTTCCCTTGTCTACATCTGCAGGGCATGTGGAACACAAAAACACACAAACGCACCAGCAGGAGAAAACAGGGGTGCGGTTCGCGTGTGCCTGCTGGATATCGAGCAGTCCCTCAGCATGTTGTAAAAGCCTCTCTAATATCAGTGTTATAACCAGACCGGCTGTGCATAGCAGGATCCAGTTTTCTTGTCACCAAAGTTGGAGATATCACGCCTTGCACATGATTGTGACTTGTTTGGATCAGCGGATGTCACAGGCACTATAGATATAAATGAGAAATCACACACACGCAGTCCCAGATACTTCAGGTTTCACAGCTGAATTGACTTAGGACTCTCAGGAGAGTTCAAAATGTGACATTTTCACTCAGCGTTTGCACTTTTGTTACAACAGACATAAAGAAAAGCAGAAAAGTAGAACCAGCGGGGGGTTGGTAGGTGGGTTGTGGGTTGGGGGCGTCTCTCCAGGAGCAGATTCAGACTTCTCAGCTCTATTTCTGTTCTAGCGCAATTAGTCTGTTCCCAGAAGACAAGGCTAAGGAGAGGCAATACATGAATACGTGCTTGCTGGCATGTCAATCCGTGAGTTCTATATAGTGGGAGTTCCAAGTGTGTATGTGTGTGTTTTGTTTTTGCATTAGTTGTGGCATTAAATCATTTTTATTTAGTCATATATGCAGACTCTTCGGTTTGTGCGTGCCAGGAAGTGGCTCATACCAATATAATGTAAATATGTAGTGAAGAAAATATTTCCCTCATACGCTATATCAAAAATGTCTACAGCACACTGAATACATATTGTGTTGATCAGCTACGGTCCAGCACAAGTCTTTATTAGCAAGAGTTTTCTGTGGTTATAAAGCTCAATAACAGGTTGTTATAGAGAGTGCACAATAGCAAATAAAATCTTTCTGCACTGCATTTTTTTCCCAACCTGGCATTGTCTCTATTGTGTTGTTTTCCATAAAGCGTGCACTTTATTTTACCAGTATCACTTGCTTTTTATTTCGGTGGTACAGAAAAAAGGATCTTATTCCACTGCTGTGTTTATTGTTCAGTAAATCACGCAGTACAAGAACAGCAACCTAATGCTTAGAATGTAAAATACAACAGCTAATCGTGAAGTATTTATATGCATCACTCTCAGTGTGTAAATCCTTATTGCCAACTTCAAATGATGCGGACGCTGGCAAAAGGTATTTTTTCATTGCAGTAATTTATGCATAAAGTGACTTTTGTCAGGCTGCAACAAAGCAACTTTGATAAATGCCCTTTAATTTATTGTCACGTATGTGAAATCAAAGTGAAACATTTACAGGCTGTGCACTGAGCCAGACCAGAGGAGGGGCCTCTCCGGTGAAAGTGGGTTGAATTTCTTGTGGAAACTTTGGCTCCCACCTCCTCTCAACCCCTCGGGGTTAATCAGAGGCATAAAGGTTACGATGTACATCTAGTGACTAACGACAATATGATGTGCAGGGAAACAACATGACAGTTTGCAGCCATTAACCTGCGAGCAAGACATAGTTCATTTTTTAGAGGAAGACAGGTCAAATTCAAAACAGGATGAGACTTATTTTTGAACATTGTGTTGGGAATTCTGACCAGCTGTCCCTTGAAAAAGATATGCTTAATTTTATGTTCCATTTCCTTAGCTGGACAGGAGGACTTTACAACTTGAGACCAAAAGATCATTCAGTGAACTGTTGTGAGACAAGTTACTTTTAGACAGGTTGCGCCTGTGTTGTCACAGTCACAATCCAATTTCACTCCCCCCAACATGTATCAAGGCTGGATGACTTGCTTATAAGGAACTTCTTGAGAAGTGCACACCCTCTTGAAGAGAGAGAAAAGCTGGGCTACCACGCCAATTCACAGACTGACCTGTGACGTGACCTCTTGCCTGTTTGCTGACATTTTCGCAATGGACACACTTGAATGAAAAATTTGGGGAGAAGAAAAAGAAGAAGAGAGGAGTAAGAAAAAAGGAGGGGGAAAGGGAGAATGCCTTTTTTCTGATGGATGAGGTCTTCTCCTGTTACATTTGGAGAGAACACAGCTGTGAGGAGCTGTTAAGTACACGCAAACAAGCCGTCTGCTTTAGACAAGCCTGCCGGGCACCCGGCCCCACATCCCACTTGTACAGCTCTGACACATGATCACAGCCAGACAATACATGTGGGAGCAGAGCGCGCTCCACTAAAAAGTGAGAAATATTTTCAACTAGAACAAAAAACAATCCCCTCTCAATACCGCTGGGACCCCTCTTGGTATTAATTCATCTTGTTTCTCTTTGTCTTGTGCTGGTTTGTGTGCTGTTGGGGAGAGAGACGAGTGAAAGGAGAGAGTGGGGTTTGGTGGTTTAGTGACTAGAAAATAGGTTAGGAATGGGGAGAAATGTAAAGAACATCTGCTACCGTGACGGTGTCACACTTTGTCTAATGTGTTCTGAATAGGCACGGCTGTCCCAAGTTGTGTGAAGGGAAATCTTTCTGATCCATATGCTGATTAAGGGAATTAATGTGGGATTTTTTTTTTCTTTTAAGCAATGCCCACTATTACTCGATGGAAGCATTCCCTTTTGTTGCGGTCGCAATAAAGTGCAAATTATTATATCAAGTGACAGAAAAACACAATTGTTTTTTTTATTTTTGACACATGCTATTTGAATTTGCTATGACACAATTAGAGCTATACTTTTAATAATAATTGTTATCCTATATGTTGCATTGTGTGACAGCCATCTTTGCATAAAAAGCAGGGGATCATTTGAGAAATCAGTTGCATATGTCACAACGATCACATGTTCCCCATATGAGCTTTCTCTACAGTGTCTCATACCCTCCCAGACACTTTGGGCTCAATAAGTTGCAATTGCATGGGACACATGTGACCGTCATCTCAACAGTGACTAGAGGCGGCCACATTAGTCAACATGTCCCCATGCGAGGAACTGGAAGTGATGTGATCTTGATACTTGTGGCCAACCACAAATAAGCTGACAAAGTTTTTTAAACTTTTGCACACTTCCAATCGACAAGTAGTGTAAAGTGGTTTGGGTCAGGAGTCTATTGTAGTGTTAGGGACATGTGGCATTGCGTTAAACTGAGTCATGCTCGTGATTCAAAGGATAAAGGAGATGGTTTGCTGACAGATGGGTTGTGTGGTGAAATCTGGATCCAAAAGACAAACCCTGTTCTTTGTCAGATTTTTAGGAGTAATCCATGAGTGTTTGTGAGTGAAACTTAAAACTGTTTGGGTAATAGGGAAATTGGTTCTTTGTGTGTCAGTGTGTGTGTCTTATGGGTAGCGCTGATAAAGCATTCATCACTGCAGCGCCACAGCTGGTTGTGTTTTGGGTATGTGCACCTTTCTCTCTCACTCAGTCTAAACTGTGAACTTCAAATGACTTCTGCTGTGTAATGTGCTAGCACTATTGTCGCCACAGTGCTCATTATATATAAGGACACAACAGGCGTCTGGTAGGGCAGCGTGTGTGTGTGTGTGTGTGTGTGTGTGTGTGTGTGTGTGTGTGTGTGTGTATCTATGTGAGAACTAGTGCAGCAAAGAGAGCAGGAGATATTTGATATAGACATTATTGATACAACTACTATTTGTATCATAGATGCTACAACTCTCCCATTTTGGTTGAACAAAAAATTACCTCTCATCAGACTGCCAAAGGTCAGTGTGTGCTCCTGGGAAAGGTCATGCTAAGTCTCAGCTCTTACACTACGCAGTATTTGTTGCGCAGCACCAGGATCTCTTTGTTAACTAACCTGCATAGTAATGGACCTCTCATCATGCTATTTGTAGAGCTGAGGTAGGAGACGTCTCCGTAAGAAGAGGACACACACAGTGAGGACAAGCCGCTGTCAGCAGCTCCAGGTCCAGGTCGCAGGATACACTATTGTTAAGTGTCTCCATTTATCACAAGGCTCAGGTTAAAGAGCAACCCTACTTCCTGTATCCCAGCACTTCACACTCAGCTGAGCTGTTCTGCAGAACCATCACAAACAAAGGCAACCTTTGCACAGCAAAGACTGGGGCTCCAAAAAGAAAATAAATAGAGGGATGAAATACTTTGTGGGCCAACTACTGGAGGAAATATATTTATATCAGTAGCGCCCGCAGTTATTTTTCCACAATGTCTGCTGCTAACAGCAGCTACGTGCTGTTTTGGCTGCTGCCTGAGAGGTTAGGTTGATGAAGGAAATCCAGGTGAAGAATCTCTCCCGCTCTGATGGAGTCACGCCGCTGGCTGCCTCCTGATATGACAGCAACAAGTCCAGCCTTCTTGGCAGTGTCTGTGCGGCCAAACAGACCTGTCACAATTTCTTCATACATGGAAACACAAAAACACTCCTGCTAAGGTTCTGGTGTATAAGCATTATGAGGGGTCATTGAAGATATTTACCCATATCAATTGTAACTAATATATTTCCAATAACAATAATACTTGAGCTCTTCAAAATGTCTGTTAGCTAGGAAATATGCTTAAATTAAATTTCCCAAGGAAAAGACAGTGTATAGATGAGTTTACACTTCTCTAAATAACCTGTTTGTTTATCCCTCCTTCATTTTGAAGGTGCAGCGCTTACACCAGGCTCAAGTAAAACACTAAACCATACCTGTTTTCATCAAAATGATAAAATGCACACAAAATTCCTTAATGATGTTGGAGATGGATAGTAAGTCTATATTACTTATGGTCTGTGCATGTGTACAGCTTTGTTGACTCCCAGTAATTCTACATCTGTTTTCAGGCTCAGGGAGAGTTTTGTTCCACTCCACATCTCATTAGTCATCTTGTCTTTAACTCTCCGTGAGCTCTGCAGAGCAGATTACCCTGAATGAGGTTTTACTCTCTGTGTCTCTCTCTCTCTCTTTGTCAGCATCTCGGTATCTCTCTTTCTGTATGCTTATCCATGCATGCTGATGTGTGTTTAGACGAGGCTTGTGCTGCTATGACATACTTCTATTTGGAATAATTACGGGTTGATTTTATTTGACAAAACTTTTTTTTCCCTCTCTCTCCAGTCACTTGAAAGAAAACAACAGTGCCTCGTTCTCCAGATATTAATTTGGCTTAATTTAATTTGGAAAACATCTCCTGCAAGTTTCCTTGGCACAACCTTTGAAGTGACAATATGAAATAATAAACCCTATTAAATATAAATCACAGGGGCGATGTCAGCGTTGCTATGAATCCTATTTGATATCCGAGAGGGAACACATGTGATCACTCTCTTTTTCATTTTTCCCCTCCTTCTATCCCACTATTTCACCTTTAATTGAATACGTTTCTGTTGTTGTTGCCAACCAATCCACCCCCCCCACTCTACTTCCTCAAGCACGTAATGCATGCAGTAAATAATTCAAATGAAATTAATTTTACAGCACCTTGTTTCCACTAAGCATGCCAACATCTGTTGTCGAGTCACAAGTTTACATTGTTGGTCATTACTTTCCACAATGAGCAAAATGTTTTATTAAAGCCCCGTGGGAGTCCCTCTTGGATCAGGCAGAGACGGCGGTGCTACTGACTGAACCCTCCCTGAACTCTGACAATCAAAGATTGGCTGCAGCTCTATTGGGGCTTGACTACTGTCTCGCTTCCCACAGCGGGCTGGGACTTAATGTGATTGAGGTATTGGACAGACTCAGTCCTTCAGGAAATCGCTGACCATAATGTAACAGAGCTTTGCTGACTTTTGAAGTGACGTAGTGCTTTTGTTCCGCACAACAGAGTAAATCTCACCCTGCTGTTGTTTCACAAAGGCCCATTACACAGTGGATATATAAATAGGCCTTTTATTCTGTTGCTTCTAATTACCATAGTGCAAATACTAACGGCACAATATGAAATGATAATCCTCAAGTTAAATCATCAACCATTTTATCTACTGTCAACACACAACATGCTGTACACATTATATTGCATTTTAATTATGTTTTCCACACTGTTTGAATCACTATTTGGGTTCAATATTAAAGGAGTGTTTGGTGAGGTTAATGATATTTATTGTGGAAGAGGGAAGGACCGGCATGTACGTATGTAAATATAATATGTTAAAAATATGTGTGTGCACATCCCACTGTATAGGAGGGGGAGCAGAGTCAGATAGAACACCTCCTTCACTTGCGGCAGGGAGAGCTAGCTCAGGAAGTAAGCTGTTTATTTGAATTGGTCCACATTTAAACAGCTCTGCACTCACAGCCCTTCAAAGAAAGGCACATTGTGTATTCATCAATTTTAGTACTCATGGGGAGAGAAAAAATAAGCAGACTGCTATACATAAATCATTAAGACACAATCAAAAGCAAACACGAGATATATAGAGAGATGTACACAGGCTGTGGGTTGAGTTGAGAATGTGGTCTCTAAACCTCAAACCAACGTTGCAATGGTGGTTATATTAGTTACTGTTGGAAAATGGGCTTCAAACACTAAAGTCTCCACAGACTGGGGCTTTAACAGGGCAGAAGAACAGGGGGAGAGATGGGCTGTGGGTGTTTCTGGAAGCACCTTTCCTCTGTAGATTTGGCTGTAAAATGTGAGGGGACCCAGGACACACCCCAGAGGAGCTCTGAAGTGGTTGTAGCCACCAAGGGGCCCTGATAGCCCTGCTGCTTCTGTGCTCCATCAGCCCCCGAGCAGGTGACAGCGACTCGTCCATACTCTGGGCCTCTGCCAGTAACAGATGTGCTTAGTCAAATGACTAATTGAAAACCTAAAACAAAATCAGCAGCTTGGCTATTTGGCCTGCATAATAACGGGCCCGTGCTGATAAAGGGAGTGGGAGAAAACACACACACCCCTCTCATCAACGGCGCCATTAACAATCATGAGCAAAGATGAAAACAACGCTTGGTTTATTCGGCAAATGAAAGCACATAACTAGATGCTGTCCCTGGAGTCCATTTCCAATTTTAATAATACATCAAGGAGCATAGCCGCAGCAAATGCTAGTATGTTGAGAGCCAAAGCATAGCAAACTACTTACAGCTCCAGCATCGGGAGACAACTCCCAGAGCTAAGAATTTAGCACATGCGTAAAGGTACACAACTTGATAGCTATTAGCTAAATTAAAAGAGCCATTACCAGAGTAGTGTGTGGAATCACTTGACAGTTAAATGCTACAAACCAAAATTTTCCATTTCAGAATATTGTTTTTTTGTTTTTTACCCCACCTCATCTATTTCCATCTTCCTTGTGAAAAGCATGCAGCCTGAGCTTGCCTCAAATTATGTACATGAATAATAAAATACCTTCTAATTAAAAACTGTTGTTAAATATGCAAAAATCTAATGATAATGAGATTGTGCAATACCTTGGAGTAAAGCATATTATAAATTAGTTAGAAGTGCAAGTCGGCTTGACCCAAACATTGCATTTTGAAGGCTACTTGCAATATTATGTCTGGGGCATATGGAGTGGGTGTTCAGTAAACCGTATTTTGGTCTGTCTCAAAATGGTTTGTGTACATACATGCGCACATATGTCAGTGCATGTGTGTGTCTGGTAATGTGTTTGTGTATACGTTAGCATATGAGTCTGGGTATTAGTGGGGGGTTAAATATATGTATGTATGCAAATGCACATAGTGTCTGCCTCACTGATTCTTCAGGGGAAATGTCGCCAGTAAAGCAACCTGAGATAAAGCATGAGGATGTGTTCTTTTTTTTATTTTTTATATCTATTATTTCATGGTTTGGATGGCAAAAATGTTTATATCATTAGTACGTTTTAAATTTCTGTCTAAAACACAATTAAGGAATGAAAAAGCCCATTCTTCTACAAGACTATGGAAAGCTGCCATAACCACATGGTGAGAAAACAGCAGTGGGTACTGCAGATGAAACGCTTTGAATCATGATGATATTTTTTGTTTATATATTTCTATTATAACAAATACTACTAATAATAAAACAACTGCAGGTGATGTCTTGATAGTGTTGTATTGTCAAAGTGGCTGTGGGTTATTTTAGATGTATTTGATTTTATCTAATTTTTATTTGATGTGGCAGCTCAGCAAATCAATCATCACACCACCAAACAAACCTCAGTCTTATTCCCTCTGCTTGCTTTGTGTTTGCTTCACATCATCAATCATAGCAGTTGTTACTGTTGTCCTCTGATTGAGTTGTCTTCACAGCTATAAGTGACAAAACCTTTATGTCCGCAGCTGCAGTAAATAAAAATAGAATTCCTCAACAAACATGTACATGATGTTTTGAAGAGGTGAGCGGCAATTCAAGAAATGAGCACTGTCAGGTTGCAAACAAACATGTGTGGATCCGTAAAAACAGCAATGATGGGAGAAAAAGTGCACATTTTATGTTGGCTTATTGTTATTCTGCTACTTGCAGTCATGTCCAATTTGGTTTTCCTGTGAATTAAATAATAATTTGTCTTTGTAGAGAATATTTACACAGGTTTAGTGAATATAGTAAAAAGAACAGACATTATTTAAGGTAGTTGTAGACAACAGGGGATTATGCAGACATTTGGGTACACACACACACACACACACACTCTTCGTAGGCATACATTTATTGTATTAAGATTCATTATTGAATCATATTTATGGAGATGAGAGTTGCAAGTCAATTGGAGGCAATCATATTCCTTAGCTTTATAATTTCACTTGACACATGCAGAATAGAGCCTGTATTTAATATTCAGCAAAATAAGACTTCACTCTGATTGAAAGGTTTGCACTGCACATTGTCAAACATGATTGCTCCATTCTGGGCCAGCCAGCACCGGGAACAATGTGCATATTTCACTTCCAGTCAATAGGCTTCCGCCATGTTTATTAAAATTTTAACAGGACTCTGGGCTTCACAGGTTCATCAGCTATTCAAAGCTACCGAACGCTCCCCCCTCCCCGACCTTCTTGGCATCCGGCGCATGCTGCACGTTTAAGATGACTTTCAACCGAGTCTTTATTGCCAAATAAATAGCAGCATGTGACGCGATCCATCACACATTATAATCCTGATTGTTTTTATGTTCAAACCATAAACAAATACTTGATTATGAGCAAAGGGAATAAATCAGGTGCCATTATATGAGAAGGCTATTCAGCCAGTGAAACAGTCCTTTAGATTAACGAAGCAAGCGCCTTATACACGCACACGTCCACGAACATGCACACTCAGACAAACATACTTTAAGTTGAGAAGGCCACCAATAATAGTTACGACCAGAAGAGCTATGATTCCATTGATGTAAAGGTATAGTTCTTTAATGAAAAATAGAGTACATCAAAGAACAGTGGTAAAACTTGTCGCTTGAATGCAAACAAGACAGACGTTCACTAAAATCTCTATATGTAAAGTGTTTATGCCACGCCTAACCTCCTTGTTTTCATCGGGGGAATGATTGCGGCTTTCTTTAGTTATTCATTATTGTCCTCTCACAGTTGTTCAAGTGTCTTGGTTTGACTTATCAAACGAGGTAAACACACCATTGATGTAAAAACTTGACACAACAATGTGGTGACGTCAAACGGGCTCATCCAGAGTCAACTGTGAGACTAGAGGCCCCTTTGATGTCAGAAATGCAAGCCAGTGTGGAAAACAACAGCCTTTTGGTGAGGCAGGATGAAATGCTTGCATGTGCATGTACTGTATATGTATAGAGGTATGTTGTGTATGTGGGTGTGTAGGTGAGAGCAAGACAAAGGGAAAGAAAGAGGGGAATCTGTGTTCCTCTGTGACTGAGAGAGTGTGAGTGAAATTGGATGTGGGTATGCACGCATGAAACTCATTTTATCCAGCTCTCAACTTACATCCTTCATCCAGCGGATGAAGTGAGTGAGAAAGTGGCAGTTCTTTGGCAAATAAAATCGGGTTCATGCAAAGCCAGTATTAATTTGGCTTTTCCGTTGGAATGAAATGTTTTTGTTTTGGGAGGAAATTGCCCTGAGCAGTAATGAATTTCCCCCCTCTGTGCTGTGTGGCACCACAATTTAACAGAGCGATAGATCACATAGGCTGACGATTTGAGTGTGCATATATTCTAATAGAAAGCTGATAAATATTAAATGTTCAACATTTAAAAGAGGCTCATTTTCCCAGTTTTTTAGTGCAGAGAGAGCAACATTTTTCATAAAAGCTGCTGGCAACACAAGATGGGAAAAAAACCAACAACACGCATTATTGAGGCCAATATCTATCCACATTTATTTATCCAAATGAGTCTGTTAGCAAAAGAGATATCAGAGAGGCAGTGAATTGTGAGTTTTGCAAAGCTCACAGCTCTCTGGCATATGACAATACCCGCTGCTGCACTTCAAAGCATCGATCACCCGTCATCACAAACCCATGGTGATTTTGCCTTCTTCCTTTTGTGTTGATATGTTTACACGGCCACTCTCTTGTTGTCGTTGTGATCAGTTCTTGCTTTGGTATGAAGTTACAGTCAAAATATGCCAGTGTTTGTCTGCTAAAACAGCTCTCAGTTGTCTGTGAGGGAAAAATGTCCCTTCAAAACATGTCACACTCTTTTTTTGTTGTTTGGAAATTAGTTTTAGACCCCAGGATGTATTCAGAATGCTTTGGTGTGTTGGCATATTCCTTTTCATGTCATTTTGTGTGGTTAAACACATTTGCAAATCAATGCAGTTACTTTCTGGATAAGCAGCTGGAGTGTCAAAAATAAAGTAATCAAAGCAGCTGCAGTAGCTTTTGTGTTTCTGTTATTTGTAGTAATTTTACACATGATGTTTTTGGAATGCTGCTCTATATAGTTGTGTTGAAACACTGATTTAAAGGGGAATGCTCAATTTAAGACTCAGGCTTTTACACACCTGGGTGTTTTTTTTTTACATGAAATCAATTTGCAAGTCAATATATTTGTTTAAACTATTGTTTTTGTTATGATTACTTTCACACGGAGGGCGTATATTACTTGGCAACAAAACAATGTAATTTTTTTCAGATCAAGTTTGAATTTCTGAGCACTGCAAATAAAGGCATCAACCAGTTCTGCTGAACGGACATATTAAAAATGTACACCAGAATAGAACAATGAAGCTCCGTAGTCTGAACCAAGACAGCAAACTTTATTACTATAAAAACCTTTACAAAGAGCACATACCATGTTCTTACCTTCCACAATAAAAGCCCTAGACATAAAGCCTACACTTTGCAAGACTGTCTTGATTTTTTCCCCACTATGAAATTTGTGGCAACCATCATTATGCTGTATAGAATCATATTGTGATAAAATGTATTTCAAAAGTTTGACAGACATGTTGAAAAGATGACAATGATGCCTACACCTGTGTCCCACAATAACCACAATAAACCTCTTTTTTTGGATGATTGTGTATTTAGAGAGAATTGCCTATGAGAAGTTCTGAAGACAAACGGTGATGTAGAGAAGCATAAACTAGGAAAGAACACACAAGCAGTTGTGGAAAAATGTACTTTTCAATCTGACTGCTTTAGTGGCATTATGCTACAATTACATGAAAGTTTAGTGTTTTGGTGTTGATTTAAATTAGTCTACTGGTCAGAGATTATGCAGTTGAAGGTGTCATAAAGGATAACAAAACTGCAGAGTTTGGTACACATTGAACAACAGCTACGTGCTAAAATTAAACAAGACATTCTTTATATTCAATACTATGCTGACCACACCTGTCTATATAAGCAGAATATTATTGAATCTCATGTGACAATTGAGCTATGAAATACAGGTTCATAAAGAAAGGACTGACCATTACAGTATGTGGGGCTTGCATTACATTGGCCCAAAAATCAGCTAAGAAGTACCATCATCACTAGTAATACATGCTTTTTTTTTCAATACTACATAGCAGAGAATCATCATTTACAAAAGGTCAACAAAAACAAAATGTGCCACTCTCGCCTTCTCGGTCATTGTGCTGGTCATGTATGCTGTCAGGAGACGAGGAACTAACATTATTGCTAATATTTGCAATAATAATATTATTATCACCCCACTGTAAATGTTAGGGTTGTAGTCAGTCATCTGTAATCCATCAGCTAACTGCAATCGTTGTATCAAGACTCATCAATGGCTAATCATACATTATATTTACCTCTCTCATCTCGAGTATTGAGAGCCATGATGAGCACATTCTGATAAAGCATTTGTCAAGTATTACCATCTCCTTTTCACCCTGTTCCCATCTCCACCTCTTCAATCTCCATTTATAGCAGCAATGGCCCTCGGCCACACAAACCACTTCGCTTATGTCGCTCTAAATGGGGCCTAATTCCAGATTACACAAACCTTTGGGTGAGATGATATTTCTTTTGTCTGGTCCAAGAATAGAGGCCTGTGAGCTTTTGCAAGCATCATTTAACCGAGCTAAATTACCATGACAAGGGGATGAGCAAACGGACAGTGACTTGGCTTATCTGAGAGAGAGTTGCACTTTAAAAGGGCTTTTAATGGAACCAATTATTAGGAGGATCTCTTCGCCGTCTACTCCTGGTGAATTGTTCTCGTTATAAACTTCCTTCCTGACAGAGTTGGTCACCATCCCCATCTCCAGTCCGCCTCACTGTTCATCTCTCTCTCTCTCTTGTATAGTGATGAGAAGGTCAATTGACTACTCGTCACAGCTCTTGAACCATTTTCATATTTCTTAATTAGGCCAGGCTGGATGTGAAAATGAAGCTGATAGGCTGGTTCTTCCTCCTGCTCTCACACACACACACACATACACACACACACACACACATACTGAACACATTCACACTTCAAACTATGTTCACTAGCTAAGTCTGACTGGATACCTGATGTTTCCCACAGGTAAAGGCAGTTGAAGAATATAGTGCTGCGTTTCTTATACTTTACCTTATTTCTTAATTTGTGCTGTCTCCAGTTGGCAAAGCACAAACATAACATCTGATATATTAGAGAGTTGCTGGAAAACAAATTCTCAACTTCTGGGGGGCACCCTTAGCATTGGTGTCAGTAACTGGAGGAAGGATGGAGAGAAACAGGAAACAGTAGAGAACAGAGGAAAAGGGCCATTAGAGCCGTTGACATTTTGTTCATGCTTGAAATCCTGAAGTTGTTACTGAGAAACAGTTGATTCAAGTACTAATTAGCAATCAGAAGAGTGCCATGGCTCCACCAGTACTTGTGCATGTGTGTGAAGTTATCCCACAGTTGGCCTAATGTGGGTACTGTTGCTCCCCACAAGCAGTGCTGCAGTTTAAGCTATAAACCAAACAAGCTGGAATCTCTTTGACAAAACAAAGTTTGTAAAAAAAATATATCATCAGAGTTCATTTAAACAGCTTTTTACACTTCAGCCACCAAACCACTCTATGATTTGCATCATTCCACGTCCTTGTTCCACTTCCCAAGCTAATGTGCTTTAATAAGAACCTGTTTGAAAAGATAATTATTTTCTCTCAAGTCACAATATACACTCATTTGACCAAGATGCATTGAGTGGTTAATGTGAGATTTTGGAAAAAATACTGCAGAGTATTACACAATCACCTCTCTGACCTCAGAATGACACCACTTTGTCACTTCTGTTCAGTTTGAGTTTCATGAGGGTTTTTGCACTGAATATGCATATATTATCTTTCTCTGTATTCTTTGTCATTGGTTATACTTGGTTATTGCAACACTTGATTAAATATTGCAATGTATTTTTAGGATACTCACACTAAACTAGACTTAAAACATCTATGAGAGCTGAGAAGCCCTTCAACTCAAAACACAGCATGTCTCAAGGATACACTGTCTCCACATGACAAACAGCCAAAAATGATGCCAAACATCCCGGATTCAGACCCCAACCATTTTGATGGTATTTTCCACATAAATGTGCAATGGTATTAATACTTATACACTAGTTTATTTCACATCGTTTTTTTCGAAAATCACAAGGTTGTCAGTCAGAGCCTAAACGACTCCCCTGGTTGTAAAAAGAAGTCTGATTGTTTAGAAGCCTATGAAAAAATGACCCTACTTCTCACTGAATTTATTGTGTCAGTAAACATTGTAAACATGAGTTTAGGGTCCCAATTGCTAGTTTCAAGTCTTCTTCAATGCAGTATGATGTTCATTTGGTAAATGATGGTCTCATTTAGAGTAAAATAGCCAATAACGCAGGGTATGCTCTAGGGCAGATGGGCATTGTACGGCCCCCAGGCCATACCCGGCCCTTTGGCTGTCGCTGACCGGCCCGTGGGACTTCAATGGGAAATTAGGAATACAACGCAAATAAGTGTACATCATGCACGGAATACAGCTGCATTGCTTTTATTTTGAATGTTGCTGTTTTTTTACTCAATTTACGTACTTTAGTACCATCGTGAACGTGTGCGAGCAGCAGCTTCACTGCAATGTGTTGGCGAACTGAGCTTACGGGAGATGTGAGTAAGCTGTTAGCCCTAAAAAATAAGATGAAAAGAAGAAGATGTTGGTTCTCTTTGGATCTACCAACATGAACAAACATTCTCTGTGATGAAGTTTAACAAATACAGATACAGATCCTCTCTCACTGACGATCACCTGTCAGCTGTCTTTCTCATACACACCTCAGACATTCAACCTGACTTCAGTGCACTCGTTCAAGCCCAACACAGACTAGATGTCTTGCACTGAACTGAAAAACAGAAAATGAGGTAATTGGACTACAAACAACAGTAATAAAATTACTAATTTCGCAGAAACATGATCCCTGTCAGTGTTTTACTGTTGTATAAGGATATTACATATGTATATCTTTTGAATCATTATTCCTGCTCCAGATTTAAGGTGGAGCTCATTTTAACTCCTTTATACACTGTTGTTCAGTTTGGGTATAGGAAGGGTTTTAAAAATTGTAAGCAACTATTAACTAAAAGTGCCAGACAAATGTATTATATGGAGTAAATGTACAATATTTCCCTCTGAGATGTAGTGAAGTGGAAGTACAAAGTTGAATAAAATGGAAATACTCAAGTAAAGTACCTCAAATTTGGACTTAAGTACAGTTCTTAAGCAAATATACTTAGTTATATTCCACCACTGATCATAACATTTACTCTTACCACTCGCATCTTATCAAAACCATACAATTTAACAATTTACTGCTTTTTAAAGAGGTGGAATAATATTGAGCAGGGTTGATTTCAGCCTATTGGTCCGGCCCTCCACAACAGTCCCTGTTTCTCATGTGGCCCCTTGGGAAAAATAAAACCCCTGCTCTAGGGTGTGACAACCTTGTGATTGACAGGTTGCTGCTACCGCGTTGTCAGGTCTTGGAGTTGTCCATGTTTTTGTGTTACAAAACCCGTTAACCTATTTACAGTGTGTTAATTGGAACAATTTTTGATGCTTAAAAATGTGTTCAGTTGTTCACCCTCCTGTGTCATTTCTGGTTGCAAAAAGCCATGATGGCGATGCGAAAATGCCAAACTCAAGGCTTCAAAACGGCATTCCACACACCAATGGGTGACGTCACGTGATGCATGATGTAAGATTGTAGAGTTTAAGAAACTCAGAATTAAAGATATATTGTGTATATGGATTCTTGTAAATTGTGACTAATTAAAGTCAACCCCATTTGATCTGTAACCCTTCTCATTATAGTAATTTGATCACTGGAATAATTCCAAACCATGTTGATGGACAAAAATAATTAGTGAAGATACCAAGCTGTTCCAGCTGTGTGTATATTACACATATTGGAGTGTGTGCCAATGTAGAAGATGTCATGAAAATGTCTAAGTACAGTAACTACAAAATGTCATAAATTGCATGTCATAAAAAAGGCATAACAATTTGAGAGTACCATAGGCCATGTCAAATATAAAACATTTAAGAGTGTACTATGTCATAAAAACACCATAAAAAGTCATATAGCAGGTCATAAAACAAATCATTAAACATTTCATGGTATAGCATGCCATGAAAATAACTTCATAGTATGGCAACATATTAATACAATAATATGTTGAAAAAAACTGTAATTGTGTAGTTTGACGAAAAGTCATAAAAAAAGACATAAAAAACGAACACATTTTTGCTGATTGGACAGGCTGTTGTTTTTCCTTCTTATCAATTAATCAAACATTATGTACGCTAGCCTTTTCATATTAGATTCAATATTATTAGTAGGTTGCAAGACCTGCGCCATCCAGCTGTCTGATGTCTTGCAACACCTCTTCAACCTGAGCCTGAATCAGGAGGAAGTCCCGGTGCTGTGGAAGACGTCGTGCCTGGTTCCTGTTCCTAACAAGACGACTCCATCTGGCCTCAACGACTACCGACCGGTTGTCCTCACATTTCATGTGATGAAGGTGCTGGAGAGGCTGGTCTTGGGCCACCTTCGACCGCAGGTGAAATCCTCACTGGACCCTCTGCAATTTGCATACCAGCCCCATGTGGGACTGGACGACGTCATCATCTACCTGCTGCAACGAGCTCAGTCACACTTGGATGGAGAATCAGTTTCTTTGATATCTCCAGTGCATTTAACACCATCCAACCACTGCTGCTGAGTGAGAAGCTGCAGGGGCTGGGGGTTAACACGTCCACCGTCACTGACTACCTAACAGGCAAACCACAGTTTGTTCGACTGGGCCGTGTGCTGTCTGATACGGTGGTCAGTGGTACTGGAGCTCCACAGGGAACTGTTCTGTCTCCCTTCCTGTTCACCTTGTACACCACTGACTTCCAGTACAACTCACGGTCATGCCATCTGCAGAAGTTCTCTGATGACTCTGCAGTAGTCGGGTGTATAAGGGATGGACGGGAGGAGGAGTACAGGGCAGTAGTGGATGACTTCGTGGAGGGGACGGGTAGAAATCACTCGCTTCTGAAGGTGGCCAAGACCAGAGGGATGGTGGTCGACTTCAGGAGGAAGACGACGGCTCCACAACCGCTGAGAGTTCCAAGAGAGGACGTGGACATGGTGGAGGAGTACAAGTTCCTGGGTGTCTCCATCGACAACAGACTGAACTGGAAGATCAACATCAACGCTGTGTACAAGAAGGGGATGAGGCAACTATTTATTTTGAGGAAACTTCGATCCTTCAATGTGTGCAGCAAGATGTTGGAGATGTTCTACCAGTCTGTTGTGGCCAGTGCACTGTACTTCTCCGTAGTCTGCTGGAGGAGCAGCATTGGAGCCGGAGACACAAACAGACTTAATAAACTGATTAAGAAGGCCGGCTCCATCATTGGCTGCAAACTGGACACTCTGGAAAAGGTGGTGGAGCGGAGGACACTGAAGAAACTATTAGCCAAATTGTCTATCTATTATCTATCTAATACAATGTAAACCAGTGGTCGCCAACCCGTCGATCACGATCGACAGGTCGATCTCGGAGACTTTCCCTGTCGCTCTCCAAAATAAAATAAAAATAAATTCAAAAAAATCCTGTGCTTTTATTTTGAAGGGGATTTTGTCTGCAGCCTGTCTGCTCATCAGCTCCGCTTGTGTGCATGTCTCAGAACGCGCAACTGGTGGGCCTATGAAGCAGTTTAGCCAATTGCTGATTAAAGATATAAATGAGTGACATACAATTTAGCCAATCAGCGTCCTCAAATAGATTCAGAGAGGGGCCAAAACGATTTGGCCCCAAGCTGCGCGTTCTCGTCAGGAGAAGTCTCTACAGGCGAGCGCGAGCGCCAGCGCGAGCACTGCTCCTCCAAGACCCGTCTGAGAGGAGAAGTTTGGTGGAGATTCTGCAGTTAAAGAGCTGATCCCAGATCAGCCTGACCTCACAATCAGACAGCAGACTAGCGGGAAAGGGAAGCAGAACATGAAGCTTCTCTACTAGCTGTACCAGACAGGTTTATCTAGCTGGATGCAGTCATGCTAATAACTTATTTAGCTTTTTAAAACAACGGGGACAGATCCAGCACGGACAGTTAGGGAGTGAGGGAGGAGGAGGTAAGGAAACATGAGAACACCAGGGTAGGGAGTGAGGGATGAGGAGGTAAGGAAACATGAGAACACCAGGGTAGGGAGTGAGGGATGTTCAGTCACAGCCATCACACTGACTTGAGTCACATGACTTCTGATGGCATTGTGATGGGACACAGAGCTGAACTGCACTTACATTAGTTGCACTGACTGAGAATTGTGTCAGTGTTGTGTGTAACGTCAGTTGATAAATACAACAGTTAATATTGGTCGTTCATCCAGCCTGCTCATTGCAAATGTGTTTTTTCTTGTTCATATTGTGTGCGGTTAACAAATAATTTCCTTTTTATGTTGCACTGAAATTAAGTCATTTAGTGTGTCAGGTCAGGGATCTTGGGCTTAAAAAGGTTGGTGACCACTGATGTAAACTATAGCGGGTCAAACAATCATTGTCTATTATGTTGACAAAGTCATAGCATAATATGTCTTATAAAGCAATAAAAAGTAATTCTATAGTATGTTGACAGAAAAATCATTGTTTTCTTATTTTTAAAAAGTCATAGTAGAGTTTGTTGAAAAAGTCATAAAAAATCATAGTATTGTAAGCTAACAATGTAATGAAACCATTGCATTTCTAAAGAGTCATAGTATAGTATATCAAAAAAGTCACAATGTAGTATGTCAAAAAGGTCCTAAAAAATAATAGTATAGTAGTATAGTATGTTGTAAAAATGCATAAATATGCCTCCTAATAAAATGTCCAAAGAACTTAATATTATAGTATGTCGAAAAGAGTTGTAAATTATAGGCTTTAGCATCAGGAGACTGTCTGTCGGGGCATTTTAAATGCATGGATGAAAATAAAACTCTTAAGAGTTAAATCTTCAGTACAAAAGACAATACATTAATGTCTTTATGTACTTAGGTTAAATAAATGAATTTAGGAGTCAGCTACGAGTCCCATAGAACAAACAATCAGAAATCCTCAGAGTATGAAATTAAAGTGAAATTAGAAGTTGTCATGTTCTGCTTTAGCCAGTGAATGCTACAAACTGGACAAAACTTGCCCAAGCACTTACATTGGGAGTGAGAAGTATTTCATCCTCGATTTTACCTTATTGGTGGATGGTGGGAAACAATTGCTGAGAGGTTAGAGACGAGGTCAGTGGCTCAATCCAAGAACATGACATTGATATGAAACAGGGAAAAAATCTGTCCCTCGTACCACTTAAAGCTTTTGATCGCAGATCAAATGTGCGATGAAACATATGTGAAGTGTGTCAGATCAGCTAGCTCAGTGTGATAAAGGACCGGTCTGAAGACTGGAGGTTGTGGGTTTAAACTTTATGTGGTGCGTTGAATTTTGAGGTCCAACACCCACTTTTTTAGGAGCACTTGGCATTGGTGACGTGGTTGTTCAAGTCCTCACCATAATGAGTACACCAGTGTCCAAAGCACCACTGCGGAGGTGGACAAGGGAGTATGAGACTTTTTTCTCCCTTTGTTTCATAAAGAAGGAGCGGGTAATGGAACAGGAAACCACACATTTTATAAAGATTTTGTTTATTGAAAATTTGGTATCATAATCTGAGGGCCAACCGCACGGGAGGACGTAGATGACGTGACGTTGGACGACATGAGGTTGGACAATTTGGACAAAGTGAAACTCCCATCATCCTCAGTTTTGGTCCGGAACTCTGCACAAATCTGGGGTGAAAAAATAGAGAAAGACGACATTATAATTTGAGTCAAGTGAGAGTCAGCCGAGTGCAAGTTTAGGGAGCCAACATATGATTGAGGGCCGCACAGGAAAAGACACCTTTTGACATTTTTATGGCATACTATATTATTCATTTTTTTTAATGACTTTTTTTGTGACTTATTTAATTAAAATATTATTTATTATTAATTATTATTAATATATATTTTTGTTTAAAATTATAAGAGGATATAACATTATATGACATAACTATGGTGTACATATTCTGATAGCCCAGTTCATCCTGGAAAAAAGATGACAAAATAAAATAATAATGATATGATTGTGCATTACAGTGTTGAGGTTATACATGCATTAATACAAAAGGAGACCAGGTGGACGAAAAATGTCTCAGAAGTCATAAGGTTTTAAAACCATCAAGGTGTTCTTATCTTATTTATTTTTTATCTTTACTCATTCATTTCTTTTGTTTTTTAACCATAGTAAGGCGGCTAAACATATATTCTGCTTGCTATCTGTGGGTTAGAACATGGCAGAATTATTTGAGAACAGTAAGAGAAGCAGCCAGACACAGTCAGTTAAGTGCAAGTCAAAGTGACAGCACAAAAGGTTGCTTTACAAATGTTTTGCTGTTTCAGGCATGCGTGTCTTTTGCTTAATTTATGGACCTGCTGTTTTAGGGCATTTTAGATTAGTCTGTACTGGATGTCTCATTCCATGTCTCACTGTGTGGGGCTCATTTAAAGCTGTAAACGAGCCGCCTCTGTCGCCCTCTCATAGGCCTAAGGTGCAATAACCGCCAATCAGGTGATTTGGAGCCATTTCAGAATTCAGGTACATTAGACTGGCTTTGCATCAAGTTAATATGCAGGGTCTGTTTGGCAATACTGGCCCGATAGTGTGATTCATATCTGATGGCTTTTAGAAAACACCATAAAAATATATTCTGGTAATGACTCTGATGTCGTCAAGAGAGTGGGCTGATGGTGTGGTTAAATGCATGAATGCATGCTTGTATTATTTTCAGTATGTGTTGGATCTATGGTGGCAATTATGCTTTAATTTCCACTCAACTGCACTGTGTGTGGTACTAAGCGTCAACCAAGTCATTAAGTTTGAGTTTGGACTCAGGAGTAGCAGAGTCCTATGTGTCTGTTTGTGAGTGTTTTTTCAGAGGTTTATGGTCTGTATTTGAATAAGACATTTTGATGAAAGCAGTGTTTATGTCTGTGTCTGTGTTTGTGTGTGTGTTATGTGTGTGTGTGAATGTTTGTGTCCTTTACCTTATATCTTTGTCAGGATGAAGTCAAACCTTAAAAGAGAGAACATTTAACATTAAGTTAAATTGTAAGCGTAAGGATTACAATTAGGCATTCAGTTGTAATGGTGAGTACTGGCTTTGCGCCTCTTTAGTATTGTAATACAAACGTGTCTGTATGTGTATGTTTTATGCATTTGTCCTCACACAGTTAATGCAAGCTGATGTCTTTGCACCTGAGGTGACTGTAGTCAGTGTACTTTTAGCAAACTGTGCTGCAGCTTTTTTGTGCATGCATATATTGTTATATAATGTTGCGTAAGTGCATGTCAATGTGCATATGTATTCAGGTGTCTGTGCATGTGTGTGTATTGCATTGTGTTAGTCCAGCTCCTTGGAGGACGTGACCTGCGTGGGTAAGGACAGTGTTTAGGGAGGCGAATTGGGAGAAGGCCAGCCTTCTCATTAGCAGGGCAGATGTGAGGTCGCTCTGACCAGATTGCTAGCCACTTCCTTAAAAAAACAGCTCACCAATGGCCTGGCGTGAGACTTAAGGAGGGGGAGCAGGGGCATGGAAATGTCCTGTGTTCCTGACATATTGTGAGTAGCCACCTGACAGGGGAAAGCCAGCAGTCTTAACCCACCTCAGAGGCCACTGAACACAGTCTCCCCCTCTCCCCTTCTTCACAACAACATCCTTGTACAAGAACGATGGTCAAAAATAACACAAGCGGAAAACTGCAATGAGCTGATACTTTATCCCTCCTGGACCCCTCCTGGGACAATTAGCAATCCAAACTGAAAGAGAAAGAGACAGAAGGAGAGGGAGGGCGTGAAGGAGGGTGTAGGAGAGAAGAAAGGACAGGCATGGAACCAATTTCACTACAATTTTCATCCCTTTAGAGATGCTTGTTCGTGAAATGATGAGGACGCCATTAGAACAACAGATTAGGTAATTACAAACCGAAGGCCAAATCATAATCTCTGGTTCCTTTTCTTTTTCTTTTCTCTAACGGGAAAGTCAAGATGGCTGCCAGTTTAAGGAGCATGTGAGGTGAGATCTTGCAACTAGCTTTCAATGAAAACAAATACAAGTAGCGCATTTTTTTAAATGAATGAATAATTTGTGTTTTGCACCATCTGTTATAAAATATTACCTTTATAAAAGAGGGAATATTTAGCCTGTGTGTTAGAACTCAATGTGTAACTTTTAAGGCAGTAATTTATTACAACATCAACGAGTCATTCTAGAGTGGCTGTGGGCAAAAAGAGAAATGCCTTTTTGTTTGTGCATTAACCACTCACTCAAACAGTAGCTGAGAGTGGGGTTGCTTCCCAACAGTGGAAATGTGTGTGTGTGTGTGTGTGTGTGTGTGTGTGTGTGTGTGTGTGTGTGTGTGTGTGTGTGTGTGTGTGTGTGTGACACCAGCTAGAATCAGGTATGACAGGTCACACTGTCAAGCAGGGAGCAAGTGCACGGAAAAGAGGGGTCAAGGGCGAATAAATCGCTCAGACGCTCTTTTTGAGATGACAAACATGTGCCCCTGCCAGAAGGGAACCATTAAAAATAATTTACACAAGCTTTATGTTGGCTGAGCTCTTTTTGATGCAGTGTTTCCCCTGGCAATTATGGCTATGCCGCAGCTCCAGCCATATGGCCAGCCGGGCAGTGGGCCGTAAGGCTCAGGAATACCTGGGTGGTTAATTAAGAGCTGTTGCCAGGGCCATAGGAGGCCAGTCTCAGATCTTCCACACACTCCACCACCACTATCACCAGCAGCACCGTCTCTGCTAACACTCTCGCTTCCCCCAAGTGCAGGCCCTCCTCTGTGACCTACTGTTGTCTCTACTCGCTCACAAGGAGCAGCCACGAGGGACAGGGAGAGGCCACCGGTAATTATTTGAGATAACATCCCCCGAGTTGAGGTGGGATATGTGAGAGAGGAGAAAAACTATGCGCTGTGTTGTGTCTGTCTTTTTCTGTTTTTGGATGTGTGTGCATGTGCACATACGCGTGTGCACGCTTGTATAAGCGTTCGTATACTCCAGAGCATAAAGGTCAACATTTCCACTTTCCTTCTCGAGTGAGTGTAATGCTTCTTTAGAATGGAGGACAACGTAGCCGCGTTTTTCATAAATACCTCATTCTGTATTCAGACGTTTACTGTTCTCTGCTCTCGGTCACCAGACCAATTTGAATAAACTATTCTCACTTTCAGTCAGTCAGGGAGCACTCGCCTCACTTTGATTGACACGTACATATTTCAGTGACTGCAAAAGGAAAATGTGAATATAAAGCATTTGGACATTTCAAAACATTGTTTTAAATGTATTGTCATAAGAAAGGTACTGTAATAAATAATTATGCTGGATATTTTTGTATAATCAGGAAGACTTCTGCATCCTGGTAGTGTAGTGAGAGCCGGTCAGAATTCACACCACCGATGGTGGAAGATCACAGTTACAGCCTACAGTCCTATTCTACATATCACACACTGTGATAGAGTCATTGGTTATACCATTCGCAAAATGCAGACAAAATAGCAATCTATTGATTTTTACAACAACCTTTTTAAACCTTGACCATTTGAGACCAAACTGATTATTGACTCGTATCTCCCTCTATCCATTGACCTTACTGAGTCATCATGGTCCGTGTTGTCATAACATATAGCTTTGACCTTGGCTGAGGTCTTCACAAGCCCCCTGTCTAAACATATTGATATTCATAAAAGCACTATCACTCTATCAATGTGGTAGACAGAGATCTAATACAGTATAATGAAGCAATAATGAGGAATTTTCTCTTGTTAAAATGTCATTTATGTAATGAATAAAAGATGATGGGTTCAGCTGTCTCTGCTTTGTTCTCAATCAGTCTTTTTTTTTTTTTTTTGCTCTTGCCTGTACACTAACAATGGCGTCATTGGCAGACATTGTCCCGATAATCAGCCAAAATTGCTTCATGTTTCCACTGTATAAACACTCATTAGGATGTTGTTTTGTTCATTCGCTTCGCCTCAGCTTTTCATTTGTGAACAGTGGCTGCAACGAAAACACTGACAGCTTCTAATCTAAATCTGTGATAGTTCAGAATGTCCTGATTGTGACAGCATAGCAAGGCAAATACATTTGTGAATGTCTGTGTGTGCATTTGTTTGTGCCCCTCTATATATGTGTGTTTGTGTGCGTGTGTGTCTGCGTGTGTCAGAGACCCCCTGCTGACTCTCTGCCTCATCTCCATATTCTTTTATGGGAAATGTAAATGGATACATGATTATCTTTACACGGACCCAAGCAGGAAATGGGATCCTACCCTTCGCTGTGACTAAAGAAGAGAGGGAAATGTAATGGTACACATTATAAATGATTTATGTGTGTAGCGTATGGCATCTTTTCCTTGATAACCTCTCCTGTGTGTTTTACGTGCTCCCTTTTCAACTGAGATTCAGCAAGGTCCCAATGGTGCAATGTTCTCTCCCTGTACCCCACTAAACCATAAACAGCATTATCTGTCCGCCTGTCTGCCTTCAGTTTTCATCCGTTTACACTGACCTGGTATCTTATGGTAATAAATCCCAGTGAGTGAATGAAGGGTGATATACTTGATGCTGAATAATTGGTCATTTTGGTTGCAGGCTCCCCTGCTTCACATTATAGGGATAATGAAGGCCTGCTGAATATGGTGATCAGTGTGTGTGTTGGGTATGTGACTCCATGTGCATCTGTCATCTGTGTGCATGCATGCTTCTGTGTGAGTGTGTGTGTGTTGCAGAGGTGTCTCCTGAGTCAGGGATTATTGCTGATAGATTATTTCTTCAGCCCCCTCGTTATCACTGGATCAAACAGACATGTGACCCGCACTTCATCACTCTATTCATTCTCCTCTTAAACTGAGCTCTGGAGACCTGCAGAGAAGGCGTCTGGAATCATATATACAGGGCTGGGTTGAGACCAGGGGCCCGTAATAATGCTGCACTGGGACCCTTTGCATAATTCTTAAACCCCTACTAGCACTGTGTGTAGCATATCTTTACCAGCATTACAAGTTTGGTTTTACAGTTGAGAAAACCGTAGTTGAAAGTGGGGCGTGGTTGATTAAATCAATGTTGTCAGTGAGGTGGAAACACTGGAGGTTTTAAAAGAGATAGCTCTTTAAAATATAATACTTGTCTTTTCCACACTGCTCTGGCCTCTACTGTCCAGACTCATGTTCCAGTCCCTGTTATTGTGTGATTTTGTCGTCACCGGTCCTCATTACTAGTTGAAGGACAGGCCCTTTGATGCTCATTAGCGAGCAGCCCTGTGTCAGCAGTACAGACTAGTCATAGAGAGGTGGTGTGAGCTGCAGCTATGAGAGACTGTGATGTCAGCCAACCTGTGTATACCATGACAGTGGTGACACCCAGCCGGTCCTCCTTTTGTCAGGGGCCTCTAACGAGGTCATAACTGTCCCTGAGACAGAGGTCACCCTTACATTTGACCCCTGTCCCTCCCCACGCTGTAATGTCAACAACTCCTCACGTCACCTGCCCGGCGGTGTCCCTGCGCTGCTCTTCCCCATTGGCTGGTGGCATGCCGAGCTGTCATGCAAGTGGCCAGTGTGTGTGAAAATCAAGGTGGGCTGATGTCTTTTAATGAGACAGACGTAGAGCCCCGCTAATGTCCCTGCCTTCGTTAGGCAGGACCCAGCTGTAACCTGTCAGCCCCCTTGTTAAGCCCAGCCCTGGTGGGACGGCCAGGCAGGGCAACGCGGCTGTCGCTCTGTCTATCTGTCTATCAGTTGGTCAGCTACTCTCCTCCCCTTTCCCCTTGGTGGACCTTAGTCTCCAGGGTGGAAAGCAAGCTCTGCCTGCCTGATGGCATGGTACTGTATGTCAGGGCTGTACTCTCTGCTGCTTTCCCTGGATCCTTGGAGGTGGTTGGCTAATGATCCACCGACAGGGCTTTGGGGCGCTCCACGGCATTTTGTTTCCTGATTAGAATGCAGCAGCGGCCTTTGTCAACAGCGATGTCAGCCGCTGTAAGGACAAAGCATTGTTACCAGGAGCATAATTAAATCTGTTTCCTGTGAATCTGCCACCTGTGTTGACCAGGCAGTCAGGGATTCAGAGAGGGGTTTTTTCACCTCCCTCTGTGTTTTGAGTTTATTCCCTCCCTCCTCCTGCCTCTGTATTTGTTGCTAATATACTGTGTAACAGGAAGGCAGCTACATAAAAGAGAGAGGATAGAATTGTATTTTTCTGGTAATCACTAATAGTGCAAACAATATTAAACACATATTATACAAAATATTTACGAGCTTTTACTTATACTGAGCTCTTTTTTCCTCAGTTGCACCAAAAATCAAGAACATAGCTACTGAATAGTGATAAATAACTTGATCAATTAAATCTTAAATGTAGTTTTTACGTTGTTATTTTCATTGGTTATGCATAGATGTAAATTTATAGTATATTTGCAAATTTATATTAAATGTATCAAATAATATGTATATATATGTTTTTCATCTCTCCGAACCCTGTTATGAAAGACTACAGTTATCTGTCTCATCAAATACACAGTGACATGTGAGCCAGAGCTAACCAGACCATTAAAAGCAACAGCAGTCCCTGGGATATGGACTGGTCAAAAATTAATTGGCCCCATGGCTGTTTGAAAGCGCAGAGAAAACAACTCCATGGAGTGTATCAGGATTTCCCACATAAAATATGTCAATTTTCCCCGCTCAAACCAGTCGAGCAATAATGACCCCGTGGTGCTGTAGAGTGGTGTGACAACACAAATGACACTACACTGTGTGCTAATGACATGGGATGTAGTCGCTGGGTAAACATGGCAATTAAACAACAGTCTCAGACTGAGTGGGGCACACATAGAACCTTCACAGGCCCCATTGTGTCTTTGTCTTAGCGCTCTCTCTCTCTCTCTCTGTCTCTCTCTCTCTCTCTCTCTCTTTCTATGTTTCTGTCGCTCTCTCTCGGCAAGACATTTGCATGCTGGAGGCATAATTGGCTGGTCTCATGGTGGCGGTGGCAGTATTCCTAGAACGAGGACATCTCAATGCACCTCACACATCCTCACTGTCACAAGGCTCGCTGCTGAAAGCCTTCCTGACACAAACACAGCAACACAGAACGCTCCCACAATGGCAGCCATGTCTGCTCCCACTCAAACTACACCCTGTGACAAGAAGGAGCTGAACTAAGCACATTTCTCTTCCCCCCCTTTGCAGTTTCCAAAGTTCAGGATTACCGTCAGCATGCAGGAGCTCTGCTGGAGAAGTTTTTTGCTGTCTGAGTGTGAGAGAGTTTGGAGGGTGACAGCCTAGCTGTAGCAGTTTGCTGGAGGAAACTCATGTTGAGTTTGGGTATGTAGGCACATTTGAACATGCAGTCACTTATAAGTGGCACATTTTGTATGCATGATGGACTGAATTCAAATCTCGTCAATTGGAATATAACACAGCAAATGTGTTTCCTATTGCAGAAAAGAACAGTAACATAAATATGGCCAGTTAGTTCTACATCCTTAAGTAATTAATCTCCATCCACTATCAGAATTGCCTGTTTCTTCATCTTCACAATAAACATTTAGCAGATACAGAGTGCCCACATGTGACACTGCAGTGTAGCTCAGTGGCCAAAAATTGCTCGCCACCTTGATAGAGTACCCCTGCCTGAGCCTTATTTCATTCACCCGTGGAACAATTAGCAATGCTGAGCAGTTTTGCAATTAACAGCCTCATAACTGTCACATGCCCAATTTTAAATCAGCAGGAGTAATATCTGTTTTAGAGCTAAGTTTAATTACAAAGTTAAGCATTTGCATTGCAGTGATTACCATTTTTAAATGACATTATTATTACTTTTTTTAATTTTTCAAAATGCTACAACCTCGGCAGGCAAAGCCCCTTCAGGTGGCAGGAGACTCTTTTTGGCAGGGTTTGTGTATAACTGTCACACCCATATGGAGAAATTACACAAAATCTGATAAGCTTGGCTTTACCCCTGAGTGGCAATAGAGAAATAAAGTTTTTAGGTGACTGAATGAATGACTGCCGGTGCCAGTAGAATAGCACTCACTTCAGGCTTGACATCCTCCATCAAACCGCAGCATACTCTTGTGAACAAATAGTCTGTCTAAAACTCTAAATGGGCTCAGTCAAAATGGATGCTAGAGCCCAGTCAAGGCTTAAATCATCTCTCTGTTGAGCTAAAAAGAGAAGCGTCGAAGCCAGAAAATAGAAGAGCCGGGCTGATGGAATCTGGCGCAAACACATTCCCACCTTTCCAATCTTATTTTCGTCTCTCGCCTTCTGCCTGGTTCCCTTGCAGGGGCTTAGTGTACTTTTTGTGTCCCAGTGCGTACAAAGTCTATCAGAATGCATTTGTTTCTGGGAGCCTCCATTCACTTTCAAAGGGTTAAACAGACCATTCACCAGCCTGTCAACATTCCCTGGCCCGCCTCGCGGAAAAGTCTGCTCGAGTTTTGTTCCCGATCAACACTTGTCTCCTCGGCCCGTTGTTGCTCGCGTCGTGTAATATCCATGACAATCGTGTTGGGCTTTTCAGGGGGCTCTGTAGCACCCATTCTGTGGGGCCACTTTCAGGCCATAAAGAGCTTTATTTGTGTGGATTTGAAAGAGTCATGTGAAGTGCCCTCAGGCTGGAATCCTCTTCAGTGGGTCACCACTGTCTCAATGGGCTTCACACTCAGAAGCGGCCATCAGTACTGCCCTCACGTTCTTATGAAGCAACATCAACGCCACTGCTGCAAGAGTTCTGAAAGTCCTCTGAAAGGTGCACTACAGGCAGTAGCAGGGGGTGGGGGGCGAAACTAGGAAAAAAGGGTGGTGCAGGGGGAAAGACAAGCCCAGGGACGGACATAACAATCTGCAGTGGAGGGGTGAAAGGCAAAAGGAAATAAACATATTCTTTTTTTGGCTTGGATGAGAATGATGAGCACAGCATTTTAAGCTCTTGATATGGTTGTGTGTCTAACATAAGCAACACCAGAACCCCTTATGACCCCCAACCTGTCTCTCTAACCCAACCGCCTGACGTGTGAGGACACACACAAACCACACAGCAGCCAAAGGCGCTGAAGGCCGGGGCGTGGGAAGTAAGGGAGGACCAACGGCGTATCCATTTTCATGGACCATATGGAAATTCTGTTGTGTGCGTAGCGGACGCGTTAGATAGCGGTGACCCTAACGGCCATGTGTGTGTATGCTGAATGGTAAACAGTGTGGAGAGGGGCGTCCCCCTGACCCCCGGCATATGGGTATCCATTCTGAAGGAGGGCTTTCACAAACACAGCCATGCTGCCAGGCAGGCCCTTGGGACTTTGATTTGTTAATGAATTGCTCTATTGACTTGCATCTTTGCTTGCTTCATTAGAAGACACCAACAACACTTCTTGTTTTCTTTTTTTCCCCCCTCTTTTTACTAGAACCCTGATCTTATGCACAGAGAGGAAGATGTGGGCAGAAGGAGGGGGGGGGCATTACAGAATGCTATTGTATGTTTGACTTAAATCTTCAGGCTTGTCATCTGTTTTTCCCCCTCTTCTGTGGCTTCAATTCTTTAGCCCAGCTAATTTGTATTGTGGCAATTTAAGACAACTCTCCAGTGCTCACTGATGCAAGAGAACAAACCCTAATGCCCCGCTCCCTCCGCCTCCCTGTCCTATTCCCCCCACCCTCACACCCCCATCCCAGGCAGGCCATGGCCCAGGACCAGCCTCCTCTAAATCTATTTCCCAGTTCCTCCCCAGCCCTCATTACCATGTGGAGACAATAATGGTTTTGTCAGGACGATACCTGCTTTACAAGTAGCAGATTATTGTGTCCCGCCAGTGTTAACACAACAAGTACAAGCCCTCTGTCTGTGGCCATTCCACCGGCTGTCAGCACTCATCCATAATGGCAGTGTCACACCATAACACACGGCACACAAAGACGTGTGACCCTCCAGCTACATGCACAAAGACATACAGCCTCTATAAGACTTACACAACATATGGCTGCAGCATTATGGCCCTTGGTTATTCCACAACCCACCACCGAGCCAAAAACGTCCTGCCCTTTGTCCAGAAAATGTGTTGCCCCTGGCTGCTAGGCCACGCGGTGCCATGGTTGTGCACCAATTACACCATACTTTACCAGGAGTGCCATCTGTATGCCAAATGGACCATTCTGTCTGGGCATTCTGGCCCAAAAGGTGTGAATTTTACAGGCCTCAAAGTGCATAAAAGACAGCAGGTGCCTTGTATGTGTGTGTGTGTGTGTGATTTTTCTGCAGCATTTGTGCTAATATGTGTCTTTTTCATACTGTTTATGCATGCATGTGTTTAATACTTATAGTACTTAACATAAAATACAGCTTTTACATTCTTACTGTGTGGGTCACCATCGTCTACAGCAAAGAAAACAAAGAAAAGCAAAGAAAACTGTCCCATATCTAATCTTTTTGAACTCTCAGTGACATCTAGAGACATGGGCAATTTAAAGGGAGTTTTTTGTTCCTAAACCAACACAATGGAGAATGTGTGTTTTACTGTGGCTAAGGGCTTTTATCAGGTACCTGTGTAGATGTCTCAGAAGCTCTATAGACAATACCTCATGCAATACCAGTGCTTACACTGTACTAGAATGACATGAGAGGAAGCGTAAGAGACTCTGACAGCCTTTTATTTTGATCACTGTTGCAGACAATAGGAGTCATCACAGGAATTGTGATACTATTTTGTGATACTATTTTTTTTTTATTTCTAAAGAAAACTGGTGATATTTTTAGAAAAATTGACGTTTGTTCCATGTGTGCCAAATATTTCCTTCAGTTGGAAAATTAGTAACGTTTTAAAGTATATATATAAAAAAAGATATATTTCCTGACCGACAGATGAGAGACTCTGTATTTAAACAGTATTTGTCAGTGGCAGTAGAGAGGTGAACTTATTTAACTTGCTAACACCGGCTGGCCGAGGGAACTTCCTGTGACTGTATATGTGAGGAGGCAGTGGGTCAGCTGGAGGAGCTTCCTGCCCTCTGCAGAGTTGTGGACGCCTGCTGTGTGGGTATAACATGGCAGGCCAGGTCTATTGTCTGGAAAGAGGATGTGCTCTGGTGTTGTCTCGGCTCCGGGCCGGGACACACTGCGTATGACGCACAAAACCTCTCTTTGGCTGGTCCCAAAGAGTCAGGGTGGAGCACGCCCCTCTTGTTCTGTGTTGAGGCATGGCATGGTGAGGTTTTGTCCAGAGACGGATTTATAACTACCCTCTATCAACAGGAAAAGGTCACTTCTGGATTCTTTTTATGGAGATAGCTTCATATCTAAATCTGTATTTTATCTGCATTTTAGCCATGTGTCTATTTATATATTTGCTAAAACATCGTTTTTCTTTTTTGGGAAACTCAATACAAAATGTTATTTTTGGATTAGGATTTTCTTATTGCAATTTGCTAAACCAATATGTGAATATTCTGCCATTGCAGAATAAAATTCCACTTGCTTCGAAATAGTTGTCGAAGAGAATGCCAGATGAACCCAGACAGTAGTATTCACAAATGGTTTTTGGGGGATTGAAACTTTTGAATAGTATAAAGGTTTTTTTCATCACCATTGACACAGCTTTGACACTAACATATGTGCAGTTTGCCGTGAGGCACTTGACTTGGGTCTGAGGGCAGTCAGATGGGTAAGATGCTGGTAAAGCGGTGAGCAAGATTTTGTTTTCTACAGGCTGTCAGGACCTTCACTGCAGCCATTGTCATTTTTTCTGTACTCGCAGACCTGGCTAGTTGCAGTGTTTTACTCACAGCTTGGCTGATTATATTAGTGTAGAGGAAGTGGAAGAACTGGATAACATATTGCTACTTCAGCTTCAAAGCATTCAGTCACTAAGTCAGTGGAGTGCTGCTAGGAAAAATAAGTCAAAATAAATAAATAAAAAAATAAATTAAATTTTGCACAAGCAAACTGCAGCCAAAACTTGCTCCTTTAGAAATGGCCTATACAGTATATGCACATTTAGATGTGCTACTTGTGTTGGCCTCACACAGCTAGATCAAATCTTACGAGGTTGTTTTTTTATTTTGTAAGTCTTAAGTCAGAAGCTTTAACTCTGCAAAACACCCGGTCAGATACAAACCAGACTAAATTAATGAATGTTTATATAATGCTTTGATTCCCTAGGTTCTCAAACTCTTCAAACTGGCTCACTCATGAAGATGATTTTAATAGATGCTGTTAGACTGGTTAATTATAAAAGCAATAATCATGACATGGCATTCCCCTGTGCTATCAAAAAATATTGTATAAGAAGAAATCATACCCAAGGACGTATAGTTAACACCCTGAGTATTGTTTCCCAGCAATGGAAGTTTTTCAATCAGCTATTATAATTTGCTGTCAAAATGAATTAATAAATGATAGCATAAAATTCTATACATTACACTTCTAAGTAACAATTATAAGCTTTGCATAATCAACATAATTTCCAAGGCAGAATAAACGTGTCTACTTGCAGCTTGCTGACTCAAAATCGTAAAACAGTCAAACAACGATGGAAATGATTGCCAATATGCTGTCAGATGTCATTCGAAAAACAAAGCTATTTTTTGAAGAGGGCTTGGTTTGTATCCTTTATGCTGCACACATTTCAGTAAGTGAGGTTTTACTATGCAATGCAGGGCCAATACAGAGTAATAATATATCACATAACTACAATCATAGTCCTGTTGAAAAAATAAACAATACTATTTATCATGAAATGCAGTCCTTGCTTTATGTTCATACTGTGCATATCAATAAGTGCAGACACCATAAGTCAGACAGTATTTGTACAGTAAATGGGGCCTGTGCGAGTTTGGATGGGCTGGAAACATTTACCAAATACATAAAACAATTAGGCAGGCAGAGTGATGGGGAGAGAATGAGCAAAGCTACCCGACGGGGCCAGTCTACAGATGCATCATGAACAGTTGGGTTTCATTTTGCATGCTGCTGTGCTCCGAGGAATCTCAATATTTATCTAGTTTGTCTGGCCGTGGCACCTGCTGAGGGAGACATTAGTCATTTGTAAGTATTAACATGGGCATCCCCTCCTTTCCTCATCTTCCCTGTCTCTCTCTCTCTCTCTCCTTGTCTTCCTCCCCCCTCTGCACTCTCACTCCCTCCCTCTGTGAGTACACTGTCAGTCATGTTGTAGCCTTTTAAATGTCATCCACTTACTGCGGAGAGCAGTCGCCCCACTTGACAGTTTTATTGGGAGACGTTGTGATGACGGTGATGAGAGAGAGAGAGAGGCAGAAAAAGAGAGGTAGAACTGGGGGGAGGCATCATTGAGTCAAATCAAATTAGAATAATCAGAGTGATGTGATTAATAGGAGTGCCATTGTGGGGTAATCATGCACAGCGATCATCACTGCGGTGGACTTCAAATTAGCGTGCCCTGCAGTGAGGCTTTGATCTGGCAAGCATCAAATAAAGCTGGGCGTCAGGTTGTCACTTACTTAAAGTACACCTTCGCCTTGACGTCTTTTCGCCACACTAAAAATAGAGACGGAAGACAAAACGTGACAAAAGGCAGAGGTACTGTCGACAAATGATCATGACTGCTCTGTGTGGCACCTGCTACAGTGAGCCACTCAGGAAGATCTACATTTCAATTTCTTAAGGTGGACTTAGAATCCTAAGCACAAAGGTAAGAAAGAAAAGCAAAGCTGCTAGAAAGGAAGACATCAAAGTGACATTAGCCCTAGTGATTTCTTTCAGGTGTATGTCTGTCAAGCCCAGTTGTGTTTGAAACATTGCTGCAGAAATCACCAAGGAATTATTCATACAGTCTCTTCCTTTTAAATTGTCCTGACTTTAATGCAGCAGATCTGGATGAGATTTGGAATGTGTATACGCTGTGTCCTATTGGCCCTTCTTATATTTGAGTTAGCAGCGCATATGAAGAGTAATAGGATGGGTAGAAGATGGTCATACATATTGCTACTATCTGAACTTTAAAAAGAGGAAGTAGCCGAAGAAGACCTCGCCTTGATGTCAGAGAAAAAACTTGGAGACGTGGAGCAAAGAAAAAGAGACATTTAGGAGCTGTCATGGAATATGTAGTTGAGCTGGTGAGAGCTCAAGTGTCATGGAGACTGTGCTTGGTCTCTGAAACACAGAGCTTGTCTCTCCCCTCACTACAGGAATACTGACATTTTCATTAAAAGGTCACCAATCTTTTCATGTATTCACCTCAGCTTTTAATGTGAGTAGAAAGGTGAGCAAGAGAATGAAGAGAAAAGAAGCGAGTGAGAGGAAGAGACACAGAGAGAGGACTTAGAGGTGAAGCAGGACTTTGAGAGATACAAGATCAAAAAGAGAAAAAGACCAAAGCGATCAGTTCTTAGACCAAGGTCAGAGCTATGAGGTACATATCCCGAGCTCTTATCTCATACAGATATAGAGCTTTGAATGGTTATATGAGGGTGATATGTATGGTTGACTGCCCATGTCTTGCACTATTTACTGTTTATAAGGTCATGGTGTCCTTGCAAAATGTCTTTGTTCACGTTATACTTTGTTGAAACATGTCCTTAAAGCAGTGGCACCAAAGTGTTTATTGTATTCAAGTTAATTAAAGTGAGTCTGACTGAGCAAGCAAACCAATACCATTCACCATATCGGTTTTGCTTACTTCAAGGTTATTTATAACGCTCCTCATGAAAGGACAGACTCAAACAAACAATTTTAATGGTAAGCCAATGAACCATAAGACTGTGCATTTAAATCAGCATTTATATGTAAAATAATTCAGCATTAGTATGTGAGGATATCCATTACTGAGCTAATGCTTTGAAATGAATGCCAAAATAAAAGGAGGCCTTTTAGTTCTCTAATTTACTATGTCGACCGCATGAAGTTAAAAGATGCCCCCATTTAGCTGTTTAAATGAGGGTGTAGAAATTTTTCCTCTGAAAATGGATTAAAATAATTTGCCGAGAATAATCATTTAAATAGCAATAAGGACCCAGAGTGTATCTATTGAGCATAAAATAATTTAGAGTATGAATTAAATAGCTTATTACTGCCTTTCATTTCCTTGAGGGAATCGTCTGCACTCCTTTTTTCTCAGCTCCCTTGGTAGATGGGGTAATTTTCTTTGGAGGCTGGTGGAATAAGCGCCGCGCTGCTGTGTGTTCAGCAGGGAAAGTACATGAAAGTCTCCTGTTTTACACAGTGGATCTCATTCTCCATGCTGTCCATATTTCTGTCTGTCTATCTTGAGGATAGTGCTAAAGCTCCTTAGTCTAACGGTGTTAGAAGAGTAAAAGAGACCTCGTAACTGCGGCTCAATGCGATTCTCAAGTATAAATCCAAGTCTAATCTTTTATGCCTTACCTGTCAGAAATCCTTCACTCAGTGCGCCCCTGCATTCCTTTACACATTGTCAATATGTCAGAGAATTGCTGAGATAGGTTAATTTCAACACCTGTCAGCTGATATACACCCCAAAATGAAGTTGTGCAATAGACTGGCCTGGGAATGTTTCAGTGCTGGAATGCAGTGTTCGGTGACTGGAGGGAATCTAGTAGGGGGTGGACAGGCCTCGGCTCTTGCTGCGTGACGTCAGTGTGGTGGCATGGCAGAAAGCTGAGGGCCCATTTGGCCCTGACAGCTGCGTTTGCCCACAGTAATGCACCCTGCCGGCCGGGGCCAAGGCCTCTCTCCTGCTGTCAGCACACCGATCGGCTTTCATGGATCATCTCTTATCTGCCGAATCTGTCATTGCAGAGGAGGGCTCCTTTTGGGGGGCTTTAAACCGTGCTGCCATGGTTCACAGGCTCCAAGCCCCCCTTATGGATACTTTGCTCTCTCTCTCTCTTTCTGTCTTGCTGTCTTTTCCAATCCATGTCCCGTTCTCTTTCTTTCTTTATCACTTTTGTCTCTCCGCCGTTTGTTTACGAGTGAAAGCTAACCTGAGAGGCAGGGTATTGGAGCTGGGGGATGGTGGACGGTCGCAGTGTGGCGGAGTAAGGGAGGGTTCTGGAAGGGAAGGGGCTTTTGTTTGTTTGGACAGATGCACAGGCCCATCTCTGAACTTCTGTCAGTGATCAAAGGAGCCGATGATGTAGAACAGATTCATGGGCCATGTCTTATCAGCCCTTGGTCCGGCCCTCATCCATCATCATGAGCCCTCGTCCATCTCATTCCGATGATGGCACCCTAAACAAGGTGAATTAATCACTGACACTCTCATCTTTGGCCAGGTGGCCTTAGCCCTCCAGACGTCCATGCAGGCTCAGGGGCCTGAAGGTGTACCCAGCACCGACCCCTAGCCCCCCGGGGCAGATACGCTCACTGGGTCTGCTCCTTTTCAACCACCAGCCAGCCTCTGTTGCTCTTTCAACAGGTCCGCAAATCTCTTCTGAGAATCAAGTTGTTTAAAAGGAGAAGGGACCTTTGAGGCAAGTTTTTCAAGTGCTGGAGATATAAAGTCATATGTTCGCATGTGCAAATGTATTCACAAACATATACAGTAGACAGACAGTTGTATGTTCTGCAGCTTGCATCTGTCATGTTCTGAATGCACCCAGTGGCCTTTTGGTGTTGATATCTTTCAGTATGTATGACCTCTTACTGCGGTTACCTTCGGTCACCGGCATCCCCCATTATTGATTTCAAATGGAAAGTGAGTCATTGCGCTTGTAGAGGATGAAGGGGAAAACCGCTTAAGTGGTTCCTTTGTGTCAGCAGGTTAAGCAAAGCGTTTCACACAGGCTTTTACGGCTAGAGATAGTGCCTTTGTGCCTGAAAAGACTCAACTTAAAACAAATGCCAAATGTGACACCAAAGGGTAATGGCTACACACAAAATGAGGTGTTTCTATGGAAAGGCTTGTTTGTCACGCCAGGCTGTACTCCCCTTCAAAAGTTTCAGAGGTGAAAATGAGTTTCTTGGTTAGTTGAATCACTTCATTCACAAAGTACATTGAATTCACAGGGATTTGTCAGGAAGATACTGACTATACTTATAAGATTTTGATGTACTGACAAGATCTTACAGGGAAACAACACAGTGTATATTTAATTCTTAATTTAAAGGCTAACCTACAATATATTTAGTAGAATTGATAGGAAATAACATTAAAAAACTAAGTACATGACTTTAGGAATGGTCTCTTGTTAGACATGCACGTGACCCGGCTGAACATTCTTTCATATGTTCTTGGGAGGTTTGTTGTAATATAAGTTAGCGACAGTGACCTCAGTGAATTGCCATTATATTGCTGGCCATGCTAGGCTCCGAGGGGTGGTTATAGCAGTCTGGGAACGAGGTCAGGAGGTCAAGTGCCAAAGCATAGTGTCATGGAATACAGAGACAAATGATGGAGCATGTGTGCTTGAAGAGGCTAGCAGATGCAAAGAAAAAAAGAAACGCCAGACAGACACACGGACAAAGACAAAGTCAAAGTCATTTCTAAGCTGGAATCTTAAGCAAACAGATGTTGACAGGCAGACTACAAGTTCATCCCAAGGTGAGGAGACATAAACACTTGAGGAAGCCATCTCTCCGACGGCTGGACATAGAAGACATTCAGGCAAGGCTGTGTAGTAATGAAACGGGAACACACACAATCAGTACCTATCCGTCAACTCAATATTTCTCTCATATTATCCCATATATGTCAGTATAGTTGCATAACCTTGCTGTTGTCCTTGGCCTCCGAACTGTTAATAAGCCCATTTGTTAAAATGACACTGGCAGGCAGCATAAGCTCGGTCCCCCCGTCCCACAGAGTAGAAGTCAGTTATCCCCACTCTCAGCTCATCTGGCAGAGGTGAGGGGATATCACTCTGACTGCTGTGACAGCTCCACTTTAGCATATTCATGACGAGTAGAGTCTCATTTCACAGGTGTATTAAAATACCCCTAACCCCTTTCTCATAGGGAGCCTCGTCTCACACCGCAATGGCCAGACGCCATGCATGAAAATCGATGGGGAAAATATGTAGAAATATAAGCATGCATCAGAGGCCGGGTCAAGAACCTAATTTCACAGTGACACCGGGGGTAATTTGGCTCGAGAAATGTTTGTCAATTCGCCATTCATTTGAGCAGGCATGGCATTGTGAGGCCCCCAATGTGAGTGCAAGGTGGCCAACCTGAACGCCTGTATTTATGGTGCACTTTTGTGAATACATTACGCCTGTCACAATGAAATAAGTGACATACTTACATGCTGCAAGGAGGAAGTCCAAAGGGGTGAGCACTGGGCGAGGGAGAGATAAGAGGAGAGGTAATTAGTACATTCATCTTTTTTATGATATCATTTTTCAGACATATATGATCACAATGTAAATTAGAAATAAGGAGGGACCTGCAGAAAATGGAATTCATTTGGAGCAGGTCAATCGCCCTACAATAGCGGTGCTGGGAGGCCAGGTGTAATTTACGGCGGCACTTGGCCCTCTCTCTCTCCTGCCATGCACCTGGCAGAGTCTGATACCCTGCTGCTCCCCACAGCTGCTGGGCCTCCTCTCCCACAGATAACACTCTCATCTCCAAATGAGATTCATTTACCGCACAGGAAAAGGAGGAAAGAAAAAGAAAAGCGAGAGGAGACAAACCTGCTCTCCTTATTTTTAGCACCATATTTCTGCCTCTCTCTCTCTCTCTCTCTCTCTCTATCTCTGTCTCTCTCTCTCTCTCTCTCTCTCTCTCTCTCTTGTGATTCAAGACTAAGCACTTACTGTAATGACATTCTATGGATTATTGATTTTTGATTTGGTTTTTCTGCTCGGCAGATGCCCCCCGTTTTAGCGGAGCCATTACCTCTGTAACGATTAGAAACAAAAAGTTAATTATGTAATTATAAAGCCAATAACAGCCTGCGCTGGTTTACCCTGCTTTAGTCGGTTTAAACATTATCTCTTGTGTGCACATCATAACAGGCGGAATGTGAGGAGAGGAGATTAACGCCTTGGAAAGCAGATGCGGAATTTAATTCTCCAGTCCATGGCTGCCTGGGAAACCATTAAGTAATCACAACATTCTCCCTCGATTAAATTCACGGCTGCCACTTTGCACACAAAGGGAAGGGGGAAGAAGAGGTTCCTGCAAAGCTCTACCATTTTTATTGACTGTAACGTCAGTCCCTGCCTGCAGGCAGAGATGAATAGAATTGTTCAATAGGGTGCCTCAATCCGTCAGAAAATGAAAAGTTTGAGTGGGCAAAATAAAATCTAAGTAAAATAAAAAAGGAGGGGTATGTTGCGATGTGTTAGGCCCGATAAAGCTCACTCAGAGCGGGTGGAATAAATGGGGGAGCAAAAAGATGCACTTGATATTTCCCCATTATTTTCAGTCATTTTACTCTACCGCAAATGGTTTTTGTCCCCAGCAGCTACAGATAAGGTTGACGAAGAGAGGAAGTGGCTGAATAGGACTTGGTTTAAATGGATTAAACACACACATACAGAGGCACACCAACATGGGCCCACTCTGTGCTGGCATGCACATACATACAGCGGATACACACATGCATTGACAACCTAGAATGCGTACAGTAAGTGTGACTAATAACTTAAGGATGGGTATGTGAGGAATTAATATGGCCTTGAAATGATATTTATTCAATGTTACGCAGTGAAGCTGGTTGAAACAGCCCTCGAGGAATAGAGGTCAAAGGGGCGGTCTCCTTCTATAAACGAGCACTTAAGGGCAGAGAGAGGGTCCTGCTCTGATTAATTGGGTAAATTATTAGTTTGGTTAAGTCGTTTAGTAAGATGGGTGAAACGAGGGCCTATAACCTCAGGGCTCTGCAGAGAACTAGCTACAGACGAGGAGGAATACTGTGGCTAATGCAAGATAACAACATCAAATGAACTGTGAACAAATACACATCTACAGAGCCATGAGCCAGAGTGGCTGTGCTTCCTGGAAAATGAGCAACAAACAAAGGCACTGCATCGACACATATACACAAATGCCCTTTCATATCATATGAGTTCAAACATGTGGAGAATTACAGTGCAGCAAATTGTGATGGATGTGTTTCCAGAGCTCATATTGACAAGCATTAATCCTACAAGGAAGCTCAGGTATGTGTTTTTGACTGTGTTGTTGAATGGGGAGCGTGTATGTTAAAGGGCAATTCTTTATGTCGTATTTAGATTAGCTTGACTTCAAAGTGCCTGCCATCATCTATCATGCTCTTTTGGTTATCGGGTGGACTCTAACTTCAGTCTGTAGTAGTGTAGATGCATTGGGTGTAAACATGACACTGTTTTTTCATGGCTATATTTACACATGCTTTTTTAAAAGTACTTCCATGAATGTCTGGAAACCTCACTCAGAAATCCGACACACATTTACAGGCTGGTGCATGCATGCGCGTGTGCGCGCACACACACACACACACACACACACCTGCATATAAAAACACAAACACACATACTGAATCACATGCCTAGCTTCTTTTCAGACCCATGCAGGGCCCAGTGTGAGTGCCAGCCTGTTGCTATACTCCCCTCCACTCCTGTCCATCAGTTTCTTCCCAGGGGCCCCTAGTCATACCCCAGGGGCCTGGGGCCTGTATTTCCCCAGTCCCTCTTCACTCGACACAAATGCCAGGATCAGGTTTGGGAAAGGCAGCAGTTTTTTGTGTACAGTGGACAGCTGTTACATTCCAGATAAGAGCTGAATTTAAAGTGTGCACAAAGGCAGCAAGCATGGGCTTCCTCTTTGTCTATCCTTGCCTATTGATGAGCTTCTCAATCAGGCCCAGATGGTTTGTTTCTACAAGCATCCACACAATATCATAACAGCACTGGCAGAGAATAGCATGGCACTGTATCTGGTTCCTGTTTAGACCTGTTAAGCCTTTTGAAGGCTTCCGTGTTACACCAGACACTGAATGGACTCAGTGGGATGATGGATTTAGATACAGAGGTAAAATCCACGTACACTTGTAAGTAACGTCTTTGATCTGAGCCATACAATGGCAAACAGAAAAATTATTACAAATTATTTAAAAACTGGTTTGCAGACCTTGAGCAACACTTTGTAACACTATTAACTGCATTAGGTTACAGGGTTGACGTTATGTTGTTGTGATCAACAGATTAGACACAGCGCTCCACTAGCAAGAAGTGAAATTTTGACTCTAAGAGTTTCGGCAGTTTGGTCAAATTTTGCTTATTCTTGCCCTGCTATTAGTTTGTAGTTGTTTTTTTTTATAACTGATGAATGTAAATTCAGATTGTGGGGACCCAGTAGTGGATGTGAAACGCTGCTCCATATTTCTTTGGAGTATGTGGTTTACACAGTGCAACTTAAAATGAAAAGTCTTCATAATGAATAAATATGATAATACTTTTGATGTGCTACTTCCTGTTCGGAACATTTACACAAGGAGACGTAAATACGCTGTGCTGAAAAATGCAGCAATGTAAGCAATTTTCACCAGTGTCAGTGTTTTTTTTTTAGCTTTATAGAGCTGCATGATGACCATAGCAGACATTCTCTAACTTTCAGCAGTTCCTAAATTCCGCTGGGACCCCTGTAGCTTGGTTCAAACATCCCCCACCTGACCCACAACGGACTGCGGACCCCTGAAACACTTGGTCCCATCACTCCATGTCACAGGAATCAGTCCGGCCAAACCAAAATGAAGTTTCATTAACTAATTACATAAGTAAGTATGTACACATTTGTAACAGACTTGAACAGACTATGGAGGCTATGGAGACTAGTGATTGATGAGCTCCAGAGGGGAGCAAACATGCACAACAAAACAGTTATGTACACAGCAAAAAAACTAATTACTTTCGGTGGTGTATACCTTACATAGAAACATGCACTTAAGAACTTCAGTATAGCCACATGCACAAGCAATCACATTCACAATGCATAATGCACACACACCAAGCATGTGACATCAAGAATTCACTTTCTCTAAAAAGCCCAATTCCTCCCAGAGTCCCTTTTGAACCAGGTCAAAGCCCCCACCCACAAGCCCCAGCAGAAAGGATGGGAAAACTAATGACTACAATAGAGTGTTTGCATTTTTCTTGGGCCTGAAAAACACAAAGAACAAGGCCTGTGACAAGCTCCATTATTTGGTTGCTCTGCCAGTAAGGAGACAGCTCCTGCTGGAGAGATGAAAGTGGGGGGTGTGGGATAGGGAGGACAGGAGAATGGAGAGTGTGTGGGTGTGGGTTGGGGGGTTATGTGTGTGGGATGTCAAGAGGGCCACGGAGATGGCAGGTGATGAGGATGGTCCCGCCCTCGCTGCCATAACCCATGTCGCGTGGAGCTACGGGCCCATCAGCACAAAGACAAATTATCGCAGGGGGAATTTCACGGACAGGAAGAATCTGTCACCTAGTGGAACCCTCCCTCTTAGGGACTTCACACAGCCATTATGAGCTTCTTTAAGGAGGGGAAATTCACTGAGAGGCCGGCATCCAACACCCCCAGCGCTATGATGGATGGGGAGGAGGAGGTGTGGGTCAGGAGTTAGAAGGGAGTTGTTTTGCTTTTTTATACTGTCTGAAGCACACTCTTATGACCTATTACTTTTCCTTTTTTTTTAGTAGTTGCTATTATTTATTTCAGAATGTTCCTGAACCATGGACAAAATATCAATATGAGGAATGAGTGACTGAAAAAAAATGTGTTTATGCTATTTTATAGCAAAGACTGGATTGTCACTTACAGATTTATTTTTCACATATAATACTATTTTGCCTGTGTTTGCTTTCAAATTTGGTGGAATGACCTCCCTGTCCAAGAGTGAGCATGAAGATGTCAGCCTTCTCCTTGTTTCTGTGGCTGGCATACAGCCTCCCAGAACTTGGACTGTTCTCAGCAAGCACATGAACAATCCGGCAGTAATAAATAATACCACTCAATTGGGTATTATGTGTACTTAGAGAGTTAGATTTATAAATTAAGGCTTTGTGTTTAATTGGCAACTCCTTGTGAGAGTTAACAGTGTGTTGAATGTGCACTTCATGGATAAACTTAGCATTAAGCCTCAAGATACACAGGCAACAGTTGTTGGGAAATGCGGGCAAACACATGATGTCAGGCATTGTAAAGAAAGGCTGTTCCAACAGGAGGGCTGCTGGTGGTGATAAATGTTTTATTTATTCGGGATATTAAAGTGCTTACTTTGGGTCTTGTACTTTCACCCCGAATGGAAATGTGAGAACAGAGGCCTTTAAACTCCAGCAAGAATTTCCACTCCTATATCCAACATATACATCATCACTGATGGCAGCAACACAGCCAGTCAAAGCGCCAAAGAAAACAAACATGAAAACCAAACATGTTCAAAGATCCTTTACCTGAACGAGTTTAAACAGAGGTCAAGCGGGGAAATTGTTTTAATGTTGTTGCATTTGCAGGGCCTTCTAAAAAATATACAAATAATAATAATGAAATAGTCCTTATGCTTAAACTAAATCCAGCCATAACATGTTGGCATATGTTTTGCAATATGGAGAAAGAAATCACATTCACCATCAAGAGATGCCCCCCCCCCCCCCCCCCCCCCTGCCTATCTCACTGTGTCTGTATCATTCATGAGACCACAACATGTGTAATCATGCTCAATATTTTACAACAGGTTGTATTACAACAACTTATTCTCATTCAGAGTGTATGCATGTATCCAAACATCTCACCCAATAATAGGAACAATGGGGCTTTAAGTTGTTCATGGAAAGAAGCCACATCTATTGTGTTCAAAGATATCATTCCAATTCAACCATTATGACATCGCCTTTTAAATTTGTCTTGGCCAACACAAAAGACCAGTGGCCCTTTAACAAATGTGAAGGGGATTATTCTATTCCTTCAACTTCGAACCCCACAGCCTTTCTCCTCTCTTTCACACAGGGGCATGAACTTGGATGGGTCCTGCTTTCCCCCCTGCTGAACACCACATTTTAAACACACAGTCACAATTGGCTGGATTAACCCACTCCCTGCCCCCTCTGCGTGGAGCAATCCTATGGACTCGACAACCCCTACTATGCTAGAAACCAGCAGAGGTGCATGCTAACTGGATCATGTTCTGTGAGAAGAAAAAAAATAAAAGACAAGTGTCCCTAACTTTTCTCATGTCACTTTCTATCACAGCCCCCCAGTATGGATGGGGATAGGCCTCACTTAAAAGAGACTCCTTTGAACTGGATTCATGGGCCATTTGCATAAGCAGATTTGGGTGAGGAGAATGGAGGGGTATTGCGGCTGGTCATTAATATGCCAGCTAATTCAGCACATTGTAAGCCCATTGATGCTTCACTAAAGGGCAGTTATCCCATTGCCATTGTTTAGGCCTGAACCAGTCTCAGCAGTTGTTACAAATTACATTTAATTGATTTAAAATCTGCCATAAACCGCACAATGAGGGGAGATATGGCAATGGTTGAGGATAGAGCGATGCTGAGTGAGATTTTTTTATTTTTTTACACTAACGTTAATGTCTGTCTAATAAATGAATGGGCTCGCAAACAGCTGGCTCTGTGTTTGTGAGATAAACATCATAAGCAGATGATTTGCGAGTCAACCCTGCTTATTTTACAGCGCGACTAACACAAGCACACATTTGCGAACTCATTTTCAACACATTTGTAAAACGATGCCTATCGATCGCGTCTTTGACTGCTTGTCTGATTTTCAGCCAAGATACTTTCCTAAGATAACACAGTGCAAGTGATTACTGCTGGACTGTTTGTGCCGTCATGACACAGCCATGATAAAGCCCAGTCCACATTTTCACACTCAGCACCAATTAGTGGCTGCAACAAAGCCTGACCAAAAATAAACATTGCAGTATTGCATACTTATTACTACAATAAGACGTAATCCCTGGGATATGCTGAACAATATTAGCTTTTCAATTACTCCTCAGAGCCATTGAGCGGCAGTCTATTGAAACAGAGAGCAACCCCCCAACACACACACACACACACACACACACACACACACACACACACACACACACACACACACACACACACCCTGCCCTCCACAGGATACTCCAGCATAGTACTTGAGATGTGAGAGCCTTAAACAACGCACCCCTCAGCATACACATCAGCGGCTCCTTACTCCTCACCCTGTGTTTCTTTCCTCCTTGTTTATTCAGTTCTCCTTCTTTTCACAACTCCATCTGACTCCCTACTCTGAACAGCACAGGGTACAGACATGTGTGCGATATAGCAGGTCGGGCAGAGAGGGGAAAAAACACATGATCTAACAAAACAATGTTTTTGCAATAACCAGGCAAATGACGAGGCAATTATTATCATAAGGATGCTGTTAATGACAATGCGAACAAGAAAATGGGTGATGGTGGCGATAAAAATGATGGAGGTAGAAGAGGAGGAGGAAGTGGTGCTGCGTCTCTTCCTGAGATGTCCCACCTATTGTGAGGCCCTGACCCGCTCTTCAGCAGTTGCCATTGTCACTGAGTCCTTCGAGGGGTTTGTATGATGTGGGGGCCTCTGTGTATTCTTCCCCCACCCTCTTCAATCTCCTGCCGCTGATAGGGCCACATCAAAGCTGAAGGAGCTGTGCTTTGTGGGGCCTTGGTCCCTTGACTCTCAACATGTGGTTTTGTGGCTCTGGACATCGGCACCTTTTAACCCATTCTGTCGAGATTAGGCATCGCCTTCAATTGGGCATTAGTGAAACTATAGTAACCAATAAGAAGATTGTCGCTGAATGGAAACTATGTATCTTGTCACAGTGGAGCTGTCGGAACATCACGATCCCAGACAAGTTCCTCGGCAGGATTTTGGCTGCCTGGATGGGGGCCCCTTCTTTTCATGCTGACACCAAGTAAACTCCTTCCACACACACTCACAGAGACGCACACACAGACACACATTTTTGCAACCCAGGCACTGTAATGGTAATTTACATTCAACACAAAGAGGGGGAAAACATTGTTTTCCACAGGGCACAAGCATTTAATTATCTCAGCTTTTTTCATGTCTTGCCTACAACAGTGAGTGAGAAAATTGGACCAAAATGAATAACCAAAAACAGTTTAAGAAAGGGGAGGGGGGAAATTGCTGCACACGATGACTTAGGGTGTAGGGTTTGGAAGCCTGGGAAATAAACAGGAACTAATGGAGTGGGTCTCTGCTGCAGTTTTGGCTGGCACAGGGCTGGTCCTGGGGAGAGAGGAAGGGCAGGCGGAGGGCCAGGCAGTGTCGTTGGCCCCCAGCTTCATTAAGAGGTGCAAACACAGCTCCACAGTACTCAGGCCTAGGGCTCCATCAGTCAGATTCTGGCCTTAGCCCGGGCTTAACATGAGTTAAAGACTCCAGACATCACACACTCATTAAAGCCAGAATCCTGGAGCAACTGTCACTGGCTAGCAGCTCTCTCCAGATTCCTGTTGAGGGGAATCTTCACACATCCCCAGGTCGGCACCCTCTGCTCCAGCACCAGACAACAGCTTGGATTAGTGATGTTACTATAGTCAAAACATTTTTTCACTGGACAAAGCCAGTCTGCCATTTGCTGGCTCACCACTATCCCATCTATCAGATGGCCATTTATTTCAATGATAGAGATAATAAGCACGATCCTCGCAATTTTCAGGAAAGCTCAAGCTACTCACTGACGGCTCAATCTGTCAGTGTGCACATGATTTGATGTGCAGTTGCATGCAAACTAGAAAGTGACTCTGCAAAGCCATGCTAATGCCATCAAATATACACATCATAGCGTTGACACTTGGCTGGTGCTTTTTGTCTATCCGTTTTGTTATAAAGCCCCAGTTACAGTGTTCAATTGATGCTGCTCAGTCGACACAAGTCGACACTGGCTTAGGCAGAGCAGGGAGAATCAGCATGAGGGTGGATTGATTTTTGGCTGGGTGTGGACAGTGAGCGAGGGACAGTGGGCCTCCAGACAGAAGCTTGGCTGGACCCTGTGAAGACTGGAGCCTTCTGTGAGGTTGCCTGCCCCACCACATGGAGTGCTCCAACAGTGACCCTGCGCAAACTGGCAACTGCCAACCGTCTGCTTCCGTCTGCTTGGCATATTTGGCCATTTAGTGGGCGCTTGTGAAGATCAAATGGGTTAAGGTCGCCCCTCTTAGTGAGCGGGGAAAAAAGAACATCAAAAAGGTGTAAATTTCACTTCCCCACTTTTGATTAAGTCAAGCATGAAAAGAAATGTAATACTCTCAAGTGGCAAGGGTTTACACTATTGATGCTGTTACTTCTGCTTCAGGAGGCCCAATCAGCCGACAGGGAGCTGAGTAAACTCGCCCTGAGTTTTAGGGGAGGCCAGATGGAGGGCTTTTGCTGTGCCTGAAAAGACAGCTTAAGAGCTCGCCTCCTCAATCCCACTCAATACTGACTGTGTGAAATCCTGGCCCTGGCTAACCCCCCAACCCACCCGCCTTCTCCAAAGCTGGTGGCTACCACCATATGGGCTTGTTTAAAAACTCCCACAGGCTGGTACAAAGCACAACAACACAGTTTTCATATCAAGTACTCTCTCAAAGAGGCCCCCCCCCCCCGACTCCTTCCCTTCCGATTCCAAAGGCTGTCACGGGTTCTGCTCTGATTAATAGTTGGAGTTGGCCGTCTGTTTTGGCAGATCATTTTGTGCGATGATTAATATGAGTTTACCAGCTCAATCCAGATTTCACATGTTACAAAATGAACTGCTGATTTACTGGATGTTTGCCTTTTCACCTGCAAAAAAACACACTGCCAAATATTCGAGAGATATTAGTGGGGTGACCCTCCAGGGTAACATTGCACCTCCTTGCTATGCTTTGTTGCGACAGCCTCACACAAAGCAAAAGTGAAGTAGAGCAGTGCCCCTGGTAGTATGTGGTGGACAGCAGAATGGAGTGGCTTTTGTAAAGACTTAATAGAATCTTTAACCGTTCCAACAATCCACTCCCATGGAGTTGCATTAAGTAGATATTGTAAAGGGAAAATGACCTAAATAGCTCAACATCAACCTCATTAGGCATGCAGGCAGGGCCTAGGCCATTTCATGGTGGAAGCTATTGTCAAGGCTCACCCCAGGTAAGCATTAAATTGCAAATGATACCCTGAAAGGCAGAGAGGAGAGGGCAGGCAGAGAGAGAGAGAGAGTGAATATAGCAAACACAGAGAAAATGGTTCTCAGGACAACAGAGAATGAAAAGGCGGTTGGAGGAGCTGCTCTGACCGTAAAAAATCCAATACATCACAGCTTTTGGGGAGCAAATTCCACTCGTCTCCTAAGTGTCTTATTTGTAAGCAATGCTGAGCACAGGCCTGTGTAGAGGGACAGAGAAAAAAAATAGAGGGAGCAAGAGAGAGAACCTAATGACAGACTGATAGCAATTACTTGTGCCCGTCAACGGCTCGTCTCCCTCCCAGCATTCCAAGGGAAAATTAAACGAGTGGGGAAAAATAAGGCAGAAGAAAAGGATAAAGGGGTTGAAAACATTTTAGATTGAGTCTGAAGAAGTAGTCTCTGTAGTCTCTCTCTACTATCAAAAACTTTCCAGCTATCTCTCAGCAAATCAATAGTCGCATCCTCGGTGCCAAACAATCTCTACCTAATGACCCCTCAGATCAACATTTTAATAAAGGGGTCTCTGAAGAACAGTTTGCAACTACAAAGTGCTCTTGTGAGTGACATTAAAAGATGCTCAGAAATGGGAGGTGTGCTCCCCGGCAGAACTGCTCTCTGTCACCCTTCCTGGTGAGAAATTGTACCTTTGCATATTCCTTGTCACCACTGGCATAAGTGAAAGGACCCCTGAGGACAGCTTTAGTCACTGCTTGCCTTGTGGAGTGGAGTAAATTAAAGCAGGGATTAGGGCAGGCAAAATTGTGGATGACAAGCAAGGCGGTTGCAGCCACATCAAGTGCTCTTTAGGCCCATATGTCTTCATGATGCTCCGCACTAGGGACCACCAATGAGCCCACTGCACAGCAGTTTAGTTTATTCACGCTGAAGTAGACAAACGCTCCTCCTCTCTCACTCTATCTATCTGTCCGCTCCTCCTCACACACTTCTGCAATGTAATGTAAATGCATGCATATAGTATGCTTACAGTATATGTTAAATTGGGGGAATAACATCTCTTTCCATGAAGTGTTTCCCTGTTGTGTTGGACAACGCATGATGAAATCAGTAGCTCCTCTTAACATTTCAATCAATTTATCAATTAATTAATCAATCCACCAAAAAACAAATAAACAAAGCAAAATTAAATGTTATATGATGAGTATATGAATGGTAGATTCCACATTAGCTTAATACAAAAATGCTTCTGCCTTTATAGCAACCAAGTGGCTGATTTGTCATTTTTTCCTGGATGAGACTTTTACCCTCAGCTTTATAATCTGTTCATTTTCATGCTCTAGTCGTGTGAAATTGTATCCCTAAACAAACAATAAACCACAACAAATTTAACACATAAAGTTGTGAGGAAGCTAAGAGAATATTTTGACACTAGTTAATCCTTATTCTCCGTGGAGAAACAATCTCCGACCTTAATCTGCTTCCAGGAGCAGTGGGGAATATACCTACCTTTAGGGCTGAAAAGAGGTGTGCGCCTGTGTGTGTGCTTTAGATGTAGAATTACCATGCAATTACAATATAATGACACACGTTAATCGTTTGAGTTTATCCAGCACAACTGCGGGACCGTGTTGGATGCATTAATTAGCGAGCTCCTCATGTTGCGGCCCGGCAATTGTTAACATTTGAAAAAGGCTCTCCAGCCACCACGCTCCCGCAGATAAATATCCTCTGGCTATTAGATGAAAATATCAAAAACAACTGTGACCGCGTATGAACGAGAACGTGACGACACCACCCGGGCGGGAGGCAAAAGTGAGCATGCTGGGAAATCCAGAGGCATTCAAAATGTGTGTGCGTGTATTCAGCTTGGATCAAATGTCTGTTGTGTGCACACACATGTTTACTTAGTCAGAAGAAAAATCTGCACCAAATTGTCCATTTGCACAGTGGGCCCTGTCAGCCATCCCGGCTACAAAGATGATGGCTGCATTTACCACACAATAACTGCTGTTTGTGTTATGCTATCTTCAAAACACCGGACTCACCTGCCTCTATTACAAATATTGATAAGGCATAAGAGGTATGGCATGTTTAACATGGATTGGAACATTTTTTGTATTGACTTATTCTAAATACTCATACATGTCCTTGTTTACATCTCCCTTTAATGATTTTTATTGGATTAAGTTACCCTCTCTCTCATCTTGTATGCAGGCACAGTGTCAATCTATGAGTGAGCTCAGTGGGAAGCAGCCGGTGGGTGCTCTAATGAAAGTGACTCTGCTGCCCTACAGAGAGGTCAAGCTTTTACACCTGGCCATAACCACATGGGGCCACACTGCATGCATGGCCTTGGAAATGACTGTCAGATAAGGAACTGCATAATTTAAATGCAGGGATCACACCAGCAGCAAAGCAAGAGGAAGGTGACAACTGAGAAAAGTCAGGTTATGGAGTTATTTAAGCATTATTTCTCAAATATCTATACTACTATTCAAGAGCCTTCAGTCAAGTCAGGGTCAACAACTTCGCAAATAATTGTAAATGAAAAAGTTGAAAATAATTCTTCGTGATTAGCTTGACAAGCTTAGAATAATAGCATATGGAGGTAAGAATATTTTTCTTTAAATGTTCCTGTGACAACCCTACATGTCTGGCATATTCCACATATTTTGCAAGACTGATTCCACCCTAGATGTGATCTGTGGCCAACTCCATGCCTTTATAATAATTTTAAATGCAGGTTGCTGGTAATATATGTGTGTATTGCCACTATCACACCAGAGGATGGCAGAGTGGTTGATGAGACTTGGCTTCATGGAGCTTGGCTCCTGACGGCGGCTGCTTTGGATGCAGGGGAGGGCTTAAACAGTGAGCTTTGGGCCCCATTAAGCACTACAAAGCCTGCTTATTTTCTCAATTCCACACCTCCCTTTAAATCATCCGGCATTCTATGTATTGTGAGAAAGAAAAGCAGAGGCAAATAAATCCAACTCCGAGTGGCATCTTGCATCACATTTCAAAGGTACCTCAAAACATACCCAGATGATGTAAGTGACAGTTTTGACACTAATTCTGGAAACCTAATAAATAGGAGTATATATATACATATAAGAAATATTCATCTTTTCTTTTCAGATGATCATATTGGACAACCATGCAGGAGCAATGGACAGGTATAACAACAATCACAGGATATTTTTCCGAGGAATCTATTGAGGTAACACTGCTCAGGACAAATGGGTCCTTCAAAACGTGTATCACACAAAGAAAAGTTCACTGGCTACATAAAAACTTCCAACTGAGCAAAGATGTATAGCTGCTACCTCGTGTTTCCAGTAGCATGCATCCGTCCATCTGGCTGCCTTGTCCAGGTCTCTGGCCCCCACGAGCAGTCTGTGCAGCTAGACTCCACGCATGGTCTGATCCTCTTGGCAGCCAACGATGCAGCACGCTAATGAAGAGGTAATGAGCCAGCAGATCCCTGCGATCTGCACGGGGGCCACAGTGCAAAAGTTTACGTTCCCAGGACATGGAGGGAGAGCATGCCGAACAAGCTGCAGGATGAAAGCTGGGCCTGAGTCGGCCGCATAGATCTACAGCCACAGAGGGGATTACAGACACCTACTTCCAGCTTAGGCTGGAGTTTTTGAAGTTTGGGCATAGGAGGGGAGGGATCCCTTTGGCAGAGTCCTGTTTGATTCTGGTGGGAGTCCGTCTCTAATCCCCCTTTCCAGTTCTCACCTTCTGCCTGATCCACTGCAGCCTCTCATCCCCGTGGTCCAGGATCATTATCCACCTTGGCCAAGGGGGCTCCCCCTCATTAATTTCCCTAAGCAGATTACAGAGTGTGCGTTTGTTGTTGTTGTTTGAGCCATCTGATTTGCTTAAGCCCTTTGTTTTTTCATCTGGTTTACACTTTAATGCCCCCTGAATGAGTTTCAATGACGGGGGGGGATCAACCTGACCCACTGGCAATGCAGCAGAGAACTTAAGAGAAGCGAGGCTAGCCCGAGGGCGTGGATGAAGGGAGGAGCACATATCACTTCTCTCCACTGCAGATTTAGATGTTCAGAAGAAGGAGACAAGCGTTGATTTAACCTCAACTCATCTCCTCGGAGTGGAGCTAAAGACTAAATGAGAGACTGGATCACCGGCTGCATTCAGCAGACCAATAAAGCCCACAGGCCCACCGTTAGCTTCTCTGGACTACAAATGACACTGCTGCTGGGCCAAACCGGACCTAGCTGTCCCCCCACGGCCAAATACCGCTCTGAAAAATGGACCCTCAGAGTGATGTGGTCAGTTGGCAGGCCATGCAAGCTCCTCTCTGGATTCGGGGCTGTTTGTACAATCCAAAGCTGGAGGGAAATTAGTTTGCAATGACCGCTTGGTCGCTCCGGTCGCTCCATCTTCTCCGTGTGACATCTCATTAGTAAGATGAACGCAGCCTGACCTGGGTCCAACAGCACTTGGCAGTCCAGTATGCTCTCCCGTCTGACACACCTCTCACACATCATTATCAGCTATTAGCCACAGAGAGCTGAACATTACATAATGAATCCAGTTTTTCATAAGCAAAGGTGGAGGGGTGCATTCACTGGCATGCGACCGACTACCTCAACCAGAATTGAAAATTATGCTTTCCCTGTTTTAGCTTTGTGGACACAAACCGGCGAGCTTTGTCAAAACCACTCTCAAATTCAATATAAATTATGATTTAAATCTACTTTGGAGACAATTCTATATGAAAACATAACCATTCACAGGTATTACATCACTGTGAGAAACATAATTATGGATATCTTTTCATTTGAGCAAATATAATTTTTGTCCCAAACCACAGTTTACAGCTACAAACAGAGCGTCACACTAGCAAGGGTAAAAATAAAAAAGGGCAAGGTAAACAAAAAACAACAATCCACCGACAATCACACAGGCATCCTGCCCAACCCCCATCCAGAATCTACCTGGTTCCTATCTGCAGCAAACAATACAATTAATCTGATCCAATGTAATTGATTGATAAGAGGCAGAAGGGCCGGCACCAACCTCCCTGGGTTGCATTTGTCTGGGAGCACAGGCGGACAGTGCAGATGTCATCAGGTCCATCAACAGGCCAGACTTTATCAGGCCCTGGGATCAAAACATAGTCCTTTTGGACTATGGCCAGCATGACCCAGAGAGGGAGAGCAGTGAAAAGGTAGCACTAATGGGACACTCTTGTACACCTCATCTCCATCTAGATCTAACAGGCCGGGCCCATGCGCTCTTTAAGGTCACAACTGACTCTACATTTGTCCTCTTTTCAAAAGATTGTCCTTTGACACACTTGGTAGCCATGAAATGTGCACAGCAGGATGAGGACATTTGTTTTTGTCTTTTCCAATAATCTTTTTTTTCATTAGCTGTAAAATCACATAGAGAACCAGACAATGCTTGAGACTAGAGGTCCTGAGTGAGAAAGATGAAAGATGTCGGTTGAATAAACACAGCCTTGTTTAACCTACAATGATGTCCACAGTTCAGCGCTGATCTGCACCTGGAAAATGTTGTGGTCTGTTTTCTTCTGAACCTGCAATCACAGAATGGCTGTCTGTGTATATCTTTTCATTGCAGGGTCAAAGTTGCATGATAAATCACATAAAAGCTCTCCTCTAAACGGCGACACAACCTAGGTATTTTGTCTTGGTTTAGACTAGGACACAAAAGACACAACAGCATGGGAATAAACTGTTATTTACGCACGCACAAGCAAAGTATTTGTATATGCTGTCACTTGCCGTAATTGACCGTCTGCAGCTGACTCTGCATTGACCACATCCTCGCTTTATACAGTGTTGCATGAGTAATATACATTGTTGTCCTCTATCTAGATACTAGACAAAACATTTTTTTGCTTTGATATACCGAGGAGGGGTTTTGACAATCTCTTTGTTGACGTTCATTTTTTTATTGTATTGCATTGAATTTATCATACTTACATTGAATTATTCAATACAAATAGTGTTTAATGGGGTCCACCTTTTCCCATTGCAGTTGTGTTAACTCAATGTCTATATATAAGTAAACCTGTCTTTAGACCAGCATTAGAAAAGTGCAATAATCTTGTGGCCATATTTGTTCTTTATTCAAGAAAATTTGATTTTTTTCAATAATAGACAGAATGTGTCATAAGCAAAGTTAAATCACTTGCAACAAGGCACTGAGGCTTATGATTTGTTGCAGGCTAAATAAAAGGTTTTGACCCAATATTGTCAACCAGGAACAAAACCGAGACTTTTAGTTGACACTTGGGAAATGCAAGTCAATTGTTTACAAATATGAAACTCATGAACCTCCGTCTGAATAAAAAAGAAAATGATAATACAAAAGATAATAATTGAAAAAGTGCATTTGTACATAACTTTTCAAGTAAGTGTTCAGATATCATAACAGTGTGTTCAATTTAACTTGTATACTTGACAATTTTACAAATTGGTCTCTCTGATCTTCAGGCCAAAAAAAACAAACTTTAGTCTCTGTACAGTCTCTACCTGCTCTTTTATCCTTGTGATATCCTTCTTTTTAATAACTGGTTCCACATCTGGAAGAGTCCTGGCAGTGATGAACGGCCTGCTGTGAGCATTTACTGCCCATGACATGCAGGGGATTATCAACCTAACATTCTGGGGTTGGCTATAACTTGCCTTCCATTTCTCACTGGATAAAGTCAACTCCTCTGAGCATTCATTTCTCTTTTTCTTTAAATTATATGCCATGTATCTACATGTAAGCTATGTATCTTCGTCTCTTATAGTTATTTTTCGCCTGCTACATTCGGGCCCTCTTGGGCCCCTGCAGGATGTGGGCAGTGAGTTCTGCAGGCTACAGGGCCAAGCTGGTAGAAATCCTCTTCCAATGTTAAGCTAGGAAGAAGAGACACAGGGGGAAGGTGGAGATGGGGAGGGAGGGTGAGGCCCACAACCACACATGGGCTTCAGTGGCAGAGGGAAGCTGTAGGCAGTGGCATGAGCTCCCTCATGGCCTCACCCCACTGATCCCGCAAATTCGGTAAACTTCATGGAAATTTAATAAGTGCCGCTGCTTTGTGTTCACCCGCAGAGCCCAGGCCTGGTGCTGGGAGGCACATGTGTGATGGTTTACCCGCAGACACTCGCTGGCCTGTTTCTGAGGCAGACAGAGGAAAGTCCCTCTTAGTGCTGCGGCTCTCTGAGCCAGAGAAGGAACTGTGACCCAAGGGGCCGTGCTGCTTCAGCCAATATAGACTCTGTACGTCCTGAGGGGGAATAATATGTGGGGCTGGCCCAGGTCCGTTTCATTTCCCCTCCCCTCTCGCTCTCTCCCTCTCTTTCCCTCCCTTCAAAGGCCTTGCTCAGCTGCTCCTGCCAGGCTACAGAGCTCTTTGAGTTAAAAGGACAGCGATTCTCATTTGAAATCGCTGCCTTTGCTCCCTCGTCTCTCTTTTTTTCAGAGGCTGGCTTCTGCTGGCTGCACCACACTGAGCAGTGCTCTGCCACGACAACTAAATAGGCCCCCTAATAGCACTTCATAAAGCTGAGGAGTATCCTCCAGGCAAGGAGCTGTAAATTAAAGACATAAATGTTGCCTTCATGGAAAGCCCAAAGAGTGAACCTTCCACTAAAATGACAGGAACGGCTTAACAGTCCAGGCTAAATGATACCTTAACCAGGAATAATTTATAGGCACGTCCTATGGTGAGAAATAAATGGATCTCCTGGTTATGTGTGAACAGAGACCATGTTGCTCTGTGCGTGTGCTTTTGTGCATGTGTGTCAGTGGGGGCTTATCAACAAGTGTGACCTAGTAGGATATTAGCTACAGTATAGAGTGAGACTAGAGATAAGACATTATTTGATTTTTTTTTGCTTAGCCTGAAACTGACAATGCTAGGAATTACAATACCCCAATAAAGATTGATAAAGACTTTTAAAAAATGACAACAAATGTTAAAAATGACGAAATTTCACTCACTTAATCTACCGACCAGGCAATATATTGTCTAACCTGACCTAACATTAAGTATTTAATTTCTGACTGTCATCACTCAGCCCTGTCCATCACAGCCACGCAAAGAGTTATATAAACAGTTCAGCTGCTCCCCGACGGTTTACCTTGTCATCGTTCATTTTCTAAGAGAGGGATCCCACAAGAATGTCAGATGAAGAGGAGAAGAAAAAGACAACATGAAAGAGGATTTCTTCTTGCTTTCCCAAACACCCAGAGAAAAAAAGACGTTATTCGACTGTTTATTTAGTCTCACTCCCTTACCGGTCGACACACAACAATGAACAAGTGCAGGTGCCTATTGCAAGGAGATGACAGGAGATGAAGATGACTGAAGGAGCAGTCTGAGAGATGATAGCTTTCCTTCACTCTGTATCTCTGTCCTTCTTTCTGTCTGCCTGTACCTCTCTCCCTCTCTGTCTTTCCTTGTTGCCTATGATGATGTGACAAGGCTGCTAAGCAGATATATGCAGCCATCATTTACGCACCCGGCTGTCTGTAACAGAACAACTCCTCAATTCATTTTTCACATCATTGTTTCCCTCTTTTTAGCGTGTCACGGGGGTCTTTGCGTTGTGGGCGTTGTGACGGCGGGGGTGAGATAGGAGGGCAAACAGCCGCAAAGTGGAAGGATGCTGGGCTTCTCCAAGGGGATGTTTGGCTTTGTAATTTCACCCTTGAAATTCGTGATTACAAACGGGACAACTTTTTTAATTTTCTCTTTTGTCTGGATTCAGCTGGCTGACAGTCTGCCCCAGCAGCCAGGCCTTTTAATCAATCACCTAGATAATCAAATGTCACTGGCTATCTGCTCCATGTAATTACTTTTGCAATTAAAAATCAATCTCCAGTCACCCCGTCTAATTAGAGGGATGGGCAGATCTTCATCTAGATTGATTTTATAATACATATTGACTTCAAATGCCATAACATTGCCATATTCCCTCATTTTCATGCTGTGGAGCATCAAAACAAAATGCCAGGGATTATGGGGAGGTGCAACGAGGGGTTGTTCTGATTCTGCGTACCAGGAAAAGGTCCCCAGTCTAGGAAAGGTTCACCTTGCTTGCTTGTCTGTAATGACAACACTCATCCTCTCTGCTCTCATTGGAAGAGAAAGGAGGGAGGAGGGACAAATGGAGGTCCAATAATCTACATGACAAGCAACAGCCAGTAAAAAAAAAATAAAAAATGTTCTGGAACATAAGCCTATGCTGTAGGATAAAAATAGACTCCTCTCCACAATAGTAATCAAATCCCTTTCCATTATAATAATGATGTATGGGAACATAGGAGAACATTAGCTTTTAATACAATATTGACATCTTAACACGTGTTATCTGAGGGATCTAACGTAGCTCCAGAGTTGTCTCCCGAGGTGTCTTCTGATGTCATCTCGTCATGCCATACACATCATGACATCCAGGCAGCCTGCTATGGCAGACATAAACAAATAAAAGTCCACCAGAGATGGCTTTTTCATGACTCTCCGTGCTTTTAGCAGATTTGTTCCCAGGGAAACAGACAGATGTGTCCATCTGGAAGACATCATAATGGCCTGCATGGCCACCGTTGGGGACAGCGTGTGACAGGCGTGTGTGCACGGTGCCCTACCGCGTGTCTTTCTGTCTCTCATCTCCACCTCGTTGCCTTCGGGGGGACTTACAGCGCTGACAGGTCCAATAATGGAGCTTTCCGATGTAGGCTTATTTAGACACACACACACCCGAGAATGCATGTGCACACACACACACACACACACACACACACACACACACACACACACACACACACACAGAAACACATATGCAGAAACATACACAAAAAACACATGCACAGACACACACGAACAGGCACAGCCTCAGGGAAAGTGCCACTCATACACACAAGCCAAACAGTGGAGCCTACAGGGAGACATGAAGCTCAAGGACCAGCTGTGTGCAGAACCTTGAGAACCCCAGAATGCAAATAGCAGTGGAAAAGGCTGCCAAAGGCTTGTAAAATAAATATGTACACAGCTAAGTGTTTAACTATATTGAGGTCTCTTTTGGTTGATTGAAGCTACCCTACTTCTCATGTGTGATTACACTGGTTATAATAGATGGCCTCTCCTAAACGATGTCCATAAGTGATTAATTCTGTCCATCAGACGGAGGAGCGTCCTTCTTCCCCTTGGCTGCTGATAATAGAGAGCTCTCGAGTCTGTAGTTGCTATCCTATCTGGTGCAGTGATTAAAGCAGAGATCAAACCCCTTTATAGCCCTGCAGGGAGGGAGTGAAGGAGAGATGGACGGATGGAAAGAGAGATTGAAGAGCAGAAGAGGTTATTTAACCCAACACCACAAACAGACTTGGCAGCACTGTACCTTTCCATTACGCACTAAAGAGTAAACAAAGGGCATGTATCTTGCAAGGCCCCATGCGGCGCAGGGGGTGTGATTGACCCACGTTAGCCCAGTGCTGCCCGGGCCTTTTCCCAGTGAGACCAGTAATAAGGGCAGCACTTATCATGTGTTGCCTCCAGCCACCACCACCACTACAGTAGCAGGCAGGGAGAAAGAGGGGAGAGAAAGGCCCACCACAGTCGAGAAGTGATTAATCACCATGGAGTGGGAGCTGTCAAATCCCCAGGTCTTTTGAACTGATAATGCTGCCCACCACAATTTAGCCTGATGGAGATGAGATTTTCTTTTCACCTCTGGCAAGAAAGAGCCAAATAAAGTGGGAAAAAGGAAAAGAGAAAGGGGTGGGGGGGAGGCGAAGCAGCAAATATATTTTTTGAACAACAGCTGCCAGTGGTGTACTTAATGATTGCCTTGCTCCTCTTAAACCTGACGTCCTTATCAAGTCTAAGTGTCCCGATCAATACGTTTCCTCTCCGGCATTGCTGAAATAGCTCACACATCAACTCTCTCCAGCAACCCCCCTTTCTCTCTCAGTTACAGCACCATCTGTTCTTATAGTCTGATCACTGAGTGTCTCTGCCAGTCAGACATATGAACAAGTCAATATTTGCTCTGATACAAAAGTTATGCTTATTGCTATCAACCTTGATGTTAGTGCATCAGGACTGATTTGTCTGTTTACTGCTGCATTTACCAGCTAGGGATATCAATAATAACTGCCACACTGCATTCTTTAACACATAAACTCCATACAGAATCATATTATGACTGACTCTTATTTGTTTTGTGAGTATCTGTATTGACAATTAATGAATAATCTAGACTCTGCTTGAAGCTCATTTTGTATAATGTATGAATTTGGCATGGTTTCCGATGGAAAGACAAAAAACAGATCTCAATAGAAGTGAGACTTAAATGATGAAAACACCAATGTAATATATAAAAATATAAGAAAACAAATGTGGGGCCTAAAAATAAAAATCGTACTTCTGTAAGGAATGACCAATGTGTCATCATGCACATTGCATTGGATTCGATGCTGACCAAAATGCAATAAACCAGCAGTCTAAATATGGAATTTCACCAACAGAATGTTTTCCGTTTGATGTGCATCTCATGTTTGTTTTGACTTTAACACGGCTATTCCCATGGTCAAAGTGCTCTCTGAGTGCCAGAGTTCATGACCTCTGATGGTGTGTTTTGCGACACTAGATGGAGGTGCTAAGCACTGGCTTTAGCAAAGGGATAGCGGGACTCTGGGTCTGCCTCGTAGCCAGACTGTGGAATGTTTTCTTACACTCTTTTAAAAGCACATTTCCAAGCAGGTTTATTAGCGGATTGGGTGTCAGGAACAAATAAGCATGATGACTCTCCAGAATCCACACTTGATAAGAGAAGTGAGGCGGCCACAAATAGGGGAAGGAGCTGCCAACGAAGGGAAAGATGAAAGAGAGACAGCTGCCCTGGACGGGTCTGGGTCCTTATCGGGCTGGCTGGGTCTTGTGTCAGACTAGAACTATTATAAGTGGGCCGTGCTGTGCTGAAAGTTCATAGTCCTTTCCTCCCTCTCTCCTCCTTTTCTTTTTTCCTCTCACCTTTACGTTTAATAATAGCAATGTTTTTCTTCTGTATTCAACCTCTATTGTGTGATAAAGTATTGCATGTTTTCATAGATTGCGAGGTCTTGCAAATGAGACCCGGAGGTTATCCACTATATGTACTTCTTAAGTCAGTAATGCCGATATCTCCTTACTGGGGAAGTACAACAAGCACTCATAGCTTGTCGTACACATAAGTAAATGATTAAAAACGCAGCAATTCTGAAGTTCTTCAGTCCGGTTTTTTTTCTATTTCAATTTAGAATTGCTGTCTTAAAAGACATTAATGTTGTTTCTCCTCTGCAGCAAAATTAGCATGTCAACATGAGGGTCTTATTGACATTGAAGGTATTTTTACCTTTTGTCCTGACTTCACACTCTTTGGAAGTAGAACATTTGGCAACGGAGAACAGGTTTCCTTTTTATTGCTGTGACATATAGTCAATACTCAATATAGTTCTTGACACCCTGAGGCACAATAGCAGTCACTTGTGTATAAAGAGTGTCAGCGAGTTATTTTGACCCCCTACTGTAATCATGACCTTTCCAATAACACGACTCCCCCACAGAGTCTCATTCCCTAAAGGCTCTTCCAACTAAGGGCTAAACTGCATTACCCCCAGCCAGCATTCACAGCTCAGCAGCTTCTAAACAAGCTACTGTTGACACACACTGAAGCACACATCCACACATGTATGCGATGGGCAAGGACAATAAATACCTGAACAGAGCACACACACATGAATGCATGCACTCACACACAAACCACAAATAGACAGACACGCGTATAGGTACGTGTTTGTGAACAAGTCTTGCATATTTAGCTCAAGGGAACCTAACATGTAACCAGCGATATCGTGCATAAATGAAAACGAAAATGATATGGCATGCATTTCATTCTTTTGTAAGATTGCGTCCCCAGGTCATTGACTAAATAATTAGGCGATTGAAGTGACAGATTAAAGGCAGATTGGAAGTGACTGTGAAAGCAGGATAATGTTTCTCTAATCAGCTTGGTCGGAGAAATGCAGATTGTGAAATTTTCCAGCTACTTCCTTAGAAAAATGCATTTCACTTCTGATTAGGGATGATTAGTGTGTTGGTGGAGGAAGAGGGGGGTCAGGGCCTCATGCTCCTGGGTTCCTGAGGCCAGGGAGAAGAGAGGGGGGGGAGAGAGAGAGAGAGAGAAAGAGAGAGAGAGAGAGACATGAAGGGAGCAGGGTTGGAGGGCATAGGTGGAGTGCCAGCATACATAAGCAGAGAGCAAAGCCTCAGAGAATGACTGGAAATGATTGGGCTGGAAATAGTTAGAGAAAATACCCCAAAAAAAGGCTGTCCTCCCAATTCAAAGAGGATGATTTAGGAGTAGATAAGCTTTTGAAAGAAGAGAAGATCACGTAAGAGGAAGCACGGGATTGCTCTGAGTCCTGTCCCATAATGCAGGAAATGGCAGGGGGAGATCTGCTTATCACAACGTTTCGACCGCTGGATCATTTATTTAGCCGGCCATGACAAATATGCCAGATTTATAATGGCTACAAAGTCACCAGGTAAACTCTCAGCCCCCTGTAATGCCAAGGTAATAGTTTCTGAGCAGCAGCATTACAAAAGGTTAAATGTAGAACAGATGTTAAGTATAAAATACAACATGATCAAAGCTAAGGCACTCAAGACAGATGCGCCAGCAAATGATGATGAATGACTCTCTGTAGAATTGTAAGCTGCACACAAATGTAGCGAATTGCAAAGGTTGAAGTGTGGGTGTGTGCGAGAGAGAAGAGCGGACACTAGGGAGCAAAACTAGTGTCCAAATTCATCGGGATGATACTCTACAGAAGGCTTGCGCGATTAAGTTCCTACAGCAGGAATCACAGTCCGGACAATGTGTAATTGATTTCCCCAAAGGCTCAGAGAGCACCCTTAGTGATCCCTGGGACAGCCTCGCCTGTGAAAGTTTGCTTTTCTCCCAGGCTTGCGGTCACAACTGCATGACATCATCACCTAGAACACATTTTTACTTTTATCTCTGAAAGATATATTATCCATGTGCTGGGCTGTGCTAGTGGAGATCAAAGGCAGCACTCTGTTCAGGCACCATATTAAAGTGAAACATGATTTTGCTACAGAAAAATAATCTGTTTATTTCAAGATAGATTCTGTTACATACCTGGCTTGCACAGGCATACACAATTCAACTTGACTCGGGTGCTTTTCCACCAAGCACAACTATAGTTATCCGTTCCAGGTGTTGAAATGAAGAAAGGAAGACAACACATGTTCGATATAATACATGTGGACTGTTGGTAACAACCCATACTTATTAACATTTAAATGCATGATAATAATTTGCAAAGACATATCCACAGATCATTATTTTCTTCAATTACAATCATTGCACAAATATTCTACAGAATATGCATATGAGCAAGTATACCGCCTGTGTGCACATCAGAGGCACATGGACACACATATACCTTTGTCAACACACACACGCTCACACAATTGCAGACACTCACATCCTCTTTAATCTCTTGACGCTCTGTCCAGGATGATCAGTGGCTGGTGTAAAGCGTCACGCTCAGAGGGAAACCAGACAGAGGGACACATGTTTGTGCACTTCTAAATGAAGTGTGACCATGGTGCACCTCTGAGGCAGGGGGCTGGGCTGGGGGCTATTATGGGGCCTGACAGCAGGGGGGCGCTGTGATAATTTGATGTGAACTGGCTTGATAAATCACTGTGTTGTTACCTTGGCTTTAGTATCTGTTTATGTCTCTACAAATTGAAACCCCACTGGCACAGGGTTGAGGTAGAGCCACACTCGGGCTCCCAACGATTAGTTCAAGGTGGGGAGAGTTTAGATGGCTGGCCCCTATTGGCCATCTCCCTCTTGCTGTTTTGTCTCTCCCTGCTGAGGGAGAAAGCCGTGGACATGTGTAAGCAATAAAGCCAAAGGTCTGCCTTCCACCACAGCCTGAGTGAAAGGAATGCAGAACCAAACTATAAAATAATAATGGGCACCGGGGCAGGGAAGAGGCAGGGGAGGGCAGAGGGTGGTGGAGAGGGGGGCATCAGAGACACACATCTGCAAGGGAGGTGGTGGCGGTTGTGGATTGGGGGGGGGGGGGGGGGGGGGGGGTGTTGAGGTGTGGGGGGGGGGTCTTGAAGCAGAGCCCTCATCTGACCCCTGGATGTGCCGTTAAAAGCAGAGCGTAGCAAGCAGCCCAGGCTGGCACCACATCAAAAGGCTGACAGATGAAGGGCAAAGGTCAGTTTGACCTGGGCGCTAAGTTGCCGCTAAGCCTCTTAAAGCCAGAGGAGAGGTGCAGTAACAGGGAGAGAGCGGCAAAGAGAGGGGGAGAGACTGAGAAGGAAGGAAGGGAGTTAGTGAGACTAAGAGCAAGGAATATCATTCATAACTCCCTCCTCCTTTGCGATAATCAAAGGAATGATAAAAAAGCCAGTCATGTAGAGAGTAAATACAGATTCACAGAAGTCAGACGAGATAACATTAAGTACCTTGTGCGAAATTGTCGTGCAAGGGGCATACTTCATCTAAAGCTAATAAACCAACATCCCCAAAGCCTGTTTAAAGCAGGTTTTCATGATCACCGAAAATAAACTACAATCAGGACAATGAGACAGACAGATGGAGTCCTGAGGCATTTATCTGCTTTAAACATTTTTCCCTTAGAAGCCACCAACTTATCAGGAGCTTGTCAACACAGTGACACCATTCTTTCAAATGAAACGCTAATGCACTGATCTGAGCATGCAACGCCAGTATCTGTTCATGAAATCTGAGGCTTGATCAAAAGGTTCAGTACATCCAGTTCAGTGTATACCTCGGCAAATAAGTGGAAATCATCACAAGTACTCACATAACAAGGATGCAAACACAGTGGAGCTGCTTCCAACCAGAGGAGCTACGACAAAGCAAAGCAAATAACACCATGAGGAGGGGAAAGGCAGACAGGATTGAAGGGGAGATGAAAAAGAGGGAGAAAAAAAACAACAAGAGACAAAGTAAAACTTAGAAAAAGTCCAACTGATCTCCTAAAGGGAAGTGGACATATTCCACAATGCAACAGGACAGGAAATTCCTACTGTGAGGATAGGGCTCCCCTCTGGACCCCATTAAGGGAATGCATGAAATTAATAGTGACATCATGTTGCTTGGTCAACAAACGCAGGTTGATTGATGAAGACAAACGGTCAGGGTGATAGCCAGTTGTTGGCTTTCCCTGGGAGATGCCATTTTCAGCCAGCCTCTACTTCCAGCTTGTGAAAGGGATATGGGCTGTCTAGCCAGCCCTGTTCTAATGCCTCAACTGTCACTCAAACTCACTTTGGGGTTGTTTTCAACAATTGTGTAAAGTGCTGAAAAAATATATATTTTCCAGGTGTAATGTTAGCATTCAAACATATATCATCCTGATTGGTGGCAACATAGTAAATATGGACGTGTTGCATTTGAATGTTTTCTGGTCACTTTGTTATTTGCTACAGTGTAGAAAGAAGGTCAACAAAACATACAACAACAGTGCAGCTATACTAAAGTTTTTATATTTCTAAAGTATTATATATATATATATATATATATATATATATGTATATATATGTAATGGCTGGCAAGGGATAATTTATTGTGCCTTAACATCCATCTCCACAGCCATGTGCTCCACTTTTACCTGGGTGATCTTGAGGGGTTCTTAAGCCAGGTAGGATGTGTAATACCTCAAACATGTTCTGGGTCTGTCTCCTCCAATTTTGCTTGGAATACCTCTACAGGGAGACATTCAGAAGGCATCCTGACAAGAAGCTTGAACCACCTCAACTAGCTCCTTGTAGCGCGTAAGTGCTGTGGTGATACTCAAAGCTCCTTGTGGATATCTGCACTCATCACCCTGTCCATAAGGGGAATCCAGACTCGCCACACAGGAAGTTCATTTTCCTGTCATTACCAAGGGCTTATGACCATAGGTGAGAGCTGAACTGTAGATTGACTCATAAATTAAACATCTGCATTAATGTGGACACCGCACCAATCTGCCTGTTGATCTTTGGTCTGTCAAGCTTTTTAACTATCTAGGTGACCTCTGCCAGAGACCTGGGGAAGGCTTCAGCTTAATCTTCCCGCTTTTGAGGTTGTGTCTGTCGGATTAAGGAGTTTATCAAATAGTTATTTTTAACTGCCAGACTAGAAACATAGATATATACCTATACCTTGAGGTCAGCAGGTCTGGGTAAGGCCCAAAATCATGTCCTTGAGTCATCTGATGGTTTCCCATTGACTCCTTGAGCTGAACCAAAAGTCCTTCTTCTGTCTTCACAAACTGTCTGCTGATCTAGAGGTTCCATCGAAGACCTCATAGACAGAGGCTTCTGCCAGGAGTTCCTGATTCACCTTCACTACATATTTGGGTTTATCAGGTCTTTCTGGCATTTTCCCAGCACCTGATCTAGTTTACCATGAAATGGTAGTTAGACAATTCAGTTGCTGGTTTGGCTCCTCTCTTCAAATCTGTGTCCAAGACATACAGATCTAACATTAAAACTACGGAGTTAATCATCAATCTTTGGTCTCAGGTGTTCCGTCACTCTGCACATTCTTATATATCTTATCAAATATCCTAGATCAAACCTATATTAAATCTACAGCACGTATTTATATAGCATTAATAATGCCGTTGAATTTCAAAGCCTTCAAATTACTGATGCAATAACACAATAACACAACTTGCACAAGCTGTGTTAAAAGAAAATCTCTTTCATATTACTATATTTAATACAAGCCAAATTTTAGGTATTGCATTTCAACAGACGTGGAAACGTCACTTTTTCCTCAAGGTGCTGTTGTGATGAAGTTTCAGTGATATACAACTGTTTCCATTTATCTCGAATTCTATTCAGCTGTTGAAAGAACTTAACTTTGATTTAGTAAATATCTCTGCACATCTAGTGTTCTGAGCATCAAAGGTACGTGAGCAGATATCAAAGCATCCTCCTGTATCATCTATCCTTGGCAGCTAGACAGTATTTCCATCTCAAGTATGAGGCAGAGTTACAATGTAGGAATTACACTGCAAACTATTTACTAGGGTTACAACAACCTCTGACTGAGAAGGACATTCCAGGTTTCATTTGCAAGATGTGGTGAAATGTTTGCTGTTCTGCAATGATATAAGGCTTAAACATTATTCTGGCATGTAAAAAATCGAAAAAATAGCTTTAGAAATGTTTCAGGCAAAAGCATCAAGTCTATGCAAACAACTTGCTAGTGTTTTTTTATTTTTTATTTGTTTGTGTTTTAAGTTTAAATACCGTATTTCATACATACTGTAAAGGCAAATGAAATGCTTTTACATAAAGCATAATGAAACACATATTCAAAGACATTTAAAACAAAAATGAAAAAGGGTTGATAAATGTGGCAGGAGATTCGAAAAATAATTATATAGAGTGAATCCAAGGCTATTAAGTTAAGAGTCCACTGTCAACTAAGGATGACGGTGGGTGTTAACTTACTAATTGTGGGAGATCAGAGGTGTGACAACAATGACCTAGTGAGGAAATAGGACTGAAGAGCCTCCACTTTACTAGATGCCATATGATATGGAAATTGGTGCCAGTGTGTTGCACATGCTAAACTGTGCCACCATCTGCTTCGAGTCCTGGGACCAACCAAACAACAGGACAGTGGCTGAAACACACAACTCAAGATGGAAGCCGGTCCGCAAACACAAGCCACAAAGCTACTCTCCGTCTAAAAGACGTAGGACTGAAATATGGAACCGCTTTAGGTGTGACATGGTGACACAAACATTGAGCTTTTGGGATGATGCCAGTGAGGCTCAGCCAAGCAGGATATTGCCCGTATGGTCATCCTAAGACTTTGTGAGCAACTACATTTGATATTTCAAAGAAAGACGAAGGAAGAAGCTGGCGGCAAGTTAATACCAATATAGGATGGCAAAGGAGCAAACCGCTCCATTTATGTTCTTGTCCACATGCTGGTATGGAGGAGATCACTCGGCCAGTCCCATAGGTATAAGATGTTCTCAGTTGTAGTTTCATGGACAAATAACAAAGATCCAACATCAGATAAAGGCATTTGGCTCTTCGGAACAGAGTGGGAAGCCCAGTGCAGCACGAGAGGCTGTCCTTCACTAGCGGAACCATTCTCCACACTTGGCACTGACATAAAAGCAGCTTCTACTCCACTGAAGTACTCAAACATAGATACACACATACATAGACACAAAGAGATAGATGCACACACGCGTACGTGCATGCCCGCATACACAACCCCACCCACACACACACACACACACACAATGCAGGAAGTATGCCTGTCACGGACACGCAAGGAAGGGAGGCAGCGAAAACAACTTTCTGTCGACAGGAATAAGAAAAACAACAGTTGAAAGAGGGTCTGCATGAAGAGCGAGTGCGAGACAAAGGCATTCGCTCCGTCAGAACTCATCAGTCTGCAGAGGGAAAATATGTAAGGGAGATGCAACCATATGAGCGCTGTCACTGTCCTCCTGAACACAAGACAGAGGGGACAGGCTGGTGGAGAGCGAACTGAGAGCTAGAGAAACCTTCAGTGAAAACCTTCCACATCAACAGAGACATTGGCAGGTTGTTGAGGTTTAAGTATGTCTGGGATACTGGTATACTCAACAGTCATCGGACTGCATAGAGGTGCAAACACAATGCTTAAACAAACTTTCTGTAGCAAATGAGCAGGCACTATGAAATGCAGGTGTTTAAAGCTTGGTAATGAGTTTCTTTGCCCAAAGGCACAAGGCTGCTAACGAGAAACAGACAGAAGAGAAACACATTGGAGAGCTAGTCAGTGAGGGCCAGATTACCCTCAGGCCTCCAGGGCCACTCTCCAGAAAAGAAGATAAAAGAGCTTATTAATAGCCCTTAGATTTACATGGACTAAGTGGATGTTTATGTTGGAACTTGCTGCTTATGTGTGAACATCCAACAACTGTAAACAGTGCCATTCAAGTCCCATTTCCCTTACATCATTGATATTGTTTCAACTCGCAAAATAGGCGGCCAGAGTTCAAAAAACATAATTTGTGCATTATCTTTTAAGTGGTTCCACAGTTCGGTTTCCCCAAAGCGGTAATCAAGAAGCTTCATTGTGCACTTCCTCTTCTGCCTCTTCACGTTACGCTGACTTCAGTATAAACAGCTGAGAAAGGGCAGTCCGACAGAAGCACTGTTGTGTTACTATGACGGCTTGGCCTATAAGACGCAGCACTATTACACACAATACTTATCTGCAGCACAAGAGGCAACTACAGACACTGATGTCAAACAAACTAGTCATCCAGTGGGTTTCATTTACAGCTGAAATCACTTTAAAAAACGTTATTTCGTAGTAAGCAACAGCAACCTGGCTTAGTTGCAAACTTGATGGATTTGACTTGCTTAACGTCATTGTGAGACTTCCTTTATGTCTCGTCTTCTGAATGTAACTAAAGTATGTTGGACAAGCTTTGCTTTTAAGTGGTAGATTACAATACTAGAATAAATCTGAATGAGAATAAACAGAGCAAATGAAGAGAAACCTTTTTGATTTCATCCACCCCTTGCTAAGTAAAGGTTATGACCAAAAGCATTACACCATTGTATTAAAACACTGGGAAGCCCCTCATCAACCACATGAAAGAGAGCCACTCAAGAGGAGTGGGGTTCATGGGGAAGCATACAGCGCATGTCCGTAACCCCTACTGCCTTTTATTGGACAAATATAAAATTAACAACAGTCAGGAGCTGTAATGGTGAGCCAGGCTGCTTCCAACACAAATTTCCAATTTGAGGTCAACTGTATGGTCCTATAAAAGTTTACAGGGCTGCTTAAAGAAGAGCTGTCACTTTACAAGAAACAAACTTTTCTAATTAATCTTTACGCTAATAACCCCCGGTCTATTAATGCACCTCAAGTCTAATGCAGGCCACTATTAACAGTAAAAAGAAGGCAAAGCCCAAACTACTGGCTATTGACATAAATCAATAAAAAAGCAGCTGTTACATTTTCCTTTCTGGGGCAACTAATAGGAAGACTGTAAAAGTACAATGCTCACCAAAGAGAAGTGACCTAGCTTTCAGCATTACATTTTATACTACCCTTCCGCTCATGTTAAAATCTAAAACTTGTCAAAATGTACAATTGGGGCAATAGCACAGGCAGTGCCAATAGCAGAGCTGGCTGCAAATGATTAAGACCATTAACAGAGAGAGAATAATGGAGTAAAACATAGACACATGTGGACTGGGGTAATAGCAAAATTGCACAAATAGCGAAAGGTAAGATTTGTTGTTCCTGTTGGATGCATTTTTTTTATTTTTATTTTATCTCAGAATCTTCCTTATTATGTATGCAATGTGTTTTGGAATCAAACCTGTCATATGTAACAGATCCATTTAACATATAGGACATGTGAACGGGGAGTGTGTAGGTGTTAATGGACTGGTTGACACAAGCATCATGTTCAGGATTCCAGGTTGGAGTGTTCTCAAAGTATGTAAGGACACGGCAGCTTTGTTCTGCCAGGACATCAAAGGGACAACCCAAGCTATTTGAACGATGAGTCCCATCTATATATAGAGGAAGTGATGGACGAAGAGAGCCGGACATGTATGAGGTCACTGTCAGAATTCAAGGAACATCCACGCCAACATCCATCAGGTGATGAAAGAAGCGCAAATACTTCTTCCCCGCCAGTGCAGGGTCAGTGACTAGCTTCTGAATATGGCCTCTGCCAAACCACTAAGAGGACTAAGTCACCTTTAAATACTGACTCCGTTATACCTCACTTTCCCAAACAGAAAGAATAGGGCAGCTTTTACCTTCTTAAGCCCTGTCCATCTAGCAGCAGGGTCGGGTCCTATAACATGTGAGACCTCTCCTAGATAAGATCACAAGGAGATTAAGCTCCTGTATCAGAGATTAGGCTAAGTTTGTTTTCTCTCATTTGAACCTGGGTGGGGATAGTCCCTGGGCCTGTCCTCTCCCACCCCCCAGGCCTGGGCATAATGCCATTAGTGGTGTTTTGTTGACAGCAGGCAACGGTAAATGAGGCCCCGCTTTAATCAGCGGCATGCCGGGCTGGTGTCAGAGTTCCCCCATGTCTCCCAGGTGAAAGATGAGCAGGGAGAGAGGTGTTGTCTCCACGTTAATTAAAACTGCTCCCCTCGCGCGAGGATTCTGCGCTGCTATCACCAACCCTGAAACCACGGCTGTACTCTCAGCATAAACACTAGCCATTAGCTGGGAGACTAGAGAGAGGGGACAAGCAGCAAGGGGTGTAATTAATCAGACTAAGATCATGTTCTAACCACTTAAAAGCAAGAGGGGGGCATTTATCTGCAGGGAAAACAGGTCTGTTTTGGTTTACATGGCAAGTGAAATGTATAGGAGGTGGTTATTTTGGAGAGAGGATAACAGTAGGGGCGAGTGACATCATTTCTTTAGACTTTCTTGTAAAGACTTGGTTTTACTCCATAGAGTAATAGTAATACTATGATATAGAATTTCAGATACCATTTTAATTGCCATTTTTGGTCAACTCTCAGCTGTTAGTTGAATTGCGTCATCCTCTACTCTCTCTTCTTTTATTTCTTTATCATAACAGTACAGTACAGTCCATGTAAGAGGGACAGGAGACACTGTCCCAGCAGCTTTGCTATTTACCCAGAAATCTCATCCTCCACAGCGGCTTCCTGTTCCCTTGAAGTGAGACATCCTTTCCTGGGGGATCAACTGAATGAACCAGACGCAGAGATGCGGACGCTGCTTTAGCCTGACCATGCCCAGTTACAATAACACCTCCATGCTGTTCGTCCCAGCAGCCTGCCCTGATACACCAGCCCCATCCCAGCCAGGAGCACCAAGCTGGAGGCCTGCTGCGCCCTCGATCTGGCCTGGGCTGATGAGACAAAGAGTGCGGAGGGGGTTAGTCGGGGAGTCCCCCGCTTCCCTCCCGTACACTATGAAACCTCCCGGCCTCTGATGCAAATGAGGTGGTGGGGGCAAAGAGAGAAAAACAACATGAAGGGGAAAAACGGACACAAAGAAGGGATGGGAGGGGAGAAGGCCTCCTAAAGCAGCGCAGCACTGAGGGCCTTTTCAAATCCCGGCAGCAGTGGGTGTCAATCAAGCGGTCAGCGTTAACAATGTTGGGCCAGATACAAGCAGGGGTAATGTCCTCTTTGCTCTGCCCAACCCCCATCACCAGCACCTCCCCAACTCCCCACCTTCCACAAGCCCCTTGTGACCACATGAATCTGACTAGTGACAGCTCGCCATCCTGTAATTTGCCAATTTGCACGCATGTCAAAAAGCCAGACCATAGTGAATTATGGCCACAAAACGGGGATAGGCCGAAAGAAGTGCAAGAGATCTGCAACACAGGGGAGGATAATGGAGATGACGGGGGAAACAGCAGGATGAAATAGATTTGAGTGAAGGCTGCTAACACAGTGTGTGTGCCTCCGTTGTAGTGAACATTTGACTCTCTTGATATCTGCATAAAAACGGCCTGGTGGGCCTTGCTCCCATTTCTTATGTATTTCAGTGTGTATGGATGAAACACTTGTCTATTTGAGTCCGTAAGATCGTGTCTACTCTGACAAGACCATGTGTGCCATTTGTCTCATGAGCACCGGTGTGAGGAGTTGAACGAGTCTATCTGCGACTGCTGAGCAGAAAAGTGGGAGATGAGGGTGATTATCCACGGCTGAGCCATTCATCTTAAGCATCATCAACACCTTGCTGGTCCAATCTATTTTTCAATCAAACAGTCCATGAATACTTGTCCACCTGTGGGTTCGACTGAGGACTATACAGGAATATCTAGCGCTATAGCAACTAAACACTAGTCAAATACAAGCTATCACTAACACACAGTCTACTGCTTACACATCACCAAGACATATAAGGGAACAACTTGACCTTATATTTTTCCCAGTGGAAAAGGGACATATATCTTTAATGTTCATATGCGCATGTCCAAATAGTACACCCCCCGCACACATACACACACTCTAACAGAAGAAAGAACCATGAAGCCTATATAAATCTCTATCAGGAGGCCAGCCAACCTCCCTGCCCCTTGCTGCTGAAAACCATATAATAGTCTAAGGAAGCAGAAACACATTTTCTGGATAGTTGGCAGCAAATGTCCCATAATGGTTTGGACTGGGTAACTTTCTAAATGTTATTTTTATTGTTGGGTCTAAAAGGTAAGGGAAAAAAAGAGTGGCTGACAAATGCGCCCTGAAAAGCCTACAATTGTGTTCTACGTCAGCCATGCAAAAAAGAACAGAGCGAGCAGATGAGGTGCCATGAAACCCCAGCCCACACAAACATGTGCTGACAACCAAAATAAACAGGCAGCAAAACTGTTTTGTACTTATACACAAAAATAACAGCATTGCATCGTCACATTGACATGAAGTCACGTCCTACAAAAACCCCAAAAATCACAAGCTATCATTGCAACATGTCATTTGGCAATGCAGTGGCTGAGTCTGCCCTTTACACTTGTTTAGCAATGTTTTACGTCTCCAAAACAATCTCGATCGCTGATGAACATCTGACAATGGGTCTCTCGACACTGCAGGAGATTCTCAAACCATCCGTGAAAGTGAAAATGAGAAGCAATTCTGTTAAACACTCCACATTATGATGGCTACTTACCACACCATTGTGACTTTAAAGGGTGAACCTTTAATTGTCTCACAAAGTAATCTTGCCTCAGGTACAGTTCACTGAATTCTCTACCGCTGGCCCCTACAATCTGTCTTGCGTTACTTGCCTTCCCAAGTGTGAGATGTTAGAGGACTGAAAGGAGGACAAAGCTGACATTGCTTGTGGCTTTTCAAAGATGTGTCATTTACTCATGGGTAAGGACGTCACGTGGCCCCTGAGCATGATTGCTCAGGGAGTAAAAGTGAAAGGGAAAGTGTTTGTGCTGAGTGTAGTTTAGCGGCCTGGTGTCCTTCGGGGCTTGAGCCCTGAATGTGTTGTGCACAGCCTTTAATATTTGAATAGTGTACAGTATGTGCAGGTCAGAGCTGCGTGTTGGCTTGAGAAGACAGAAGGTGGAGGATGACTGTAAAATACCATTCCGCATAACAAGTAGCAGTAAGCAAGGTTTTTGAGTGGGCAGCACTTGGTCAGCTCGTAGTCACGGAAGCGTTGCAGCAGGATCTCAGCTTGACAGAGATGCAGTAATACTACTGAAATTTCCAACTTGAGAAGGGAGGTTAAGTTTCTGAGATCCTTTTATTTTCCTTTTCAAACAAGGAGCGATGGTAAGAAAATAAAAATCACTGGTGGCTTTGGACAAGGGTAAGTCATTGTTTTCAACAAATGTTTGATGGCACTGTGCAGCTTTATAGATGATATTTGAAAGGGATTGCATCATCACACATAGTCTTTGTCATACTGCACTCCATAATAATAGAATAGGTAACGGCTGGTAAAAAAATAGTTTAAAATATTTTTAAGTTCCCAGATTGTTATCCCGTTATTCACTCATTTCACATCGTGTTCCCTTGTAACTGCATCTTATACAATACAAACAGTACAAACTGTACTGGTATACAGTTAAAATCAGTAAAAGTGATGCTGTACGCTGCCGGCCGTTATCTAAAGCAGCGGTCCCCAACCACCGAGCCGCGGACCGGTACCGGTACATGGGTCATTTGGTACCGGGCCGCACAGAAAGAATAAATAACTTATATTGTTTCTATTTTATTGATTATCAGAGTCTGAAATATGTTTTCTATTGAAAAATGAGCGGATTCTCTCCCAAATATATCTGCCTGTGCCTCTTGACACATGTCAAGACGCTTGTCAAAAACAGATGTCTTTGGAGAGCTTCTTTGCACTGATTCAGTGTTATGGTGAGTTGTATTTTTTATGCATTTTATATTTGTTTTCATGCCGGTCGTATCATTTTTTTTCTTCGTGTTTATCCGCCACACCTTGAAGGCTGGTCCGTGAAAACATTGTCTGATATGAAACCGGTCCATGGCGCAAAAAAAGGTTGGGGACTGCTGATCTAAAGCACTTATTTTTGAATGTGGTTATAGTGGTTTGACATTTTAAATAAAAGTTAGGTAAGTATAAAGTAGTAGCAGTGAAAGTGCATCGAAAGAGTTCATTTAACTGTTGAAATGAAAATAAAAACACAAACAGGGAGCTAGTTACCCTCATGTCATGCACACTTTGTCTCACATAATACAGCACAACCAACCGTAGCTCTGCTCCTCATATATTTTTTTGCTCTTACTGCATGTCCTAACAATGAATATCTGCCTTCACCCACAATCCTCCTTCCTTCGGGGTAATTGATGTGAAGGTTCTGCTGAAACCAACCCTGCACACATTTCAAAGAGGCGAGCAGGAAATCGGGCCATCAGAGGCGGAACGCTGCATTCCTATCACTCAGCTCGGGTCAGAATCTCTGGTAGAGTCAGGATTCTTAGCTTAGAGGCTGTCAGAAATGATCACTTTGCTCTGCAACTGCATCCCCACTCTGACACAGCCCCACCCATTTTGTTAAAATGAAGGATGTACCCCAACAGATTTGGTGACCTGCTCTCTCCTTCGCCGACCTGTTCTGGTCTAGGCTAAACACAGTTTAGGTTGTGGAGGCAAGTGCAACGCTGTCGTACAGGGGGAATGAAAGGCAGAGTTACTGGATATTTCCCAAGGAGCCAGGGTGGAGAATCAGTTTCCATTTCACCATGACCTTTCTCCGGTCCCAACGGTGGTCAGCTCCACCACTACCTCCTTCCTCTCACATCCCCACTGAGCAGCCTCCGTTCCACTGCTGTCTCTCTTCTTTTTTCGTTTGTCAACCTATCCATCTCACACTTTTTACTGTGATAGGACAGAATAGCCCCCCCCCCCCCCCCACACACACACACACACACCACACCACACACGACCCACCAACAAAGAGATCAAATTCCCATAGCTCATCTATCTTCTCATCAGCTGTTTACACCGATGTGAATGTTAGCATTGCACACAGTGCAAATGCGTAACTAATATGCATCTGATGAATACTAAGAAACTTACTTATAAACAACTGCATATCAAATGAAGGACCACCAACTACATCTAAATAAAGCTGTAATTGCAGTGAATGTTTCCTTTCAGGATGGGAGTCATCTCTTTCCAACACCCAAGCTATTCTTAGTGTCTGTTAGTATTGTTTTCAGTCACCAAACGTTACTTTCATATGAAAACGCATATGATGGCCTTCTCGTATGCCAACAATGCCGGGAAGCTGTTTGTCAAACTCTGACACCCTTCAGACACACCCTTCACTCTATCTGTAACCATTTATATATACCTTTCTCATTTGCTTTTTAGATAAACAATAGTTTGCGGTCATATCCAGTGAGAGGTAGAAATTGAAAATGATATTAAAGGCAAGTGCCAAAACCTAAGCAGTCAGGCATCATGTGACAAACTATAATCAAGTAGAGATTTCCTAAAATATATTTCTCTTTCACTTTTACATTTTAGTGGAGACATTTTCCTCAACATAAGACGGGATGCACAAAAAAAAGGAGAAAATAATTGCCTGAACAATCTGGTGTGGCATATCTATGCCAACAGCTTTCAGAGTACCACCAGAATACCCAGTGGAGGAAAGTCAGTGGAGTTGAGGAGTTCCCAGTCACAGCCATAATCCATAATTAAGCACTTTCCTTGTCAAAACATGTGTGACTTTCTTATGTGAAAAATAAAATTCAAAACGGGTTAAAAGAAAAGCAAAGTTGATACAAACAAAAAACTAAATTTTCAAGTCTACCCAGATGAGAAGTTCTAGAGAAGCTCAGAAACTCAGAACGCTTGAAAGTCTACAGTTACATGGCCACTGACTGATTGACTCAATCAGCTGAGGAGGACTGTGTGATCTGGTCAAAAGCTCTACAACACTTAATACTAAATGGACCTCTGGTATTTTGTCAACTGCTGTTTCAAGGTAAACAATGAACTTCAAACAAGATACAACTTGGTGAGTTCAACAGTTCACAAAACTCAAAAGATATTTCTATTCCTGTCCATTTTATTTTTGTCATAGTGCCAATCTCTAAGTATTTAAATATGGTTGACATGACGGACACCAGCATGGTCTCACTCCCAGGACATCAATACCGACATTTGGCTAGTGGTCCTCGGCGACTTGATACCAATACATAAGACAACCTTGAGAGACCAGGCATTAAAGGAAATCCAATGTAAACCCATCCGTGTCATTATTAGACGCTCAGAGCAACCAACATAGTATTGAAAGCGAGACAGTGCGCTAAGATGAAGGGGAGGTGGATGAGCCAAACAAATACAGGACTTTTATTCGGGACTGCCGATCGTGTCCCATGTAAAATCAAAAGTTGAGTGATTTTTACGTCACGCTCGTGATTAAGTCACATGACATAACATTTATAGCTTAAGTAACGTCAAAAGCATACTTATTGTAAGCTAAACCATGATGTTTTTTCTTACCCTAACCAAGTAGTTTTAGGCCCTAAACTATCCTCCACCATTTCACAATGTTAACCACGACCGCGCGTGAACCTTCTGCGTCAAGATACTATGCAGAAGGCTCCAGGGGCTTCTAGCCAAGCAGCAACATATGACGTGTAGAGTTGAGATCATTTTGTCAGTGTAACTTTTTTCTGTTTTAAATGTAACAGATGATCACACAAGTAAGGTATCTAAGGTTCACTCAATCTTAAAAGGTCACTTTTGCATGAAGCAGGTGCAAATTTAAACACCTATATTAAAGGACTGAAGTGTATATCATGAAATGTGTGTAAGACGTGTTGAATCAAAAACCCAAAAATATCAGCTTCTTCAAAAGACAGGGAGCAGAAGCCATAAATGAAAAGAATTGTAACACCAAACAGAAAGGAGATGAAGAGTTGTGTCTGCACACGTGGTCATTAAACTTGAACTTGAATTCTTGTTCACTGAGCTGCTGAAGTAATTGGACTCTTTGAAAACATTTACATTGGACTGAGCAGTCTTTTCTTTTGTACATACATTATTGTGATGTAGTGGCATCTTTTTTTCATTTCTTTATTGCACTAGTTTTACAAAGTTTTCGATTAATTCATTTTCTCATTATCATACTTGAAATTAATTTTAAACACCTAAATAATGAATCAGTTAATGATGAATTGTGGCTTTCGGAAAATCTTTGAGGATGTTATTATTTATCTACGGATGACCACATTTAAACAAATCTCTGGCTATTAAAGGTACATTAAAACACGTGTGTTATAAATGGAACTTCACACTCGTGTCTGAGGGATAATATAGTTTTATTAGAGCGAACTGGCACGGCAGTCTCTGTTGGCGTGGATTGCTAAAACAGTCACTGGCATAGTGGTAATCATTTTCACTCGCAGTCAAATCCATGTACATGCTCACGAGCACTTATTCCACTCTCCATGTGTCAGAGACGATGCAAAAAAAAAGAAAAGCAGAGGGCACACAGACAGACAGCTGAAGAGTCACCTGTGACATCATTCTGCAGACATGTCTGTCCAGCGCTCCAGCAAAAACAAACCTTCACTACAGAAAATAGAGAGGCAGCCTAATCGCCCCAACGTTTGCGCTCCACATACATTGATAAATGAAGCCATTGTGCAGTGATTATCACAGTTATTCATAGCCTCTTTGCTATGGGGATGGGACATTTGTTGCATTACATAGGAGCAGACACTGCTGGGCCTAGCGAATATTTCCCTGTCACTGTGTATTACAGGCTAGCCAATGACATTTATAAATACTTGGTAATCTGCTCTGCTATATGCGTCGTGTTATTAAATTGCCATTTATTTTTTAGCGACAACTGGGCCAGGACTATGATTAATTGAATACTATTAAGTTGAGGTGGATCATGCCTGTTTATAAATGCTGCTTTTACATTACAAATTAATCACAGACAAATTATAATAAATTACTTTTGGTAGTGTTACGCTTTTGCATTAGTATGTTTCGCTGTAATAGAAACACAAGAAATATGGAAACATTATTTCTTCATTATTTGTGGTGACACTGTAATAAAGAATGATTTAAAGAGTTGGCCAATGTCAGACTGGATACATACACATTATGCAGTGTGTGTTTCTGTGCTGTATTACTCTGTGTGTGTGTGTGTGTGTGTGTGTGTGTGTGTGTGTGTGTGTGTGTGTGTGTGTGTGTGTGTGTGTAGGCTGCAGACATGGGAGAAACAACAGACCCGCTCTGGTAAGCATCAGGCCAAGACATTTGGCTTTTCCTTAGTCTTGGAGTGGGACAAATGAGCTCTGAGTTGTGTTTCTACTCTACCATATAACCTCAAACATAAACTCCAGCCTGCAGACAGCCCCGTTAGCTGCAGTACGCATCAACCTTTATCTACATGGAGCCAAAGATGGATGTTTTTTTCGTAAATCAAAACAAATAAGATAGCAGCATTACTTACATTCTGACTTTAGCTAAAAACTACTGCTCTGTTTTATCCAAACTTTAGGCTGAAATCAGACAGTAGGAGCAAGTTGAGAGGACAAAGTAGTGGATTTTGTGTTTTTGATGTGGGCAATCTATTCCAGGGTTTTCTAGTAATCGAGTCAACGGGCAAGGTTACGTTCCAATAAGTTGTGCACTTTTGTCTGCACTTTTTCGACGCATATGGCAATACAACAGAATATTTAATAAGGACAGTTTTGATGTTGGTGTAAGTACAGAGAAATAAAGTGCAGAGACAGGAAACACAACAACAGATCTAGTGAGAAGGGATATGGAGTTATTTCATACGCTGAAGGCATTACTGCAGCCACTGTCATCTGTTACCTCGATACCATCTATTACCCTCTTTTCTTTTTTCTTAAGTCCACTCTTAGTGGACGACTTGGCCCATGTCTACAGAGTCCGGTTCATCTTTAGAATGGCATCTCCACTGGCAAAGCTTGGCATGCTGCACTGAGCTCAAGGTCTTTTCACAACTCTTTAATGAGAGCATAGGATTTTATGTTTACATTCCGTTCTCCCCCCTCACCATCTCCCGATACCCACTCCCAACTCTGGCACTTGGGCAATTCCCACTCCCGCCTCATGATGGCCGCCTGTCTTTGGTGGTTTGCAATTAGCATCCTTCATGATGTTCTGCTTTATTGGCTCTGCAAAGCTACAACTGGAGTGGGCGCACGCTACGGCATGTCACCGTTAGTTGGCGGTAGGAGAGATTTCACTGGGATTTACTGTGTCAGTTCACAGGCTGTGGCCTGCAGGCCCCCTCTCCTCTTCTGTAAATCCAAACAAACTAGTTATTTCAGCTTCAGTGAAAGCTGACTTGGATCTGAAGAGAAAGCCTGCCTGCCACTGAACCCCGAGGGAATAAGCGACCGGTAGCCTTAAACACCTCTCCCTCGCTTCTTTCCCTCCCAACTCGCCATTGCTCCATTCCACCCACCCTCTATCCCCAAGCTTTGACAGAAGGTATGTATTTTAGGAGAGACCCCTGGTGTTGTGATGGACACGAGAGCCCTGTTTGAAATGGAAACCCACACATTTTGCCCTTTCAGGGAGCACCATAAATATCCCAACAGAGATGGCGAAAGGAAATGGAACAAGTGAAAAAATAGCCATTTTTATTGAGGTTTTCCTTTCAAAAACACAAGTAAATATAGGAACGACACTTCCTATTCAGGATATGATGCTGTGTAATGCTATAACCTCAACAGAGTTGCCCACTGACCACCACAGGCGTAGATAGTTTCTTTTCCTCATATCAACTCTCACTCTTGTATACACTGACAACACATGCTGGCTCAGATAACCAAGAAAAAAAAAAAAAAAACATGATAACAGAAATGAATGTAAGTCATGAAAAGAGATAAACTGAGCCACACACAAGCTTATCCTCTAGTGTGTGCAGCGCTGCCTTGCATTCACCTTCTACCGTCTCTTTTCCCTTCAACCTCCATTTATTTCACACAGGAGAAGAATAGCATACGTTTATGCATGTGTGTGTGTGTGTGTGTGTGTGTGTGTGCCTACTACGTACTTAAGTGTTTGTGTATGTTGGGCGTATTTTTTTTTTGTCTGGGTGTGCAAAGAAAATGATGTGGCACACTCCACCCTCCCTATAACTCACCTGGACTGATAAAGAGAGCAAAGGAATCGTTTCCTTCGCCTGCTACTCATTCAAATGGGCTGGCGTCTGTAAACAAGAGCTGCAGTTATCCATGTAGCGGTCAGATAAGAGGGGAAGGAGACCTCCGGAGTGATGGATCACGAAGGGGCTCCCAGTCCTCTTCTCTTCCCAGCACCACCCTGCCACCTTAGGATAATAAACAGCCGTGGAGCAGGGGGGCAGATAAGAGCCATCACTCACATTGTCCGGGCTGATAAGACACAGACGCTCTCTGTCACCCTCCATGACATTTGTTTTTCATTCCACTTCAGACCGAGGGATAAGTCAACCTGTTTCATCTCATCAATGGGCTCCACTCAGGATCCCCCGCTGAGTGCGTGCCACCCTTTGACACTGATGGTTGTCAGGTGACTGGCTGTGTCACGCTGCACAGAAGAAGAATGGACTGCAGCCTGCGTGTTTCCACTGCTTCATTCACAACTACAGTGCCGTTTACACCAAGCAAACAAGCTCGTACTGTAAAAAAAGGTTTAAACTAACAAATACAATTTGACAAAATTGAAAGAGGATGTGATGTCAACTCTTCCCCCCTGCTCACTGCAGCTACTGATATAGCACAGCTGCATATTTTCCACTGAGGGTGTGTACAAAACGTGCCCACGGTGATGAATTGCGGCTTTATTTCTAAATATGTGGTCACAGTTAAACAAAAGGCCTTGTACACCCAAGGTACCCAAGAGACTCTGAGGAAAATCACCTGATACTGACACTGGGTTCTATGAACAGTCTGTTAATTTTGAATACCTTTACCTGAGCTATTTTTACGCCTCATATGTCATCTTAATGGACCGACTGGGTGAGGCTTTAGAGTAAGAAATCCAGGAAAACAGAGGTTGGTTTCTATCCTACCCTGACTGGCTATAAAACCAAAGTTAGACATGAATCAATGTGAAATCTCCTTGAACAAAAAACTTGAGTTACAAGTTGTAAATTATGCTTTGGAGACTAATATTTCTGATGGGGTACATAAAATCATTATTTAAGTCATTTCATATTTTGGCACCTTTAATTCCCTAAAAACGCAGAGGCCTATCAGAGGGAATATGCAGTCATTGTAAATCTGCCTGCCCTAACATTGCCTCTACCAGGGTCACCTACAAGTCACAGATTTGAGAAGGTATAAAATGGTTACTTTATAGCTATCCCAATTGTTATACGTTAGAGTTATGTGCATTGTATTACCACTAATGAAGGGCGTAAATTCTCAGTTTACGACTGGACCATTACAGGGGGGGTTGTAAAACACACGCTTTTTGCGTTACTTGCGTTTGTCACCGGAGTTCTGGAGTTCAGACTGCACACACTGTTTCCATTAGTCAGGGACCGCTCCTTCGAGAGGCCTCCATCTGCAGTAATGGGTCCGGGCCGTGAGAGAGCTAGATCCCGTCCGTCGGTCACGGATGACATTTAACAGACAGGGCCCAACTTCCTGTGATCAGAACAGCAGAAACCATGAAGCTAATCCATGGCACTCACAAATCCCTCATCCTCATCCTCTGGCTGTCAAAAGTGGACAGCACATGATCGTTGTAGGACACCGATCACCTGCGCTGACCCCCACATCTCAGCTCATACGTCCAGACACAGTCCATGCGAAACATGGGATCTGTTTAATGCACCTCTCAGCTCAACATGCTATGCTTATTTGGTCAATGTTTTGATTCAGAGCAACTTATAGGATGAGTGGATACTTTTGTAAGAATGAACCCCATACCACTGGAGTGCTGGTAACATGCTGTGTTTGAATAGCTACAGAGGGTAAAAGAATAGCTGTCAAATATTGTTATTTTTTCACACTGACGCAAACCTGATGTCCTAGAGATAGTCAAATACAAAAGTTACACTTTGTTTGATTTAACCTGCATCAGTTGGCTTTGTATCGATGACTTATGTGACTGGTGTTGGTTTTACTTGTCATCTTGTATTCTTTACTGATAGGGAGTTCACCATTATGTCAATCACATTTATGAGGGTACTTTGCGCTTCAGCAAGACATGGTAATAAACACTGGAGCTCTGAAAGGGAATCTTGCGTCGGCTTTCAACCTCAGCTCTGCAGCTTCCTCACAGCGTTAAGTAGATATAGAATAGCTGCTGATGATATCTTCCCTACGTAAACCCCCTTCTGTGGGTGCGAGGTCACCACCACAGGTACGATGCAACACTTTTTTTTTTTTACTCTTTCCGCATGTCACCGTATTTCCACTCTCTGGGGCTGAGACTGTAACATCAACATAATTCAAAACTATGCAAATGCCAGGCCTTGCTCCGTCACTGAGGGTAATATGTGAAGGTAAAAGGATGCTAGGAGACAGGAGACGTACAGTACAGCAGCACAGGATTGTGAGGGATTGAAAAATCAAGCAATTAAAGGTGAGGTGATTATGTCATCATTTTTCTGGGATGGCTATAAAAAAAAAAAGGTCCTGCTACATTTCATATTCACTCTGAATGAATGAATAAAGAATGTAAGGTGGGTGGTTCGGGGGGGGGGGGGGGGGGGTTCGGATTGAAATATCTTACAGGGACATTCTGCTTACTTTTTTTTAAGACGGGCCTAATCTCCCCACGTTCAGCCCTGTTAATATGATGATGAACAATATTTCATGAAGGGCAGCTGAATGTGTCTCTCCCGGAGAGAGCCCGGGCTCACTCGGTCTCCTCCCCATGTCCTCGTCTTTCCTTTGTACCACTCTTTTCTCTGAGAGCAGGGATAAGGGTGGGGGGGGGGGCAGGTGAGAGAAGGGAAAGCGAGGTAGATAATCGCTACCTCCGCACACGCACATCCCTCAGAAACACACCATTTCGGGACCCTCCACTTCCCCTTCAACCTCCCCCCCAAAACATTTTCATATCAATAATCAAGCAATTTTTCTACATGCTAATCCATCAAAGCGGGCTTGGGCTAATCTGCAGGCGAGGGGCTGGGTGGTGTGTGCCGCTTCCTCTTTTCAGGTGTGCCCCACTCTCTGCCAGACATTTGTCCCGCTATGTGGCACACAAAGCCCCTGCCCTGTCAGCACTGATTGATCAGAGGCCGTCTGTAAAGAAGGAAAGCAGCACACCCTATCAATGATGCTCTACATCTGCACCTGAAAAGAGCCTTCGTCTCCTTCCACAGCATGCTCAATGCTGCAGATAATGAGAGTCGTGCTGTTAACAGCTCCCACAGCTCTGGTTTTTGTCATGTGTATATAGGCAAAGTGCTTACCTTTTAGATGGAGGGAACAGACAGTTTAAAAAAAACAGGGCCTTTGGTAGGAAGATTATTATAATGTCTACAAACGCTGACAGGGTTGAATTTCACTGACTCTTTTTCAGATTAGCGGGGCTTTTAAAAGGGCGCATTTGCAGAACAATGCGATTGCGTGTTTGATTTTAATTTTCTGACAATCTTTCACAGCATGTAAGGGATACATGCAGATGTTTTTTTCTGTACTCTGCATTGTTGGGATTTAGTCAGGTTAAGGGTGCTTTTTAGAAGCATGTGAAGGCATAGCAGACGCCTCTAAGAGCCTGGGCGATCCTGCAGGAGGCAGAGTGAGAGATAAAATGCAGAGGCCTCATTAGTAGCACATTTATCATCTCCTGTCTGTGATTTAAAAGAATGACTGGGTCAAATCACTTTAAATACCTCGGGGGAAATCAACATTTGTCATTGCAAAGCAAACCTGCCTCTTTCCTCTCTTGTGGCATTAATTTATTCTGCTAAAGCAGCCCCATTCGCCGCTGTGCTGATTTTAATATCATTCTTGCAAAAACCTTGGCTGACTGTCGATCTCAATTCATTGCTTTAACACACAATTGTCCCCTTCAATTCACTGAAGTAATACTCACCACGAGCAAGGCTAAGCCCTATCCATAGACACTGTGCAGGTGATGCAAATGGTCTTTAGTGAAACACTAAAGCGTGCGAGACATTGCAAATTATTCTTCTGATGTCCACAATTAAAACTGAATGCCATCAGCGCTGAACAGAAAAATGTACACGCTAGGAACAAGAAAGAGATTATGTATTATAAATGTGTTATTAATGCGTAACTCGGCAAGGTCGGGGAAGTCAAGATAGGTGTTGAAATATGGATGTCACCCTCAAAGAGCCGGCTAACATTGCTGCAAGTGGACCCTCTGGACACAAGGCCTGACAGAATATTTATGTGTTTGCCAGCACATCGGCTTACATTTCTTTCAACATTATCCGAGGACAGTGCAGTGCTGGTCATATTACCAATAGCACTTCAGTAGTGAGCAAAATCAGGGTATTGGATTTTTTTTTCTTTAACTTTGATAGCTGTGACTCAGCTCTAAACGTGAGAAAATGTCCACCCAGTTGCCATCTAACGTCAGTAAAGATGTCCCGTTTCAACCCTCTGAATTCACATGTTTACAACAGCTACTGCAATTCAAACTAAAATAAGACAGTTGTCCGGATCAAATGTGTTGAGTTTTAGTTGTGAGATGGTCACTCTTACAGTTGCACCATCCAGTCACTTTTTGTTAGTTCAACTGATGGGACATTTAGGATGTTGATGCCAGAGATGTACTGTATTGTAGGGCACTGCAGTCATATTTCAAAGCCAGGAGGAAGGAGGCAAAAGGGACAGATGCTGAGCAAGTCCTGAAAGAAGTGCGAGATGGCGTAAAGCAGCACCAGAATTAACGCATATCTATTTTATGCAAGTTCAGACAGAATAGTCTGCCATATGTAAATAGAGGTTGAATAATGAATGCACTTCCCCTGCTTTTATTTGCTTTAAGCCCTCACAGTCACACACACATTGGCACCATGCGAGACACAAATTAGAGAGCGTTTTAAAGGAAATATTCAAAGAGCAGCCTGCCGCCGGAATATCAGTTATTATTTTTGATGTTGCAATTTCTGACACTTTGATGCAATCAGTGAGTAGCCCCAGCATTCAGCCCTCTCCAGGGAGAGAGCTGTCAGGAGTGAGGAGCCGGTGGGTAGATAATTATGGGAGATCAAACCTCGCTAGTTAGTAGGCAGGAACGGGAGGCAAATGCCAAAAACCAGCCAATGTTTCGCAAACGCTTGTTCAAGGATATCCTAATTGCTATAAGTGGTTCCTTCAGGACTGGCACTTCAAACACTGCCTGCTGCATGATGTCATCTCCCTGGCTCCCCTTCACACTCACAATAGGCAAATTAAGGAAGAGAGCACAGCAAAACATACCAGAGGACAGTGTCCTTCCTCTGTCATGGCATGTGACCCACATCACTGGCAGACATGTGTGGGTATATGCACATACAGTGAATGTGCACGCACAAAGGAGCAAGTAACCAGATTTATGCAAGCAGACAACATATTCTGTTGTTGTGTTTGTTTTCTTCATATGGGCGACGACTAGTTTTGAACTTTTGAGGCTGATATCAATGCAAACACATCACAGGACATAATTAGTATAGATTGCAGGCAAATTTATATGCACAACACAACAAGTACACCCGTACTGTTTGTAAATATTACGGTTGTATGATCTGAAAAGTGATACACTCTGACATCCAACGGTGTGCTCCATAATTCAAAGTGAGAACACAGTCCAATCTGTCAGTACTGTTTCAAGCCTACCTCTCCGATTCCCTTCTTACCTTTGCAGTTCAAAGGGAAGGAGAGGGGAAGGCGAGTACAATTAGTTGAAATCAGTCAGAACAAATTGTCCGACAGCATTATACTATGCGGAGACATCAGAGTCCATTTGCTGTTGGTGGAATGACCCTCTTGCCGTGACCCTAGTACCTCCGCTACATGCATAAAAACCCACCGCTGTCTAATCAGCCTCTCATACTTATCGTTGACCAATGTCTCCTCTAATACAGAAACTAACTTGAAAAAGAATCCTAGACCTGTTTCTGTCTGCCTCAGCTACATCAAAGGAAACCCAACCCTCGGCAATCAAAAAGAAGGATTTCTTGTTTCAAAAACAATTCACATTTTCAAAGGGGGACCACAGCTGACATACAATCGCAGTAAACCTATTGAGTCTTCAGCTCCCTCATTCTTTTCCACTGCCTGTTGTGAATGTGAATCTTGAGGGTCATTGATCATCTCATTAAATTCAGCCCCAAAGAAAGCGATCCTTTTCACACAGCTCAGGAATTCAGACGCGAAACACCCCCGCCTCTCTTCAGGCACACACAAACACGCTCGCACCATCAAACATCGCCAAATGACTGCTTTGCACAGAAAAGAAAGACGGTAATAAAATGATAAAATAAAGACTATTTTGTTCAAAAAGGGTAAAAAGAGGTCAATTTCTGCATGGAGTGCTGAACTGTTAGCATAACAAAGCATTGGCTGGTGAGCTAATGGCTCTTCATCTGTGACAAGGGGCGCACTAGCTTTTCACTGTTGTGCTCCTCATGAAGTGGTCTGAAACAACACCTTACTTCTGCGCCTGACCTTCCTCCACTTAAACACAGGAAATCCCAAAGTCAAGCTCAAAGTCTATACACATCCACACAACGATAGACACATAGTGAGCTAAAGCAATAAACATGCTGCAATGAGCATTAGTAGATTTCCAAAGGCATTATGAAACCGACACATCTACACAAACACACACACACACACACACTCAGACTAGGCAGGCAGGACAGCCTTGTGAGCGCTCCGCAGCCCTAGAGTGGCTTGGCTCAGTCTAATTGTCTCTCTAATTGGTGATGTCTAAAGGGGGTCTTCTCTTTATTTTTGGACAGAGCCGCATGCCATCACGCAAGGCAAATTACATAGACAGACAGGCTGGAACACAACAGAGGAGACACAAATGACAGCGAGAGAGGGAAAAAGTGAGAGCAGAGAGCAGAGGGAGGGGGAGATGATTATCATTATTATTATTTCATTCACCATGGGGAAAAGACATGTTTAGAAAACTGAGTTTCAGGTGGCTAAACATCCAAATTGCCACCCTCCCAAACGGCCCCTCGGTCCCCTCCATCATCCCAGCTCTGGCTGAGTATGTTGGGGATGAGGTCATGCTGCACTCATCCAGGCAGTGGTGAGAGGCCTCATTCTCCACTGCTCAACCCCAGCGCTTTATCCGGGAGGCCTGCCTTTGATGTGCTCGTAATATGAAGGACGCAGGGCTATCAGCTAGCTGTCAACTCGGTAACTACCCTGCATCGCTCCCAGGGGCAGCGGAGCCAACGAGCCAACATGGCCGCCCAGTGCCCAGCAGCTCTGCCGCTGATGGACCTGATTAATTCCCTGGAACGCTGGTTTGTCTTCCTGCAGTTCAGTCAATGACTTCATTCAGCAGGGTGAGGTCACCAGAGGCCTGGTAATAAAGGGGCTGCACTTCACAGTAAAGACAGCACGCCTGTGTGCAGCTCTCCAAAAAAGCCCTTTAAGAAAGAAGAGGGTGAAAAAAAGAGGGAAAAGCCATTGTCTTTGGCTCCAGAGCAGCAGTCCTTGAGCAAGAGGCAGGCACAGTGTACTTCCTCTCACTTCTGCCTTCTCTTTTCTTTCCTGTCTCCCTTTGTGGGAGAAATAATAATTGGCAGGCCAATGAATTATTAGCACACACAGTAGCTACAGCAAGAACAATGTCCCTTATTGGCGAAGGCTCCATTAAATGTGACTTTCCTTTAAAAGAACAGAGGTTCACATGAGTAAATGGATTTCTTAAATAAAAAATTAAACGGCAGTTTCGTTTTCCCTCTGACTCTGACCACCTTCTCTTCTATTTGAAAACTTCATCGTTTTTATAGAGAATAACGTGTCAATGTGATGAATGAGCGTTCAATAAAACCAGTGATAATGATAGAAGTTGTCCTCTCCTCTCCTTGAGTCATAACTGATGTGGCACAGCGGTTTCGAGCAGTAGTCTCATATAACAATGCTTATTATGAGGCAAAGGCCTTTAAACAAGTCAAATAAAATTGATGTCATTCACTTTTTGAAACTCAATGGTAATCTGGGGAATTTCACTCCAACAAACGGCATGAGAAAGCGACACAACTTACGAGTGGGAGTAACTCACTCTCGCGCTTATGGGATTGTAAAAAATGACAATTTCTTGAAATGTGCCATAAATTTGCTGAATTGCTCTTGCCATCTCCAGGATGATGGTTGCGTTCACTTCGTGGGCCATGCAAGTCGAGTCACTTCATATAATCTGGAGTCACAAATCACGACGGGCCTCCCGGCCTCCGAGGTGTAATGCGGGACTTTGGAGGCTTTTTTTCGGCGGCTCAGGTTAGCACAGCAGACGGGCACGAGTCTATGGCCTGCCTATCCATCCGTCCTGCTTCTGGGATGGAGCGTGGATGAGGAAGGGTGTGTGAATGAAACCGTGGCCCAGCAGTGATGCACGGCGCTGCAAGCTCATAAAGCAGGCCATCAGCTGACCTCTGAGGCACGGGGGAACAGGCAGGGCCTTTACGACCATCACCAGATTTAACAGCCAATAATGACTGGAATAACCGCTTAAACCTTTACGGACCTGCACAGCCGCATGGTAGCAGTGACAGCAGTGCGAGGCAGGAAGAGAGGAAGAGAGAGAGAGAGTGAGAGAGAGAGATATATTCAGCCAGTGCACTGACAGGGGCCATGTTTCAACCAAAGGGAAAATGACAGTTGTAAAGGGAGAGCACCCTGATATGTGTGTCTCTTTAAGTGGAGCCAACAGGCTTGTCCATCCCCATCCTGATGAATGCAGGGAAACAGGAGGAAAGCTGTAGAGCGAAGCGGGCGAAGGAGAAGACAAAAGTGACGCATGGGGCCGATACAAGAGGGGAGCGCAAACAAAAAATGGCAGGAGAAGGGTGCTGTTGGGATGAGTTTTGGGTAAAAAAAAAAAAGTGATTTTACACATAACAAGATAAGTAAAAGCTAAGAAGTAAAAAAAAAAACAATGCAGTTTCCAGTGAATATCTATTCGGAGTATTAAGATTAAGGTGAACACAATGTTTAAAACAAGCCTGATCCTGCACCAGACTGTATCTGTGCAAGCAGTAACATGTGGCCAGTGTGTAAAGGACTTCCTGCTGTGGTGAATCAACTGCTCTGGTAATTAGCATTAAAATAAATAGATTTATTTGAATATGTACTGTATATATTTTCCTCTGAATTATGACATAAAGAACATTATCTGAATTGTTTGATTGAACATCGATCTAGTAAACCCTACACTAAAATAATACACAGACTCAATATTACCATTTACTGCAACACAGTGTACAGTATAGTTGAAGGTGCAGGACATAAATGTCTTTACTGGAGGGGAGTAAAAATCTTAATTTACAATCTTTGTTTAGCAGACTTCTTTCTCCTTTATTCTGACGTCAAGTCTTAGTTATAGCACACTAGCATCCTTTGGACTAAGATCATAACACCAATTCATTAACTGTTGGCAGCGAACTAATTCTGATTTTCAATAAACTCTCTAAACCTAATACAGTGCTCATGAAAGGAGGCCCATTTCACAGGCTGGCACATGTTCAAGCAACATATGCTCACATAATCTCTTAAAAAGCATGATCCAAGTCCAAATTTAATTATGTAATAGCACAAACGAAATCAGAGTGCCGACACAGCAGAGCTCTGATACACAACGTTCTGCCACTCCACTCCCATTCTCCTCATTTGTTTATTGCTCTCACCAGTCCCAGCAGCCTCGGGGGCCGTGGCGTCCAGAGTCCACTCAATGGTCTACAGATGGCTCCGAGGCTCCGGGCTCGTTTCACATGGTTGTTTGTCTTTTTAATAAGGTCTGCTGGAGATATATGACTATTGTTATATGATCATAATGCTTTTTCATGGTCTCTCAAGCCATTACTTTTAGTACAATGTGTTTTTACATACTAAGTTCAAAGTCTTTTAACTTGATTTTCTGTTGGTTCATATGGATTTACAGCTGTATGACCCAAGGCAGTAGTGCTAGTGGCAGTCAGATGAGCTTTAGCAGTTTCAGGGACTAAATGTGTGGGGGGCTAAGGGATGTTCATGGTTCCCTGAGCCCTGCACTTCCCCTGGCAGCAGCACTCAACTTGCAAAGCACTGAGCTGAGGCTCCTGATCTCTGAAGAATACAGATAAAATTGAACAGTGAACAGTGTCAGGCCTTCGCCGACTATGATACTGTCCCCAAACATTGCTGAGGAGGAGTAAAAATATATATATGAGCATAAAAACCACAAAGGAGCTCTACTGAAGACTATATCCAAGATACCAGGTCACCTTTTTTCTGTAACAGTATCAATAAATCCTGGGACAAAACTGCATATCTTAAGCACCTTACTGGCGACTTTTACAGTGCACAGTCGGCGCTTGGCACGCAGACGATAACATTCCCCCCACACAATGGTCTAATCTTCATGGCACAGGTAGCACTGGGATTGTCTTGGATGTGCACTCTGCCGTCGCCTGGGTTTGTCCCGGCATTAGAGCCCTCTGCATTCCTTTGTGCTTTTTAACCAATGAATTAAAGAGGATTTCAACAGGGGAATACTTATCGGAAAAAAAATTACCCCCTTTACTCAGAGATAAACAAATCAGACTAAATAAGTTGGAAAGAGTTTCACAAACTCATTCTGTAATCAGGAAGAGCTGCTGAAGATAACAACGCCTGATTTAGACATTTTCTTACACAAAGAGAGAGGAAAAGTGAACCTTTAAGCTATACGGGACAGGGTTCATTTTGAGCAGCTGCCATTGCCGTGCAAAATAGTTTACTTTACAATTTGTATTTATAGGAGCCAATCAGATTCTTGTGTTGTGAGTAAATAAATGAAATTGTTGGGAAGCATTGTTTGTAGATTATATATTCAGGTCACTTCTCCCAAGAAATCTTTTAATTTTTTAATCCATGCAGATGTTTGTTTTCAAAAAACTTTCTGAAGTGCATCCCCAGATGAACACTGAAAGCATTCTTAAGTAGCTAAGTTGCTCTTATACAAAATACCTCAAAGCGTCTAAGATAATACATGTGGATTGAAATGCAATCTGCCTCTCACTTCTTCCCAAGATAAGTACAGCCATTGACAAGACCTGGCTTCCTCCTCTTATCTCGCAAACACTTGATACCAGAAACTCGGTGCATAAATAAGTCTTTCAAGATTGTGATGTAAATATATCCGATTAATCACAACAAGGAAAACTGCAACAACTCGTGCTCCCACCCCCCAAAACAACATTGTAAAAATGTTCCTTTGCTTGCAGTTGTATCAAAAATAGTTTGCTTATCCATACTTCCCACTCACGAGTCTGTGATCACACAGCTCTCAGTCATATACCCATTACATTGACGTTTTTTAATCTATGCTAATCTATTGTAATATTTTCATTTTCACAGATTATTATTAACATTAATTTAAAGCAAGACAATATCAAAAAAACTAAAGACAAAACAGCATTTGGATAATCTATGCAAAAGCTCTAAGCCCATTTCCATTCCTGATGGGTTTAGTGACACCCCCCCCCCCCCCTTACCCCCCAGCACTAAAATATTTAATTTTACTGAGTAGATCCCCAGGACACGAAGGGAAACCATCAGGTCCATGTTCAAGTTTAATTACTGATTACTGATTTAAACCCAGTCTCAACCCTCCAGCCCCATCTCTGCCGCTGCTGTATGAGAGAAAGACAGAGAGAAGTGCCGGGAAGGAGAGAGAAATGACGACAGCGGCAAAGTGCTTGAAGGTGTTTTTTTTAAACTATACGTTCAGTATTGCCTCTGAAGCAAAAAAAAATACTGAGCTAGGTACAGTATTTCAAATGTAAAACTTAAAATGCTGCGACTTTGTGATTTATAAGAACACCAAATTCATCTGCGTTTCCTTCAATATCCCTCCAGTCCACAGTGTAGCGCTCTTCTCTCTTCCTGTTGCAGTCAAAGCCGATTGAGATGAGCCTCGTTTTGCCCACCGTCTGCACCACCCCTCACACTCACACACACACACACGCACACACACACTTTTCACACTATTAAAAGTCTGTGCATGTGAGCTCATGTGTGAGAGCGAGCCTGTGTGTGCACGTGTTTGATTAAGCTCTGTCTAGCTACTACCCTCATTGCTGCAGATGCCTCTGAATCTATTACAATCCCTCCATCACAGATTTCACTAGATTTACATTCCTCAGGCCTTGTTTGAAGAATATCTCAGGTGGGGGAATATATTTTCAAGAGTGTCCCTCTATATGTTTACCCAGACTCCAATGGGCTTGAAAAGTTGCTGTTGAACACCGGGGGAGGCATTTTCACCTAATGAAACCCAAGATCAATAGAACTGTTCTCTCTTCTCATATATAGTGCATGTACACAAGGGAAATAAAGTATTATTTTTCATCCTTAAATGTATAATGGATATCATTCTTTATTTAATACTAGTTCAATTCCGCATGTGCCGCAGTGGGGAAATATTTCCTCTGATGATGTCCCTATATTAAGAAAGAAGATATAAAAGTGGAAACATTAGGTGGGATGGTATGAGAAGAATTGAGCATTACATACCTGAGAAATGACAATAGACTTCCATCTCACTCAAGTATTATACCACAAAACAGTTAATCTTATATAATTAAAAAGCTTACAGACATTTACATATTAATCTGCTCTGCCTTCCGTAATCGACATATTTTAAATCAAGAGCTCAGGTTTTAAAGTAAAAGAGAGAGAGAGAGAGAGAGAGAGAGAGAGAGAGCAAAAGCGAGAGAGAGCACAAGAACGAGGTGAGGAGAAAAGAGCAGATAAGCGTGGAGAGGAAGAAAGATGAGGGAGTGGAAGATGAGAGGAGAGCGGTGAGAGCAGTCACTTCAGGTGGAGCCCTTATCGGCGGCAGAGAGAGGACCTTTCTTATGTAATCTGTGATTTCATTCAGCCTCCGTATCAGATGATTGTCTGGGAGAAGAAAAAGCCATTTTGAGGGGAACGGGCTGCGTGAAAAGGATCGTCTCCCCGGCAGCTCACCCTTCCATGTCGAACCAGCCGCATGGCACCGAAGGTCAGCAGAATTATTGGAGGCGGGGGTGGCTCCGCCGGAGAAGACAATGATATGGCCTTAACCCTCATTTAGAGGTGCCATTTCCCCACCTGACCCCCCTGCTAAAGTGTTATTTTTCCATGTTATGAAATGTGATAGCTCTCTGGTGAAACAGGAGTCTTCAGTTAAGGAGGTAATACTTTGGCGTAAAGCAACAGCGAGACAGGCTCAGCCTCCCCTCTAAATAGCCTGGCTGTGCGGCCTTTACTGCTCCGTGCTACGCAGACAGTTCAATCAGGGTAAAACAGCATTCATTTAAACGCTTGGCTAACAACAGCCAGTGGCACACAGCGGTACACACAGGAGCCCCGAGATTGCACAGTTAGGGGAGATGATGATAATGTCTTTGTGAATTTCACCCAAACATGTCATTTTAAACTGAGGCTCTGCACAGGGCTGTGTTAAGTGTCATAACCTGTTGTTGTCGGGGTAGCTCCCTTTCTCTCTCCTCACATGATGGAAGTATATATGTGAGGAGGTGGGTTTGAGTATAGGTGGAAATATCTTCATTTTACACAGCGATCAATAATTGATGAGGACTAGAATGCAGCAGTGATTAAGAGGTCTTTTTCTGCACAAGCTGAAGATCATGTTTGAAATACTTGTCCGGCAATTATAAAGTCAACTTTTACATGTGGTGTGGTATTAATAAGTAAGGTGGAAAAATCATAAATGGCTAATGCTTCATTAATTTCATATCATATTTTCATTAATGTAAAATGATGGGAGAAAGGGCTCTGAATAATTCCATTTCAAACCAAACCATGTGCAATATCATATGTAAATCAAATGTCAAGGAGATAAAGCGTCTAATCGCTTCATAGAAAAGGTTCCATGTGATTATGGTTCTATTAATATAAGTTCAAATTACTTTATTCTGGGGAAAAAAACTCAAACCTAATATTTTGTTCTGAAATTCATTGTTGTCTCTCTTTGCTGTAGTGGTGAAATAATTGTGTTACTTATGTAAAGGAAAAGGGGAATCGCCTGCTCCACTTTATCTATTGCTGTGTGTGTTGTGATGAGAGTGAGCTGCTATCAGAGGAGGAGAGTTGAGGCACAGGAGGGATGGATGGATGTTTTGGCCTACTCTCAGCAGCTCCACCTAGGGGAGCGGAGAGGAGCCTGACTGCCTCGACACCCAGAACTATGATATTTTCTCCCTCCCTCTGCGGATAAACTAAAATGTGTGATTGTTTTCTGTATCTCCAGCAAAATCAGTCCTGCATATTTGTCACTAATCATTCCTTAGATGTGAGGCGAGAGGGCACATGGCTACAGGGTCCAGTCTGACACAGGGCCTTGGTTTTTTGGATAATGGTGCCCAGAGGGCCATAGCACAGGGTAGCGCCGGGGGTCAGAGGAACAGGCAGATTAAGGAGGAGAAGTGTTGAGGTTGTCACCTCGGGGCCTCCACCCACACAAGGAGAAGACGCTGAGAGCAGGCCCCGCCATCATTCAAAGCAGATGGCATTTTTCTTAATGTGTCAGGGCTTATTTTTAGGGATGCAGCCTCTGGAAGGCCCTGGATAGACTAGTTATTAGGCATGTACGCATATGATTTAACCAAACCACGGAGGGTTTGGACACAAACCGTGAAGCCTCAAACTGAAAGTATCCTCCCTCTTTTCGCTGCCTTCCTGTCAGAGCATTGAGCAAAAGCAAAGGAAACGATTGTGAGAATGGATTTCAACCAAAAAACTAATACTGTTATTTCAAGCACAGGGCAGAATGATGTGTACTTCAAGTGCACTATTGCTGCTGAGATGTAGGATCCCTGCTGGGGCCACACATGCAAAACTACCATCCTTAGCTCTTGAGGAATAAAAGCATTTACAGAATGCTCATATAAAACATGTTATGATTTGAGATATTATTCAAGAAAAAACAAAACGATTTCAGTTTCATAGGAAATGCATGTAACCTCTGATAGAACTTGCAACAAACACACAGTCATTGATCCAAAACACTGTGACAAATGCACATGGCATCTGCAGAGCAAGTAGACCTGCTGCACAAGCACTGGAATCGAAATCCAAACACTCACATGTCACAACAGCACTCACACAAACACACACAGGCATCAGGACTGCAAAGAGATAATTAGCAAGCACAGCTGACTCCTTGAATTGTCCTCCGTCCTCCCCCCATCGTTTCCCTGCTAATAGGGGCGTGAGTCCCACTTATTAGATGTGATTATCCACCCAGGGCTGTATGTAGATTAGCTTTATTACATCCCTCAACCAGCTTCTCTGCTATTTAGACAGAAAATGTAATTCAATGATGTAACTTAGATATAAATCTGCATTTACAGGGCAAAGTCCCACTCCAGCACTGGTTATGACAGGTTGGCTGATTAAACTATCAGGCTGACAAGCCCAGCAGCCACACAAGAGGACAGGCACAAGTACAAAGACCCTCTTATTATAGAAAATCCCTCAGAATAGCCAACGGTGGGGATATGGTAATGATGTAGTACCTCTCTATTAGGTCTACAACACACACACACACACACACCTACACACACACACACACACACACAAACACACACACACACACACACAGATATACACTTATTATTGACATGCACATGTGGACCCAAGTACATACATATAACAAACACAAACATACACACACAAAGACATTTTTATATATACTATATATATATATATATATATATATATACATACATTCTCATTCAATGGTGCGCAGACACACACACACACACACTTATCTCTCCAATTCCCTTATCCAGCTGAATATGATGACTGGCTTTTGGAATGACCTCCAGGCAGAGGACAAGGCCTTGTTCTGTGGCTCCCTCCTCTTCCCCTCCTCTCTTTCTTCCTCCCACAGAATGAATCTAAAAGATTGGTGACCTTGCTGTGGGTCTGTGAGGGAAATTAGGTACATCTTGTCACAGACTGAACAGGCCATTTGAAACCTGGTTTGTTGGCTTTGAAAGGGCCAGCGATAGCAGAGCTGATAAGTGGAAGGGGTGTGAACGGGTGGCTTTTATTCTGAAAATTAAAAGGCAGGCCTGATGGAAATATGTCTGCATCGGTGTTAAGCATATCGTTGCAGGTACGCTTATCAAGTGAGCATCTCCACAACAAGAGAGACAGGGCAGACAGCAGCGGTGAATCCATAGTCTGCTGCTGGCACAAAATAAAAACAACCAGTGAGGCTTCTCAACAGCCCTTTTGCCAATAACTAGAAATATGTTAATGATTTTCAGGAAGCAAATTAACTTTAAGGGTTTCTTACCACTGTGCCATCTCTGGGATAGGATTTAAAATTCATTATCTGCACAGTTATCCAAATCCATGCTATGGTTCAGACAGACACACAACACACACAAAGTCTGGAAACAAGCACAAATGAGCAAACTCGCTTATTTCTCCAGCGACATTGTGTGTGTGTGTGTGTGTGTGTGTGTGTGTGTACTGTATGTGTGTAAGCTCTCCAAACAAAAGCTGGCATCTCCCACGGCCTGCACAAATGTTTGTCTAATGTAAACCGCCATATAGGAGCATCTAATTAGGGGTGTCAGGCTGCATGTGGCTGAGAAATCTCAGCCAACTGTCAGCCGAATTCAGATCGCTCCCAATCAGCGGGGAGACGAAAAAGGAAGAAAAGGCAGGAGAGCATCCGGCAACTGGGAGCCAGGGACCCGAGCGGGGGGCAATTAACAGCCAAGGTGAAGCCACTCATTGTCGTCAAAGTGGCTATGCTAGCCATGCATGTTAGACTCCTACCCTCCCCGTTTTTGCCGGCATCTGACGCCACTTTTGTAATTAGGCTCGGAATGCGGTGCAGTGCTCCATGGCGGCGGCCCCGGTGCAGCCTTAAATGACACAACGAGAGCATGCTGGGTAGGCGGCAAGGCAGCACTGTAAGCACACATCCACAGAGTAAAAGTAGGTCTACAGTTTTTAACAGAGTGGGTGAGTGGGCAGGACTGGCTGGAATGCCACAGTGGGTGAAAGCCAAAGAAAGGTCACGGTAACCCAGCATGGGTCTAGTGTCCTCATTAAAAACCTAAGCTTTACAGAGAGGCATTGCACTTTTAAGACCAGACCAAGTAAGGGTGAGTCCCATCGTTTACAAGGCCATGGAAACACATGGTAACACATGGTAACACATGTTAAACATGCACACCTACAGAAAGAGGCAAATATTACTTGAAAGGCAGGGGGAAACACAGGGCATGAAAGGTAAGAGTAAAAAATAAAATTTAAAAAAATCACAGGCCAAGGTGTTTCTGAACCATATCCCTTGGCGTTGATGATTAGTGGGTGAAAAGTATGGGAGGAATGCCGTGTTCTTTTTCTACCTAAAGCAATGATTTGCTTTGCATAAACAACAACAACAACAACAACAATAGCGGGCAGGTTCTTCTGTAGCAGCCACACAATGAGCTCAAGGGTTCCTCATAACATCTCATTATAGTTAATGAGCGCTGTGTGTTTACAATGTGTAGCTCTATAGAGCTAGCAGTGTTTACCCATCCCCTCCTCTCAATGGAGATCACTCAGCACACCCCAAAACAAAGGAGGATTTGTTTAGCCATGGGCTGTGTTTCTTCCCCTCTGGATCATAGGGCTCAATCTCGCAGGCACAGGCTGTTAGCACTATCTCCCAAATTCATCACAGCTACCATGGAGTCCCCCAAAAATATGGTGGGTTACAAAGGTACATAATTAAGTTAAACATGAAACACTATATGTCTACCTTCTGACATAAATACAAATCCCCGAAGGGCCATCCAAACCGAAACGTCCACAAAATTAAAGTGCTGTCTTGAAAACAACAAAGCAGTCTAGGTTTACTTGTCTTTTTTTCTCTAGTGGCTAGGTTCTGCTATATTGAGTCAGTCATAGCAAACTCCCCCAAGACCAACAGAGGTCTAGAGGGCTCCACAGCCCACAACTGGATGTCCTGTGAAAAGCTTGTCATGACTACACACTGTGACAGAAGTGTGAAAACATGTAACTCTATCCACATTCCTCTCTTTACTGGAGAATCTGACAATCAAGTCAAGGAATCAGAGACTAAGACGACCAGACTGGCTCAGATTAAGTTTTTAATCTGATTATATTATTTTCTTTGACTTTGGCAGTCGGAACAGCAAATACAGCTCATCCGCCTCGCTTCCATACGCCTCCGTAATTAAACAAGTAAGAAAATACCAGAAGGGGAGAAAATTATACATATAAAATGTTTCCGGAACATCACATCTGCATCAATACAACACATAACTCACTGCGTCATACGCCTGTCAACTAATTAAGAGAATAATTATCAGCACCTAAGATCCTTGAGTAAAAAGCTACATGAGAGTTCTGCATGGAAGGCACTTCTCTTAATCAGTGTGTTAGGAAGCATAGCAATTGAGAGGCTGATTGAGTCCTGTGTTGAGTGTGTGTTTATCTCTGATTAACATCTGCGTGTGATCTCGTGGAAGTATGGCACCATTGAGTCCTACAGTATGTGCACACAGGGCATGAAATATCCAGGCGTGTAATAACATTTTATTTACAAAGGGCCCACTGGGCACAATGCATGGCAGCACTGCCAAACGGAGCCCAATGCAATTGACTTGAATGCATTATATTACCCCGGCAATCCAACTGGGGAAAGGCAAAGGGAATGGCTTTAGTCACACTGGGTTATTAGGCGCTGAGAGATGATGGATACCTGTAAGGCAAACCTAATCCAACACTCATCAGCCTCAGCAAAGAACAGCAGGGTACCTAAAAAAGGGGAGGATGATGCATGATGAGGACCATGCGGGAGGGTCAGTCTGCTCTAACCTGCTCGACCCAAAGCCTTCAATTTATCTGCCGTGAGACCTGCATCGCCTCCCCAGCGAGGACCGAAGCAAGACTGTATTTCAGGGAGGAATGCTAGGCATGCACACCGCAACGCCCATCCACTCTTCTTAAATCAATGGTGCAGTTAGCCAGGAGCCCGCTGGATCAAAATCAATAAAACACACTATTTCAGCACACAGTGGGGAAAACATCAACGCATACCAAACATTAAATCATTTGCATGTGGAGTGACAGCCGTGTATGGAAAAGTAAGTATTCATGTTGGTGAATGTTATCAAGGTGCAGTGCATATGATGCACATATTTATGCATATTTGTAGTAGGAAAAAAAGAGACGAAAATGACCATTACATTGAATGTTTCTTGGACTGACATTCAAGCAATCCCAACACTTAAACCAATGTACGGTCAAAATAGAGGGTTCAAGGTATGGCAGTACTTATAAATGGAATGCAATGAATGCAGAATCACAAAATATATGAAAATATATGGTTCAATTCATATTCATTGTTGCTATGAACTGACATCTTATCTGAATAATCTCCACTTTATGCAAGTGTGAAAATATCACCTATGGCTGACCTAGTGCACCCCAGGGGCTCAGCAGAAGCCCGTCATTTATCTTGTATTGTGAGGATCACACACAATAATGCCAGAATAATATTATTGGTCCACATGACCTCTTTTCCATTATTATTTTCATTTTAATGGAAAATGTTTTAACAAACAAACATATTTAGCAAAATGAAAAAAAGTCTAATAAAAAAATAAAGACAGCTCTATTGTATATATATATATACTGTATATAATGGACAGATATAAACAAACCCTTTCAACCATGCATCCACGGCCAAACGCCCATAATTTAAGCTATTTTATGCTGTCTTTCCCTCTTTAAGGATTCTCTTATAATGAATATATGCAAAAGTCCATTAGAGCATAAAAACACAGACACCATGCCCTCGCTTCCCCTTTCCACAACATGAAAAAAAATGCAAGCTAGCGGCATCGCTTTCAATGAGAGCTACGCCTTCAAACTGCTTTGGTGTCCTACAAAATTACCATATGAGAAGCTATTTACAACTCGACAAAATTTCTGTGTGTTTCCATGAGAGTTCAGTCCGTTCCTGTGATGGAACAAAATGAAAAGCCTGCCTTACTTGTTGCACGCAATTAAGCCGCTGCGAGAAGACAGTCGGGGCAGTTTAACATTTCATAGGGCTGTAATTATTCTTTAACTGTTAGAAAGTGTTGTCCCCTAGGAGCCAATTACTTGAAAAGCGCTCATCACACACAAGATATATACAAACAAATCCTTCAAGCACAAAGTAAATGTTTAAACATTAAAAGGGATGAGCGAAGGATCCCATACCAATCAGTTTTGGTAGGAGCTAATTACTAATAAGAGCAGCAACCCCGTTGTGTAAGATAATTATGACACCAACTTGCACCTCAAACACACAGAGCACCTGGCTGGCTGGTGCTCCATGGCTATAACAGGGGGGAGAGGAATCCAGCATAGACTACCAGAAACTGCAGAGGCCAAGTGGATGGACACGGAAAGTTCCTCAGCACATGTGGGAGAATATTCATGTTTACAACACACCCACACATTCATATCTGTTTTTGATCGTTAAATGTCAAGTGCAATCCAACTAGATAATATAGTATCAGTTTTCAAGCTGTACCACTTGAATTCTCCTGTAGCAACATTTTTTTTTACATCCTTATATATATATATATATTATTCATATATATATATTTTTCTTTTTAAACAAGCCAACAAGTCTTTAAATGAGGTAAGTTACTACTATAACAAGTTCATATCGCTTTATGAAAAACTAAATACATTTAAAAAACAATTCTAGACGCTGAATTGGACTGGACGCCACCCTGAGTGAATTACATCACTTATTTTTAACTAAAATAAAAAGTTAAGAGTCAATATTAGCTTAAGTGACTTAGATGGATAATTCTTCAGTTCAGCAATCATATTAACCTCCACTTACTCTCCACATCTGCTTGGCCTGTTGTTTGATCATCTAATCAATCTCTTTCAGCCTTGTTCTTTAATGTCCTACCACGTTTGGCCATCTCTAAATATCCGCTAATGCCTGGGAAACATCAGGCCCTCAATGATAGCACTGTAAATGTAATTTATTTCTCACTCATGCAAGCACTTGAGCTAAACGATTATGGCTACTGAGGAGCGGCACGCTATATAAGATAAATATTGATTGACTGGAGGGGTTTGTTAGCTACAGTGAAGAATCAGGTCTGAGTGAGAGGAGATGTCTATAAAGAGGAGAGGGAGAGGAGTGTTGAGTTGTCTTGTGCCAACTAGGCTTGTTCCAAATAAAGAATAGGCTGGCTCGACCTGGCTCGGCAACAAACGACCATTTCACAGGAATTTCAGTCTTTCAGATCCAAAACCAAACAGACTGGGTCTCGCTCAATCTCTTTATTTCTCTATACGGCATCATTTTCTATGAATTTCCCTCCTGTCCATTTAGCAACAATGTGCTAAAAGCCTGCTGACATGCATGTCTGTCCTCTGTCTGGACAGAGCCAGGTTAATTAGTAACACATGATATATAACAGGATTACACTAAGTACAAAAATCTGCTCTTTTTTATTTTTAATTAAATTTTTAATTATATTAAATCGCTTTCATGTTAAGCATGTTCAAAGTGGAATACATTCAAATCACTGATGTTTTGAATGTGGGACCAGTTGCAAATATCATTTTATACATCTTCAAATAATGGCAGAAAATAGCAGTTCAAATCACTGTGTGCATTGCAGCTCATTGTTTGTTTTTTGTCAGAAGACAAAGTCATTAGTTTCTGTTCTCTACAGCGTTATGTTACTCGTGACATTTTTAGCAAGTAATTGGCAAAAGAATACATTTCAATATTAACCCACTACGTTTTGAAGGTTATAAAAAAACATAATTATTCATACTCAGTAAAAGACCATTCCAGGTGTGTGTGTGTGTGTGTGTGTGTGTGTGTGTGTGTGTGTGTGTGTGTGTGTGTGTGTGTGTGTGTGTGTGTCAGTAAATGCCAAAATATAGTTATCAAAATAGAACAGGCGCAATGTGAGATGACCTTAATTCTTCCTGATATGTGGGAGGGCCTTTAAGTTTATAAAGGATCACTGGTGCATTGTCCTGTGTGTCTTTCTCCCCCCCACACACAAACACAACATACTTGTCTAGTTTCATCGTCCTTGACATCATAGTAGCAGCATCTCCAGAGGCCGAGGCATAACCTCAAAATCCTGTTTAGCCAAATTAACATTAGGACTCCGGTTGCAATGTAGCAACCCCTTTGTGATGTAATATATGAGATGGATTGCTTTGAAAAATATCATTGGATGCGTGGCATATCTATTCTCATGTTGTTAAATGATGTGCCTCTCATAATAGATATCGCTGTCCAATTATTCCTCAATGAAAACACAGCTGAGCTACGTTTTGATGCGCGTATCGTGTGCACTTTTGTAGTGTGTGCAGTGAGCAAATGTATCCCGATCCACTTTGAGTGTGCATTTGTGTGCCACAGACTGTCAAACTTTTTCCTAACCCCTCAATTACCACAAACACACTCGCGTATACACACGTTACACAGGGAATTTCCACCAGTGTAAACAACCTTGTGTTGTTGATGTGTGAGACTGACTGAGAGAGAAACAAAGCTGTCTCAAATCCCATTTGGGCTGAGAGGCGGCCCATATGGAAAGTTACCAAATAGTGCTAATACTGCTAATAGGATGTTCCACTCTAAATAGGAGCTCATGTTAATACCCAGATTTTCATTCATGCTGGAAATTGTAGTTTTAAATTACAGTTTAATGCTTCAGATTTTAAATAAAAAAAGCCCCTCAAAAAACCTTCACAGCAACACAAAAATTACCACAGCCTCTGAACAGAGCCTCAGCCTCCCATTGTCAGCCAATTACTATGCAATCTCTTTCTTATGACTGAATAGCTCACTGTTAGCAAATAATGAAAAGGCAATTATGGCAAAGCTGTGTTCATATTACCCTCTTCATTTTATGCAGGCTGTAATTATTGTCAATCCTAGAGGCTTACTCTACCATGTAAGAGGCAGCAGGGAAGAAAATGGAGTGGGCTGGTGCATGGCAAATTGGAAATGTCACAGCTACCTTTTTATCAGCACCACTAGACCCTTTTGTGCGCGTGCGGAATCACGTACACGTACATGCACGTGTGCACGTGCACTGCTAACATATATGGCTATACCTAAGGGTCCATTCGCATTCACGTCCATGATATACATTTATTAACCCATTAAGGCACACGTATTTACTCCCATCATCACCAATCAAAAATACACCAGTGGGGGGGGGGGGGGGGGAGAAGGGGCAAATAACGCACACACAGCACGCGCAAAACGATGTGTGTTTTGCAGAATCTTCACCTCAAGCTGTTACTGTAGCTTAAGTACAGCGCTAGCGGGTGAAGAAATAAATAAATAAACTGATAGATGAAGCGGGTGTGAGAAAAACACACACATGCACACGCACACATATTCCTTTTGTTCTTCCCTTTTTTTCCCTGAAAACAATGATTCCCTGAAGACTCCTGGTTTTCTTTCCCTGCCAGTGTCTGTCTAACAGCAAAGTGGTGGATATATTCCTTTTTCCTTGGCCCTCATTAGCTGTCTCCATGCTGTTCAGTAATAGGGAGTGGCACATAAATGATTCCCTTTATAGAGTTTGATGTGCCACACTGAGAGGACCACAGCCCCCGCATGGACAGCACCCCCCATCAACCCCCTCGCCACAACCCCCCCCCCCCCCCTCAGATGGAGTGCACATGGGGGGGAGGCGGGGCTGTAAGAGAGGGTGGTGTGTGACACGCATGACAAACGCCTTAGCCTATGTCTGCGCTAATTCTAATGGGCGGCACTGACCCTTAAAATAAAACATTTCATCAATGTTTCCCTAAGTGCGACTAGCAGAGGTACATAATTAGGGTGGGACATCAATAAAGGCCCACGCAGGGGCACGAGTTTGGTGCACATGGCACCAGGCACAGTGATGGCAAGATGGAAAAACAGAAGGGATACAGAGGCAGGAGGTGCAGCGAGGAGAGATCTTTTGTCAATACTATTGCATGCATCCCTGACAAATCAAAGTGAATAAACAATGTCGTGATTCTGCCGTACCTTGACAGGCGAGAAGCAGGTCTACTAACACGATTCTGACGGCAGACTTTTCAAGGTCAGCCTTTAAGCTCTTTAACTTCACTGTTTCAGGCTTTGCACCAAATTCGACTCGACATTCATATACCTGGCAAGCACATTTCTCTTTTTTTTTTTTGAAAGTTATTTCCTCCTTTCTCTTTTTTCCCCCCACTTCGTCCCACAGAAGCAGGTGCTGCTCCTTTTGTGTTTAACAAGATTCTTGAAAGTGTGCATGAGGGAAAAGTGCATTTCTTAAAGGAAGGCGTTGCACTACACGAGGCTGTCTTCCAAACGTGCTTTTCAAATGGATACTGAAGCCTGTCACAGTCATATTACTTTACCTCTAACATAATAGCATCGTCTAGTGCACTCCAACACAAAAGACAGCCAGGGAAACATCACAACAGGATCAGGAAGAAGAAAAGCCCTCTTTTAACTTTCAAAACTCCTTAAGTTCTCAGAGCACACAGACTTCAGTGTGCCGCTAGCTTACGATGGTGCGTTTGCCTGCTGCTTAGAAGCAGGATGGAGAGAGAGGCAGTAAAAACAATGTAGTCATTACAGCTCACTTGAGTGTCATTTTGGCAGGCAGTGTTGAATCGCTGCTTGACTTCAGATGTGTAACTGAAATCACTCCACTGTTGTCTTGTGGCCTGGTGGCTGTTAGGTAGAGTTACAAGGCACACAAACAAACCAAAAAGATGCCAATTTACTTCTCGACACTGTTCTCAATATTTGAGAATTTTGAAAGCAAAGTGTTTTGATTTTGGCAGAGCGAATAAAGTGACAGAATGCGATGGCAGAATACAGTGATCAATCATAGACATTTTGTGGAGGTTGCTCAGTACTTTTCAGATACAGATCTCACCCAAAACAACAGCACAAACAGCAACAGCTGCTGCAGCAAGTAGACCTACAACAACACCAAAAGGTTTCCTGAGAACAGGATATTGAGCCTGTGTGACAGCCTCTGTGTGCATGTGTGCAGATTGTGTGTGTGTGTATCATAGGATTCTCAGATTTGATGTCATGATTGTCACAGGCCCTTGAAGCGAGTGGCCTATGTGTTCGTCAATTCAGTTTGATGTGCCTCTCTCATACACACAATGACACACACTCTTTCATACGCACCTTGTGAGCCCTTGTGTTCATTCATCCTCCACCTCTGGCCGGGAAAACCAAGCTGTAAATAAAGCAAGGAGGAGACAAAAAGGGAAAATGACATCTGGCTCAGAGGAATTATTTTCTGCAATAACAGGTAGTGTTCATCCGTGGAGGCCTGATGATATGTGAATAACACAAAATGACCAATTACACTAAACACGCCAGCTTTAATTTCCTGCCTCTGAGGACAATAAATAAACACGGCTTCTACGAAGGCGCGAGTGGAAAGTGCTCCGGTATCAAAGCCATCCCCGAGTTATTTTCTTTGATTACTTGCCAAGGCCCAGATACCCCCGCCTGTTTCAAGTCATTTGAGGCGTTCAAAATGAAATTATGGAGCATCTCTACGAGATATTAGTGTTAAAGAGCAAGTAGCCCATGGCTACAGTAATCCCCTGTTAATCCTGACCTAATGAGACCAAGCATGAGAGAAGGGGAAACATAGGGTTAAATGGCATTAGTGGGACTTACTGGAGTGGCGTAAGCTTACTTAAACAGTAAATTATAACGGTTTGCAAAAGTGTAATGTAATGTCATGTCAGTAAAAGTGAAATAGTAACACAAAATCAAATGCACACTGTGAGAAGACATTATCAACAGCTCTCGTAATATTGATCATAAATCATTTTCATAATTTTATTTTATTTCAACTAAATTGTGCTGTATAGTAATGTAATGTAATCTCTATCTGGCTACAGCCAGATAGAGATCTTCAATCAGTTTTTTGCAACTTTGCATATGACAACATATATGAGATCAAATAAATTCAATTTTGCAACCCTCTGCAATGGTAGACAGAAGCGTCATTAATGCACTCATCACCCTACTGAACAAAGCCTCCTTTCGAGCCATGTATTGTACGGCAGCCAACAAATAAAAGTGTTATGTGTACATACAGGTTACAACGGTTATGGACGGTTACGGTTAGGGTCATAATTACGGTTACGGGTCTACATTCCCGAAGAGAAATCACTAAGAGAAAGACTTTGGGGCAAATAAATACCTTTTATTCCTACTGCTGCTAATGAGGCCGTCGGTGCGAGTACATTTAATCGGCACAAACAAAGATTAAATGCCTCAATTGTTGACATGAAATATTTGCAATATACAATACACAAACAGCATTACATCAGGTTACGTAAAAGGGAGGTTTAGAAAAAGCTTTATTTCTTTAGTGAGGCTGAGTTTTTGTTTTTGTAAATTGTATTTTATGACATTACATAAAGCAGCGGGAATTACCACATTTTACCCCAAATGATTTATCCATATTTAAAGCAAAAACTCTCCTTTAAGACTAGATCTCCCATGTTGCTTCAGTTCAAAACTAACCTGCTCCGAGGGCGCTCTAATATACTCAGTAACACAGTAATAAGGTACTGTGGTGTGCCAGCGGGGCGGCCAAACTCATCCAAAGATAACACAGCACTCAGCACCCAGATCAGCAGGGCACTTCCTCTTCACCCCTCTGATCTTTAATAGACACTAATCAGATGTGGGCCTGGTGTGAGAGAGAGAGTGAGAGAGAGAGGAAGAGAAAGAGGGATTGTTCATCATTATACATTTTATTAAGTTATAAAGATATACAAAACATGGTTAGAAAGAAGATAATGAATTGCCCTAACATAAACTATTGCAATTAAAGTATTGTGACCTATACATCAAAAATGTGTTTTCATGACCAAATCTTTTCAAAACCCCGATATGTAAAAAAAACAACAAAAAAAACATAAAGAGCAGGAAAGTGTGTGTGCCAGAGAGAGAGGGGAAAACATGAAGCTTTTAAACCTGAGATTGAGCGCACCATCCATCTTTCAAGGATTCATAAATTAATCACCAGGCGGTGAAAATGTCCAAACAAACACATGAAAGTCAGATGTTGCTTGTGTATGTGTGCGTGTGCTAGCAGGGAGGGTGTACATATAGAGAGCCGTGTCTGATCCTTGACTGGTAATTAAGCTTATAGCTTTCCACACTTGCATGCACCCACACTCCCACATACACATTCAGAGTTAACAGGTCATACATAAACCCACAGTTAACAAAATGAAAGACCACACTCTTTGTCTCTCTTTTACATTCTCACACACACACACACACACACACAGAGGGCACAGGCCCACTTCTAGGACTGTCAGATTAGAGAAGGTCCTTAATTTGTGTGACTCAGTGGAGTTTCAGCTAGCTAATGAGATTGGGCTAATTGGTATCGTTACTGTAATCTCCTGAGGCTCAGGACAACACATTTAAACATATACCCACTGATCACACTTAAAACCTGCCAGCAATGCTAAAGGTCATTAGTGGCTGTGTTCGTTTCCAAAGACATGCAATGTAATGGGGAGGGGAGTGCAAAACACACTGTGGAAGTTCACCAGGGTTAAAATATTCATTTGCTAATTCCAGGATGCATGTTGCCAAAAGAAAACATGCTGTAATTACACAGGCAAAAAACAGAACAAGCTAAAGTAACACTCTTAGACATGACCATGGATCTCACAAGCCATTTTCCAGGCAAATTAAAGCATATGTTGCTGCACGAAACACTTAATAAGGATATTTCGCTATAAACAGATGAGACCTTAAGTTTTTAACCCCAGTTAAGTAAAACTTAAAGAAAAAAAAAGACTTTTCACCATCTTTTCAACACATCCACTTCCTATGTAGATCTTTGATGTAAGCTGCTAACCAAAACATTTAGAAAATCCATATGCAACAGATGCTAGTATAAGGCAAGAGGGGTATTGTTATGCCATGTCCCTCTGGAGCTGGTGGGGACCAAAAACTGAGCTAAAAGAGAATGAATATTAGAACTAGAAAAGGAACTCCAAATGATCGGAAATGTTGCTTTCCAAATGCTTGCTGACACTGTCACCGTATATATATATATATATATAAGGTGACGATGTGTCAATGTTGTGTTCACAACTTGCTTGCCTTGACCCTGGGTGGCAAAATAAATCAAGTTATTGCAGGTTTAAGTATACGCATACCTTCTGCAACGTGACAAGTACCGTCACTTCAGAGCAAAAGGTCTAAGGTTCAAACCTCGCCAGGGCCAATTGTATAGAGTATACATGTTCTAGCAGAGGTATCCAACTGTAGGTGCTAGAATTCATCTGCCTCTGCCTTGACCAAGGCACTAGTCTCATGACTGAAGTTGGTGCCTTGGAATTGCACTATTCCTGCCCACTGCTCCTAAGGAGAGGTCAAATGCAGAAATGACTTTCCCTTTGGGATTATAAAGTGTAACATAACACATTTAACAACTATTAAAAATGCATCACATAATTTATAAATACATATCTTTTATTTCATTTATTCACATGGCCCTAATATAATGAATGTGGAGCAAGGCCATCAGCATAAGTAGGCTATCAGTCTCCCTTTTGGCTCAGGCCAAGGGAATGACAGAGTGAAACAAGAACAGTAGCTAATGTTAGCACTAATGTTAGCATTAGCATTAGCAATTGCAATAGAGATGAATGGAGCGCCTGGCAGCCAGGCCTCGTCTGTCCACAACTAGAGACAGGTGGGACCTTAAGCCTGGCCTCAGGTTACTAGACGGTCCACAATGTGCGTCACATACTAACAAACACACATTAAAACACACGCTCAAGTGCAGAAACCCTGATTCATTCAGGCCATTTCAATACTTTGCTTAAACTTTTGAACAAGTAAACAGAGGATTTCCTTTTTTCAATATCTTTGACAATGCCTTTATTTTGGCCACATTTCTCCATTTCATCAGAGCTAAGTTTCCACCATACAGTAAAAAACAGAGCAGCATATTTTTGCATGTGTTACAGGGTTTTGTGATGCTAAAATATGGAAGGGAAGTTTGTTTTAGCACTGTGGGGGAACCTAAGCTCTGCCACCTGTTTGCCAGATCCAGAGGCTTTATTGAATATTCTTATAAAATCAAAAAAGGGGGAAGAGAAATCAAAGCATTTCCTGGCTGCCTGTGGCACAGCTTCTGAAGACTGTCCTATTTTTAGGTTTTGACCTAAAGCAGCAGCACTCTCTTTTAACCTCACAACTGTGGACCCAGATGTTGCCGGCACAATAAAAACACGAAGCCATCTAACCAACGTGGACATTTAACAATGCAGTCTCTGAGCTATTAGCTAGCTCCTTTACACACAGATGTATACGAGAAAGGAAGCTCTGCCAGATCCCTAGATTGTAACTACAGAGGAAAAAACGGTTCCCGTCTGTGTACAGTAAAATAAATTGAGCTCTTATCAGCTGATGTTTCCTCCATTGTCATAATTAACTGATCAGACAATCACATCCTTTCTATTTCCCCCTGCTTGTTCACTGAGGGGTTTTCGGAGTGATGCCAGTTTTGCCTTTCAATCGGATTTGAGCTGGAATGTGGGCGGGAGGAAGGCAGGCTCAGGCCTCTCTTGCTCGCTGGGTGGCTGATTGGCAATGAGAGGATAGTTGGGATGTTGGGATGTAACTCCGAGTGCTATTTCTAAAGCCCTCCTCCATTCCCAGAAACACACACTGTCCCTCTCCCACCTGTTTCCCTGACTCCCCATCAGATGAGTCCTCAAACAAACTCGGACACAGCTTGCTCTTTTCCTCCTCCAGAGGCACGTCCCTAAAAAAAGCCCGGCTGCCATCGCGCCAATATGGCTTCTATTGGATGGGATGTTCATCCTCAGCCTACAAAAATAGAGAACATAGTTACACAAAGTTCACACTGTGATCTTACACACGTGCATGCCTGCTCAACTCTTCATAAAGTAAATTAGCTTATAGCTACTGTCACAGAACATATTGCAGCCACCTGTCTGCATTGCCTACTTGACCTTTATGTGCAGGATAAAAAAGGAGAGGCCAAGCATGTTATTTTATCACGTGTAAGGACTGTGTAATTTGAAACTGGTGGGGTTGTTTTCAGAGATTTATACTTTGATTTATGCTATAGCTGATCCAGGATTTCATATAATAATACTATACGACTGGCGCTTTAACCCCTCTGACCTCCTTCATGTTCCATAAAGAATAACCAACCCATAATCTATTCAGATGATTCTATGAAGAATCAAGTTCCTCAGTTTTAAAGAAAGTGACACTTTCTCTTATAAAATGATTAGTACAAGATTACAAGGCGTTATGAAGTACTAAAGGACTTACAGACCACCCTTAGATCCTTTCTTGCAAGGTAATTAATGCAACACTTGATTATTAGATCATTCAATACGGAGATACTTTCTTTACAAATGTAACATTCACAATAAACGCTTTTCATTTTTAAAGAGACAGTTCCTCGGATTACGTTTTACTTTTGCTATTCATTCTTTACAAAATGATTAAGACTTTCCAACAAGTCTAACTTCCCCAGAGCAATGTGACTCTCTGTATTGTCTTTTTTTTCATCCCACTGTTGCAGCCAAAGGTTTTAAAAGGATCCAACATCCCAACAAGTGATGATTGAAACCGAAGGAGGGACATAGGGAAAACGAGACTGGGAAAGGGAGGGAGAAAGGAAGGGGGGAAAAAAAGGGAAAATGAGACCCATTGTAAAAGACAGTCTTGTTAGCACCGTGTCACACGAGCGTCCATATATCATCTCCAGGTCTGTCACCTGACCCCCATGTGTCATAGACCCCAGGACTGTCCCCTCAAACACGAGGCCTTTTCTAGTAACCCCTGGGCCTTCTGTACCCCCGTCTCCCCCTGCTCCCAGTGAGTGTTAGGCAGTACTTTACAGCCCCTGAAAGGGAACTAAAGACCGCTGAGGATTGAGATGAATTACAGCCGGGGGAGCTCCTCTAACGAAGGGCGTCCAAATTTACAGCTTTGCCAGCTTTCTTAACTTCATGGATGGAGATAAAGCAGGCCTTGGTTTTGACAGAGCCCCACTAAGAGCACAGGGAGGGGGAACAGACAGAAAGGAAGACGAGGCTTAGTTTCTCAAAGAAAACCTAATGAGTGAAAATATTTGAAGCAGAATGGCCCTTGTTATTCTCTCCCCCAACAACAAAAACGGCAGCCAAACGTCAAGTAATATTTATTGCGATCAACAGTCATTGAGAGGTTATGGACACAGAGGCCCTCACTGCACTCACTAACTATTTTGTGAAACAGAAAGAGTCAGCCGCAGCATGAAACACATTTTTCTTTCTTTTTTTCTTTTTTGAGATCAGTCGGTTTAAACGCTTGTTAAATCAGCCAAGTAAGAAAAAAAAAAAGAGGAGAAAAAAAAAAGCCTTTCGAGTGCTGTCTAAACCTGAATGAAAAGCCCTTTGTAGTTCACTCTGTTGGGTTTGTAAAAACAAATGCACGCTACATCAAGCCAATCATTTATCCCCCAGACAAAGATCAAACTAATATTGACTGAAAAACACCTGAGAGATGAGATAGTGAATGCTAATGAGAGGGGCCTTCCTAGCTGCTAATCACAGTGAGCTTCATTTCAAGAGGGGAATAAAGTGGGGGGGTGGTGGCGGGGACAAGAAAGCCATCTTCATAAACATATCCTCATTTCCAGGAGCAGAGGATGCTGTACTGGGTCTGGCTGCAGCCAGACTCCTATAAGAGCTGTGAATTGTATATCAGCCTCTAAAGCTGGCGCTTTAATCCTATTTGCATTCATATGACTATAGCTGGATCCTGGGAGCCTTTATCCTTAGATTTACCCATTTGTATGCCCCTGTGAGTGCAGGAACTCTATGCACGATACCGGTATCTGGATGTCTCTCACATCTTTTCGCCCCAATTTCACTCGCGCAGCCACTGCCATTCACTGGCTGGAGAGGCACTGGGAGAACTTATTGGAGAATGGTACAAATGAGTAAACATGGAGAGTCTTGGGCAGGTAATGGACTCTCATGCACACACATGCAGAGACACACACACAGGTCTCATCCGCACATACAGAGGGTGGGGTGGGGGAGAGAGGGGAGAAGAGAGAATTAAATACTCCTAGTGGTTCCCTAGTGGAGAGAGCCACAGGCTTAGCTCCACACTGGCTGATTTGTGAATCTCTTCTCCTTAAACAGCTCTGTGCCTCTGTGCACACGTTGTGCTGGAGCGGGGGGAGCAGCGCTTTCACCCATTTGCACATTAATAAACCTCCAGAAACATTTATTAAATGCTGGGAGAATAGACAGTATTTACATGTGAAACTCCAGAGGACTTCGGCGCGTTTGGCATGGGCCACACCGCGGGGCCCTCTGTGGTCCTGCAAATCCTCGGCAGCACACGGGGCATGATAATGACATCCTCTGTCCAATTACTCCTTCTGCCAATAGTACTGGTCGTGATGGAGAGGAACACACTATTAACCCTGTTAGCATTATCGACACAACCAGCATACCTCAAATCAGGACTCTATTAAGGTAGCGATGAAGGTGATTATCAGAGCAGGAATGGAGGACTTGTTAGTAAAATGGCTGATATATTCTATTATTGGATACAAATAAAATGTATAATAATAACCCACTATGACTAATAATATTTTCATATTTGATATTCCAGAGTTGAGCTTTAGTCTCTCATGTGAGACACATTATTTGCGTTTATCAATATTAATGGTAGGCTAAAAAGGCAACCACGCTGCGCAATCTGCAAATATAATGCCCCACCTTATCAATTCATAACACAGACCAGCTAAACTGTCAGAAAAATCTGAAGTCACACTTAACCGAGCCCAATACCTACTATTAAGATAGCTCGACATAACAGGACGCCTGCCAATAATTGTACATAAAGATATGGAAAAGCCACAGTCCAGCTATGAATATTTCATGAATTCCGACACAAAGAGCATGCTAAAAGGATCAAAGAGAAAAACGGGAGAGGAGTCAACGTGAACATCCAAACAATATGCAAGAATCCCGACAGTATAGGTCACATGCAAAAAGACCGGGGTCACACTGAAATTGTCCATCAGTCAGACAAGCAGAACTGATTTGGATGCTAAATAATGGTTTAGATATTCAAAAATTCCATATATATGCGAAAGGCTTCAGTGCACCCTGGATCTGGCCTATCAGAGGAGTGCTCTGCCACCACACTCCCTCATGCAGACCCACGCTATGCCTCTGAGCCTACGACTACACATACACACACACACACACACACACACACACACACTCGCAGATATGCAGACATCCAGACACATAGTACATGTACGCGGCCACACAAAACACTCTGTCTCTTACTCTCAGACAGACATACACACAAGCATATATTATACACAAATACATGCCTCTGATTAAAATGAAATCCCCTTCTTATACAATATTAGGTTCATGATTACCTCTACTAAATTTACTAGAAACCCCATGTCAATTAAAATAAAATGTATCAGGCAGGAAAGGAGAAAACCTTCAAAGATATTTGCGAAGAATTAGCTGCCTTTGCACATACTTACAAACACTCCATGCCACACCCTGGTGGTCAAACAAGACCGCGTGTGTCTGGAAACATGCATGTCTGTGCCATTTAATTCAAAACATTGAACAAAAGAGGAAACCAACTGTATATTCTGCATTCTTGTTTCTTCAAGGCTACATGTCCATATGGTTGCATGTTTGTTGTCAGTTCTATGATGAAGAAATACAAATTAAAAGTTGAGCCAAAAGAAAAAACAGCCATTGTGGCAATACAATGTCCCTATCCTTTGTACATTTCAAAACAACATAATCAATGCAAAATGTATACAAGGCAGTGTCTTAAAAAACCCAACATGGTGCCACAATTATATTGTGATCTTCTGTTCACTCAAAGGGCCTTCTTGTTGTGATTGTCATATGCCACTTGCCATAGAAATGTGTTTTTCATGTTTCTCATCTCATTGAATGTCAAACATCCCTTATTGAGGGAGCCAAATCCATCTGATGATTTTTCCACCCCACTCAAATGGAAATGGTGCATGTGACAAAACAGTGGTATTAACATAATAAAGGAATTCGACTTACAAAAACCTCAACATCTGCTGGGTTGGAGAGAGTAATGGATAACATTTCTTTGAATCCAATTGATGGATCTGATGGCGCTTAGACAGTCATTCACATCATAATGTCTCAGGAGAGGCCAATAATAGGAACAACATGGGATTAATCTCAACACTCTCGACTCAGACGAGACAAAATATGCATGGACGCATAGATCTATAAAGACGCTGTTATAAACAAATTTGTTTGAGTTTTCTTTTTTTTTTCTTTCTTTATACACAGAAGCTTGGAATACAGGATGCTCGGCATAAAGGTATAAAGAAGGCCCAAAGAAACAAGTAGTACCAAACGATACAGTATCTGTTATATGGCCATGGATGTGATTTATTTTAGGACGAGGGAATAAAGTTTGAATATTTTAACAACATGATCGCCAACGTTTTTTTTATTTTACATTTCAGACATGCACACACAAACATTCAATCATTATGTGTTATTGTGTCCAACTATATACACTTATAAATCCCCTTTCTTCCCCTGGTGAACTGCTTGACAATCATTTTTTATGTTGGATTTGTACCATTTTGACATCCAGGCAACGTCGCATTTATAAACAGCTATTGTCCCTAATATCAGACACCTGCTGTTAAATTATTTATATAGTATTATGGAAACATATTGCCAAAAATGTTTAGTTGTTTACAATTTATATTAATGAACAGATTTTCTCTCACAGAAACAGAAGTCAGCATTTCCTAGAGTTGCCAACTGTATGTATCATGTCAAATATTCACTAAACTCGCCAAAAAAAAGAGACAATCAGCAATTGCTGATTCCTCTGCCAATTTGAAGAGGATTTATTGTTGTTTAGTTTTTGTTGGGTGGGGCAACACATATTTATGAAGTGTATGAACATGTTAAATGTCTGCTTTTGTTATTTCCTAAATATAATAAAATATAATCCATCCATCCATTTACAAGATACAAGTATGTTAACTTTAATAATAATAATAATAAAGACCAGTGGATGCTGAGAAGGTATGGAGAACACATTCAGCAATTTATACTATTTAACACTATTTTATACATTGGAAAAAATGTAGCTGTAATGTAAAGAATACAACTTAAAATGTGAGGAGATATCACAAACTTCAGTCACAGAAGACAAACCCACAGTGGATGGTCACAGGACTGTAGATGAGCCAAAGTTCACTTCTGAATGTGAACGTGATTAAGATCACATTAGAAATCATCAATTGAATTTGTAATTTCCTGCAGCTTTTGACCACTGTCAACTGTCTCTTTAAAACATAGATTTCTGCCATTAGTCTTATTCATGTTTTATTCTGGTGATATGACATTTCTTTTTGATGCTGTAGTTGGGACCAGCCGGATGACTTATGACAGAGGGAGAAAATCAAAGTGAATAACAGACACATTTAAAATGTGGGGGCGATCTGGCCGATCAAGGTGCATACGTTCTGAATCTGATGGACAGATGATTCCCTGTGAGCTGACCTCCAAGACAAAGGTTTAATAATAAATACACTGTGTCTGAATTAAAAAGACACCGCTCTACATTTTTAATGTAAGTGTATTTCTGCATGCAATTAAAAATGAATGATCATAGGGCTCACCTCCGTGGACCTGGGGCCCCAGCTCGGCTGATTGACCAGGGGGACAGGGGGGGCGGGGACCCCAAGAAGGCTCAGACTTGAAGGAGGAGGAGCCAAGTGAAGGAGAGTCTGAGGGAAAGAGGGGATGCGAGAGTGCTGTCTAGGGAGGCGTATACCTCTACAGAACCCACTTTTAAAGACTGTCCAACCTGTACAAATAACCATGGGAATCGCTGGCTGGTGATTAACGTGCTGGCTGGAGGTTTAAATCACTCTGAGAGAGATGGCCCAGTGTTTGACTTTGTGATATACTCCCTAGCAGAGCTCCTCTGATGGAAAAACATTACTGATGGGAAACTAAAATGAGATTGCTGAGAGCGGGGGCAGGAATTAGGGCTGACCTGAATGGGTCTGGGGGTAACATGGAGGCTATCACATTAACCTGACGGGGGCTCCTTTAATAGGGTCCAGGGCTTAAACTGATATATCAATTTCCCTCCATGTGGACGACTTCAAAGGCCAGAGCTCATTCTCGCCGCTTGTGTTGGCCCCCCATCAATCTCTGGCTGCTGTGGGCATCATCACCTCCAGCCTGAGACAAGCCAGGATAAAGATCAGCTCTGCAGGCTCCGGCCAATCAGCAGCACTGTCTTAACTCTCCACTCATGGTCAGAGAAAAGATTGCACCTTTGTAAGTTTTTAAGTTACTTTTCTTCCAGTGGCCAGTGTTGGAAAATCACAAAGCAACAAAGTAAATTGGCTTCAACATGCAGGTCAATCAAACACAACACTATTCAGTTTCAGTATCACAGAATGATTGTAATTATAATCACGCCTGACAAACATTTCTCCATCTGTGTGCGCTAACGTCACAATAATTACCCTTGTCACACTAAATGTGTAATTTAGCAACACAAATCACGGCATTTACCTCTGCTGACAGCTACAATGATAAAGATTCAGTAAAAGCGTGGCAGAGCACCTTCCAGTTCATCTCCACTGTTTGTATAGAAAGATTTTTTTTTTTTTTCCAACAACAGAGACACAAGAAACTCCTTTCTTTTCGCTGAACTCTCTGTTCTCTGAAATCATATCAAAAAGCCTCTCTCGCAGTGCAAGCCCTCAAGGGTTCTGATGTCACTTCCACTGTAACACTTCGCTGATGACTGACATATGCTTCACATGAGCTGGAAGAGACAAAAAAAAAAAAAAACATACACACTACACACACCCTTTTTGTTTTAGACGACATTTCCGACTTTACGCTAACTTGTTTTGTCAAAACAATTCCCGAAGAAATTAAACGACACATTACTCAAGTCAAACCTGAAACCTAGATCTGCCACAACAAACCTAATCCAGTTTGAGCAGCCCCTGTGTTGTGGTGTCCTCGGAGTGTGTGTGTTTCTCTTGTAACATAGCTTGGGTTTCAGGAAGTTGTAGCCCAGGAGTCAGTCATCAACTGGGGGGGGGGGTGCAATGGCACAAAAACAAGGGCTCTGATAGCGCTGATAATGGCCATGCGTTAACCCTTTTGAAAGACTTTCACTGAGTATAAACAGTGTAGAAAAGTTTAGAGGAACTGACCCTTTGTTAAGCCCCGCTGCCACTCTGTCAAGCTGTCGGAGCTACGATGGAGCCCACACTGTCACTAGCTGCACTCCCAGCATAAATATTATCAAATCAAAAGCACACAGAGGGGTCTACAATATGCGCTTGAATGATATATCCCAGATGACTGACTCAGCAGTGAAAACAGGTTAAAAAGAAAAAGATAGAAGCTGAAGCCTATCACAGTGAAAAAGGTGAACCACCACATAAACCTGGCGAACAAGACAGAGGACAATGAAATTAAGGAATTCAGGATACATTTAGTAGCCAGCGTAGCATAGAAGTGCTAATGCTAGTGAATTATGTAGTTATCGTACTCTGCTAATGTTAGATCCTTGAGCTTTTTACTTAGAAACGTAATGTTTTAGAAACGTACTGTATATCTCCTTCCAATCTTTCCAGGTAACGAGTATTACACAACGTTGGACCATGAGTCGCTCAAAATCCATAAAACCAGCCTGAAAATGAAGAAAATCCGAACCAATAGTATGAGAGTCTATGGAGCAGAGCTGGTTAGTTTTCGGACCCAGGTCAGAGCTGGCTGCTATGCTACGATTGGCCAGTCTGCAATCGAGGATGGGACATAGAGAAGGGTCAATGACTAGAGTGATGTGACTGATTTGAGAACAATGTGTGTAGCACGCAGGTAGAAAAAGCTAAATAAACATTCAATATTACGGTTTTTCTCAATTACGCTGCTCAAGGAGAGCAGTCCTTAACTAGAAAAAAAAAAAAGGTCGCCAAAAAAAGTACTCATCTCTGAGGTATTGGAGTGTAAGCACACACTCAAAAGGGGAGCCCTACATTTGAAGGAGCAGAATTAGGTGCCATTAGAAAAGATGGGGGAAAAAGTCCCTATTTGTCAGAGAGCTCCTTTCAGCTTTCACCTCGCGATCAGAGGCATCATTTAGACAAAGAACAAAAGACGGCAAATATTTTGGGAAGGCGAGAAAAAGGGGTCTGTTTAGTGAGTTGCAAGAGTGAAACTGAGCGGGGCGGTGCGCCAAAAGAGCCCGTTGGTGTGGGCTACAGTTTGCAGTGCGTAGCAGCCGAGATCTATGAATACAGATCAGGGGAGATGTGAGGGAATTTTACAGCAGGTATTGTCTGTCACTCACCCCGTCTGTCTGTGTGATCACTGCCTCCGCGGCGGCTGTTTCATCTTCCACTCTCTCTCACACACACACATGCATACACTCCTCCCCCAGCGATACCAAAGGAGACCTGGTGCTGGGGTGTGCCCTTGCCAAAAAGTGACAGGTGTTCCAATAGGAAATCCAAAAATCAAAGGGCCATTATTCCTATTATACGTTATGATACCCTGCTTATGTCTGGCTTTGTATAAGTTACTGACATCTGGATTTGACTGAGAATACAGCAACAAACATAGTGTAGAGTGTGAAATAAAATTTTGCCATGACACGAAAATTCAAACACGTCCAGGTTTTTTTCTTCTTTTTCTCTCTTTATATATACATAGCTTCGAAAAGTGTGTTTTATTTGCCATACTTAGATTTTTGTGCTTGTTCTCACAATGGGGAGAAATAGTTTGCCAGTTGTGTGTCTGCATGGCCTGGAGCCCTTTAACACACACTGTGAATTATGCCTGCAGTGAACATAAACACAGATTTTACAGGAAAACACAGTGTTGTATATACACACCGACTTGAATCACTAGCTCCTTCTCTCATTTAACAGCATCACTGCTGAGCCGAACCATGCTCCATCTCTGCAGCACACCATGCACTGTCTCCGTGAAAGAGAAAATGTGGATAAGATGGCCGATCGACATTAAAAGTGAAGCGATGAACAAAGGGGGTGGACTCCTCGCGAGCGGTCCCAACACAGTCAATCTGCCTGAGCAAGTGTTTGCTTTTTGCATAGGAGTGTCAGTGTTGATTTCTAGCATCAGGAGAGCAAGACGCACATAAAGCTGCCCCAACTGTTCAATCACGGTGCTCTGCAAATGCGAGCGGGCCTGCAGTCTCAATCAGCTAAGTGTAGCAGGCAGCTGCTGTGTGGCGGATGGAGTGTGTCGTTAATTCTGTAAATATAGCTTCCCTCATGTGTCTGAGAATCACCCACTCAGGCCACATTTAGGCCAGATGAGCAACAGCTTCGCCAGCGTCTGGTAAACTGGGCGAAACGGTGAATGACTCAACAGAGCAGGGAGGAAATTTAAATGTTCCTTTTGAGAAATCAAATTTTTCCTTTGAAAAGACCCAGGACGAGGTTGCCAACCTCACAACAAGGTTTTCAAATGTAAGGGGAAATGAAGCAGCATTTTAAACAAATAGATGTCATTGTTGTCTGTTCATGTTGCAGTTGTAACTCATTTTATCCCAAACAGAACAACAATGAGAATAAATAAATGCTGTGCTGTTTCCGGGGCAGCACTGCATTCAAAGTGATGGTTTAGCACTTGTATTGTTCTTTAAAGTTGAAGCAGCGAGGCAACAACATTCTGGCTCTTCTTTTATGGGCTATCAATAATCTTTTTCTGACACATTATTTGCTGGGCCGAAAGGAAAATAGGGAGTAGCACGGTCAGTGGTTTACCACAAAGACTTCTGGGAGCTGGCGAGGGCAGTGTGCGTGGGCGATGCATCCACCCTGGGACCCTGCCAGGATGTCTTTTTGACCAGGCTGCTGGAGCGCTAAGGGCCAACAACCGAGCTGCACACAGTCTCTGGGAAAAACACACAGAAGCAATTAGATGACATGACAGTCATGAAGATGAGGGTTTTTTGGCAGATCAAGCTCAGTTCAGTTTTATTCACAACTGAGTTAAGTACCATTTTGTGTGATTTAGCGTCTTGCTGCTACATTTTTGTGAAATAATTGTACCACGTTATACATAAAAGCTTAACACCACTTAAAAAATAAATATATATATATATATATATATATATATATATATATATAGATTTCTTCTTTATAACCTTCACTATTATTTTATTTTCCATAGAGGTTGCTATTTTTCCCTGAATGGCCATTTTGCTGGTGTGAAGAGTTCTCCACACATATTCCCTCTGAATTCAGCACAGCTAAGGCATTTGGGGAAATTAAATAACCTGAGGATTGAGCTACTTTAGGAAGCCCAATTAACACATTTGCCTCTAGAGGAAAATATCGCCTGAAATTGAATGGACGGTAATTTTACGCATGGATTTTTCCATTCTAATTCTCGGAGCCTTCAATAATCCGGAGAATTTGTTTGACAGAACAAGGGGTTTTAACGTTCTGTGCTGAAGCTGGAGTGGTTGAATTTTAAGAGAACTGTGTGTCAAAACAAATAACGCAGCTGTGCAAAGGGCTACACGTTCCATTGTGTTAATTGAACATAATTCAGTGATTCAATCCAGTACAGTCATCTGTTTTGAGTTTAATGTACTACTTTCCCAGAGCAAGATCCAAGTTTGGAAAGATAAATTGTGTTTGTGGTGGCCCTTTATTATACTTTGACAGCAACTGTGTGAGACCACTGGGATTTTGGACAACTTTCCAGCCCGTTTGTTATCTCCCACGGGTGGCTAATCCAAGACATCTATTTCGGTTGAACCTACAATATGTAGCACTCCAAAAACGTTCATCCAAACTCCAAAGTTAGAGCTTTTAATTACCTCTGTGTTGTCTCTTTTCTCCACCCGCCCCGACGCACACATACAATTCCAGTTCCAAGCGCACCTTCTCCAACTCCACCATGCACAAAGATCAAAGTCTCATAAAGTTAGGATAACCCTTATTACTTCTCATTAGTGGGTAACCTGATGCACACTGACAAGTTCAACCGTTGCTGCGGTCAGCTGCTGATGCCTCCAAATGGCCCGGCCCCTCAGCGAAAGAGGCTGACCAGACGCTCAAGTGGTCCCTGAGTCTAGTCTAGTGTGGCTTAGCATGAACCCCATTCGCGCTGTCGCCTCTAGGCCCAAACCAAAAGGGACTGTTAAAAATGGGCTTTAAGTCTCCAACGGCTCGGCTGACATCCACTACTACAGATCATTAAGGCTCCACAGCCTCTCTCTGCAGCCTCAAACACACCAGTGGAGTCATTAAAGGCAATGTGTAATTAAAGTTGGAATAAACAAAGGCTTTTCCCGAGGTCTTTTATTTCTCCCTCAACCATGTGTGTATATCTCTCTCTCTCATTTCACGCACGCGTTCTCTTTCCCTCCCTCTCTTGTTTTCTCCCGGTGTCTCAGAGAGAGAGTTGACACATAAGAGAGGAAATTCTCATTGGCTCCCATGGTGGTGGCAGGCATGGACGAAAGGCCCTCAGCCTAATTAGAAAACTAAATACTCTGAGTAATGCCTAACCCTTGGGAATACAACTGCCATATCTCTTACACATGTGATGTGGAAGGACCCGGAATGCCACTGGGGTGTCTCGCTGAAATATCCTGTGCTGTTCCCCTTTGCACAGCTGTCCACACAGACTCATGCACTTAAGACAGGCTCGCTTTCATAGTTAAAATAGAAATTTGTGTCCTGAGTGCTGCAACACAGCTAATGCTAAATATTTAATTCCCGTGGGTGCTAATTATGGTTGAGTACTGGCAACACGGATTCCCTTTTTTCACTCCGCATAACAACTGTAAAAGCAATTTAAGCATTTTTCAATTAATTAAACACACAGTCTTCCAGTAACCTCTTGTCATTTTGCCCTCCAGGACCATAGCTAATTTGTGTAGAATAGAAAAGGGAAAGGGGAAGGAGTGGGGGTGGGCGCTGTTTTCATCTTCGCAAAATGCTCCTACAAAGGAATTAAAAGGGAAGACACATCATTTTTCAGAAGAGTTTAAAAAGATCACACTCTATCATTCTTTTTTTTTTTCAAACACCCTGTAGTATTGTAAGTGTACTTTTGAACGTTATGAACCTACATATCAGATGACTGTTACCACGAGCAACCAGCCCCCATTATGTTATCAAAGCCGTGCGAGATAGGCTGGCCATGAAGCTAATCCCTGATGTATTTTTAGTCACAACTGACTGATGAAGTGAAATTACTACATCAGTGATAAAAACGGGGCTCTCTGAAAAGCCTTTACAAGATCATGCAGCAACCAAGAGAGCTCTTTAAGCTACTGCGAGTCTAAATGAACTTGTAGAACAGCAGCGAACTGCACGACAATATGGTGAAGATGACTCGTAGAGAAATTAAGATAAGGATACATTATGCGTCTATAATATGCTGAAATGATGATTTCTGCTTCAAAGTTCTGTGTTTCCATTGTGCCAGCTAAAACTATAAAAACACCCCTTCTTTCATTTATTCATAACTTCATCAGTGAAAAAAAAAGAAGGAATAAAAGAAGACTATCTAATCACATTTTGCGATAAAAAAATATGGGCAATTTTGAAGGACAAAATGAACTTAAGTGGCACATAGTATCAAACTTCATATGGCATTACACAGTCTCATATATGTATATATGTTATCGTCCATTGTGTGTGTGCGCCTTTGGGTACATGTGTGCATGCACATGTGTGTGAGCCATTAGGAGGGGTAGTGGCACACCCCTCCTCTTATAAAAGGCCCGTCATTGCGAGAGATCAGAAGCAGGCTGTGAAATCCAGCTAATAGTCATTATGGGATCCCGGTCGGTGCACACACCATACCTGCTTGCCAAGGCGGCCCCCCTCACACTTCATATTTGCATTGTGTCATCTTATCAGCATTCACCCAGACAGAGGACACATCACACTGCAGACTGACAGCCGCATCACTAATATGAGTAAATAAGACCCAGGGAGACGAGAGTGAGGAGCATTAGAGGTCCTGCACTTTGCAGAAAAAAAATAGAATCATACAAATTACTAAAAAGACATTATACAACAGCACAACCTTGTGACACCAAAAAATAGCCGGACCAATATTATTTTTCTTCTGATGCAAAATTAATGTCCATAGTCTTTGTAGATGGCCCTAGCATGCGATGGCCCCCTCCTGTTCTGAGTGGCGAGGAAGGGTGAACTCTAAGAACCCTGTGTGCTCAGTCACTTCTGGGCCCATGCAGTCAATAAGGCTATTTCTGATCTCCGGATGGCTAGGGTTTCAAAGCCTGTTTAAATGGGCTCCCACAAAGCCGGAAGCACCAACCTCAGTCCTCTCCCTCCCTGTCTTTCGCCCTCTCTCTTTCCTCCTCCACTCTTTCTCTAAATATTGAGAGGGAGCTCAGCTTGCCTACCCCCTCAGTCAAGAGAAGGGGTGGGGGGGGTCCTCCCCTTCCACATGCAGGGTGGTGAGGAAAGACAGGGAAGCGCAGGGTCAGGGCTCCCGGTGCTAAGCTGTGAAAGGCAAACGTTTGGCAGAGTAATTACACGCCGCACTGCTCTGGGAGTGATTAGTGATAGTTGTCTGTTCAAAGTGTTTGGAGCTCACAGCCTTTATGGGCTACGCTTGCCTTCCCTTCGCCTAATGTTTAGATTGCATTTGCATCGGGAAGAGAGTTGCATGTGTCAACATAAACAGTGTGCCTATGAAGCTCAGCAAGTGTGCACTCGCTTGTGTTTCTCCGATGCGCAAAATATACTTTACTTCAGTATCCAGGGAAGGTTATTACATTATTGTGGAGTATTTTTTTACAGCTTATATATATATTATGATTTTGTCAACCCGGTGCTTGAAATATATTGAAATGTATTGTATTACAATTTTGGAATAAAGGGCCGAAAATGCTTGATTTTATACATCCTCAAAAACGTAGGCTTTGAACCTCTCTGAAACAACCAAAAAATATCTCTACAAAAGCCTTTGATCTTCAAATACTGCTGTCAAGCTGTATTGCTTACACTGTGTACTCTGGTAGCAAGCCTATTTAGCACTTCCTGGACATAATGCCTCCACTTGGCACAACAAAATCCTCTCCATCCCCAGGTCAGGTGACACTGCGGTGCATTGCAATCAACATGCTCAGGTGGTGCGGCCCGGGCTGCCAGCCTTTGATGTCCTTGCTGTGTTACTGTTGGCTAGCGATGCTGTCCCAGCACAGCCTACAGATGTGCCTGCAAGCTGTAAGGTGAGCAGCAACACTCCTGAGTAACGTGTCCAGTTGTAAAGCACACCCTGACAGAGGGTGTGGCGGGGGGCGGGAGGGGGTGTAAACAACAGGAACAGACGGATACAAGGCAGAGCACATGTGGGATTAGGTAGTTGATGATGTTGGCGTTGGAAATGTTCTGATATCACTAGTCAGTCTGGGGAAATTCGTTCCTTTCTTTGTTGAATGGAAACACATCTAATCATGCGACTCAGGTAACAGTTTTGTTCTGGGGTTCTAAATGGATATTAACTGTGAATTGATTTTTTTTTTTTTTTTTTTTCGTTTACAAAAAAAGCCCTGGCCCGTTGACAGAATTCTTTTCATGAGCTGTTGCTTGTTGAAAACCTGAGTTACGCTTTGAATAGATTTTAATCCTATTGGTATCTTTTGGAGCCTAAAAACATACCTTAACAAATCAGAGAAGTGTGTATCAAAGGGATGAAGGGTTTCATATTTCAACCCCTTATCACCCTAATCCCAACACAGGGGGCCGACTTTAACGCAGGCTGTGAAGTTGGGTGGCAAAGCTGAGGAGAAACAAACACAGCCGCAGACAGGAGAGGAAATACCTCAGGGACTTTCTGGGATTGGGAAAGAGGTAAGACAGTACCTGTAGTGCAATCCCCTCCAAATCTGCACCAGGTGTCGGGCATTAAGGAGAGCATCTCCGCTTTGGCTTTCCACGTCTGGCTCAATCACCCAGGGCAGTGTGTCAGATGTTGGACAAAACTGATACTCTCGAAGAAGAGGAGGAGGAGGAGGAGGAGGAGGAGGAGGAGGAGGAGGAGGAGGAGGAGGAGGAGGAGGAGGAAGACCTGGGCCTGAGCACAGTACAGCGAAGAAACGTCTCCGATGGCAGAAGTATAATCTGTATCATGTCGAATAAAAATGCCCTTTCGAAAGAGGTAATTTCATTATTTTGCCATGATTCTCATCAATGTTTGACATTTCAATATTCAATTACATGTGAAATTAGTCTGCTGAGAATACAGCACATTGTCAAGACTGCAGTAAGACAATAAAAAAATGTGAAGCAGAGCTGAACACTTTGGGTTTTAATGAGTTAAGATAGATTTTGAATAACATTACACTGTATCCCATTGAGAGTTTCAGTTAACTACAAAGACAAGTGAACACTGCCTTTTCCCTGTGTGATAAAACAAAGCAAGGAGTATGCTACAGAATGCTTAGATTGATATTAACATTAAACTCATTTATAAAGGCAAGGTCTACATTGAACACCTGGCACCTCTTCAATTTCAAGCAAGTACGCTTCTTTGCGAGGGCAATTGTGCTGAAACAAAACAGCGACAGCGGAATACTTCAGTACCAAGAGAGGGAAAATAACATAGAACCTTGTTGGCATTGTTGTTGCCACAGATTATACATGACACACCAAATAAAAGGTGCTGATTGTAAGACGTTTAAATGTATCAGAGGCATGGGAGAGCAAACTTTATGCCTCAGCAGAGGGAGAAGGAGAATGCGACTGGGCACGTGCGGAATGCTGAGTGGCAGGAGGAAAGCAGCAATCTAAATTTCTAATGCTGAGGATGTTTCCCATTCTGTGTTTATGAAACATGGCTGCCGGGACTACAAAGGTAAGGGGATCCAGCATCAAAGTCCGCCCTGACGAAAAACAAAAAAGCAACAATGCTGCAGTGGAATGCACGGCAGAACATAATACTCCACCTCCTCCTTCTCCTCTCCCCTAAGCAGTCTCATTTGATTACAGTGTAGCAGGCCCCAAATCAACCCCTTAGTCCCATTTCTCACTCCCCACTGGTGCTGCGAGTAGGCGGTAGAACACAACTTGCCAAAGTGGCCTGGGAGGAGAGGTGATGTTGTGGAGGAGAATCCCTCATTTGGGGAACAAAGGAACATGGGAATGGGAGAGCGGAGGTGTCCGCGGCAGGGGTGGAAAGTGGTTGTTGTCCCGAGTGTGGCGACTGAGTTAGAGACTGCATGTCTGATGATGACGGCCGGCCAGCGTATCGTTTACAGGCTCCCTCAGCAGAAGCCCCTCGCATGTCCGTCTCCAGCCACAGAGTTTGCCCTCTACTTAAGGCAACAAGAGTCAGGCTCAGCATTACAAGCCTATTAAAAGATACTTTTAATTATGCCCAGCTCTCCCGGGATCACTTCTTCCGTGAACTCTGTGTTTCTTTGGCATGTGCACTTAGGAATGGCACAACCAGAAGCACGTGTTGTTTTCTCCCTCCAATTAAAGGGGCATGTTGACAGATTAGGGCTGCTTCTGGTTTTGTGCTCCACTAACGCATTTAGGGAAGATGATGAACATGGAGAAGGGGGGGGGGGGGAGGGTGCGCTCAAAGAGAGAGAGAGGGAGAGAGAAACAGAAAAAGAAGCTGACAGAAAGAGAAAGAAGAAAAAGAGAGAAAGAACATGCACATGAACCCTGAGGGATTAATGTGTTTACATTACCTGGGCTGTGATCTATCACCAACCTCGTCAACTTCCATTATGCATCACATACATAAGCAAGCAACAGACCTGGGAGCCCCTGCAACTCACTCATACTATTTCAATTGGATTAAGTCAGAGCAAATATCTAGGGCAGAGCTCCCACACTGTGGTTTTAGCATTCTGGTAGTCATTTGATTTGTACGTTGTATCACTTTACCGTCATGAAGGCATTGCAGGAAGGAGTACATCCTACATGCCTCGAGAGCTTTGAGTAGTATGGGATTTAGATGATTACCATATGGCACCTATAGCATCTTCAAAACAAACCTGCTATTTAGCCGTGGGTCTGGTTAGACAACAGTCGGGCACGGAAGCGCTCACATCATGAATCAAAATGTACAGGTAGACACTGGTGAGAGGAATAGGGGGGTGTTGAGTATGTGGATTCACCATCTGTGATATTCGCTAACATGAGGTTTATTTTGTCCCAGCTGTAGGAGCAGGCCTGTATTGTGTGTTGAACACTCGGAGGTCTGGCATCACTGTATAGATGCTGACAGTGGAGTCTGCAGCAGGGCCCCTGAAAGAGCACAGAGTCACACTCAGGCTTCATTATATGCAGTCAATTTTCGTTTCGTCACTGAGCCTATTGACTCATTTCTGAAATAATATTACAGGTCATTTGTCTTGTCATGAAGCAGGGAGAATTATCCTTCTTAAAACATCCCCCATTTGGAATAGCGGGTAACGGGTGAACCTGGATACGCCCTATGGATACTACTGTAAATAAATAGTTTTGATAAAACACTGAAAAATCAATGGGTGCTTCCTGTGATCCATCTCGAGCGAATCAATCATCATCTGCACAGCTGGCAGTGTGGTGCGGGAGGACGGCGTGGCAGTGAGAGAAGGGTGCAATCTTTGTCTGATACCTCTCATTTTGGAATCGCTTCTCATAATAGGGTCATCATTTCATCACTTAGCCAATCCAGAGCCCTGCCACTCAGCCTTGCGGGGATCATGGGGAGGAGGGAGAGAGGGGGGGGGGCCCCATCAGGAGCAAACCAAACACACACTCTTGCTCCATACGTCTTCATTCAGGTCAATAAAAGAAGAAGAAATCACAAGAACAGAAAAGAGATCAGAAAATGGATTCTCTCTCCTGAAAGCCACATTGGCTCATTGTGCTCCATGTAAATTGTATAATTTTTCAAAGCCAAATACAATCATCAAATCATGATTTGTGTATCAGCTCATGTGAGCAAGATGAGTATTTATCTGGAAAAAAATTAAACCTTTCTGTATAAACAATCACAGCAACTGCAGGATCCCTAAAAAGCAGGAGAGAGCCAATTAAATTTGAAACAGACAAAATGTGATAGAATGCAGAACTGAGCGTAAAATATGCCTGTGTCCACTGTTTAATAATTATCACCTCAAAAAGTAAAAAAAGTGAATTTAATTGGTGCCAGAGTAAGGTAAGTGTGTGTGTGTGTGTGTGTGTGTGTGTGTGTGTGTGTGTGTGTGTGTGTGTGTGTGTGTGTGTGTGTTTGGGGGGTTGGGAGGGGTGCATTTCACTGACTGCTTGGTGACATGAGAAGACTTCCTCAACATGGATCTGAACAAATTAAAAACAAAGACAAACAGTCAAAAAAATGTAAATACTTTTTTTTTTAAACCTCTAACAGTCATTAGTACTATAAAAAATATAAAACTACAGACACAACCGATGCCATTCACATTTTAAAATGCATGAATAAAGAGGTAAAATTACTGCTGTGCTTTAATAAAGATAATAGCTAAGGATGCCAATTGTTTAGTCCAATAGCATAGTGCACATATGTTTAATCATTTAATAATCCCCTCTTCAAATAAAAAATAAAAATGCAAGGTCAAAAATAAATTACATCCATTATTTGCAGCAGATCTCCCCAAAGCATTTGGAGCGAAAACTGTTTTGAATTTCAATTGGCTTCCAAGTGGCAAAAGCCCTCAGCTAATACATCAAAGAAAAATTGGTGTCAACTAATCGGTTTAGGACACAGATTTAGAATGGTTAAAAATCCCATGAATACTTCAAGCATTTTTTTTTTCTCCATACCACCAAAAGGCTTGGGAGCAGTGCAGCTGACCTTGTGCGCTCCAGAAACCTGTCCGCCACTCGACATTAACTTACTGTTTAACTCACCCGGCCGCGCAAATAGTCCGCCACAATGCATAATGTTGTGTAATAATACCCTCTATATCCAATTTAGATTACACTTGCTCCCTCAGGCATTTTAAGTGGCATGCATCATCTTTCATTCGCCTCGTCTTTGCCACGTAAAGCCGTTTTCATGCGTCAATCCCGGGGTCGTTTTCTCAGGGAAAATAAAAGAAGACGACGCGGTAACGAAGAGGAAGCGAGAAAAGTTAGACGCCGTCAAAACAACATTAATAGAGATTTAAAATCGGATCACCTGAGAACAACCTATTGTGTTACGCATCTAAAACGCATATGCACTTTTCCACATAAATAAAGCGCAAAGGAGCAAATCTATACTCACCGACACCTCCTCCTCTATCTGTGCAGTGCTGAGAGTTGGAAGCAGTTGCCATAACCAACTCCTATTATAGGCTCCGTGATCTCAAATTATAGGTCCTCCTCCTACTTCAGAGCCTGAACCAAAGCGCATTACACATGAGACAGACGCTTCTTTTATCTCATAAACAATAATAATAATGATGATAATAATAATATCACCAGTTCTGCAGGTACTTTTGTAGTGGCCCACGTGGCACAAATTATTTTAAAATGTGGATTTTTTTTTTGTTGTACTTCGGTAAAGCTATAAATGACGGACAATAATTTCACTATAAGGGATACATAACCGTAGCTAATAATGATGCTATTTCCCCCATATTTAACATAAGCAAAGAGAACTGTCAGCACCAGCGGATTCAGTTGGTTCTTCCTGTAGCTGCTGTTATGAGAAAAGTTCCAGTAATTAGTAGATTGTCTAAACACTGCAGGAGGCTGTGACACCACTGTAGGTCTCATCGTATCACTGTCATCTGATTATGGTAGGGTCGCTTTGTGTAGCCATCCTTCTTTCTTTATTTCTCCCTCCCTCTCTCTCTCTCTCTCTCTGCCTCTCTCTCTAAAGTGTGCGTCGGCTCCCACTGTACCAGCGTCATCATTCTCTGCTCTCTAGAGGTTTTCAGAGCGTAAAAGAACACGTGACAGCGTGTGCACACACTCTTTAGCAGCGCCTACAGCGATCCCTTTCGGCTTATCTGAGACTTGAACTGGAAAGTCAATCACCAGGATGAAAATGGCTTGTAGATGCCTGATACAAAGTGAATAATATTTATAATAGCCTATTCATATATATATATATTTTTTTTTCAAAGCAACGTTAGTCAAGCGCATCAAGCAAACCAGGTTAATTTAATTATAAAACTCTCTGAATTAGTGTTTGACTTTTTAATCAGGAAATAATTCAACAATAATAAAGTTAATCATATTTTGTTCTTCCCTGGGCTATGGCATAACAGACGTCTAATATTTGTGAAATAGGCCTAAACAAGGTAATTGTCGCTTAACAGTGGCATATTAAATAAATCTTGGCTCCAGTATTTCACCACTGAAACGTATCTGCAGTGATCAAATGAGATTACATCCACTGGTCCAGGCGGATTTGGTGTAGTTGGCACTAATCTGCCCTGGCTTGAGGGTTTATGACTTTCTGGGAGTGTGTATCTGACTGGTTTATTCCAGGATCTATTGCAAAAACTATTTAGCCGTCGCCCACAGTAAATCGTCCAAACACGGCGCAGACAGAACATTATTCAACAATCACAGTACATAAATGTCGATAAGGCAAAGTTTGTTTACACACAGCAACTGTTCTCATAGATGTGTTCGGCCAGCTGCTGTTTGCGCCATCTTACTTTTACTTTTCAGTAGTCACATATCTTACCAAAGAAAAATTCGTCTGGCGTTAGAAAGTCGACGTGCACAACAGTCGTAATCCATTTCAAAACTCCCATTGCGGATTTTAACGCAAGGCGCGCGGAGATCACGGAGCATCAAGTCTGTTGATTTAACGCACATATACTTAAAATGACGACATTTTACGAACAAAGAAAGATTAACAAAAAGAGAGCACAGCAGTGGAGCGCCTTTTTTAATTCCTGCCGGTATCTTGCAAGCACATATCCCCACATCCTGGCACACAACAGCCGATTTGTTATTGATCAAGTGTGAAAGTGACGGCTTCGTGTATGGGGGGAAAAAAAGAAGAAGAAAAAAAGAAGAAAGTTGGGAGTTGACAGACTCGCATGATGTCGCCATCCAAAGGGGGGCTGCCAGGCGCACTTGAGACTTACTGCAACGAGCCTTGTTAAAGGGTGAAAAAATAGAGAAATAGAGAATGAGACGGATTGTTAGTTAATGCGAGAGAGAGAGAGCGAGAGAGAGAGAGAGGGAGGGAGGGGGTGAGAAGGAAGAGCGAGAGAGCAAGAGAGCGAGCGAGAGAGAGAGAGAGAGAGAGAGAGAGAGAGAGAGAGAGAGAGAGAGAGAGAGAGAGAGAGAGAGAGAGAGAGAGAGAGAGAGAGAGAGAGCATGGATTTGGGCAGGGCTGTGGTTACCCAGCATAAACTCGCCTTTTCCTTCGGTGACTACACCCCGAGAGGAGGAGCATAGTAAGCGTCAGGATCCTCAATTTTTCAACTTAGCATCTTGGCAGGACATTTTCCCAAGCAAACCCCCCGTCCGACGGGTAAAAAAAAAACTTCTGCGCGGGCATGAGAGCGAGGGTTCAACTCAGATAAGGGAGCAACAGAAAAACAAAACGAAACAAAACAGCCGACGGACAGTGGCTGGCTGGCCGGCAGCGACCAAAATATTCCACCCAACACCTAAGCCTCTCTTTATTTAATCACTTTTACTTTTTTCCCCTTCACCATTGTCATTTAGAAGGAGGGGGGGGGGGGGAGACAGGCAGCTGGTCTGCAGACACACGGCTCTATGCGCTCCGACAGCAGCGCATGAGAAAATAAAGGGAGGAAAGTGCGCAAGTTAAGTGGCTTAGACTCTCCGGGCTCCAGCATGGCGTATCCTCAGGGCTACTTGTACCAGCCGTCCGCTTCTCTAGCCCTGTATTCATGCCCTGCGTACAGCACCAGCATGATATCGGGACCCAGAACCGAGGAACTTGGGAGATCCTCTTCGGGATCTGCTTTTGCGCCCTATGCCGGATCTACCGCGTTCACCAGCGCCTCGCCAGGCTACAACTCCCACTTGCCATACAGTGCGGACGCGGCAGCGGCTGCCACATTCACCTCGTACGTGGTGAGTAAACTAAAGGTGATTATTCAATCTAATAGGAAATACAAAGCGAGGACATATTCGCTCGTTATAGAAGTCCAAAATACCCACTGTGCATGCGGAGCCAAGCGATTAAGAGGGAAATGTGCGTCACTGGGGAGTGCGTGAATATAATGTTACAGAATGTCAGGTCAAGAAAACATGTTGTTGAGGAAACAGAAGTATTTTAACTGCGTTGTGTGCTATTACGTGGCTCTTAAGGAAATTGTAGTTTTTGTATGAGAAAGCGTGGACAATGCTGAGCCAAAGCTTTATGCTCATAACCGACGCCGTGTGATGGCAATTTAGGTCACTGCATGTTTCCTGTCATCATATTAATTGTGCCAGTTGTAAAACTGAAATATTGCAACTTTGGACAAGAGAAAAACGGAGGAAAATTGTCTTTCACTTTTGTTGTTTTCTCGTGGCAGCACACGCAACTCATTCAGACGTGGCTGCACTACAAAGGCTGTTCCCAGTAGAATAGGCAAATAAGCACAAGTGTATAAGGCCCTTTGTGCATAATGTAAATACGTTATCATAATTGCAAATTGTAGAATTTTAATGGAGAGAATAAAATTCGCTTCATGCTGACATAATGTAAATAATAATAAAAACGCATATAGCAACTGAAATTGCAAATACCCAGTCATGTTAAAAAAAACTTCATACACATTAACTTCAAACTTGAACTACTGGATTAAAACCAGTGCATTCATGTATGTGTGTGCGTGTGTATGCGCGTGCATGCGTCGGTGCGCGCAAATGACCATGCGCGTGCATGTGTTCATGTTTGTGTGTCCTTTTAACTATTTTTGAAGCAGTCCAGAAAAATGAATGTGAGCAAACTTTTACACACTATTTCATTATTATTTCTCTGTATCACAGGGTTCTCCCTATGACCACACCACGGGCATGGCCGGCTCAATAGGATACCACCCTTACGCATCACCCTTGGGCACCTACTATGGTGACCCAGCATATCGTAAAAACGCAACCCGGGACGCCACCGCCACCCTGAAGGCCTGGCTCGGCGAGCACCGCAAAAACCCCTACCCGACCAAGGGAGAGAAGATCATGCTGGCCATCATCACTAAGATGACCCTCACCCAGGTGTCCACCTGGTTCGCCAACGCCAGGAGGAGGCTAAAGAAGGAGAACAAGATGACCTGGACCCCTCGGAACCGGAGCGAGGACGAGGAGGAAGACGAGAATATTGATTTGGAGAAAAACGACGACGACGAGCCAAACAAGCCCACAGACAAGGGAGACTCCACAGACACAGAAGCAGGTCGGTGGTGCAGAAAAAAAAAAAAAAAAGGCAAAAAAAAAAATATCATCAATTTTTCATCGCAGTCATTTCCACTCAGGGTGCGAAATTGATTGCTGGTTAATGGTGGTATATTATTTATAATGGGACAATTGCTTTAAATAATAATCACCTTGAACTCCCCTCGTTTGACTTCTCGGGGGCTGAAATTGCTGGTGACGCAAAGTGTTTAGCAGTCAATTTATCTTTAACTGCATAATAAGGATACAGCTGGTGTATTGCGCTGGGTATTCGGCAAAAAAAAAAATCGCCTTTGTATGCTCATTATATTCCAGCTTTGAACGGTTGATGAATGCTTATTATCATCATGAGCGATGCGATAATAATTAGTACTGAAAATTATATTTGTGAATTAAAATAGTCAACTCGCTGATACGCTCAGACTTTAATTATATCACATTGTTCGTGTTTGTGCAACACTGTTGTACTCTTTCATAATCATGGGGAGCAATTCGCTCACCTTTTTTTACATCACACATCTTTATGAGGGACATTTATAGCATGTGCTACAAATGTTTTTAAGGGAAACCTGCATAAATAGCCTAATTATGTACATCCGATTCCAGTTTGCCTCGCGATCGCCCGAAACATATGTTCCAGTTTCATCAACGTTTTAATGTCACGCTTATTTGGCAGTAACTCTATTCTTTATTTGTGCTTTAGATCATAAACTGCTGAACCCAGGGGACATAGGCTGTGACAGATTTAAAGAGGAGAACCATGGCAAAGACACGGATCCCCTTCTGAGCGACTCGGAGTTAAAAGACCAGGAGGAGCGGACTACAGACTTGCTGCCGGATTCCGCAAAACCAACCACTTCGTCTCCCTCGGCGGTGCCCCGAGGGAACCAGGCCGCTGCGCAGCAAGACAAGCCGTCAGATTTGAGCCATGCGCCGGGTACGGTGACCAGCAACGTGACCTCTGTTATCCACTCGCCCCCTTCGGCCCCGAAACCCAAACTCTGGTCCCTTGCGGAGATCGCCACGTCCTCAGACAGGTGTAAGGGCAGCGGCGAGGCGCCACAGGCTTGCCCCGGTTTGGGTCAGAGCGCGGTAATGGGCACCAACGCGTCTCCATCACGGTCCTCCCCTCATTGCCCGCTCCCCAACAGCACGGTCCTATCCAGGCCTCTGTACTACACCTCCCCCTTCTACCCCGGCTACACGAACTATGGGGGCAGTTTTGGACATCTTCACAGTAACCACGGCTCGGTAACCACGGGCTCCACGGCACATTTCAATGGATTAAACCAGACTGTGTTAAATAGAGCAGAGGCTTTGGTAAGGGAGAGCCAGAAAGTCAGAAGCCAAACGCAGATAGATCTTTGTAAAGACTCCCCTTATGAACTAAAGAAAGGTATGTCAAACATTTAATACCTGATTATTTTCCACTCACCGCGGACTTTTATTTATTTTCCTTGTGGTTGCATTAAAAAAAGAAAAGAAAAAAGAACAATGATGAAGCAAATTCTGAGAACATGTTATTTTCAGAGCAAATGCTTATCTTCAAAGTTTTAGTTTCTGAATGGTTAATCCTAAAGTGTAAAGAGAATGGTCTTAATCGCTGCAGCCGCCTAAGTCTATTTGTATTAAAGACTAACATGTATATTTAATGTAGCATTTTTGTATTTAAAATGGACAACACACTATCTTTGAAGTAAATTATGGAAAGAAAATATATGCTTGTGCAGCGATTATTTTTGGTGAGCCATTGGCTTTGCCTGATATGTGTCAAAAGTGCTTCAAGGCCAATTTATCTACACGAAATATGAATTCAATTTTGCACCGTGACAGATGTTTCTATGGTAGTTATCATTTCAGAAAAAAAACATTTTGGTAGTGAAAGCTCTGACAAACTGAAAGTAAAGGCCTACATTCAGCATAAAGATGTTGGAATATCTACACAATAAAAGGGTTCAGTTTCATTTTGGGTCGTGCAAATATTCATAGTTTTTTTTTTGTGACTGAAAAATGTTGGAAACAACACGGAAGTACATTTTGGTCAATGGCTTATCACTATTTTATTTTTTCTTTGAATACAACGAGGCCCTCTTTTTACTTGAGCATGACTCGAAAAGTGGATATTGATATAATAACAACACCGAGGCGCAGTCATTTAACCCAATTACCTATCGTGTTTTATGCAGAGCAATCAGGTGGTGAACTCTGGTAATGAGCTCGATTTTATGCCAAATTTAGAGCTCATTACTATTTTCCAAGGCGTGGCAAAGCTGTTAAAAGGGACGCGACCATGCATTTAGAACATACTGGCCTATTATATATCATTAATGGAGAGTCTCTTTAATGGCGCGTTAGATGTGAAACACTGGTGTTTGGAGGAAAGGGAGAATGCTGTCATGCACACATGCAGAGTCAGACCGAGTCTATTACACTGTGCAGCCGGTAGCCAGGCGCTGTCCTCTAACTCTTCCAACTTCTGCAGGTAGGTGTCACACTTGCTCCTAATTTCAGGGGGACTCTTTGTTAATCCGTCACGGAAACCCATCCCTGATCAAATGGCCTGGTTAAAAGGAAGTGGAGCCAATGGGGCACACACAATGATCACAGTTATTATGAGGATTATAGCAACTTTGACAAGTGGATAAAAAAAAGCACAAATTACATACTTGACCGACATGCAGAACAAAAAAAAAAAAAACAGAAGGGTATTTCCAAGGCAAACTGAAGAGAGGTGCTTTTTTTTTTTTTTTTTTTGCTGATGATTTATTTATGCTGGATTTATACATTCAACGAAAGAAAAATAAAACAAAACAACAATTTACTATTATTATTATGATGACCACTATTGCTATTATCAAATATTATTTTGAGGCATTATCAGAAAAGGAAAAGATTTGGGCCACTATTACTTATAGGCCTTTTTTTATTATTTGACCTGCCATTTCTGACTAAAATTCGTTTATTCTGTGGTTTTTACAGTGTAAAATTCAAACGGTACAGAATTATTATTACCATTATCATTATTATTATTATTATTAATGTTGTTATTGTTGACCTCCACTGAAGTGGGACAGCATGCTCTTGTTTATGGCTGCCATTAATCTCCATAGTTTACTTTCCCCTTCTCCAATTTGAAATCTCCCCTGAGGTTTATATAATTCCCTTAGCCTTAATGTCCTCTACTCGGGCCCTCTATTTTAATCTGACAGAGTGTGCTGGAGCAGTGATTGCGACACATCAGCCGGCTAAATAGCATAATTATGTTTTTTCTTTGCTGATCCCCGGAGGATTGAACTGTTCGATGCAATGTCCCCTCAGAGAGTATTAAGAGTTTTATTAGATATCGCGTCGATTTCTCAGAATTGATTGAAGAAGTAACGTTTCACAGGGACAATATACACACTATTTCTGCGGTGTAAATCATCTGTGTGGGAATAGGTAAACACTGAATTTTTTTTTCGTGTGTGTGTGTGTGTGTGTGTGTGGCGGAGGGGTGTGGGGTTACAACGGTGCAAACCAAACGCAGAGCCGGGTGATGGAGTCATTCCGATTAACTTTCTTAATTTAAAAATACACGGGGAATGTTCGGAGGATGATCTGCCAAACTATCCCGAGCAGGGAACAGGAAAAGACATGTCTGACGATCCTCTCACTATTGAAACAGCCTTACAAAAATCAGACCACTTTTTTATACAATGCTGTTTTGCTGTAGATGTTATTTTTTATTTTTTTTACATATTATAGGTTATAATATATTTGTTTTTCTCCCAAGCATGTCCACATTTAGCATTCAGCTCTGTCTCCCCAACTGCTGTTTATCAAATCACCCAGTGGGAGAAAAGGCACAAGAGATATATGCTCCTGAAGAGTCTGCATCGAACATTTGCACTGTAATTAGCCTATTTATTATTATTATTATTATTACTATTATCATTATGTTTAAAGTAAGTATCATATATTGTATTTCCATAGCATATATCGAAAGTTTATCTGATGTCACTGTATTTCAGCTCAGCTATATAAGACATCGTATCGTGTAAAAAAAAGAAAACTCACTAATTAAAATATAGGATATATATTTGATCGTTGATTATACTTGTTCTATTTCTGGGCGTGATGAAAGCCAGTCAATTAACCCCATGATTACTTGGAGGAGCGGAGCGAGAGGATGTGCAACCCTTCATCAGAGGCATGGTATAGCCTGCAGGGGAGATGCTCCATGCAACTTAATACAACTTGGTCCCTGGCTTCCCCTGCGCTTGAATGGCGTGTCGGTTCATTGTTGGGATTGCTACAATGTGAGAATACTAAGTAGGGGTGAAACCGTTCCCACGTGTGGAAATGGGGGAAATAATCCGACAGGAGAAGAAGCAGAAGAGAAAAGAGGAGGATAAGGTCTGTACCCTTCACTCCGACTTTGTTACTGTTGAGCGTTCAGACGCACAATCCGGGGTGTTTGGAAAAAAATGCTTCTTATTACTCTCGTCATATCAATTAAACATTTTTTTCTTCTTCTCCAAAACTGGAAATAAAGGCCATTTGAATGGATAGGCTACGTGAATTATAAAGGCCGCGACTCACGGTTTATTTAAATGTAACTATTAGGCTAAATACTCCTGCTTACACGTGAACAAGTAAAATGTACCTTTTTTTGCCAATCGAAAAAAATGCATAATTAGTATTTGCATATTGCTCTATCGATAGAGACACACAGTAAAACTATCGTATTCTTTGTCAGAACACCAGCAACAGCTTCTCCGTCGGTTTGTGTTAACTCTAAAAGTAGATACGACAGTGTTGGTGTCATCAGGGAGACTTTCAGTGGTGACTGAAAATAGTGCTAATATAAGACTAATGAATAACAAGAGTAAACCGTGGTTTCATGTTTGTTTAAGACACTTTTGGGAACGGTAGGATCTAATGAAGTGAAAGTTAAGTCTGGCATCCGTGGCCCCGTTAAATCACTTTATTATTGTAATTATCTTGGCATCCTGTTGTACATTCATCACTGGTATTATTGGCGTTGGATCAACCACTAAAATATCTGTTTTCCTATAATAGAAGTTTACAATTCTTCAGGCATAAAAAACAAAACAAAAAAAACATAAGCACTAGCCAAACTAAAGCATACGCATTTTAGAGGAGAGCACGTGCCATTCAATTGTTTATATTAAATGCCATTTGCCTGGTGACCCAGTGGGTCCCGGTTTACCCAAAGTGCAAGCCTGAAATGTGTTTGGCAAGAGATTCGCTGCAGGGGCAGACTTGTGAAGAAACTTGGAGCTGAGGACCAAACAGATTAGACACCTGCCACTGGACAGCTCTGTGCACGCCTCTCAAATGCTACTGTGTCGGACCACAAGGTGAAACCCAAACCTGCTGATAAACACACTCCCAATATCACTGAGGGGATTACTCTGCGGACCAAGCGGTGCGTCCGTATAAACAGCCCACCGATAAAGAGCCCGTCTACACGGTGGCACTCATACGCGTTGGGGGTCAAATTTTGCTCAAATGTGTAAAGAGACACCCGCTGTACTTGACCCGCACAGGGTGTGTGATCAGCAACACGGTTGTGACCTAATGTGGTATACAAGTGGGTTGAAATAAAAGGAGGGTGTTTTTTTTATTTATTTATTTTTTTTCAGAAACTGGGTTCGTTTATATCTGGGACTGAAATGCAGTCGGCTGTTGAGATATTTCTTTCCCCTGGATTTTCACTTTTCCACTTTTCAAAAATAGCCCTCAACTTCAAAAGCAAACAAAATATCACTGTGATGTTTTACTGGGACCCGCTGTGCATCTGATGCAGACTTGTATTTCTAAAACATATGCAGTATATTCTATAGTGCTGCAATAATACCATTATAACAAATTGTAGCGTATATGTGGCTCTGAGTTTTTCAGTCCCTGCATGATGTGTCACTAGAATATGAGCAGTCAGTTCTTTTTCATTAAGTTCTAAATGTAAAGAAGTGAGCGACTCTTCTTTAGTGAGGAGTTGAGCAACTGCTCTTGGCTATTTAATCATCATCATTTCCTAATTGAGAAGGCTAATTGAGGACACAATATCTCAGCTTTAGTCTTCTGGCAAGACTGAACACGAGACTTGAGTTGACAGGATGTGAGTCGTGTTTGGGCCTAAAAACTTGTAAAACAGATTCAATTTTACTTTGAATCAAACAATTGACAACTGAAATGTGTGTGTGTCCACCTACTTTTTGGAATCCTGAAAGAAAAAAGAAAAAAAAGTCACGTCAAGGTAACTTGAGTCTCAAGCCTTTGGCACCACCAGCGTTCATGTTAAGTGGAGTTATAAAACGGTCTTGAACACCCTTTAAAGCGACCCAGATAAGGTGACAGAGAGTGATTTACCACTGTTTTTTTGCACTTCATGGACTGTTTTTCTATTTCTCCGTGGAGTTCCTCTGGGAGAGATTACACGTGTAATTTTCAGCTGTGAGATGGTTTAAGTGTCTGTCCACCCCCCAACATAAATAAAACATTTCTATGAAGAAGGGGAAAAAGGGGGGGGGGGGGGGACCACTAACGAAGAGTGATGAACTATGAAGTCCTAGGAGGCCAGGGGTTGAGGTTGGGAGAATTGAGGCATTCAGGTCCAGTGGCAAATATAAATCTATTTAGGTATGCTTGGATTATCAAATTGTGTTCATAATGCAAAACCAAAATTAGAAAAACAAGATTCTTTTTTTAAAAAGGTGATACTTTCAATTCAAGGATGGATATCTTTATACAATCAGCCTAAATTATCCCAAAAATGTTTCAAGGACGCAGACAAGTTGTCTATCTCTAATGTAGAAATGACGTAACACAAACAAATACCCACAGAGCGCTACTCTGCGAGCACCTTGACTCCTTGAGAGGAGCGGCTCATTGACCAATCTGCTCTGACAGCAGTGTGGCGTGAGCCTCTGACCCTCTGACTGCAAAGGGTCTGTGTTCAGTGGCCATGTAAGGGCTCCCCGGCGCTCAGACTAAGGCGGTGGGGGGGAGGGGGGAGGGGGGAGGGGGGAGGGGGTTCTGCCCTGCTCTGGAGAAGGCGACGTGTGCACACACGGACAGACACTAAAAACACATACATGCGCAGGAGGGACTTAAACTCCACGCCAAAGCCCCCAAAGGTATGCACAGCCACAGAGCAGCAAGTGTGTACATCCAGTGTGGAGGAAGAGGAGGAGACACCGGCAGGTTCTTCCTCCCGTGAACATGTACAGGTCCCGTCTGTACCCTCGACTGGCTCCTCCCTCACAAGGTGAGCAAGTTCAGCACCGCTCCTGCGACACTGACTGACGCCTGTGTTTTGTGACACAACCCTGATACTTCACATCCTCCTCAGCAGTTTTCATCACACACAAGGTAGTCAGGATATTTGTACATACGTAACGTGGGGATTTGTTAAATGGTAATAAAAGATGTGGTTTGCGAGGAAACATTAAGAAGGGGCGTCAACATATGTGTTGTAATGCCCTCTGATATTACAATATTAATGGTTGTGATGAAGATTGATGAACTGTTTTCTTTCAGTGACTTCAGAGGGTCCAGGAGGGAGGAGGGGCACCAAGCTGCCTGACTGTTTATTTACATTTGCCCTTTTTAAATGATCCCTTTCTTCTCAACATCTGCTCCACATTACCACACAGATATCTGTCCTAATGACCGCTATAATGCCCGTGCTCACACACACACACACTTGCTCCAACCTGAGCACTCACACATACCAACACTGCCTGTAACATTACCATTATCCACCGTTCATCTGGGACACTTTACCCTCTCCAAACCACCTTGCTCAACAAATGGACCTTTTCTCACTGCTGGCCCTTTTGTTTGCTCCGAGCTTTCCACTTTTCTTCCCAGTTTGGTGTAGTCTGATGGATGCAAATGGGCACTTACTTAATTGGATCAGTTCCCAAGATGGAGATAAACGGGGCACTGCCTTTTTTTTTTTCTTCTTCTTTCTCCTCCTCCCCCAAGTTATTTTAAGCCGCGCTCAGTTCAGCGGTGTGCAGAGAGAACGTTAATGAGGAGGGGCGAGGAGACGCCACCACTGCTGGACTCATTCAAAACTCTCTGCTCCAGACTGGCCCTCAACTCCGACACAATGAGGGAAGGAAGCCGCATGGGCCCCATGCGCCACGGTGTCTCAAAGCCAATTTAGTAAAGTGCCTGCGAGTGATGCAACTCGCAAACCGTCCAATCAGGACGCACCACACCGGCTGCTCTGGTTTTGGTGCATGCAGGTAGCTGTGGGGTTGTGTCATTCAACAAACAAATTAGATGGCAGTCAAATCTAAACATAAACAAGGAGGAAAACAAATCAGCTTAGTTCTTGCCCATGCCTGCTCATGTTACACTTGACACCTGAATATTCTAGACACAGATGAAAAAATATTTGGTGGTTTCTTTTTCTCAACTGAACGCTGCCGCTACCACCCATCCAAAAAAAAAAAAAATCAAGCAGTGGCTGCATGCCAGTGGGAGTGTGTTGGCTGCTGCATCCTGATTAACAGAGTGGTTTACAGCCAACTCCAATAGGTAATCTCATCAGAGAGGGGCTTTAAACAGATAAAGACCACCCCTAACTACCACCCCCCCATCGCTAACCCCTCCAACTGCATCCCTTCCCACACGAGACCTCCCATCTAACGCACTAACTGAGAGCTGCTAATACCTGGAGAAGGCTAACATGGCCAGCCACACAAACCAGGCTCAAATCTTCTATTGACCTCATTTTCAATAAAGAAGCCGTTTCCAGTCTGATGGATGATTTGTTGGTCTTGCGTGGAATGGCCATCTGGATGGAAGGATATGATCGCTGTAGTAGGTATGCATCACCTGCCAGCTAAGATTTCTCTGTATGGGCCAAAGCTTGCAAGCTGCAGCCATGTGTCTGTCCATGCGTCGCACTCGTGCTAATATGTTTAAATCAAGACTAGCTTAAAAAGAAAGAAAGAAAGAAAGAAAGTAAGAAAAAAAAAAAAAGAAGGGCCGATTGAATTTTGCACCATATGGTCACTATTGGCTCAGTTTTTTCTTCTTCATCTCAAGTCAAACATGAGGTTATTTTGATCCAATATGAGAAAATCCCTGGTTGCATCTGGAGACATAACAGCAGTTCATTCAGTTATCAAAAGCTTTGTACCCGGGCCTCTTTGTTAGGGAATAAAGAGGAGGAATCCAAAACAAATCTGTGAAAGAGCTTTGGCTGTAGTAAAACCTCTTGTCCCACACAGGCTCCCTTTTTTTGTTTGGGGAGCTCAGATTGGGTTCACAGTAGCTGCACTTTAAGTATAGAAAGATCTGATTTATTAGCTTGTCAGGGGAAGCATTGTTCAAGAAAGCAATCAAAAAGCACTTACCTAGCTCCTCTAAAATTACTGCTTTTTTCACTGGCTAATTTGTGTAACTCCCATGGAGAGGCTGGCAAAGAGTTTGATGAGGCATATAATGATGATTAATGAATTTATTGCCCTGCTGCTCATCAAACGGTTGTAGTATATACTTCTCTCCCTTTCTTCCAATGTGTTGCGCAGGCTCCAGAGCGACAGAGATGAGATAGTGTTGCCCTCCTCCCTGCTACCTCCCTTTGGCAGTTAACCTGACTGACCTGATGGGCATGAGAACGTACAGGAGGGTCTGTGGGCAGATCGGGAGCACAATGGACAGTTTTTACTGGAAAGGCAAGCAAACCTGCTGCAAGGTACACATGCTCTCAACTTTCAGTCTCTGATCACTTTTGTGGGAAACGCCGGGGGTAACCAGATCCACATGGCTTCTTCTGCCCTCCACAACAACCTCTCACAGCCCCCCCCGTTCACCAGCCTGAAAGAGAGCAAGAGAGAGGGGAGAAAAAAAGCTTTAGTAATGAGTCAACAAAAATCAGCAAGTACGCAATCTATGCAGGAGGCGCCGTGTTCGTGTACAGCATTATTCAGTTCAAACAAGGCCTGCTCTCAACACAAATGATGATTAACGACCGGCGGGTTTGTGTGTCGGTGGTGGTGCGCTTGTAAAGCGGTCACTATTGGGTCAAAAGCACTTCTACATATTTGCTAAATAAGCCCACCCCCTCCTTCCAGCCTGCTCCCATAACTCTGAGGTCACGCATCTCTCCGTTCAACATTGTGTAGGATGTTTTACACTTGATTACACCCCATGCCTTCCTATCCCCTGCTCTTTGGCCAACTGTGCTTGATTGAGTCCCCGCTTGTTCACCAATGCTGGCAACTAAAGAACGCATTGTTGCAACTCCAAACCCCCCCCCCCCACCACACACACACACACACACACACACACACACACACACACACACACACACACACACACACACACACACACACACACACACACACACACACACACACACACACACACACATCACACATCCCATCCCTACCCCCACCAGCACACACTCTTTGAGATCAGCTCCCAGGACAGGCTGTTTCTGCATTCACTGATTCATTAGGTTGGTCCCTTAAATACATCAAAGAGCTCGTTCTCTCACACAATAAACCAATAAAAGCAATTATAACCCCGTATCTTCGAGGCAATGTTGATCTCTCGGGTGTTAACGTTAGATAATGAAAGAGCTTGATGACATAAGTTTTCAGAGAAAGCTCACTTTCGGTCTCTTTCTAGTGTGCATACGCTTTCCCACTGACTGGGGTTCTTTCTACGCACGCAGTGCAAAATAGCGCATGCCACAGTTTCTCCCTCAAATAACATGCATGTAATCTGCCCATAAATCATAACCACAGAATTTGTGGTTAAAATTAGAAGCCAAATAAAGTCTTTGAGAAGCCAAAGAAAATATATTGGTGCTTTAGCTCTCATGCATTTAACATTAAATGTAACCAGTTAAAGTTCTTTAAATATTCATTGCCCTCCCTTGCTCGCTCCCTCCTCCTGTTTGATGGAGTGGATGGAGAGGTTTAGGTGGAGGCCGCTCTGGCTCTGATCACCTCTGCCGCTGGCATGGCGGAGATGAAATGCGTTTGTCAAAAAGGAGAAATTGAGATTCACTCAGTGCTGCCTGATATTGCTTTCATTCCCCTTTTCTCAAAACAAGAGTCGGCAACCCAATCAGGGGAATCGGCATATGCAGATCACAGCGATACATTTTTCATGAGCATGTTTCGTCGTAAAGCAGATAAAGAGGAAGAAGGGGAAAGTGGTTATTAAACAAAAGATGGAATCAGCAGAGTGAAAAATGGTGCAGAAAATGAGGTTTCTAAATGGGTGTTTTGCTTCACAAGCCGTTTCAGTTCTCTGACAAGTGTGTATATAGTACAACTTATTGTACTGCATACAGTACGTTAAATGGGAACAGTTAAACCTCCTATTATGCAGTTTGGTAGTATTTCTAGAATCTACATATTTGAGCCACATCTTAAAAGAAAGACTTTTTTTTCTGTCTTATTGGAAACACATTGAAGCGACGGTCAGCAGGTTCACTTGCATATATCACCGGATATAATCACACTGTCTGTCGCCTGTGGGAATCCTGGAATTTTAATGAATGATGCTTCAGCTTCCATACACGGGCTTTAGTCTCTCTGGATGGGCTGAACGCGTGTGGAGCAGACCTCGCTCGAACAACATTTGCAAATACTTTTCATGGTTTATTTTAGCCTAAGGTGCTTGATGGCTGGAGTTTGCCACACAGAATCGGAGGTATGTGGGGATGCTTATTGAATCACAAGACAAAAAGAAGTCGATTGTATGTGGGTTTATCTTACAGCCCGAGTGTAACTGACAGAGTAAACGCTACATATGAGAGAACATAAAAAATGGATCCCATGTACAACTCTATCCAATTTGTGTATATGTAGCCAGAGCTAATGAAAGTGTTTGTGGTAAATTAAGATGGGCTTGTGAACAAAAAGTAATCAAAATCCTCCCAACTGCTAAGAATAAACTGTGAAAATAACTAAAATGTTTCAGTCATTAAGCACAATCAATATGCCTTTGAGCACAGCATTTAACCTCCCTATGCTACAGTAGAGCAGTGTGAAAGATCACAGGTGCTTCGCTGATGTTTTCTGTCAAGTGTTGGCCTAAAATAAACTGAAACTGGTTTAACTGCTTTCCAATGTTGCAGCGCACTAGCAGAGGACGACTGCAACATCTCCTTCAGTCCTTGACCTGTCGACTGACTCACGAATGCACCAACTTCATTAGCGGGTCACCAGTCGGCGCTCGCACTGTCATTAGTAAATACATGAGTATTGACACACACATATACAGTAAAAAACCTTAAGCACATTATGCCATCGACTAGAGCAGCGCTACCTACAAGGCCACAGAGTTGATGAGGGGTCGCCCAGCCAATTACAACTGTTCCACCTGAAGCAGTCAATAGCAAGTAAAGCCGTGATTCATTAACAAAAGTGCATGGATAAAAATGCAAAGCGAAAAAGAAAAAAAAAAAGATATATGGATCGTCATAATATGCGTACAGCTAGACAGTCCTAGTTTGTGTGCATAATTGCTTTAATGTGGGCTATTAAGCCTAAGTGGATATGATTTTACTGTCTGCCCTACATTCAGTATGATCACTGCCATGATCAATACTTATGATTTGTAAGTCACCAGCCATCGACGGCACGGTGTGATAGTTTTGACCTGGAGAGAAAGAGCTCTTTCCTTGTTCTTGAGACGATCAGAGGACACATGGACGCTGGAGGACAAAGGATGAGGACAGCAAACACCCAGAGACCGACTGATAGACTTTATCTTCAGTATATATGGGACTTTTACGGACGCCCACCGTTTTTACTTGCACATTCACATCTTTAAAGATGTATCGCGCAGTGAGTCCATAGAGATATTAAAAAGACGCCTTTTTATGGCCAGGTATAATATGCCGACACAGATAATAAGTCTGGCTTTTGGAACTATTAATATTCAATGACATCAAATTCAAAGTATGCAGGCAGGAGGGAGGCTGTACCGTTGTGGGAAGGGGAACGATTCGAGGCTCTGACTGGGCCTCTGGCCTGTACATTCTTTCTCAACACAAGGCCTGTTTAGAGGGCTTCGCCGTGTATGGAAGTGACACAAACGCGCGGCATTGCAAACGCGCGCTTCAGATTAGACGTTGAGCCTGAGTGACTTAAACAAGAAAAGATAACTCTCGGTATGGTGACAGATGGATAAGCAGCGCTATCTCAGGCTGTAATCTTGGAATAGTTTGAGACACTTTGTGTTTTGGCAACAGACGAACACGATATGCGATCTCCCCCTGAATGAATGAGCAATAGTGTTTTTAAGAGCGAGGGATCTGCTCTTGATTCGTGTTGTGTTTTGTTTTTACCGTAGGCGATTAGACACATCTGGCACGATCACGCCCCAAAATCCAACAAAAATGTCACGGTAAGATAATACGAGACACTAAAAGTCAGAGACACCACAGGTAAATAGCTTGCACATATTTCAGGGTGACTATAAAGTATCTCTTTTCTGGCTATGATATATTATTTCACAGATATATATATACGTGTCTGTGCATGTGTAGGTATGTGTGAATACACTAAGTACTGATCAGTCATCTCAGGTTCTCAGGGACCAAGGCCAATTAAGATGTACTTGCCCGCGATCAATAAAGAAAACATCAGAGAGGAAGAACTCCCAGCCTCATTAGACACTGGTCAATCAGCTGTTGATGAAGATCTCCCGTGTGCATGTCTACATGTGTCTGCATACACACGTGCATGTGTATTTTACAACAATACACTCGTTCGCAAATTAATATGAACACTTTGATACACTCTGGGGATGTATGTAAGCATCAAAGACTTTTAAGTGTCGATTAAGACACTTAAATCATTTAAACCTCTCTGATCTCCCTGCCAGTCATGTCGTGTATGTTATCCAGTGCAGCATTATTCTCGTATCAACTTGCCTCGTGTTTCCACTCAAGCCTACTCTGACCGCAGGCATTTCTTGACCAGCTGCTGGGGCAAAGTTTTACTGAATTCCGTCTTCGCTCTCTGTATGGGTGAATGAGGCCGAGTCTAAAGGAAGCAGGACCAGAGGCACCTAACACAACACAAAGATCAAGTGCTGGTAGCATGAGTAGCCAGAGTACACAGGGCTATTAGATGTGAGTGATACGGTTGAAGTTACTCCTGTGAACTTTGCCGTGACTAGACGCTTGGTACCGTTTTTGGAGGGGGCTGTTGGGGAAAACCACTTGAGTTTGGGGCGTGGAGGGGTGTATGGCCTAACAGTCGATATTTATCCCAGCAGCCACACAACTCCCCTTCGTGTTTCCAGTTGGATTCCACTCATGAGTGCTGCCATTCTTCCCCCCATTGAGCTGAGGCAACACGTGTTTTTGTGGCCACACTCTCTCTTTCTCTCCCTCTTGTCTTTCACCCTCTCACTCCCTTTCCACCAAACCCGGTTATTAACACAAACACTGTCTGACACTTGTTTGTGCTTTTAATTGCGTCTGGATGTTATGTCTCTTGTGAACACATACATTAGCATTTCTCTGGCACAGCATAATCACTCCTCCAACCACAACACCATGCAGGCAGAGCACAGGAAATTACCACATGCAATCATGTTTGCTGCACAAGCATATTTGGCCTCGCTCGGCTCCTGCATGGTCTGCCACTAACTTTGTGTTGGGTTGTGAGTAAGTGCTCTTTCATTAGAGCCCAGTGTAGTGACGGCAAATTGAATTATAGAAATAATCCCTCCAGTAATGTCAACGTATGAGAAGGCTATGAAATAATGTGGAATACAGATTACAATGATGAACTGACGTTTGATAATTAGTATAAAGAAGTCAGTATCTATTAACATGGAGCTCCTGTTTACAACAATGTACACGCTATATCACCTTTTCTACCTGTAACTGTGTGATAATCAAAGACTTCGTAGTAAAACTGAAATGATTCCGATTGTCGGAACGCATTTACATTTTTCTCATGTTACTCTCACTGATATAACACGACCCACAAAGAAAATCTCCCACTCTTCAGGACTCTCCACATACTGTGAACAAAGCATTGGCGTGCCAAGGATTACACTGTAAAATATGCATGTCCCAATGAAATATGTATATAGCCGTGTGTCATCAATGACATGGCTTCTACAAAGGCTACAGCGAGTACACAGGAACGCATGTTTCTCTGATTCTATTCCCTTGACTTTAATTGGTGTAGACACAAGAAAAGACTCATCTGGGGGAATAATTAAGCCCGACACCAATGTATTTGGTGTGCATCTTAACTCGTTTCACTGAACCACTCATTTACTTTATTTGAATAACTCCTAGAATGGTAATAAAAAAGCATGCAATAAAAGAGGCTCAGTGCGCCAGCCAGCATTGTTTCGGAATTAAACGCCCAGAATATCTTCAGGAAATAAGATTGTTTTCCTGCGGATGGGGGCCTAATCTACTCAGTCATGGTGGTTTGAAAAGGGAATGTTTTCAAGTTTTAACAGGGTTGGTTCCAGCATTCCCACCACCACAGTGATCTAACTACGAAGAGGGGCTTCTCTTTTCCTCTCTCCGCCACCAAAGGGAAAGGAGGTTACATGGATGAGCTGTGAATTACACCCTGGAACTGCCTAAGCACACCAGCTTGGATGCCAAGGACCTGCGAAGTGTCACTGCTGATTAAATGATATTTATCAAGATGAGCACTGAATCATCTGCGTACAGTAAGGTGAAACTCTGTCCTCAAAGCAGAGATTAAAGAGAAGGCTTTTTTGGATTCATTACAAGAACTAAGCCCAAGGCTATAGGGCCACCAGATAATCCCCCCATGAGTCAGACTCCCACAATCAACACAAAAGCATTAGAACCATAACAGTTTGACAACAGTCAAGTACAAGAGGGGTGCAACCAGAGGGAAGCGATGTTAGCTAGTTGCCTCTAGCTGCTTGGCTCTGGGTCTCAGGTGTCTTCTTCTCTACAGGTATGTGTTACCATAATAGAGTAGTTAAGAGGGCCTCTTGTCGAGGGCCCTTCCCTCCTGTCTCGGCACACTGACTCCAGTGTGAACGGGGGTGCCTGGCCCGGTTTAGCGCAGTCTTGTTGGATTGACTATTGCACAATGGAAACTGTCATGCGGCTTGTAATGTGTAATTGAACTTGGAGCCATTTTGCTTGAGAATATTCAGACCCAGCTCGATTGGATTTCACTTGGAAAAGTCGACAAGCATCCCGCACGCCGTTTGCTCAGAGGCTGTTCGTGTTTTTGGAAGCAGGCTGGGGAACACTTCTCAAGAGTCGTTTTCCCAAATGGCTACCATGTCCGGTGCATTTGCACCCTTCTCTTATGTCCCCCAAAACCACAATCAAACCCACGCCCTCCAACCCCCACACTGCTCTCTCACAACCCACCCCACCCTCGCTGGGACTGTTTTGTCCTCTGGAACTTTCATTATGTGTCGAGGATAAAAATACAGCAGTCTGTGAATTTACGGTTCGGTCAGAGTTGCCATTGAAAATATGAACTTTTCAGACATTCGCCCTGAAACCAATGAAAGAAAACATAGCAACCGCAGCGTTTATACAGAGCCACCGCAACATAGAGGCCTATAGTCACTGCACTCACACTTACAGCTTCTTGGTATTAAGGCACAGACACTTTAGGCTCTCCACACACACACATCCACCCACAGTACACATTCATACAAGCATATAAAAATGTAAACACATCCACATGTGTCCATATGAGGAACATAAGCATCCAGTGACAAAACATGCATATATCTGCACGCAGAAAAACACACACACATACAGAGACAGATGGTTACCATAATCCAATACGTCCTCTTGGATATGTTATAAATGTTTATTAACTGTGCCATTTCTAAAGGACAGTCCGTATATCTTATTCCTCTCCAGTGTAAACCTCTCGTACCCATTTCAACCTCAGACACTGATGACACATCCTTTTAACCATCCCTTTCTCTTGCATGGACACATGACTCAATGATAATGATAGTATTGAGTGTTTTATAGAGTCATAATTATAATCATCTAAACCTCCATTTCTTGGGAGTTTATGTCCATCTCCGCCTTCCTTTCTCTCCCTCTCCCTCTCTCTTTTTCACTGACAGCTGCTTTTCCTGGGAAAGTGCCTCTTTTCTGCAGACGATAATCTATTGCCGTCCCCCCATCGCTTACATGTAGCTACATGGTGAGTCAGTGCTGTAATTCCGTCATTAGCTGGATAATGTGTGTGCTGTCTGTGTGTTAAAACTCTAAGTGCCAGCCTTGGTGTGACCCCGGGGCAGCCTGTGGGTTTGACTGATGCCAGTCTACCCACCAAGCGTCATTTGAGCTCTCTATAATAGTTTTTTTTTTTTCAGCTCATTTTGGCCTCGATCGGCTTAGGGTATCAGGAACTTTGCGCGTGTATGTGGACTAAATGCTGATTCTGCTCCTACCGGACAAAACTTTTCATGTTTGGATCCTAAAGGTATCTTCTTTTTTTTTTGGGGGGGGGTCTGAAAGTTTTAGGAGCTATAAATGAAAATAGGTAACTCGTAGTCAAAAGCTGTATAAAACAAACAAAAAGGATGTTCTTTGAGTAAACTGCCTCAGAGTACGTGAAAGCTCATGATTGTCTCCCACTGCACCTTTTTTTTCTTTTTCATAACCCTACTTGTTGACTGCTTGGGGACACGTCTCCGACACAGGATTCACATCAGTACACCTTAACCCCAAATCACCTCCAGCCCCAGCCCCTTTCTCCACACAGCATTCACTGCACTGCCTGCCAAAGACAGACACCTCTAAATCAAGAGTGGAATTACAGTAAAACACGGGTCTTATTACACCAATACTTTAAGATACATAGAAAGACACAGCCAAATTGATAAAACATGTCTCGGCTCAGTCCCCACCTGTCTTTTTCCAATAACAAACCCGCACAATTAAGTTCTAAACTCTGCCATAAATCTTCCAGGTCGCATGTTTAAAGAGTCCCCCCAGGCAGGCAGACATTTGCTTTTGATTGCAGCATGAAGAACAAAGAAAAAAGTTTCTGTCTGGGTTTTTGAATTTGTATCTCATATATGTGTATATTTACACCTTTGTCGATGTACATATCAAAAAAACACAGACAAAGTTCTTTAAGAACGCACACAGACACACACACACACACACGTACACATGCTTCTACTCTCTGCATGTGTGTGTCTCTGTGTGTGTGCGTGTGTGTGTGAGCGCACAATGTCACATTCAAACACCGTATTCAATCACAGATGAGCTCCTACCAGCCCATGACAAATCTCCACCTGTGTGTGGGATCAGTGTTGTTGTACATGTGGGAGCTCGCCCTGATCCCACAGCCTATGCACTATCACCTACCACCCGAGGCCCCACATGACTGACTGACTGATGGGAGAATCTCACCTGACAAAAAAGCATCAGTGATTGATCACCAAGGCTCACCTGAGCACCTCAGGGGACCCAGCGTGCCCGGGACTGCGGGCCCAAGCAGGTGCACCTTTCCCGGGCTTGTCCACCTGACACCCTGGGGCGGATTCCCCAGCACATGGATCTGTGTGGTCACCACCACAGCGACGTGTATGTACACAATCCACCGCTGACTTGGCCATGACAAACATAAAACACATATACACTACACTCCGGGGACGGGAAAATTAATTAGATGCTAAATGATTTATGCTTTGAGACAAGTGTCTTTTCTGTCGATCTCGATAGGAGCCCACTGACGAAGTAGGTCTTGGAAATAACCTTGGGCTGTTATACTGACTAGTCTGAGAAGCAGGATTTCGTCTCATTAAAAATAAATGAGGCCATTTTACACCATACAAGAGCAGGCCAAATTGTGCTACGGAAAGGACAATTAGCGCAGAATCAATCCCTCTCTTCCGGTTTCCTTTTTTCTCTCCTCTCCTCTCGTTTTGTTGTTTTATTTTAGCACCATAATGAATGCTATAAGAGAAACACATAAACCATGAGATTCTTGGAAGACGAAGGCAGACAAACCCCCATCCCGCTCATAGCTATGTCTGGATTGCCTTCTGCGCTGAGATAGGAGTCAACATGTTTAGCGACATCAAAAGAAAACCTGATACCTTAAGTATAAGAAGATTAACACTTGCAGTGATCTTGAGCTTAGGCTTCTCCAGGACTTTCAACAGACTGTGCCAGAAGGGACAATTACCGATGAATTGGCACCAACATCTCGTAGTTATTTAACAAAATCTGGCACAGTGTATAAGCTCTCGTCCTTAAGACTTCCTTTCAAGTCTGGCCCCCGTATCAGAAGGCTAACAGATTGGGGAATGTGACGAGAGCAGACAGCAGGGGAATCTGCAGGGACACTGAAAGAGGGAGGTGGGGCAATAAGAAAACAAGCAAGCAAGACAGAAAGAAAGAAGAACAAAGAAAAACAAAGGAGACAGAGAAGCAAACAAAGAAGCAAAATCGTATCACTCAGTAGACATTTTGTTTCCCGACTTTAGGCCTGTGTCATATCTCAGGGTGGATATTTGTGGTGTGCCAAGCTCACTGGTATGCCTGCGTTTATTTATTTTTCTACTGTGCACCTCGGTGGACTCAATATGACAACTTTAGGAATGTGACATTGTGTAAAACAAATGCTGACAGTCTGAGACAGAGCCGGAGCTGCGTTCAAAAACATGCACTTACACACACACACACAGAAAGACAGAAATTAAAAATACATTTTAATCGTTTAATGATTTGAATAGCATATTATTTCATGATTATTGCTATTTAGAGGAATTCAAAGCACTTAAATGTCCCACACTTAGCTCCAGGACACCTGTAAGAGATGCTACGTTGCCACAAGCGCTCTGCTAATCCTTACATTGAGCACCAGGCACTCACCACAGGACTTCTGAGGGTTTATAAAGTACACTGCTCTTTACACACATATCACTCTCTATTAATCCAAAGTACATACTGTATGCTTGTACCTACAACGACTTTGTACAGCGAATGTAATCTGCCTGTCAGAGGGGATGCCAAAAGAGGAAGCCGCATGGGGGAGTCATCGACAAACTCCTCAGACAAAAATGTCTCCTTCCCTGCAGGTAACTCTGACAGCGCCCTTGCATTTCACCTCCAGAACATCTGAGTAGGGGCAACAACTTTGGTGGAATTTCTTAATAACTGAAGTTGGAACTGTTATTTTTGTGAAACTTGCACCGAGGTATATATTTAACATCAACGTTGAATTAAATGGTGCTTATAGCGTGAAATTAATTTGGAATTGTCACTCAACTCTGCAACTCCATAGAGCTTTTAGCCTCTTTACGTTTTATGGTTTTGGCTTCATAAACCACACTTTTACTGTTAGGTTAGGTCTCAGTTGCTCTCATCAACCCTGTATACCTTTTCCAGAAAAAAAAATAAAGAGCAATATTTGATAAACACATGTTACCTTCCCAGCACTTACTGGTAAACATATACATAGTTAGCAACTGACTGGTACAAAACAGCCCAACATGTAGCCAGTAGCTGGTGGAGACCAGGAGGAAGAAGCATGAATATTCCACTTAAATATATCATTTGCCAAATTTACTCTTGTTATCTTGAACAACTTTATAAGAAGTGGTTGTCCACCTGGCCACATATTGATTAATGCAGCTTTGAAAAGTCTGTTGTCAACTGATTGTTTTTTGGGACAGTTCAACTGTAAGTAGAACAAAAAAAGTTGTCTTTGTGTGTGTGTGTGTGTGTGTGTGTGTGTGTGTGCACCAGTGAGAAAATTAGCAGCTACTTGTCAAGTGGACATTTTGTGTGTTTTTAATAGTACCGATAGTCTGTCCGATGTCCATGCAACGTGCTTATGTGATGAGGTAAGAACTATGTGGAGCATTCGTCTCTCTACACGTCGAATGTGGCTGTTGAAACGCGGGCTAAGTGTTTGGAGGCAGAGAGCAGCTTTCAGTGTTTCTGCTCTTGATTCAATAGAGTGCTACCGAGATCTTAGACATTAACCCTTCACGTTGTCAAAACAAATCTCCGGGAAAGATAATGACACGTTCATTTCTTTTCTCACAGAAACATCAATGAAACTATTATTTTGAACGTGTCTGCAAAAATGTGTCACTAGGAAACCTTTACTCTGTCATCCCTTTTAATTCCTGCTTGAGGCGACTAAAGCGTGATGAAGGTATTCTTGGTTATGCTCAGGCAAGTAAAACCACTTGGTGATGGTAAGAGAGAAAAAAAGGCATCGAAACAACAGTCGGGTTAGCATAGTACGGTTACTGTTGGCCGACTAAAACAAAGATTGTAGTATTTGATCAATGCTGAAAAGTCAACGCAGACTTGAAGTACGAGATGAAATACAAACAAAAGGTGTCTGGTGTTGAGGTGAACTATTCATCCACATTCCTGATCACCACACTTTTCCCTTTCCCTCAGCTACACGACCATCCCACTACTTTCTGAATTGGCACTAAATGCTAAGTAAATCGCTATCGCAAATTATTTCCACATTAAAATAATTTCTAGGAGACTTCATTGCTTTGCTAATGGGAGCGCGAGTGTCTTCTGTCATCCTTCAAAAGCAGTTGGTTTACATCCAGACGTGATCTAAACCATCATCTTGACTAGGTTATAAAAGAGCAGCATGATTCCTGAGTGACTTACTCCTATTTAACTTGTTTCCAGCAATTATGGGTCATCAGCTTGAACAGACTGAATAGATGCCACGGCACGTTCCATGTTGTAAAGCTCCCACCCAGCAAATTTTTTAGGAAAGCTGTGTGTGATCCGACGCAGAACTCTAAGACATGGTAAAGATAACAGGTGACAAGACAAGCGGCGCCAGCTCGTTGTTGGATCTAGAGGCTGCCTTGGGATACTGTGACAGACGTTGGATTCTGACACATCTCCATGGTGGATGGGGAGGAGCAGGAAAAGTGAGTGATTTGGCGTTGTTTTGGAGAAATTCCCTCCAGTCATAGTGCTTTCTCATTCCCTAACCCTCCCTGGAGCGGCTTTGACAGACAGACAGAGGAGACGTGACCTGAAACAAGCGGCTGTTTGATCATCTCCATACCGCTTTCATTCTGTCACAAAGATCTATGCAAGATCACATAATATTAAAAAAGATTTCACTATTATTAAAGTGAAAATAAGCTCACTGGTGCCAATGCATTATATATCAATAACTCTGACAAAATCAATTTTGGAAGTAAACTGATGAGCCAAGGGAAGAAAGAGAAATTGTGATATGTCTCAAGAAGGGTTTAATGTAGGCCATAGAGAGATTTGGCACGTGTGTGTGTGCATGTGTGTGTTCCTGTCATAGAGACAGGAGGAGGGAGCGATTCAAGTAGATCTAAAAGTGTCGAGTGCAGTGAAAGTACATTTTTACTTCTAATTTTGTCCCCTCTCCAAGCCATCCACAGAAGGTTAAGGACCAGTGTGTGTGTGTGTGTGTGTGTGTGTGTGTGTGTGTGTGTGAGAGGGAGAAAGAGAGTACCAGTGTTTGTGCAGACGATTTGATTGAATCTACAGAAAGTGGGCAAACATTATTGTTTTTGTAAGAAAGAAAAAAAAAACACGTTTCTTTACGGGGCTAAAGCCTATCTACAGAAAAATAAACACAGACAAACGCACACACTGCACACTCGCACGCACAAACTCAAAGCTGTCCCAACACCTCATAAAGTCAGAGACTGCCCACGCCCAAAACAAATTTAAAACAATCAAGAGGGTTTGGCTGCAGCAGACTGCTCTCGTCATTACTCTGGTCTCAGTGACAGCTTGCCCTGCTCACCTCATCTGTCTGCCTTCTTATAAAGACCGGCCTTATGGGCAGGCTCACAGCGCCCCCGACCCTTTCTCACACCCTTCCTCAGACACTGGCCCCTAGACCCTCTTCTGACAACTTAGGCATGGTGTGGATATGTTTATTCCCAACCACTCTAGCTGGGGGCCGACTTCCACGCTCAAAGTAACTTTTACACTCAAGCTTTCAACACAGATGAAAACAAACAACAGCATCACAAAAAGATGTTGCGTCATACCTGACAATGTCATCCTGCGAACATTTTATAGAATAAGACGTATGTATGCTCTCACACGAGGATTGGTGCAAGCCTGATTATGTCACGTCCCCAATAACTGCAGCAGTATAAAATCACAAAAAAATAAATAAAACAAGCAACCAATACTCAAGAACTAAAAATACCAAGAGAGTGGAGTTTAAACATATTCCTGTATCCCCAGGATAATCATATAAGAGCAATAATATCTAACCTATCTACCCTTTAATATTCTCCACTGTGACCTTTCACTAAAGATCACTTTTTTATGGTTTAGTTGATTTATAACACAGTTCACAGTGAACAGTGACATGACATCCAGGGCAGTGAGGGCAGCAGAAAAGTCTGCCAAGTCATCACTGAGGCCCAAACCCCAAATGATTTCACCATTGTTCAGCTTTCTTTCTTTTAGCCACTGACACATTTCCATACACCCACAGAAATGTGTCAGCAAACAGTTGGATATAGTTAATCACCTACAATTCACTGACACACACTTTTAATCCCTCTATTTCTGACAATCGCATGTAGAAACACTCAAAAGCAAATCTTTACCTTGCCGCCTCTGGCACACATGCGGGGACAAATAAACGAACACACCCTAACGTAAGCCTCTCCTCCACTGCTGTACCCTGCTGCAGCAGACTTAGCCAGGATTTACGCAGCCCAGTCACAGCGTCTCCATTAATTGCTGAAAGTGACACCATGCACGGTTATTACACGATTATGACATGACAGCTCTCGTTTTTCACCATTAAGAAGCAGACGGGCCTCTGCTCAGCTGCAGCACGGTGTCAGCACATGGGAGTGGGTCGGCAGGGAGACGGGTTATACCGCGGCCGCAGCATGGGGTGCTTAGCTTGCTTATGTGTTGGCACGACACCGGGCTGACGTTAAGACATTCACCACCTCGACGAAACTCAACGCGAACGTCTAAAACTGTGCTCGGTAAAACAAGAATTCAGCAATTTGACCGGTCAAGGAAGCTCACATAAAAGTCAGAAAAACAAAAGCCCGTGCCATTTTTCAGTGCTTTTAGACAGACAAGTAGGAACGGTAGCGATAACATAAATAGTTGTAACCCGAAATAGTGAGTCCATGTCAAGCCTTCAGCAGAGTAGTTTTGGGTTTACAGCTACCATTGCCTTCTACCATCTAATATGTCTCAACCATCATAAATTATGTCAAAGGGCATTGAGATCCCTAAGGTCATGGTTGGAGGGCCTTGCTGGTACTGACAGTAGGGTATATATATATATATATTTATATATATATATATATATATATATATATAGTCTCTCTCTTATTTTTGGCAACTCGCAACAGCTGTACCCAACTCAACCAATAACATTCATTCCCAATCATGGTCTCCTTGCCAAAAAAATGTACAATGTCATTTAATGGCATAATTATGTCCTCACCTTTAACTACAATTATGAGAGAAAATAGATCCCGCTTGCGGTTCTATTAATTGCCCACTTGAAACAAAGACGTCAAGGCCGTATGGATTTTCTGCCAAGGAAGTCGTGTGTGGCTGTCCCTCTCCTGATGCGAGATGGTTGTTGGGGGGGGTTGAAGAAGAGGATGTGAATAATGCATTACAAGGTAGGAGGCTGGTAAGGAGCCGGGGCTGAGGGAATTTAAAAGGCATTTGTGTTTGTCACACAAATCAGGAAGTCTCGCTGCGCTTGGAGGCAAATCTGAATCGACGGCTGAGAGCGGAGGATGACACCACCTTTTCCACAGAATCCGGGCCGGAGAAGGAAGCAGTCTGACGAGAAAGCGAGAGAGGACTCGCATGTGTGTGTGTGTGAGCATTTGATTTGAAACAGAAAGAGAGAAAGAGAGAAAGAGAGAAAGAGAGCAATGTCAGCCTTTCTGAGAAAAGTCAAACACAATTGAAATATTGGCCCGGTAAATGGTCCAATCATGGCTGAATAGAGGAGCGCGAGTACAATATACATACTAATAATTACCTCTCATTGTGTGAATGTTCATAAATACTATATAATATTAACCGGAAAATTATCTCTAAACAAACATTTCTACATTTTTGAAATGACCGTTTCTGATGCTGTTCTCCAGAGTGACTTACAGTAGAGTGAGGCATCAGCAGCTTCAGAGTCACACTGTGTGAGGTTGATAATTGACCTTTGGCTGTTAGGGATCAAACTGGCCAATTATATTAGGTAAATGGTGATCTCTTTAATCTCAACCCACGCTCTTGGCTGCTATGTTACAGATAGCATCTGCTACACTGATTTTCACAGTCAGAAATAGATACCGACGATTCAACATTTACCAGCACCTACTCTCATGCATGCGAGACCTTCAGATGAATGAGACCCGCGCTCAGGTCAGACATACTAAAGATAAAAGCCATTGACCTCTGCACAGGGAGAGATTCTCTTCCTGCCGGGCATGCCGTGCTGCTCTGTAGCTTGTCTGTCAGCGACTGTGTGTGTGTGTGTGTGCACGAGTCTATTTAAGATCATTTGTGTGTCACTGTCTGTGTCTATGCAGCAAGGGTCAACCTGGGCTCCTGGTGTGAGCCAGTAAGGCATGTCTGAGGCATTCTGGAGATGGAGGTTGCTCTTAAAGATTTTCACCTTGCCTGCTTTGGAAAGGAAGGGGGGGGGGGGGGGGGGGGGGGGGGGGGGGGGGGGGGGGGCATGACAGGAGACTATGGGAATGGACAACTGGGTGAGTGTGAGGTTGAGCTGTTGCCCTGCTACTGATGAAGAGGGTGCGGAGGTGCAGACAGACAGGAAGCAGATCACACTCTGAGACCAGACAGTCTCGAAGCATCGAGTTACAACGACTCTGCTTCGTTCATAGTAATATATACATTAACACTCAAAGCTCTATTTAAAATCCTAATATGCAACCAGGCAATGTAGAAGATGCAAACAAACTAGGGAATGCAACAGTGAGGTTTGCCTAGTTTTTCTGAATGGAATGTGTCTGCTGCGTGTTCCACTTCATTTTCCTCTCTTAATACTTGCCATTATTGTTGCTGTGGTAACCTCCCTGTAGCCCAAATAAGCAAAGACAAAAGCCAGAAAGGGATATTGGCAAGTCCTAGGCCGGACCATCAAATCATGAGGAAGCATCAATAGTGACAAAAATGTGGAAAATGTCCAACTACTCTTCTGGAGAGGAGTAGTTTGAAGTAGTTTCTGGCCTCGCTGTTGACAGGAGATTGCATGTAACTTAAGGTAATGGCACAAAGACCCGGCTGCCAAGCTGAGGCTGGCAGACACATACCAGACCTTCACTTAAAAGGCCGCGTCAGGGGTTAAGTGGTCATGGAAAAGGAGGCAGGGAGCCGCCGCTGAAGTTATTAGGCAGCATAGCTTCTCTCGTCAGCAGGTGGGAGGTGAGATGTGGTGTGACGAGCAGGTGCTGCTCAGGGCCAGAGATCACAGCTGAACTTTAGGCTGTGATAAGTCCAATGCCACTTAAGTTACACCCCCAGCACCGCTCTGACCCTGCATGGTGTGTATATGTGCGAGAGAGAGCGAAAGGGAGAGAGCTGTCGGTAGAAGTGTGAGAAACAAAAGCTCAGACATGTGGATGTGTGCGAGTGCGTGTGAAAGTGTACCGGTGAGTGAGTTGCCTTTTTCTGTTAATGCTGAAGGTATGAGTATCTACATATTGTGTATACATTGAAGAGAAAACACCGACAGCTAAATAAAGTCCAGTCATGAATGACAGCTAAGGCCATGTTTGTCTTTTCATAGTCTTCAGATTCTCTTTCCACTTCAAACATCCATCCTAGTTGATTTGCCACCACAAGTCCTCAGGTTGTGGGGGAGGACAAAGGCTGCCGAGGAGAATGGAAGATGAAGGCCTGTGTGGTTTTGTCAAACGCAAGCGCTCATCCACAAACTGGCGTCAAGCCACAGATTTCAAAATGCTGTTATGTCTAAAGCCATATGTCGACACATGTTCGCGACGTTTCGCGATGACAAAGAGTGGGAGAAAAGGCGAGGTGAGGGATGAAAAGGGCAGAGTGACAAGGCGAGGCAAGAGAGAAGGGGCGGATGCATTTATTTGATGATTACGTTTGTTAGTCACAGCCCCGGAGACCCCGGCACCAGAAGCACTTCCAGCAAACCAAAATCATACACAAACAAACAAAAAAGAGCGGTAGAAAAGACGGGGGATGAAAGTGGAAAGAGAGCAGAGGCACGGGGGGCTTTGAGGATGAGGCGAGGTGAAGTATCGATCATCCATTGACAAACACAATAGAAATTTTAGATGTGATGTGAGAGGCCCCCATCCATAATTTATCAACGGGCCAAATGTGAGTGACGTGGGGTGTGGACAGGGAGGAGCACTGAGTATTGATTAGTGGAGGGGGGGGGGTGCACAGTGCAAGGGGGGCTTCCAAAGACAAGGGGGGGGGGGGGGTTGCAGGGGAAGCTAGAGATGTCTGTGAGGGGGGGAGGTGGAGGGGGACGTAGATGGAGCACAGGAAAGCCATTAAGGATGGCAGTGTTACCAGACACTGGCAGCGACCGCGAGCGCAAAAAGAGAGAAGCGCGAAGATTGGAGGGGAGGGAGAAAGAACCAGAGGGAGGTCAATACCCCCCCCCCCCCCCACACACACACCCACACACACACACACACACCCTTCTCCCACCACCCCGATCAATATGACCATGTCAAAACATAAAATGCATGCTTTTGCTCTTAAGTAAAAGGTGTCTCAGATTTTTAAAAGCATTGATTCGGGGACGGGTCGATGGAAATCAAGGCATATTTTCCTGTGCAAAGAGGGGTAATAACACTCAGCTGATAATAGCGCAACAGAGGGGACTCAACTGTGTCTGCGAGGAGTGCACTGGTCAGATTACTGCACTTCCACCAGGAGAGGTCCCGGGGAAGGGGGCAGGTCAAGGATTTGAGCTCTCGCTACACAAACCGCTGCCGAGATTTGTCTATGGGGAGAGCAGAATGAGTCGATGGCAGTGGACTTTTACTGGAGCATCTGCCAAAAACATTTTACACATTAAAGTGGGGAGTAGCTAGACAAGAACTTCTCACAGGCTTGCTCCTGGGGGAATATGCACCATCAAACACAGCCAGACGGAGCAGATCATTCTCTTTTGCAATGCCAACCGCACAGAGCCAAACACATTCAATGAAAATTATTTTTGAAAGCTGTACTGTCGTTTAAAAACGTACTACCTTGAGGTGATACTACTGTACTAATCTTACGGTTGAATTTGAAGCTCACCGCTTCAATTATCATTTGACTGCGAGTCCGTCACTGAGGGGAAAACGAGCCCGAGCCAGAAAGGTTCTGGGTGGGTTCAGTGGTTTGGGAAAGTTGCTCCCTAATGTGGGCACCAGTGAGGCAGAGAAAAACCTCCATGCCGGCACTGGGGACACAGCACCGCCCATGGAGAGCCAAACCCCAGCAGTTAAAACAGACCAGCACAAAGAGAGACGGCAAAGAAAAACACAAGATGAGAGGAGGAAAAACTAAATCATGTTCCATAATCAGAAACAAAACTAGTGCCCACCACATTTAAGGGCACTGCCAGCGTGCGTCCATGTGTCCCTTGTTGTTGCACCACTTAGCACAGCAGCCACATAATGGGGCTTTAAAGACAATGGCAGCACAGCAGCAATTAGCCTTATCCCTGGGTGTGGCTACGCTCTGAAGACACTCATCTGTCCGCGACCACAGGGGCGTGTAATGAGTGACATGGCATTGCTGTGACACATTAAAATAAACAACATCTGGCTGAACTTACGACAACTCCCTTCATCTATGATGACCCCCTGACCTTTCATGGGTCATAAAGCGGCCTTTAAACAACAGCAACTGCACTGCAATAAAAACGGTGATAGACACAGAGTTTTGTAGATGATATATTGAAATTATAATGCAATGTCTGTTGATTTTTGAGAGATTGACACATTTATGGTTGGTTGGATTTTTAGAGTTATTGCTCAGGGTAGTAGCTAGCTAACCTTCTGGCTGACGATTACAAAGTCTGTCATGAATGCAGCATAAAAGAAAAACTCCAAGCTTCTTCGAATTCAAGTCAAGGACTTCTTTTTAGAAAGCTAGTCACAGTACACACAACAACATTGAAGGGGCCTAGTACAACCCAATAGAGCATCATAGAGTGAAAAGTGCAGAAGTTAAGCTTGGAAAATGTTGCTCCGTCACATACGACTCCAAGGGATCCTTGCAGACAGCTGAATTGTCAACCATGGAACAAGCAGTAGCTTGCCATGCCTTGGTACCTGACAATTGGACAAGATGGGCACAGTGTTCGCTGCAGCCTGAGATTGAACGTGTGTTCCTCTAGATACCCAGCAATCTCTCTAAACACCAGGCCACGCTAACACCTCAAACAACATGGTTTTCAGCTCGGAGAGGTGTATGCTTGACAAGTAGCATTACTCACTTTGGAACATCGCCCATCAAACCCTAAACCTAATGCCAAGACCTTTGAGTTGACAAGGTCTGACCCGAGCATTTCTCTGACACATGTTGCGGATATCGCGGGGCCGCGGACTGGTTAGTCATTTGGTTGGCTGCGTCCCGATTGTGTGTGATCATTTTTCAGTGCAGCACATGAGAATGTGGGAAATGGAAGCCGGCGGAGAGATAATCTGGTCACCTGATCCAGGCTCGGTGGAGGCGATGACAGCCGTGCTGTGCCACCGTGTGTCATACGATGAGGGGGCCAAACGGCAGGTGACTCCCTCTTAATGGACAGATGACCACACCACCGGGAAGACGAGGGAGGAGAGCGAAAGGACGGAAAGACGGGGGAGGGAGGGAGAAGAGATTGTTGATAAAAGCATGTCTGATGTAAGCAAAGAAAAAGGTACACCCTGCATTTGGCTGTAAGGCTCTCTGCTGGTACTCCAGCGACACTGTGTGAAGCCAGCAGGTATGGAAACACTCTGTAGCACATCCATATGTTAGTGCGATCGAGGATGTATACGAGCGCGGAGTGTGTGTGCGAGTGTGTGCGCCGGTGTGTGTGTGTATTTAACAGCTTAATCAATTACTTAACCACTTGCCAAAGAGGAAACAGGATTTGCTCAACATGCCTCCCACCTTTCAGAAGAGGAGTCTACACAAATAGATTATGCACACAGCTCAAACAAAGAACAAAGCATCTCCCCCTCCTTTTGTTTTAAAGGAGACTTCTGGTACATTGTATCAATAGCCACAGTGCTCTGTGGAAACAAAGCCAGATGACAAGTCATCAGTGCGAAGGAGAGGGGGTAACCACACAAACACATCTATATTAATATCTTGTATTACTGCAGTCACACAAGATAATTCCCCAAAATAGATAAAGGACCAGGCAGCGTGCTAACACCCTAATGAATGCAGATGTTATGCGGATGATTTAATCACCGGTCTAACAGATGTTTTTAGGCTGCCCTCTTTCATTAAAAGCCTCCCGCAGCAGATAGAGGATTCAAAGATTATTCTCAGAAGTAGGATATGAAAAGCACGTTAGCTCAATTAAGAAAATTAAATTGTGTACATTAGACGGAGCCTTGTTCAACCAGAAGTGAGCATTTTGCCGGCAAGGCCGGGGCATAATAAAATCAAAGAATCACAGCATAATTGAAATGCACTTAAAAAGGATCACGCTGACAAATGCGATTGTATTCAGACGCTAATGTGCACACCTCCTCCCAGTCCTCTTTAAATCCAATGAAATTGAAACATCCTGGGCTGCTGACCGCTTTCTGATACAATCAGCCGGCCAGCAGCGAAGCATATGCAAAGACGAAGAACGAAACGATGAAAAAATAGAGAGCAGGTAATCGATTTAGAACAAACACATCAGGACGGCACCTCCCACACCGCTACACTCTCCTCACACATCTGATCTTACACCACTTAAAGATCAAAACAAATGAAAGGTGAAGTGTAGAAGTCACCGTAGCCTTATCAGTATTATCCTGCCGAGGGAGACGGTTCACTTCTTTGAGCTCATAATAGCATGAGGCGCATGCTAGAGATGATGGACCACTTTGTGTTTAGCCACAGGCCCAATTAACATGCATAACACATGTACACGCCCACAGGAACACGTTCATATCACATCTGTGTACGCAAACTCACACTGAAATACATGTAACCTCCTGTATGTTTCCATATAGCTCATCTACGTTTCATGAATCAGAGGGCAGGATTGCTTACAGGCTCAATGGGGGGCTATCTACTGTCATCAGACACACACATTCAGGTCTGTGGGAAATCCATATCGTTGTCTCCGGACCAACAGCACTGGGAACTCTGTTTGCAACACTAATTAACATAAAAATACCAAGTATGTTTACAAGAGTGTGCTTCTTGGCTTTGCCTGCAAGTACGTCCCAATGATGTTGGATTAATCCGAGTGTCTAAACTCAGTAAACCATGAATATCCAAGTTTTAAAAAAGAGCAGATCATATTATTATTATTTGCTATTCTCCAAGGCTCTGTCCTGAAGCCTACTTTTCTCGGTACTAAACAGAATATATTAGGCTGAATCATAGTGGTGGTGAAGCGGAAAAAGAGGAAAAAATTACCATCTTGCAAGTTGAAAATCATGTATATGAGAATAAACAACTCTCTCCCTTAACACATTTATTTTATTTAGTAGTGGTTGATGAGTACACGGTACTTGAATTGCAAACACTAAATACCTACACACTTTTTGAGCTTACACTGTTTCACAAACAAGCCTTTCCCTCTACATATATATGTAAGCAAACAGAAATAGACGGTACACAGTTGGACTGCTGATACGGAAACAAAAAAGTAAGTGTTTGCTATTTTTCATGCCATTAACTTGCTGCTGAGCAGAGCAGTGCTCTCTAAGGTAATTCTCTGGAGGAGCCACTAGGGGAGCTTCCAAACCCCTTTTCTGCAAACTTGAGAACAGTGTGTGCAAACACGGAGGAACGCAGGGCGCTAACACACACACACACACACACACACACACAGGGATAGAGACAAAAAGAGAAACAAAGAGAGAAGGAGAACAACTGTTATATTACTCAACAGAGGAGGATGTCGCTTTCAAAATAATTTGCCCTTTTCATAAAAGAGGGCATGGACATACCTGATAATGCACTTTTATCTTTTTATCATCATTGTGGCCCATATCCTTTCATTATTCAGCCATCCGAAGAAAAAAAACAGTTGACGCTGCTGTGTGATACGGTGAACGAGTCAGTATGCTATTGTAGTACAGCAGAGTATAGTGATGGGAATACTGCGCCCCAAAGTACAGAACACACCTCCATTATGCATTACACATCTAAGATATTTAAGCTCTTTGTAAGAGTTAAGTCTTGGAGCCGTGCCGTGTCATTCTGTGGGGGATGATAGGGAGCTTTAGTCATGTCTGTATTAGCAGGATGACTTCCAAAGCCTCTGGGATGGCGTGTTACAACCACTAGCTCCAGTCAGTCCCTGCGTTGATACCCAACTCTGCCTGGCCCTAAGCACCAGATCAGAAACCCAAATAGGCCTTGCATTAAAGGGGATAAGCCTTACCACAGGGACCGACTATTCACCAAACAAGATCAAATGAAACGCTGTAGGTTTATTGTGAGTCAAAATAAATACAAACGCGGCGGTTCAACAGTCCAGCAAGGGGATGGAGCCGAGGAGCAAAGCTCTCATTTCTGTTTTGAGCATGGTGGGGAAAAATGGCTGCATACGGTTTTTTTTTTTGGTGCTATTCAAAAAGTTTTAGGGAGGAGAAGCGAGACTTGAGACCTGTGCACATCAACTGACATGAATTCCAGGACACGTGTTGTCTTCAGAAGTGGGAAAGGCAGTGTTTCCCGTCTTGGAGCAGGAGAACATGGTTCTTATTCTAAGATAAATACCGCCCATCTGTCTGGTGCTGTATGGTGGCTGGGTGTGTGTGCCAACATCGGAGCCCTTCAAGAGACACTTAGGTCTGTGTGTATATTTTCACAGTCTGATTGAAGTAAAACACAGCCTTTAATGTGTCATTTCAAGTGAACACCGTGCCCAAATGAAAACACACACACCTACAAGCTGCACTTAATTGAAGGCTACAGGTTTTCACATAGCAGACAGTTTTTTTTTTTTCCGTCGTTTTTTTTTTTTTCCGAGGGGAGAAGAGAGCACTTTTTGAAATCAATATTCTCAACTTGTTTTCCTGCAAATTAAAGCTGCCATTCTCAGTCTGGTGTCACCAGGGACCAACACTGAGAGACAGATAGGGATAAGAACTGCAGCAGCAAAGTTTTATATTTCAAGCAAAAAAAGATTGAAACGTAATCCTGCATTATCTCAAAATGACTGAAAGAGAGAGAGACGGGAAGACATGCACACCAAAAGGGAGCCCAGATGCTATTTCTGTTTTCTGACAGAATAGGGAAGAATATTCAAAAAGAAAAGAATAAAAATATCATGGCATTATTATAATTTCAATTGTCCCTCGCACATTTCTTTTTGAGCTATATAACATATTAAAGAGTCTGTTACAATAACTTTGCGTTGACATACTTTCCATCCGTGGGAGAATAATTCCATTGGTACAAGCTTCTGCCTCATCCTCCATCTCAATAACATGCAATTGCCTGCAGTTAGTCTACATAGCATGCAATTTACACACAAGACTGCACTCTTCTCGCTGTCTGCTCTGGTAGACCAGGACTGTACTTTGCCATAAAAACAGACACACTCTTCTTCAGGAAGCTTTGTACAGCCTAAAAACCTCAATTAGGTCCATCAATATTTGATGGAATGGCTCTGATAAGGTCCCACCCCCCCCCCCCCTTCCCTCCACATCCTCCCCGCTCCGGTGCCCCTGTGCTGGCGTGATGTCTTTAATTGTTGGCCCAAAGCACTGGAGACAGACAAGACTTTGTTTTCTCGGTAATGGATGGCTCTGTCCCTAACACAATATTGAGACTGGCTGTTGTGCAAGCATGGCCGCCGCACTCCTGACCTGTGGTGAGAGTGGAAAAGGATATGGGAGAGGGATGTTGACAGTAGTGGAGGAAAATGGAGTCATGTGATGAGCACTGATGTGCATGCAGTATATTAGTACACACTCGCACTTGGTAGAAGGACAGCAAACCATATGAGCTCAATCATTCCCTGACATCACAGCAAACCCCTCGTTTCTCCTCCGCATCCAAAATCGTACAACAAGCGAGCAGGCAGGAAGCATCCACGCCACGCCAAGCTCTTCAAAACTATCTCGCACATACTGCAGGGCTGTTGAGATAAAATAGGAACAAGGGGAAAACATGAAAGGCAGTCCTCACCCGCCCTACCTCCCCCTATCTCCTCCTCCTTCCTCTGGCGTGTGTTAGTTTCACCTTGGCATGCGGCGATCGCATTCTCTATCCTTGCCTGTGCTCCTCTTCCAGGACCCCTGAGCTGTCCTGGGAGGTGCCTTTGCTAAGGGATTTCTCTTCATTGACTTCCTGGGTAAATTGATTTTAATAGCCAACACTTGGGGCCTTTTTCTCACGGTCTCCGCTTTCAGCAGCGGCAGGCTCCGTCACGCCCTGCCATATTTCTCCACTCAGGACGTCTGGGCTATTTTCCAGGGCTATTGGAATAAGAACTGACGAATCCCTTTCAAGGTCCCAAGGAGATAATCTCCTGTCATTTCTGATTTGCATAACATTATTTAAAATTTAATGTAATGGCATTAAGATATAGAAGACCCTCCCTATTCTGTGAGCACCACATCTGCTTGTGGTGTGTGCACAAATGTGTTCATTTTGTGTATGTGTACATGCAGAGAGACAGCACGGTGGGGGCTCATCTCTGACGGGGTAACAGGAAGCCCCTCTCCTCCCTCTGCTCTTCTCTCTTTCTTCCTATCTTCTCAGAGCGACCCCCACCTTCCAGTCCATCCCAGCTAGTACAGAATACGACGACACTGCACTGAGATAATCAACAGATAGCTCAAAGCAGATGAAAGAGGTATCAGATCTATCAACACTCAAACACACACAGACAAAGACACGCGCACACACACACACACGAGGAGCAGCTAACAAAGCAGTGTGTTCCAGGGTACAGGGCCAAGGCATAGCCCAAAGGACCGAGGGTCGGATACTATTCCATTTGTCGGATCCGTAAGTGTCCTACTTAGAAAGCTGCAATGGGACTCAATTAGGCTGGAACGAAGACGAGCTGATAAATTAATTTATTAATGAATACAATGGAATGGAGAATGGAGGGATGAGCTTGCTCATTTCTTTGGGGCTAGCTAGGCCAAACAGCTCTACTACAATACTGGGCATTCATTGGGACAGAGATGGGTCAAACAGGGATAACGCAATAGAAACGTTAATAGCTCTGTGGTTGGTTTGTGAGAAGGAGTAGTGTAGTTTCCTAATGTATAACGTTAAACAAAGAAAACTACATTTGGTGCTCTGTTTAGGTCACTATCTAATTCTGATTTCATGTACATTTTTCCAGTGCAATCTCAAAAAACACAGGAGAACACAAACATAGAGACACAACCACACACACTTGCATCCAGACATGAGCTCAGGTAAATGTGTACACAATGTGCGATTGCATTACTGACACATGATGCACATACAGACACACAAAAAAGCAAACACACACAGAAACATGTTATTACACTGCAGACGGACGAGAACACACACACACACACACACAGACTCGTACACACCATCTCTATTCTCTGTGGTAGAGCATCTTCCTCACATTAAAAATAAATTCATTCAGAGTCAATTTGGGGAATGTTTGGCGATGCAGGGCAGGAATACCATCTGAGCTCTGGGAATTGTAGATTGCTTCCCCTCTCCCTAAGGCATTCCTTTTGTCTATCTATTTGGTGTGATTAAAAATACAATGATGAATGCATATTTCTTCCAGATGAATAACTTGAAGGGGTTGGCAGCAGATGAATCAGGAAGCAGTGTGTTGGTAGAGAGACTAGCCAGGTCAGACAGAGTCACAGTCAGATCCTCTGCAGGCCGGGCTTCTTCAGCGTGGTTAGAAATAAAAGAGGTCATCTGGACGACAGTCTATCTCATAGGGCTGGAGCTGGGAACATTTACATTAAAGCTGCAGGCAAGATTTTTATGTAAAAAATAAAAAAAATCTAATCATCATTAAAATGGAGCTGCACAGAAACTAAATTACCATCCAGCAATCTGAGAAACTGAAAATAATACTTGCCCAAATTGATTTCCAAAGTCAGGTTGGCTCACCAGTAATATATTGTTCACGCAAAGCAGTTTTCTGATTAGGAGTTCACAAGCACAAATACGGAGACAGCCTGGCCCACAACATCATCTGCTCCTTAAACACATTTTGTTTCAACTTTGCACTTTGATCCATCACATTCTGAAAAATCAATTTATGTTTGTGGAATTCAAAAACATCACATGCTGCCATTTGGGGGCCGGCCAACGTATGAAAATATTTTGTGAAGCTTTATTTCGATCACAAATGTTAAATGTTGGAAACAACTGCACACAAAAACACAGCCACAACGGTTCTTAGTGCTAATGTGAACACAAAAACACAAATGTATTCAAGCGCCCACACCCATCCCAACACCATACATCCATAAATACAGTCAACTGGGCACCAAACATGTGAAATATAAGCCTCCCCAATGCCTCGGGAGGGGAAGGGCTTGAAGGGGAGCGTTTGAGGCTCATATCCCCAGTAGAGACTGCTCCTGGCAGGGCTACTGAGTGCCTCCCCTCCCATTGCCCCCTACAAACCAGTAAAAGAGGAAGGCCCTCCTCTCCTTACATGTCAACTTCAGAGAGCATGCCTCTTGCTGCCTCAAAGCTTTGATACCAAAATAGTCCAGGAAGCCTCTGTCTTAAAAATGCCCCAGCAGACCTCGATTCCGAGGATAGAGGGAGGGAAACGAAAGAAAGGAAGGAAAGAAAACACGGGAGGACTAGATCATTACTGGGAGACAGAGAAAGAGGGAAAATGTATGGGTTTCCTACGGTTGCCCAACACTGTAGTGTGCTGCAAAACCCTCAAGCAATATGATTCAATCTTGACCTGCAAATACATCTTTGCATTGCACTGCATAGGATGAAGAGGAAACGAGTGAAAGGGCCTTACGGTAGAGCCAACACTGGTCTCCTCTGACACCCTTGGCTTCCAGGTCTTTCAGAACATCCAGCATGCGTCATATTCACATCAATAATACATACATTATATTCATAGCATCGGAGTGAAAACAATGCTTTAATAATGGAATTTGAGGGGAGTTTAGAGAGCAGAAGATATATTGAATGTTGGAGAGGAGATGGTCTGTTTTTAATGATCTGCAGCTGAAGTCAGAGAGAGAGGAAGAAAGAGAGACAGACAGACAGACAGACGGTGAGACACCATGTGTCAGTGTTGGGAGGGTGTAACATACAAATCCAGGTCTCTACAGAAACATACTATTTGGTCCGTCACTCAGCAAATTACATGTCCACTCTATTGCTAACTATATGAGGCTTTTTCCTGCTATTCAACAATGAGAGAATCCATTGAACTCTGTGCTAAGATAAATAAAATGCACATTGAGAGTACGTATAAACGAAAGTGGGAGAGGAGAGAGAAGAATGCTCCACCAACATGCTAAGCAGAGAACATCCAGTTAAATATGACTACAAGACTGTCATAAGACGGGTAGTGGAGGTTTTTAACGAATGTTTCGCCACCAGGAGAACTTTGTGGCTCGCAGACCTGGGTGTGGTGATGTGAATTATCTTATGATCTATTATGAGCTGGTCAGAGGGCAGATGTAAGAGAGAGAGAGAGTACAGGAAGAGGAGAGAGGCATGATGCTCAGAGTGTAGCTCTTCTTGCTGAGACCGGGATGGACAACGATTGATAGGCCTCATCCAGCGACTACCGAGAGCAAGTTGAGGCCTTTAGTGTATGCTGTGCTCAGAGAGTTAACCAAATATTTTCCGTCATTGACGACATTTTGGAGACCTTGGAGCACGTCTGTGAGTACGGGTCACCGAGCGGTGCTAGTGCAGCTGCGTCACTGGTGCAGAAAGAGAGCATGAAGCGCGATTTTCCCCGTTGAAGCGAGTGCTCGCAGTCTCGGGAGATGCCTGTAACTTCTTCTGTGGTCCCTGTGCGCAAAGACACACCGGGTATAGAGGAAACTGTATGCGACTGTGAGCTCACGAACCTGAGTCACCAATGAATAATTGACAGCAACATAATTAGCTTGGTGCTCTATTGTGTTAGCAGGTTTCCCACACATCCTCGAAGCATGTTCTGCTATGAAGAGAAATGTCAAACACAGGCACAGAGAGATGTCAGAAGATGTATAATTGAAATGTATCAGAAAAATGCTTCTTGGACCTTGTATTGCGTGTTCAGTTAAATACTATGATAAAATAATTATGATAAAATGTAGGTACGGTTGTTTTGTTTTATTAAACCCAATGCTTAAGCACAGCAGGAAACACCATATGTACAAGTGAGTGAACCTGATGCATCAGCTTGTTCGTCTGAGCTCACTGAAGACGATCTTTTACCTTCAGACACCGCTGTGACTCACGGACACCAGTAAAGGGTGGAACACACACCATCTTCCTGTAATAATGTTTGGAAGATGTGCAAGTAAAATCAATACTATTTGTTCCTAGAACAGAAGTGGGTAGACAAGGACATAGATATACTATATAGTAAGGTATGCCGACCTCAGTCACTGCAAATTAGTGATTATCGTTAAGGTTGAAGCACAAACACACACTTTGCTTTTCAAGTGTCTGGTGAGACCAGTTTCCAGTCTGGCAGTAGAATGCGGGTTCAGCCTTCAGAACTTAATAAAAATGGCAATAAGAGGCCGTCTGTCCGAGGGAAATAGGGAAAAAAAATAATTATTCTGCTGTGTGTGTGTGTGTGTGTGTGTGTGTTGACATGAAAAGTGACCACACGGTCGGTGTCGTGTCTCTGCTCATATTTTCCCTTATTAATAAACAATCTGAAATCTTGTTCGGTATATTAATTATTTAAAAAAACACAAACACTTGCATATACAGTAACGCGAGCGCTGCGGCTGTGTGTGCCAGTGTCTCGGTCCAAAATTCAAAGAAATTAGAAATTGTATTCAAAAACCTCAATGGAAGATTTGAATATTAAAAAGAAATGACATTAAGTGGCACGAGGGCTTAATGTAATGTAATGTGAACACGTTTTTATTGCACACACAGAACGGACAGCTAGCGGACCGTGAAGAGATATTCCCTGGATTTGACAAAAAGTGTATTGGATTAGAATCACAGACTCTACATTTAAGCATGCAACGAGAAAGTCTAACGCAACCGACAGTTGTGCTTGTTAGTACCTGGTACAGCCGTAAGGCTCAATGCTAATTAGTCCACCTTGAACTAACAACAAATCATTTTACCGGTACTACCTGTGCAGTGATACATGGTACACCCCGCTTGGGACTGCTGTAATGGGGCATGGGAGTGACAAGTAGGGCCTTTCCCGGAAATACAGATGCTGGAGCAGTTGGAGTAGATCTCTACATCCTGCCTTTACCTGGACTACAGACAGGATCTCAAGCAGTCTGGCAGGGAGTTAGTGGGGGACCAGCACTTACTGGACTCCTCTCCCTGGCAGGCCTGCATGACTGACTTGATCACTGCCTTGGCTTACAGGCCGGCTCACTTGCCCAGTTAGCCAGAAGGGCCATATTGGCACACTTGCTCATTCTGCGGAGAAAGACCTATTGGTTCATTCAGCTCCAAGCCCATCGACTTACTCAACATATAGGTCCCTTGTTCATTCAGCAATGCAGCGCTAGTCAGATGAAAGCACTTGCACCTGTCAAACAAACTGCTGGAACTGTGATAAATTAATGATCAAATGGCTGACTGAGAACTACAGTGGCACTGCTGAATCCTGTAAGCACCAAAGACAAAGAAATAAAGACAGAGAGAAAGGGAGAGGGTGAGAGAGAGAGAGACAGAAAGAAAGAGTGAGGGACAGACGGAGGGAAAGAATGAGCGAGATGGAGAGAATGTAGGGGGAGACAAAAGAGAAAGGAGAATACCAGAGTGGGAAATATGAAGATAGACGGGGAGGAGGAATAGAAAAAGAAACGAACATCAAAACATATTCAACAGTAATGGTATGTGTGTGTGTGTGTGTGTGTGTGTGTGTGTAGGTGTAGGTGTAAGTGTGTGTGTGTGTGTAGGTGTAGGTGTGTAGTTCCTTGTGCCTTCAAAGTAAGGGGAGCGGTGGGATCATGCATCTCAGTAGGAGCTAACAGTGGCCTCAATTTTGCGCAATACGCACAATGCCGTGGTGGCGTATATTGACCAACTAAATGTGTACCTATTATTACAACTACAATTATCATTAATATTACTCCATAGCATTACTCAGTTTGAGGGGTTCTTTATGGGCAGCTCAAACTGGCTTAAACAAACTCCAAATCAAAAAGCTACCAACCTATATCAGCGGCCCAGTGCCTGTATTAGTTTGTGACGATGTTCCTACATTGCAATAGACGGATACACTTTGATAGAACGACATTTTTATTATAGACATACAAGAGAATATTATCAAATCAAAAGACTGCAACCAAACACAGTCAAAATTCATTATTCATCTGAAGTATATTCTTGGGGCTTTACACAAGCATTTCGTCTCTCTCTCTCTCTGTGTGTGATTGAATATACTTTGGAGGGCGAGAGATTGCTTATGGCTTCTGAGGAAAAAGGGAGATGATGTCAAAAAAGAAAAAGAAAAAAAGGGGTTTGTAAACAACGCGTGATCGTGGGGTTTTGTTGGTTGAAAGAGGAAGTCGCTGTGAGTGACTGGATACTCTGTTCTTCTCGGCACATTTCCATCCCTATTATGTCGTCCAGGCATTGTGACGGAGCGCTGCAGCTCATCTCATATGCAGTTATCCAGCTAACTACCAGCCTTCCCCCTGCTGCTCCACCGGCCTTTGATAAGAACAGAGGGAAATTAAAATCATGAACCTGAATTATGAATCCAATGACAAGATAGCCTCCGAAGGCTCTTTCTCCGCACCGTCTCTCCTGGCTATTTCTTCCTCTTCCTCTTCCTCTCTCTCTCTCTCTCTCTCTCTGTGTCTCTCACTTTTGCGCTTGTTCTTATTTTTCTTTCCATTCCAGTGTTTTCTTTCTTTCACTTTGTTCTTTTTCCCCAACACCGCCCCCCCCACCCCTTCTCTTTTGGTTACAGAGGAATTCAACTGCTAGCATATTCCATAAGAGCAAGAGAGAGACTGAGGGGGATATAGAGGAAAAAAGTTTCAAACGACGAAAACACACAGTTTGATAAAACTGACGAGGGACTCAATTAAGGCTTCCCTGTCAAAGCAAGAGTGATATTTTATTAAGTGGCAGTGTGCCATCCGAAGGGTACATCAAGCGACACATCTGTAGACGAGAGGACTGCACCAGCCGGGTAAGAGGGACACGTGTTGCCACTTTCAGGAAACATCAGTCGAAACTCACTTCATCACGTCTGCTGAAAAATTAAGAAGCCCCGACATTACGATGCTCATTTACTTTTTCATGCACCGCCACAAGTATTTGAAAAGAAAATGCCGCTGTCCTCCTTTTTTCCCTTTATTTCGAAACACATCCAAGCACAAAAGAATTCTGGTATTAGCTTTTGTTACATTACCACCAGAACAAGTGCGACCAAGATTCTGCCACATCAGAAAAGAGCACAAACAAAGGCCCGCACAGTCGCTGTCGCACATGCAGCCTTTAAGAAACAGATTTATAGGGCAACGTATATGCATACTTTGTAACTGCGTCTAATGTTTCAGTTGTCAGCGTGCTTCCATGATTCCTGGTTCAGTATATTAAAACAAGTGAACTACACATTGCAGAAACATTGCAGTAACATGTTCTTGTGTCAAATTGTTGCTAAAAGAATGTTTTTTTGACAAAACTTGAGGCAGAATAAGCTCTTCAAAGTTAAAGGGGTACACATTTATTCAGAAAAACATGCATAAATGTCTGTGTGTGTGTTTGTCTCTTCAAGATGAGCCTGAACTGGCATGTCAGTGTCACAAGAACACTGTGAACTGCTTTGACTGGACCAAATCAATGTATCCTTTGTTTTCTATCTGACTTTTACTTTGTTGTCTCACAAATCTGATGACTGGGTGCTGTTGCTTTGACCCTACCAGACTTTACTATTGTTTGCATATATAAATTAAAACTCAGTCTACCGTTGCATTCATTTTAAGTCGCTCTGGATGAGAGACTCGGTAAAACAGCCGAAATGTAAAACGGATTGCAGCTTTCTTTGTCCATCGCTGAAAAGGGAGGATTTGTGTACCAACGCTATATATACACAAGCCTGGTTGTTTGTGTGGACAACCTTTTGAAATAAAAGCAAACTTAATCCTTCAGAAAGAGAAAACATGGTGGAGTTTTTACAAAGAAAACAGCAGTGCTCTGATTTGCCTGGAAGAGGCCACGGTGTTACAGTAAGATGAAACTTTAATTCTAAAGTCTCTCTTGTAATTTGCTTGTGATTGCTCTTGTAGGATGTCGTACTGCTGAGAAAAAACAGATGCCCCTGTCCACCCACACACACACACACATAAATATGTGTGTGCATGGGTTTACATGTTGTTGTACACAAGTATGGGTCTGCATGCCAACTTGTTCACAGTGTGTGTGTGTGTGTGTGTGCATGTTCACGTGGTGGAGCTGACACTTGGTTGTACAGGAGCTCAGTGCTGACCATACATAGTCTGTTTCATCTAGAACAAAAGCTCTGTTGGAGGACACAAAAGGCCAGGTTCAAAAGCATTGCAGGCATCAGGAGCCCAGACCTAGATACATGAAACAATCAGTGTAAACTTGTCCAGAGCTAAGAGAGCTGTGGTGCACATGCAACAACGGTCCTCGTGCTCAACAGGCACGGTTCTGTCCACATAGGACAAGAATAAAGCTCTGGATAGATCAAACACAGTGTTGATGATTAGCGCAAAAGGAATGTTTTTGTGTTTCCATCATTGATTAATATGTTGCTCCCAAGACGAGCGATCATTTATGCATGCAGTGCACGACCGAAACCGCAGCACTCTGTTCTGTGTAGTTGGCATTGGTGTGTGGCGGGAAAAAGGCAGGGGACATATGTGCGTATGGAATGCCATTTCGTTCAATGTTAAATAAATAATGACATGAATATGTCAAAGAAATAAATATAATGAGGCAATAAATATATAAAGAGATGTAAATAAAAATATACCAATAACCAACATAGTTCAATAAATAGGTTTTTATATTTTCAAAAAAGGCATTTTTCAAATGACAACTTTTATTTATTTCAGGGGTCTTTTATTTCTCGAATCCACATTTATTTTACAGCTCTTTTTATTTCCATCCGTTGTATCTAATTGAATGGGGCGTGGTTAGATTCAGACCAAAGCACAAGAATGAGCTATAGCTAGCTAGCTAGCTACCTCCGCCTCACTCACCGGAGACCCCGCCACTGGAAGACGACTGAGACAGAAAGTTTGCTGATCTGGAGTCTGGAGAGTAGGAGCTGGCTGAATTTGAGTTGCTACAGCCGCTAACTGAGGATCTGTCTCCAGCTCGGTAGATATCGATGGCACTGAATTTGGTGAACAAATGGTAACAGAACGAGCCCTGAAATAAATAAATAAATAAATAATTGAACTATATTGACTAATATAAATACACATCTATCTATATATTTATTGACTCAATAAAGTATTCCACGATTAATTTCATAGCCACATTTATTTATGTATTTAGTTAAAGTGGCAATAGACAGTTGATAAAAATGTTGATTGCACAATGTATAGAATAATGACAGCATCGGCGTTTAGATTGGCTCCTCATAAGCCTTGCTTTTAGGAAGAGGGTAGCACGTGCGCTCCTCGCTGACGATGGAGGCAAAGAAGTCGAAGAGGGAGATTGATAAAAACTGTTCTTGAACTTATATACTGTACATGTAGGTACAAATGAATCTTATATGACAGTTGTGATGAGTGGCGGTGGTTGTGTAACTTCTTAAGGGCACATCTCAATGACAGATACCGGAGATACGTTGACGGATTGAGGCACTGACGAGCGGCAATGCCTAAATCCTGTTTTAATAAAGAGACATATATACACACACACACACACACACACACACACACACTATACTATAAATGTCTGAAGGTCTCACCCCCCTTTCTGTTATTCCCTCATTTCTTCTCCTCTCCTCCACCACTTTCTCCAGGATATTTATGACTGATAGATCTGTCAGCGCTCTTACTAAACAAATGAAAGTTGCAGCTTGTGCCATTGAGGCGACGCTTTCATCAGCACCCAGTGCGCTCCGTTTGAAGTGGGCCCCCCGCCTCCCTTCGTGTACCGCCGCTGAACTTGATGAGCTAGTACTTGGGAATGTGACATTTACATTCAGCTACCACATGTAGCATAACTATGTTTATTTTTCAGCTACAGAAAGCTGATTGGTCAGTCAAATTGTTAAATAACACAAACTTTGATTAGAGTTACATTTGAGTACTTCACCTCTAAGGAAGTAGAAGTCGTGCTTGGATAGGATGTGTTTGACACATGGATGTAGAGTGTGATGTATTTTTTAATACTGCAAAGGGAATTTTGTCCCATCGGAATTGGCCATGTCAGTAATGTTTATGGACTGAGTTCTGCAATGCCAGTCAAGATTTTTGCTATTTTCAACATATTTTTATTTGAGAACGTCAGTGCGAATGAGCGTGTGTGTGTGTGTGTGTGTGCGTGCATATGTGCGAGAGAGAAAGAGAGAGAGATGGTTCAGGTTGTGTTTTTGTTCTATATACCTGCAGGCTGCTCTACTGTGACCAGATACAGGTGTGTTGTCAGCCCAGGGGCATTGTGTCTGGGTTGGCCTAGCTTTGGTCCCCTCGCCATCACTTTGCTACTGTTGCTTCCAAACCCGAGAGACCTCCACCTATCCACCCTCTAACGCTCATTTCCTTATTAATTTCTTTTGCACAATTTGCCTTTACCATTTGATTTTGCTTATTCTGACCCATATAGGCAACGCCTACTAGTCTTTCACTGTTGGCTAAATAGCAGAAGGTTGAGGATCACACAACTTTAATTGCAGGACCAGCATTGCTCGGTTATTTACCCCCCCCCACAATTTTGGGACATGGATTGACGGCTCGATGACTAGATGGGTGTTCTGTGTGTGCCATGCTGATGGTGTCAGATCTGTGTAGCTAGCTTCTGTTTCCCCTAGAGTGAATGCATTGGAACGGATGAATAATAAACATAAAAGTGGGTGAAAGTCAGGAGAGCAGCAGTCACAAAAAGCACTGAGGCCTATAGCACAAGACTACAACACAGAAATGCCTAAGGGATACACAAACTCACATAGAAACCCTGCACACAGGGAGACATAGTAGCACACTTGCAGTCAAACAGGTGCTGAGGAATGTGTTTTGTTAAGTTGCAGCAGTTCATGCACTCGCCGATGTGTCCTCACTGTGAGCAGGCTTCTCAGCTAACGTTGCTTGGTAAACCAAAGGCTACTGATGTTTTCTATTAAGGCCAAATCAAGTACATCAATGCTCTCGAGACACACGAGAGAGAGTACTTTATTTCAAAATATATTGTGATGACTGACATCTGTGGTCTTTTTATAAGGCAAATGTATTTCAACAGAAATTGTGTAGAGCTATATCAATAGAAACACACTGTTTTGTTTCCTAATCAGTTGAATTGTGTGTTTTGTATGCAAATAACAAATATAGATGACAATAAGTCAAATTTAGAATTTTTGACTGTTGATATTATTTTTCGGGACCATGGTAAAAAAAAATAGTCTGGAGCCTTGCATACCAGCTGCTGTAACAGAACAACAACAAAAACAATCTGTATCGGCCGATATGGCTCAACAACTATCGGCGATCCATGTCGGGGCATCTTAAAAAAGGGCTGAGTTATATTTCCTCCTTTTTTTCCCTCACTGATCCAATCCGCGACACAAAGCGTGATACAATCCGAACAAAGTGTTGTGATCCTTGCACCCCTATATACTGTACATATATCCACCTGTTGCAGACAAAATGCTAGCTGTATTTGTTCATGTTTGTTGAGCAGTGTTAAGAATAGCCTCGCCTAAAAGGCTAATTCAGTCAAACAAACTCAAACAGAACTGTGTTAGTAAGCTCCAGGTCTGACCGTTGTTTTGTTCAAATTACTTGTGGCTTGGCACACATTCACACGCACAGACACATAAATATAGACACAAACACATGCACAAAATGTTTAGTCTCCTCCAAATATGCATGTGTCTATCCGAAAGTCGGAGGTAAACAAGTTTAATCATCCTGTTCCACGTCGGTTCCACTGACAGTTTACGTTAACAGACTGGGAAGAGATGAGAAAGGTGGAGCGCCGGGGTATTTGCCCTATTTGAGGCTATAAGAAGAAAAAATTGCAATGAAAGGAAAAAAAAAACCCTCAACAATAAATAGTTAGGCGGTGATGTCACATAACCTAACAGCGCTAATAGGATACACATATTTGTGGAGGAAAACGTAACGGGCCCTTAAATTATGCATTAATCAAACATAGCTTAATATGAACTGACAAGGAGCTTGGCAATCTGGCAGCCATCTGGAAGACAGGCCTGTCAGTCATAGAGAGGTGAGAAAGAGGGATGGCTGAACTCTGGGTTAACCCCAGAGAGAGGAAGAGCGAAGGAGGGAGAGAAAGACAGCAAGACAGAGGAAGAGACAAACAAATACAAGGCGGAGACAATGAGAAGTCCAGGTAGAGAAAGACAGTGAGAGAAGCTGAGTCTAAAGGTTACTCTGACAGATATGAAGACTACAGAAGTTGATTTGGACATTGCTAAAGATGGGGGGGGGGGGGGGTCAAGTATCACTGACGCCAAAACAAGGTCAGAAAGAGAGGCGTGTTTTTGACAGCTCTGGTGAAAAGTATTGTCAGGGTCACCATATCTGTTTTACAAATAGCCACATGTACACACACACACACACACAAAGCTCTTTGTGCTGCACACCTACACACCGCCACACTGCTACTCGCAAACATCAACCAAACACACTGAACCGCACACAGGGCGACGCAACCATCCATTCTTGTGGATTCAAACAAACACACAGCACATTCCACGAGCATCCAACACGCACTTGCTTACGCCCAGACCAACACCTTTCATACTACACGTCTGACTGCAGCCTGTACCTCATGAACCCTGTTGACAAGCCGCGTTGTTGTTGATAATATTGTTGCCGGTCGCAGTCGTGCGCTACAAGTACTCTATGATTGCAGAGCAAAAGCATACAATCAGAGAGCTCTCCAAATGGCACAGTTATACAACCGGGCTGATCGGTTGCCATTGGCAGCCGCTTCATTCCACAGATGGGGACACAGTAACGAGGCGAACAAGAAGAAAACTGACAAGACTGTGATACAAGCAAGGAGCGATACTTCTACCAGCTCACGCTGCACTTTGATTCGCTCCCTCCAGTGGTTAGAGCGATTTAGATTTTAACCGCCTGTAGTGTGCTAAGACTCCTTTTCTCCTTTAAAATCCAAGTCTGATTTCACATTGTTCTCCACCTAAGTTATGTATGACAAACGCCTGGGGCCAAATCACCATCAAAGCCGCACATCGCGGGAACACGGGTGCTTCCGAGATTCTTAGTGATGACAGATGTCACTTTTGAAGTGAGCAAGGGGATGAAAGTGGCGGGATGTGACAGGCGGCGAGAGGACAGCCTCTCCGCCGCGACCTGCCGTCATCAGTGCTGCGGAGGTGTAATGGGGAGAGACTGGAGGGGCCCCGGAAGCTCCAGCGGCCGTGTGGGGTGTCTGTCTCGGGGCCCCAGCGGGGGCCAATGCCTTAAATGGCGCACCCGCCTAGCCTAGCAAGCAGCCAGCACCCAACCTGGCAGCCCCTCAGCCAGTCAGTCAGTAAACCACCCGATCGGGATGGAAGTGTCTCCCTCCGTTACACCGGCTGCTCTGCCAGTGCATTCGTCAGGGTATAGAGAGAATAGCTAATCTGAGGGAACCAGCGGCCCGGAATCAAAAGGGGCACTGGCTTCTCTCCTCCTTGTGTGCAGCAGCGCTCACCTGGGTACTATCCCCGGTGTGACAGAGCGAGCAAGAGGACTCGGTAAACAAGGCAGAGCAATGCAACTTTCAAACAGAGAGGCAGCTAGTGTAGGGAAACCAAAACAAACTCTTAACTCAGGAAATTCACAGAACGTTTTCCCCCTGCCTTCTCCACTGTTCCCTGTGTCTTTATTGTGGCTTGATATGTCACCACTGTCTTTATCTCCTACTTACTCAGGACTTCAAGTGGCTGTCTCTATTTTGCTGGGCCATAAATTATTCAGTGCCGTGTGTCTTCTTAGTATCTGCGCTTTCCGTTGGGATGCTATCTTATCCCCTCTTCTGCAAGATGGGGCTGGTGCTTTGAGACAGAGTTTGCAAAAGGTAACACAGGAACTTCAGCACCGACAACCACTTTCTTAGTAGGAGCTCTTGTCAAGTACATATATTTGTTCCAGCACAAGGAAAATATGAAAAAGGGGAAAAAAAGGAAAAAAAGTTGTATCTGAATACAACATGGCAACCAACAAGCTCCACTGCTGCTACTACAACAACTTGGACTAGTATCTGAGCCTAAAATAATGACAGTATTCCACACTGAGGAGTGTGTTTTGTTTCCCCCTGCGCATGCATGTGTGTGGGTGTGTGTGCGGTGGAGCCCGGGGAGCCTACTGTATGTAAATAGCCATATGAGACTGCATAGCATTACTGTCCAGACATTGAAGAGGTGACCTGATCCCAATTAATCACACAATCCCAGGGAGAACTGTCACATCCCATCTCCATCAGCAGTACCATCCTGTTCTGTCTCCTTCTCTTGTCATCCTCTATTCCTCCATCTCTCTCTCTCTCTCTCGCTCTCTCACGCACACAGCAGACGCTGCACGGATACACTACACCAAGGCCCATCATCCTCTCACCAAACTCCCCCCACCCCCCTTCACCTCCCTCATTTTATTCAAACACACAGGGTCTAAAGCTGACAGGTCAGCTGGCACGGGCCAGTCGGTCCCCACCTGTCCCCTCGCTTCTTCCCCCAGAAGGCAAAGTGCCAGAAGAATGGTGAAGAGGCACTTCTATCTTTACAGCTGCCAAAACAGGATACAGCCGGAAGCTTTCTATCCCCCGAAGAGATGAAATGTTTGCATTGAGTATATATCTTATAGGTGTAAGAAAAATATCGACAAGAGTATCGCAACAATATGTTTTGTATTCATTCTCAAAAGCACTGAATCCATTTTAAATTGATTGGTTTCATTAATTTATTGTTTTGATTGCATAAAAAAGTAAACTTCTTTTTTTTACTAAGATGTTATGCATGTGGTGGTGCGTTCTTTATACTACGACAGCTTCCCTACAATTAGATTTAATCTTATCAACAAGAGTGTATTGGGATGAAGAGAAAATTCAACAATTATGTGTAGAAGGCAGGTTGTTTTAGTAAAATGTGACACTTTTTTAATACACTGGCATTCGTAACGCCAGTGTATTTAAAAAATCAAGAGGCAGATTGAACCTTTTTTAAAAATGTGGTATGCAAGTATATCTTTACTGTTCTCTTGACTGACATGCCAGTGGATGTAAGTCCTTTGAAGCGTATAGTGATGACTGCGTCGGTGTGTCACACACATCCACACACTCACACACACACGCACACACACACACACACACAAGCCTGAGCTACAGCCGTGCAGAGTATCATTAAGAAAATGTAACCAGAAATATGATGTTCCAGATACGTGTCATTTCAAATTTGTGTTGTCAACTCATATTACTTCTGGGAGGAATTCCGTGAGTAGATAAATGATAAAGCATGTATAAAGAAATAAATCTGTCTTCCGATGTAAAAGTGACCAAAAAAGGAAAGAAATCTATCCGACTCCAGTGTGACCTGCACCGGATAGGACTGGTCTAATGAAGTTTGTCTGTTGAATCTATCAGCAACACTTAAATGAAACACATCCCTTTTTTTTCTTATCTTTTTTTTTTTTAGACATACATACAAGTGGAGATCAAAACACCGGGTATGTCTATAAAGCGGCACACTGGATACAGGAGTCATGTCGCACCTTTGTCTTGATTCATCCTGATATAACCATTTCGAGTATTCCCTTTGAAAAATGGAGAACTGGCATCTTGTGAAATCACAGTAGAAGTCAGGAGACTATGTATCACATGTCGTTAAAGTTCTATTGTTTCACCCATCTGTTCGTAGACTTTTTCATGTCAGCTTGTTCAAGCTGTTCCCTTTTGTGCTGTTACAGTTATAGGACTGTGACATAAAAGAAGTCTGCAAAACTACAGGGTAAAGCAAGGTGTTCTGTCCTCATTCAAACACTTTATGACAGTAAGAGAGTTTTTAAAAGTTTGCTGCGGTTGCGTGGCAAAGTTGATACCACATAAAATGTGGTATAAAAGTGTGGAAGACTCTGATTCAAAAAAATGAAAAACCTCTTTGGATTAGTCTCTTTCTCTCACACTCTTCAGCTACTAGTCCTCCGTGTCTGTGCAGTCTCCTCTGCTGCCTCCATAGTTCCTCAGTGGTTATGCATTTGCTGTAAAAACCAGAGTTTAAGCCCAGAGAGAGGAAGCTGGGAAGTAGTGGGCCAAGGGGCCATCGTAGGGGCCCCACAGAGGAACCTGTAGAGGAGGGAAAGACAACATCTTGGGAATCAACCTTAGAGGAGAGGGGAGAAGGGTGGATCTGCATTCCCCAAACACCAGAACCTCCCCTCCTCTTACATCGTCTTGTGTTCTTTCCTAACTCTCTCTGCCGTCTCCTCTTCTCACCAGGCCGTAGAAAAAAATGAGAAACTGGGAAGAAAAATGGAACACTGGGATACGTATTTACAATGGTAATGAGGCCCCATGTGTCTTCCTCCACCTTGTTAATCACCAGGTGAATGAGGGCTGTTTTACTGGGAATCCACAAAGGACAGCAGCAAGTGAAGGTGTGTGTGCTCAACAATCAGTTAAGATCTCTGATTGCAGCACCAGCAGCAGCAGCAGATATGAGACATTAACCTTTACCACAGTGAGAACATCTCCACCTCTCCTCAGAATGTAATGAATGTAATGATCTTGGGACAGAGAACTACTGGAGCTATAGTGTGAGAGAAAGACTAAGCAGAAAGGAATATATATATAAAATTAAGATCAAAATAAATGTTTAACAGGACTTAACATCAATCAGTGATTGTTTTATCAATTTCATATTTTAATATTGCACATATTAAGTGATGACAATGATGGCTTTAATGTAATTTTCCTTAATCTACCATTGACTGCTCTATGTCTTCTTGGGAAAAATAAATATAAACGACGTACTGATTTTGTAATGAGAGCAATATTGTAAAGAGAAGAAAGAGACTCCATCATGGCAGGTACAGTATTACGCTACACTATGTGGATTATGCAGTTACTATGCCTATTGAAAATGTATCTGAAGCAGAGAAATAATGTGCTAGCATTCATCAAAGCTTTTGCTGCACTATGCGAGGGATCCAGATTGTCAGCCTATCTTCAAGACCAACAAGTCAGCAAGATATCTCAGCAATTAAATGTGTCTGGTTGTTAATATTGCCCAGGTTCATGGTGATGACATTGGTGACGTCCGGGCCTTTGTCTACTGTAGCACCGTAGATCAACTCACTACTATATCAGAGATTTTTAATTGTACACCTATTGGCTCCCACAGGGTACATCCTAAGGTTCATCTACAGATTCATTTTAACCATTTTTGGCCTACAGGTCTCTCTATATCATGTGAACCCTGCATGGTCCAGCTGCTTTGACATATCTACTGTAGACCCAGGCTGGGTAATTATGAGCTACAAAGCTCACTGACCTTGTCAAGCTCTCGCTACCCTCCCCAAACTATCCAAGTGTACTGGAGGAGGGGGGTACATTCTGTGGCTGTCTGGTTACGCCCGACACACACACAAACACACCTGGACCATGGCTGTTTACCTGCCAGGTTAAAGGGCTAATGTCAGTGACAGAAGGAGATTTAACAAGGAAGCGAGGAAGGTGGGGAGGAGGATGAATATGCAGGAAGAGTAGAATGTGAGGCAGAGGGGCAGAGAGGAAGGAGGGTGGAAAGAGAATGACAGTCCAAAACAGAGGGAGGGGGTGAGTGGGGGTCACAGAGTGATGAGGGGGTTAAATGCCACAAATGCCATGTCTCAAGGCCTCATAAAGACAAGCTCTGCATTGCTCCCAAGGTCAGGGCCTGCACACATGCACCTGTGCGATGGCGGTGGAGGCTTCGTGGGCAGGGAGAGCAATTGAGCAACACAGTCTCGCCAGTTAGCGCTTATTGTCTGGGACAAATGGCCTCACAAAAATAAATTGTGCACCACTCTTAAAGGGGATTAAAGGAGAAATAGACGCTTTTAGCCTCGTCAGCAACAGATGACAATAGAACAAAGGTTTGGTGAGAGGGCGAGAGGAAGATAAGTGGGGAGAGAGGAAGGCATGGACCATCTCGTGGCATTGTTTGCCCTTATGAGTCTCAGCATAAGTGACTAACTTCTGAGAGGGATTTGATATACTCTAACCTTTTCAAATGTGTGTACAAAACTATATGTATCGTATAGTATATGTTGTGTGTTCAACTCCATCGTACCGTTCCAACATCATTAAATGAGCAGTTCTTATGAAGAAAACATGAGCTTAGAAAGTCGGAGAGACAAAAAATGCCAACACAAACGGATTATGTGGTCTGCACTCGATAAAACAACAGGCTGTTTGAATTTAAAGAGTCCGCGGTCCCAAAACCTCCACCAAAGGGTTTGGGTTAAGGGGCTTGGTTAAAAATACTCGTCCCATAAAATGGGATGTGACAAAATCAGATGATGAGAGCGAGTAAATACATATAAAAACATGTAATCTTCAAATTATTTGCGTTCACAACATGTGTTTCAGAGTTTCATAATTACAAAATGACATGCGACTGTGTTGGAATCCCCCTGCTGAAAGACGATAACAGGCAAGCCAAGTGGCAGGTTGAACATGCCAGCGGCCAACCAGCATGCACCAAAGTCCCTCTAGTCAGCCAGCTAGAACCCCAGATGGCTGGCCAAACTGTGGTCAATGGAGTCTGCAGGAGGCAGCATTACAGCCATCCGTGGATACCAAAGCCACCATGATCACTATGGTAACTGACAGATCTGGAATCATCTGGAGAGCCAAGTCTTCAATTAGGGGAGGTGGGAGGCAAGAGGACAATGAGTGCTATCTTCAGTCCAGGCGGGAGAGCAGTGACTTATAGCCACAGGCTCTTCCCAAATATGCTGACAATCACATATGCGTGTTCTGTAAAAATACACACACACACCCACATATTGTACATACCCTCAACCTCCAAGGCCCAAAACGGCACCGAAGCCAGACAATGAATGTGAGATGGTTAGGAGTCTGATCCTTTGATCACTTTCAATATCCAGTAACTTTGCCACCTAAACCATTATTGTCCCATGAACTTAACAGGCAGAGGCAGCCTTCAGCCAATTACAGGACGGCATTAGCGTTAGGCGGGAGTGTGTGTTATATGAGACAACCAATTAAAATCACTTATGGGAAGGGTAATATCCAGTGATTTAGGCCTGAACAAAACGGCTTTGGGGGGATTATCCCTAGCGTAACCTGATCTCATTCTCTTCCACTCACACACACACACACACACACACACACACACACACACACACACTTACGTCCAGGAGCTGACACTACAAGCTTTCTGGTGTGTTTGTCTTGTTTCCTATGACATTAGGGACCATGTTCTAAATAACTGTTTACACTTTACATGTTATCCCTTGGATTGTTTTGTCTTCTACTGTATATCTATAAATGACATAAATAATAAAATAAAATGCAACTTTGCAAACTAAGTACACACACACACATACACACATGAGACAACTGAGCCTTGAGCTGCAGTCATGCACATGCCTTTGTCATTCTCAGACAGACAATGATGAGGCACATTCAAGTCTACACTAGGATTGTTTGCAAACACATGCTGCGTCGTTGTATGTGACATTTCATACAATCTTTCCAAAAACTAAATGTAGCCGTGGACAGACACAGAGGTGCACAACCACAAACAAGATGGTTCTTCAAATATTTGCAACTTTTACTATTTTTGACCAAAACTAACCTTTAACGTACATGAACATTTTTAAAATGTTCAATTAAATACTCAATAAAAAGTTAAAATATGCAAGTTTAATTCTCAGGCAGACTTTTCCTCAGAGAGTTGAGCTACATAGACACCACCTGTCAGATGGATAGTGGTCAATGTGAACTGTGTCTACACAGATCCAGAAAGTCAGCAATACAATCTGACTGATACCAGTCAATCCCAGGGGATTTACTATTTATGCTGAGGCCTTCAATCTAATCCTTAACTGGTTTGGTTTACAGGCCTTGTGTCTGCACTTGTTGTGCTTTGTTGTTTTTACACTGTGGGTCAGGAGAAGAAATGCCAATTCTGAGTAAATGGAAGGTTAAGTATTGATAATATTGTTGGGATCAGTGTTGTAACCTATGAGTAATTCAAACAATGAGCACATAAATGACATCATTATGAACTCTGATAGTCTAGAAGAGATTTTAACAGTGTCCCAGTATTTCTCATTCCCATGGTCTTGACAGGAAATAGCTATCATCTCCTCACCGCAGCCAAACCCAGCGTGTAGCCTACTGTAGAGCTGGGGTCTGCTAATGAGCTAATGGCTATAGTGCTCTACAGTCATTTGACTGACACGGCCAATCCGCAAGCTCTGTTTGCCTTTCACCTACTTGTGGTTCCGCTGTACTGCCAAAGTTCCCACTAATTCTCCCCATGGGCGTTTTTTAAGGCATCCACAGAAAACCGTTGAAACGCAACCTAAAACCTCAAATGGGCATGTCAGTGTGGGCTAAGTTTAAACTGGCACAGTGCAGTGTACTTTCCTGCACCTCGGGACCACTGAAGCTGACCTCGACATGCAGCGAGATGGTTTAAGGGATGTGTTTGCTGATGTGCCTTGGCTAGATGTCTCTGCGAGATCACTAACAGTGAGGAAATGTAGCATTGTCAGGATGTCGTGGCAGGCTCTGTGGTGAAACTGCACATTTCCAGCCACCACAGCTGCATCTTTCCAGGGGTCAAGACAGGGAAAGAAATTGGAAATGCTCTTCCAAGACCTTATAAAATTCCCATGTCTGGGGACAAATTGCTTTACTCAAATAAGGCTTGGATAAAGACATTTTTCGAAAGAGAAAGAAAAACAGAATTAGCTGATAAAGGAAGAGATTAGTAGTTCTACATAGAAGGAGGTACAAATAAAAAAAACAGCTGACGAGCACTAAGCCTTTTAATCTTTCTGATTTGGAAATATAAATAGAAGTTCTCGTTTAAATTCATCAGTCTAAAACAAAAATCATACAGTCTGCCAAAATGTATGACACTCTCCATGAGAACATTAGTCCAGCGATTTGAAACCTTGCACTCACAAATCACCGTACAAAGCAGAGCAGCGAACAAAGCAAAACTGACCTTTCAAATGATTAAGCTGAAACATTATCATCATGTTCCCAATTTTTTTTCTCCCCGAGATCACAACAACTGGTTTGCCAGTTCAGAGCTGGCAGGGGCAAAGCCCATCTATGATTTCAGTTCAGAGCTGCCGGGCTAAGGGGCCAAGCTGGCCGGTGCCCATCTGGAGCGGGCCAAGTGTCTGCTCCACTCAGACTCAATGCACAGTGGTGATTACTGCGATGGTGCGGCGGCGGTCATGGTGGTGTGGTTATAAATATAAGCCCAGGTTTGATCCCTCTTGTTCATAAACAGAGGTTTGGAGCTGCTGTGGGAACTGAGCACAAAGGCTTGTGGGCCTCCGAGGGCAACTGAGCTCCACAGCCACTACACTACCTCAGGTCTGTCTGGCCAGCTGCTGGTGTCTCACCAGATGAGGACAGTTGGCCAGCCAATAAGGGGGCTGAACAACAGTACAGAGGGATGAAGCAACGGCTGGCACCGGGAGAGATGGTGGCAGAGATATGAGGGTTGGAGCATAGGAGTGGAGAGAGGCCACAGGGCACCGCTTCCAATTGACTGGGGTATTCTGCAGCGCTGTTTAAAAGATGATTATTTAGCACAGATTCAGTTTGTGTTTCCAAAGGAAAAGAGAATGTCCAGAACTTAGATATTACATGAATATAACGCTGACCAACCCAACAGAGCAGAGTGTGACCGCGATAAAAGTCTTGAATCCCAAACACACAACATCTCCCACACTTGATCTAATTAGTGTGGTAGGGGCTGAACCCAAGTGGTGGCATTCTCCAGTGGACTAACTCTGCCATGGTGCCCACTAATCCATGCAAGGATCAGCTCACCAGCAGCAAGCCCTCGCCCCTCTTAACTCCTACCCGCCAGGGGTCATATGGCTCACAATGCATGCTCCATGCCCAATCCTATATTAGCATTAGTATCGAGGGTTAAGCCGCTAATGCTGCCAGCTGTGCACGGCTGCCCCCTCCACACCAATCCCTTCAGAACAATGGAATGGCATGTGGGCAGGACAGTTGGGATGGGGTGGGCTGGCATCCCCAGGGGGTAAGCGTGGATGTAGTGCCCTCTTGTGCCAAGTGCTTTAACTTGTTATTCATGGTTGTGGCCACAGAAAATAATTAAAAAATGAAAGCGCTGAAAATATTATCGATAAAACCAAGAAGAAAATTATGAAATACTCGGTATCTATCCGGTTAAATAAACAATCTAATAAACAGCTAGCAGCTTCACTGTCAAACCAACAATATATTTGCTCAAAACTTAAATTCTCTAAATGGTGGCTTGCCAAGTATGTCGTGTTAAAGTTGTTAAATTCAATTTGCTGCCATTTGTTTCACTTTTTAACCTGTAAGTAAGTGCCTAGCTAAATGTTTTATTCTGCTTGGTTTTTAGTAGGTAGGCCCAGCGGTGAGCAGAACCCTTAAATCTGGCAGTGCTGTTGCATTGCTTTACTAAAGCACGTCAAGACAGTACACGGGTGTAGAGCACACAGGAGAAGGGCATGGCTGAGTTGGCGACACTGCTTTCTCAGTTAAGCTGATAATTGCCCTTATTGATGTATAAAAGATATCCCACAGAGCCTTGTGAAACACCATTAGCAGGCAGAAGCTGAATTGTTCATGAGCTGCCTCCAAATGAGAGAGAAGGGCAAAAAAACTCTGAAGATTAATAAGACTTCCCCTGGAGTGTGATAATAGCACGATGTATGTGTGTGTGGGCCTATGTGTGAATGTGTATTTTCAGCCCAGCCTCTGAAGAGTTCCCATTACTAACAGACATTATTCGGGGAAGCCAATCTATTTAAAATCTCAAATTGAGGGGAAAAAGATGTAATGTCATTTAGCATACAGGGGAGGGTGACGGCCATTATCATAAGGGCTCTCCTCAATTTGACTAAGGCTGCTGAAGCCTAAACGATGATACTTAAAATGCCCCAAGAGCTCCAAAAAAAAAAAAAGTAGGCACTGACAGCAAATGTACACCAGTGAGGCACACTGTGAGGCCAAATCTTCCGTGTAGACGAGTCTATGGTGAGCCACATTAAGAGAATATACAAAATAAGGTGGATATTTGCCTCTGTAGGCTCCTGATGCCCGTTAGAGGTCTAAAATCAGCTAACAAAGACTAGTGGCCAAAAAGGACAATATTACAGTTCAAAGGTTGCAAAAAAAAAGTGCTGAGTGAAACTTTGAACAAAATCTTAACCATGTACTGGAATATTAGCATTGAAATCTCTCATGAAAAGAAAAGTGTTGACATACCATTTAAGTGGCTCCATAGCAACATATGAACGAAGCTTAATTATTTACTACCATGTCAGGAAGATTTTAACCAGCTGCAACACACTTGGAAAAAGAAGTTGAAAGGACCCATTACAAATATTCATGGTTTTTACTGAAGAAGGAAGTTTGTGAAATATTAAACAGAGCATTGCACACTGTATCTAACGATTCCTGAAATCTGTAGATATATATATATTTAAATCCAAACCTCCTAATTATTCAGAAAGGGAAGCTACGGAAATTCTGACAGAGCTTCTCAATGAGAAATGACATCTTGTTAAGTTAGGAATTCTCTTTGTGTTAGCAAGGTTTCTTTAGTTAATCTGGCACCTTTCTTGATCTGCACCAAGGTAATTGGAATGCACAGTGAAAATGCCTGGCGTATTGAGCCAGCAGAGAACAATGAAAGAATTGGATATCAAAACAGGCGTTAGCTTCTTAATCAATCCTCCGACTTACTGTTCAAAAGTAGGTTTGCACTTTTTTTAATGAGGACGCGGGGGCTGAACCTTCCTGGCTCCACTAACATGGCAGATTAGAGTTCAAATTAAGTAAACTTTCACTTAAACATCAAGTAGTCATCTCTTTGTTGTGGAGACCTTGTTTGTTGTTGGCTTTCCAGACAAAAAACAACAAATGTCGACTAGAACACCTATATTCATCAAACAGTTGCAAAATGTAGCGAGATGCTGAAACACAGAAAGTGTCATCATCTTTAAGTTTGTTTGACTGTGTGGGTTAATATGGTTCCTTTTTGCCTCTGTGTGTGTGTGTGTGTGTGTGTGTGTGTGTGTGTGTGTGTGTGTGTGTGTGTGTGTGTGTGTGTGTGTGTGTGTGTGTGTGTGTGTGTGTGTATCTATGTGCTGAAAAACATGTGTGCATGCTCATTTATCTTACTGTGAGTAAATGGGTGTTATCCAGTCATCACACCCCCAGTGCTCTGGCATTAAGCAGAAGGAGGGGTGAGAGGTCGGGTCAGGGGCAGTCACGACCTTTCCGTCTCCGCGGCACAGTGTCATCCTTTGGGCAAGGCAAACAAACAGGCCTGGCCCCCGGGCAAGGTGGGCCCAGCGGGGGTGGCATTGCCAGGTCAGGGTAAAGCCTCGGACAAGACAGGACGGGATGGCAGGCCCCTGATAGATGCTGCTCATTATTTTTACCCCAGAAAACTGGGACAATTACAAACAGAAAGATGCCATGGCAACTGGGGTATGGGGTCACGGGCAGAGGGCTTTTCATCCGAGCTAACCCGGCCACATTTGTCAACTCAGCCACACACGAGCACACATACACATACACACACACACACGGACGAACACAAATATACAAATACACATGCTAAGTTTCTCCCATTTGATTAACCAACAAACTTGTATGAATGGAGTATCAACCTCTTGTGTGATAGTCACAAGAAACATTTAGGTTTAGAGTGTGAAATACAGATGCATTACAATAATTTAGATCTCTAAAATTAAGAAGTGTTGACTCTTTCTAGGTATATAGAGTATTGCATTATGCCTTCTTCATAGACGGAAGTTAGGACAGGTAGGATTACATCATTTGCTTTTATATCTGACCTACCGGGAAATTCTGAAAATATTAAATTTGTACGCAAAACATTAAGACCTTATGAGGACCCATTCATGTGATTTCTTTTAATTATGTGCAGAGCATCACTTAAGTGCTCCCAATTGTTCATATGAACTTCTTCTCAACAAAACCTCAGTACCCTCAAAACCTGTAAATCTCCCCCGAATCCCAAATGAACTAAATCAAGAAGCTGATTATTCCCCCTCCATTTTGGTGGTGGTGGGTTTTTTTAACCTGCATATCTTCCTAGGTTGTTTTGTATAATTTAAAGAGACTATAAGGGAATGAGGGGTGTGTGTCATGATGTCTCTCTGAACTACCTATATTTACCACTGAAAGTGAATTCTTTATGAGAGCACAGATATCAAAGACCGCGGGATCAAAGAGGATTTAATAAGCTACCCACTGTTCTACCAAACCTGAACTTTCATGTCACGCATTTTCCTTGGTTTCTTCATTGTGGGCTTTGGGCCAAGAAACTGACACTAAAGGCAAGCGTGTGTTGTCACATTGCCGTTCTCTATTCCTATAATTTGTTAGTCTGTAACCCTTGTAGTGGAGAATGTCTCATTGGCTGGCAAGTGCTCATTTTCTTGTGTCAGTTTTGTACACCACATCAACTATCTGTTCCTGTCATTGCTTTCTTTCTGTGCATGTTTCCTTTGCTTTTAGCCAAGGGGTTCAATAGTGTATTCCTATCAGCTCTTGCAGGGGGATACATCTCCTTATAACATAAACTAAACATATAGTAACTATGGGAACACTAAGTCTTTGACAAGATGCAATAAATGCTGCTCATTATTTTTGTCCAACAGGATTGCCACAAATGTGCCAGAGGTTGCTATGATGTACTAGGAAAATAGTGCAAATAGAAAAACTATGCACTATACTCAACTTTCTTTTTAGGCTGTAAAATAGAAATAGAGCGTTTACACCACTCTCTCTGTCCATTGTGTATGAAGCTACAGGAGGAAAATGTTAGCTTAGCTTAGCATAGTCACTGAAAATAAAGGTTAACAGCTAGCCTGGCTCTGTGCAAAGAAATGCAGTAGAAATGAATCTTCCCACCAGCAATACTAAAGCACACAAATGAATAACGTATGTGTATTTTGTTTCATCCTGTACAAAAGCCGATGTGTGAAAATGACCAGTTACGGTCTCACAGGGGGTGGGACTACTTCCTGGCCGGGGAACAATAACCTCCTGAATTATTGTCATCATAATGAGGTTGCCAATCAACCAGTGGAGACGAGAGTAAATCTCTGCGCCTGGCCAAAACATAGTCCTGCACATATATGACGTCTAATTATTAATTTAGGCAGATATTCAGCCAATCAAAACTCTGTACTGGTACTGGAACATTCCATTGCACATTGACAGTATTACGTTTTCACTATGGCAGGTTTAGTGTTCAGTCTAATACACAAAGGACATTTCATTTTGTGAGCAAGTTTAAAAGCTGTCCCATTCTGTGGGTTGAAGTTAAAATGTTAAATCCTGGTATAAGAGTTCAACTAATGGTTAAAATATACCAAAAGCCTTCGTCTACATTGTGTTATAGAAAGAGTAAAGTTTGTAATTCAGATCTCTACCTGCAATAAAATCCAATTTCTCACTGTAATTTGTGATGGAGCACACTTTGACAGCGATCACAGAATTGTGGCTTGGTAGAGCTGGTTTATTTATGGTTATTTTATGTAGCTTTAAAAGCTGTCAGCACCATACTAAACCATTCCCTTATTTAAGCTTACAATAACAGAAGCCGACCACGCCTTTGTCAACACTGTATTAGGAAATTCTGCTGAAAACCACAGTAGAGGAAACGGATGAAGGAAGAGGATCACCAAGGTAAATCAATGTTGTCCTTCGTAAAGTTGCACCACAATATATACACGTTTTGAAAGGTGCTGAAAGAAAAATATGTTGCAATTATGTTAATTGAAGTACAAGAGCATTATATTCACCAGCACGTTATCACAATATGTACATTTAAGCAAGAGCAGATCATCCTATATGCCGGTATGGTTTTATATGCCGGTATGGTTTTTCTGTGCAAAGCTGACTTGCAAATCATCTGATGGCAAAAACCTCTTCTTATACCAAATACAGCACATGGAGAAAATACAGTTCTTCCCAGCCGGTACACCCCAACTCTAATCTTCTGGGTCCCGTGAGGTGCTGGTCCCCTGTGGAGGAACCTCACAAGACCCTCTGATGTCACTGACTGCTAGGTCTGTGGTGTTATGTATTCGATGCCCTCCTCCCCAGAGGATTACAGTAGCTCACTGTACTGAAGTGTATGTCAACTCATGTCTTGGAGTATTGACACACAGCTGCTGCATGGTGCCTAGTGTATTCATCAATACTTTGAGAATATATTGTATGGGTAAAAAGCATCTTGCAATACAGCAGTTCAATACCGTGGAGGAAATTCACAGAGGTGAGTTGTATACAGTATGTTATGATTTTAGAATACAAAAGTGCAGCTGAAGTTGTGCTAAGAAGCCTGCCTGCTGCGAATACACAAGCTGCTACGACAAACCCAAAATGCAAATGTTTTCAACAAAGGACCCATACAGAGACACACTCACTCCCACACACAAGCGTGCAGCGCGCCAGCTCCATGCAGCCGGTATGCTTTCCCTTTTCTAAACACCATCCAGCATCTACCTGGTTTGAAATGTATTAGCCAATTACATGGTAGCCGTCCAATATATGCAGAGTACATTGGAATACGATACTGTAGCCGGCCTAGACAGCAAGCTGGCTGGCTGCATGGGTGATTAACATTTAATGTTAATGGTAGGCTTATGTTCAGGGCAACTGCGCTGGGGTTAAGTAATGATAATAGCAGACTTGGCCACACCACATCTGTAATAATGTTGTCTGCAAAGCGTGATGTGATGATTGTGAAATTGCTACTCTCTGCACCGTTTACCGAACAGTCAAACACGCAGTTTTACTGTCAAGCAACCCGGTCACAAAGGCATACACGATGACACACATCAGAGAGACATACGTAGTCACAAGGAAATGGAGTTTAATGTTTCTTGGTATGAATGAATGAAAAATTTGTTTAAATGATGTTCCACAACAACAAACACTGAGAACAGGGGGGGGGTGAATATGAGTGAATATGTAAAATGAGTGAAATTTGCATGATGCTTTTATAGTTTCAGGACAATGCTGAATTCAGTTTGAATCATTGAAGTGGTGTTTCCATTCAAGGATGATCGGACATGGTCTTCATTTATTAAGCTGTGTTTACTGAGACGATGAAACAACATCATCAATCATTCTTAAAGACTAGTGCTCCGATGGGGAGAATTAGAATGCATTACAGATGTCACGCATCATCAAGCTAAACATCTCATTTCCACCTCGCTGTGTCTGCTCTGTGTCTGGGACTCGGATCTCGCTCTGTCTGTGGAGCATTTGTGTGTGTGTGTGTGTGTGTGTGTGTGTGTGTGTGTGTGTGTGTGTGTGTGTGTGTGTGTGTGTGTGGATGTGTTTGCCTGCGCGTGTTTACGGTTAAGTGCTCTTGTGGCCATTCTCCCTGGGGCAAGGTATCCATCACCGTCCAAGCAGTTTTGGACTGGGCACAGCTTAGGCCCTCGAGCCAGTTCTGGTCCCCTGAATGTCTCCCTGGGGTCCCTCTGTGTCAAGGGATACCACCTGCACCAAACACATACACACACACGCTAATACAAATCACTGTGACCCTAACACTCCTCTAATGCCCTCATTAGGTGATTAGTCGCAGAGGCGGGACTATACTAACATTGCCCACTTCTAAAAAAGCCAGCTTTGCCCCTGGAGGATAATGGTGGAGACAGGTGGACTCAGGTGTGGGTACAATACATGCAGACAGACAATAGGGGGATAATGTATATTTTGCTCACCCTTTCAAAGTGGGTTGCATTATTTTGTATTGTTGTCAACCGGGATGCATGAAATGAGGCCAGCTGTCAACTACTACCTTGCTTTTATTTCTACTTTAACACACGCAAAAAATTTTATTCTACAGATAATTGTTCCAAAAAATAAACGTCATTGCCTTTATGCTGTGGACAAACCGCCTTTTTTTTAATGTTAAGCTATAGTTTTTTATTTGACATTGGTGTTGGGCAGGAGTGGGTGACTATCCATATACTATCCATTCATCCGACACTCACCCACAGCAGTGTGTCACGAACAACAATGAGCTGCAGAAACTTACCACAAGCGCCTCTCCAGGAATATTAAAGTCAGTGGCTTTGGTGCCGTAATTAACTATGAAATATTGATGCTTATAACTTCTTCTGTGGTCCCTGTGAGCAAGCCTTCAAGACACACCGGGTATAGAGGAAACTGTATGCGACTGTGAGCTCACGAACCTGAGTCACCAATGAATAATTGACAGCAACATAATTAGCTTGGTGCTCTATTGTGTTAGCAGGTTTCCCACACATCCTCGAAGCATGTTCTGCTATGAAGAGAAATGTCAAACACAGGCACAGAGAGATGTCAGAAGATGTATAATTGAAATGTATCAGAAAAATGCTTCTTGGACCTTGTATTGCGTGTTCAGTTAAATACTATGATAAAATAATTATGATAAAATGTAGGTACGGTTGTTTTGTTTTATTAAACCCAATGCTTAAGCACAGCAGGAAACACCATATGTACAAGTGAGTGAACCTGATGCATCAGCTTGTTCGTCTGAGCTCACTGAAGACGATCTTTTACCTTCAGACACCGCTGTGACTCACGGACACCAGTAAAGGGTGGAACACACACCATCTTCCTGTAGTAATGTTTAGAATAATAATGTGCCTTACTGCCACTCATACACATCTATTTAAAACAAATGCTGACCAAAATGTCAGTTTTGTCATGTTAGGCCGATTGCTTTCTCGTTTGTTGAAAGGGAGGTGAATGTGCGTTACTCACTGGGGGCAGAGGGCGTATCCTATAATGACATCTCCTTGCAAACATTTAAGCAATTTTACCAAACCATTACATCTAATATTACTATGTTAGTTTAATGTTTCAAGATGCAACTTTAAACAAGATGACTGCAACCCTTCCTGACGCAGCATCACCTGAAACACACCACGACTATTCAAATAATGACAGCTACGACTGCCTACTACTGTGTAACGGGCACATTTATGAAAAATTACAAGTGAACTGGAAGCTGACAAATCCAAAGCTAACTGAGTGCTGTCTGCTCAATGCCATCCTCGTGCCATGGAATAAAATAATCCCTCTCATCTGCTCGGACTTGTTAACAAAGCTGTCAGCTTGCTTTTACAACCAAACAGGCCTCAGTCAGACCCACTCTCCGACAGTGGAGAAGGAGCAGACTCTGTGTAATGCTTCAAACAGCAGCAATACTGCTCCCCCCAATACCAACACACACACACACACACACACACACACACACACACACACCCTCCCCTCTTCCCCTCTTGTGTCGACTAAATGTCAGCTCTCCTGACATACAGCCTTGTTTGCAGCCAATGATTACCTCATAGCTAATTAATCCTGATTCAATCAATGTGAACTATTCAGATAGTGTGTGTGTGTGTGTGTGTGTGTGTGTCTGTGTTTATGCTACTTGTTTGTGCGTGCATCTGTGAGTGTGTGTGCGAGAGTCGCAGTGATCAGGAGGGAGGACCGGTGGGTTAGATGATGATGGATGGCACTCAGTGAGGGGCCTGTTCTAATCAGCAGGACCTTTTCCCCGTGGTAGAAGAGGTGGCAGTAGTGAGGATGGGGAAGGCTGATTGACGACACAGGAGGGTGTGCGGGAGTACCTGAGTGTATTCGGCAGGTCCCGTGCATTCACAAGAGTCTACAGAGCATGTCTCTCACAGAGGTACGGGTGTGAGGAAAATATCCATACACTCGAGTATCGCAGTATTATGTTTTGTGATACTATCGGTATCGATTCTCAAAGACACTATTGATTGTAATTAATAGCTTCCATGTAAAGATTCGTGGCAGACAGTGGTTGATTTCTAAAGTGCGTTGATGTTGGACGTCATGAATGCAAATGTAGAGCCCACTGTACTGATTGGATAAACAAGTTAACTTTTCTAACTCAGACATGCATATGGTATCGCCTTGCTTACACTGTCACAATATATTGTATTGTTAGCCCTGTATCCTAATATGTATCGTGTTGCCAAATTCATGCCAATACACTGCCCCAAACAGAAGACCACAAAACAGCAGAAAGACAAAACGAGCAATAAAAGGAGGATGTTCTGACAACAAAAAAAGTCAGAAATAGACCAATCAACTTCAGTAAACATCACAGATGTTCACTTTTTAGCAGTCACCCTCAAACCGAGCAGGTTGCTAGAGAAAGGAAAGGATAAAACGAGAGCAATACACAAAAAAAAGGAAAATATATACAAAGAGCACAAGGGAAGATTAATGCAATAAGTTGAACTGGCTATTTAATGATGCATGTTTGTTGCTTTTTGTTAAACACCAAACGAATGGGGGTAAAGCTTGTTATCCCTATATGTCCTCATTCTAAGAGTACCACAGTGTTACTTTAGCATGCATACTAAAGACGAGCCATGTGTAATAGCTGCTCTTTTTATAGTCTCCCCTCTGCACTGCGCCAAACCACAAGAGGTCTTGGCACACATCTTATATCAAACAACCAAGGCCAGGAGATTTAAGAAAAGAGAACATGTTTGTTGTCTCCCTTCCTCTGTTCATTAGCACTCGAGGAATCGTCCCCAGGTAGCCTCTTTCTGCTTGTTTTCTGGAGTGGCTTTAGAGAACTTTTACCAATGGCATGTTTAAAAGATCATTTGTAGATATTCAACACAAACAAACCAGCCTCATTTAAAATGTTACGGCATAGTTCGTTTGTGGGGCTTGTTTGCATTTGGGTAAACATGGTGGCGTAAACATGTTATAAATATATGAGTATTCTTATTAATCTGGGATTTTCGAAGATAATTAAAAGTAATTAGTTAACAAGCATTAATAAGTGAGGAAAAAGCTGTCGCGATGCCTCTTTTCAGATGACATTGAAGCATGTATATATATATATATATATATATATATCAAATGTTACTGAGAGATGGACAGCATCACTCTTGAGTTTGAAATATTTATCATTTATCATGGTGGCAACAGCAAAATGTTGCAAGGAAGAATGATAACATGTAAAACATTGTTAGCTTTTTAGGTTCAATTATGATACATGTTGAGTTCTTCTCTAATATTTTAATCGAGCTTGATGATAAACACATTGGGGCAGTGGTTTGTCGCCTCACATGTCTTGCACTTTCTTTGTCGTGAGCATCTCCAGTTCACTCCTACAGTCAAAAAATACTGGTCGGTTAAGTGAATTGAAGACAGTAGTTGTGAATTGTTTGGTTGTCTATGAGCAACGTTAACCGTACCTTGGCATTTAGACTATGATCAACAGAGAGCAGGAATGGAAAGAGACTCATTTAAAAGACTATAGGTTCCTCTTCCTCTGATCGTACATAATCATTATATTTTCATGTTTCGAGGCCTGTTATTATTATCATCATTAAGGGTCGAAAGCTTCACTTGTTTAACTTCTTTCGCTCAGACTCTTGCCTAAACGCTGAAGACATGACTCAGAGTGACTTCTCTCTCTCTCTCTCCATCGACAACCACTGAGGTCATCCGCTTGATGCATGATGACACACAGGGCAACGCAGTTTCAGGGACTCCAAAAAAATCCTTTGTGAAAATGTGTGCATCTGTGTCAATGTGCCACAAACTGTGTGCTTGTTGAACTTGCGAGTAGTATTAGTGGGATCAAAGGCAGCGACACACACACACACGCACACGCAGCCAATGAGCATCAGACTGTTGCAATTTCTGCAGTCATTAGGTAAGGTAGGAGAAGAAGAACGGTGATGTTTCGACGCCCAGTATGTTCCCTATGGAACAGGAGCTGTAGGTGGCTGATTGAATGCAAAAAACACACACACGCCCAGGCAGGCTCCCATACAAACGCACACAAAGATCTCCACCCACGTGCAGCCAGTCACACATATGTGAGGCTGCGAACGCACTAAAACATCCACAGGCGCAGTGCGAGAGCTGCACAGGTGGCGCCTCGTATGAGGTCTGCACTCCACATCAAAAGGACACCTCTGACATCTCAGATTGCTCACAAATGATGATGCACAGAGATCTTTTGCCACTACAAAGGCAGAACAAAAGAACTGACATGAAAGAGAAGCCAATAAACATAAGGCGTTTAATAAAACATTTTCTTTTTTTCCTGCTGAATTCACTACAAAGGTTTTCACGGTTTTTTCTCTCACACGACACAACAAAAAGAAAAATGGAGAAGTGTTGAGTCACATGATTGACTGAGAGGAGTGGTAACAATCCAGTAATTCTCTGTCGGGATGGGCCCGCCCTGGGTAGATAGCGAAAATGTGAGGGCAACTGAAGGCAACATTGCGGTGCACGTGGAGGAGTTTTATTGGTAACATATATGAACACACATCACACATCGGGTAACCTCCAAACTATCTCTTGTAGTTGACACACTAGTTTGCTAATTCGTTTGCTCTCGCAGACACGTAAAAAGTCCCTGTCGCAGTGACACGCTGTGCACACACGGACACAGCGGCTCACAACTCGTACCAAATGCGACCAGCATCAAAGTACGCTGCACACAGCCTCGCAAGCTGTGCTGGAAATACACACTCGCAGCAGCAGCACAGAGAGCGTGTGCCCGGTGCAGAGGCGGCTGAGTGGGAGCGGTGGCTTACAGATGTTCAGTGTCCCACAGCAGTTGTTGGAGCTACAGTGAAGTGTCAGCCCAGGAGGACAGAGAGCCGAGGCACAGCGGCACAGAAACAGAATGGAACATGAGGTCACACTCAAAGCCTCGCAGCCCACAGCACCTCAAAAAGTGCTGGCCCTGCCAACAGCCTGTGAAGCTTCGAGTCAACACAAGTCAGGACGGGGGACTACATGATGACTAATCTGAATTTCATCATTTCCCAGTATTGGCCTGTTTTTGCATTGATACTGTCCTCCCCGGCAATGTTCCATAACCCACGACTAAAGGGGGTCAAAGTAGAAGCTGGAACATTACCAATATGGGGGAAAATAACAGAGTTGTTAGAATGTAGAACCTTTTTTTTTCTTCTTGAAATGCCATCAAGAAAAAACAGTTAAATGGATTTTTAAGGCACTCTAAGTTGCTGCTCAGTTAGTTTGTAGACAGCAACATTTAAAAAAAACTAATTATCCCTTATACAGCTGCACTTACGATATATTCTTGCTGATAAACTTTATGCAGTATTGCAAGCACAGTATTTTAAATCTGAATAAACAACTAAACATAACCGTGACTGCCAGTATTTAGTATTGAAACATTTCAATTTACCGTCCTTTTAAAATCCTGGCCAACAATGTACTGTAGGTGTAGTACAGCACAGACATTCTACGATAGCTACTTCTGTACCTTATAAATAAAATGGACTTGACATCTTGCGTGTCCACTGTAAATCTCTACAAACACTGAGGTTTGTTTGAGAGTTGAGCGACAGCAGAATTGCTCCTCAGTTAAGGGGCGGGGGGGGGGGGGGGGGGGGGAGTTGCATAAATGGTAGTTAACGTTAACTCATTGCTTTTCCAGGTGGTCTGTGGCGAGGTGAAAATGACTCCGGTCATGGGTCAATCTGCTCTTTATTTCGTCTCTCTGATGTGGCACTGTAGAAGGCCTTTTTGGCGTTCACACACCTCTCGAGGCTTTTCCTGTTGACCCCTTGCATCGGCGCGTCAAAGAGTTCCCGTGCTGGTTTTGGCCTCAAGACGCCCAAACCCTGACTGCATGAAGTTTCCTGCAGAGAAACCCAGATGAAGCCAACTGGTGATTTCCTCTGTGTTTCAACATGCTGTGTACTATTTCAAATAGATGATGCAATATAATTCAAAAGTTCACTCGACGCAGTTATTTCAGATGTTTAAAATGACTTAGCCCGTCTTCCTTTTTTCCCTCATTTCAAACATTCATCGGGGCTGCTCGGGCCTTTTCATGTTTGTGTGCGTGCGCAAATGCATCAGCGGCTGTGTGAGTGTTGTGTTTGTCTGTGTGTACATGCTTGTGTGCGTATCGGTGTGTGCTTAGGCCGACGGAAGGATCACACGCACACGGTGGTGTAACATGAATATTCTACTTTGCGTCTGGCTGCTGCGGTCTCCCTCGGTATGGGGAGCCGTGTAGCTGGAGGTGAGGGGGGGGTAGTCGGGCAGGGGTACACTCTCTAATGGGCTACCCAGGGACCTGACGCCACTCTCCAGAGACACATGGGCTCCATACATCCCAGTCCGTAGCCTTTGTCAAAATGCACACTTCCTCAGATATTCCTTTTCAAATCTATTAACTCCAAACTCAAATCTACACCCAATTAGGCTAAGCAGGCCAACTTCATAGGAACTGTAAAAGACACACACGGCAGGAGAAAGTTCTGATGGGGAGTGTGCATGGGCGAGTGTATGTTTGCTTAAGATTATGAAACGAGAGTGGCAGTGACATTGTCATGAAATTAAGAGTTGGTTCCTCAGACAAACTATCTGCTCATTGGGATTATACCACAGTTTTATGGAGAGACCTCATTAGCAAACTAAGAAATACATGTTAATAATGTTTCAACTGAACTTTGAACAAGAGTCTATATTTTCCTGTAAATCCTCAGATAATGTTGGATTACTAGTACGCAGACTAAAAGTGGGGCTGTGATACGTTTCCTCATTATACGACGGTGTGCAGACGCTTGACAATGACATAGAAAGATGAGATCCATGCTGTAATTACATCAATTACTGTACGTGCGTTAAGTCTCTCAACCTTCTCTGTGTGCTTTTGTTTATGTGCACGTCTGTGCGTGTATTTAAGCGATGGCGCACATTTGTCTCTGTACCGGCATGTTGCGTGCGAGTCTGTGTGTGAGCTTCACCTGTCACCATGACCACCACGGAAAAGCCGTGTGCCTCCTGCCCCCTTTAATCAGAGTCACACAATGGTGAGGCTAAAGCCGCCTTATCTCTACACAATCAGATTAGAGAGGATTGCTGCTCTGCTAAGCACCACAAAGTATCCCCCCCCCCCCCTCTCCCCTCCACTAACCCCTCCCGGATCAAGATGATTTGATTAATAATTTGTGATCATATTATCCTTTAAGAAGCATAAATTGTTTTATTTTTATTTATTTATTTTCCATTTGTTTCTATTTTTTTCTCCACAGTTCCTAAGGCTAAACAGAGATTGAAAGATTATCTTCCCCACCTGAGCAACTGCTCTCTCCCCGTCCCCCGTCCCCCACTCTTTCTCCCTCAACTCATTTCTCCCCTCTGCTACTGCTTCCTGGAGATGGTTTGCCTGTTAGTTCCGCCAGTGACCAGATGGGGGTGCCATGACTGCTGCACACAGTGGGGGCTTCCTCCACACCTAATCTCATCAAAATAAACATGCCAGCAGTTGTCAGCTCCTCTAGCAGCGAGAGGCAGGGAGGGAGGGTGCTATAGAAACAGGTCAGGCTAATCATGCATATAATTGCATTTTGACATTTTGGGCTACTGGGACCAGACCTTTGGATATCAGGTTATCCTCGAAGCACTTAAGTGATTAACAAATGAAAATGCAGCTCTGAAACTTAATTAGATATTATGTCTCGTCCATGCCTGCGGGGTGTTTTTTTTTATTTTTTATGGTAGCTGTTGTCAGTGGGTGGGGGGGGTGGGGGGTGGGGGGTTGTAGTTAGTTAAATCAGGAAACAACATATTTTAAACCTCACAAAATGGACATCACTGTGCAAATAATGTATTTTAAAATGTAGCCCTTAGATTTTGGAAATATGGTAGTTCCTTAAATTCTTCAATATACATTGCAGTTGGAGATGAAAGTGTTTAATGGTCCCCACACTGTATGTATGACCCAGGCCGCAATCATAATTAAATGGCGAGGAAGTTAAGAGCAGTTCATCATTAGCTTGCGTCAACCTACTCGTTTGCTCTTAACAATAATCAGCCTCCCTTGTGGCACAGTTAACATTTATCCTCCATTTTCATCAAAAAGATGCTTTCGGCAGTGAGAACTCTCTCGCACACATTCTCTCTGCCTCTCCACCGCTTGTACCCAAGAGTAAGTTGTTCACATTAGGGAGATGTAAACAGCTTCATCACCACATCATTCTGTAAAAATGTCTTTCAGTCACAAAGTTGAAGAAAGGGTTAAATCGCTCAGCTGGTCTGCAGATTTTTGTTTCACTTATCAATAAACAGCATAGGCTTAACAGAATTAGATTACTATCTACAGGACAGGGTCTTTTGACAAAAAATGGAAGCGTTACTGCCGACATTGTGTGGAATGATCTGGTTGCAAATCTCTCTACATTGCCTGTTCTCCTCTTATGTGCTTTCCAAATTTATTTCACTTCAATGTACAGTAAGTTTGTTTTATACATACAGTATGGATCCACACATTAATATTGTGATATATATATATATAAATAAATACAAAAACAAATTCATTTTCAAATACTGCTACTTTTATCTGAAAAGCTTTCAAGATAAAAAGGTTGAAGTCAAAACCTACAAAAATCTTAGTCCTCAAATCAATTATTTTTAATATGCAAAAGAACACAGTGTTCTCCTGATGCCCTCCAAAAACATACAATCCAACCCGAAAGCAGAACAACATTTTAGAAGAGCGTCCCCGTGTTTGGTCCCTCACCCTGCTGATAATAAGGATGGAAGGCTGTGAAGGCAGTAGATCAATAGGGTGTTCCCTACAGTATGACCCAAGAGGACTTCTCACTGGCCACTACCTGATTCTTTGCTCACCACTCATCTTACCCCCAATGTTGGAACCAGCTCTTGAACACGATTAGCTACTTTTCCACTTTACTAATTCATGGGCCAACTTAAGCCTCTGAACACTAAGGGCACAATCCATCTCCTTATCTTCCTTTATCATGCTCTAGTCTATCTGCACTGCTTTTGCCCCCGTAAAGTACAGATCCACTCCATCCGCTTGTCCCGATTCCTTGTCCTGCTTCTGCTCCAGCAGACTTGGCAACCCATCACCGTGGGGTTCACTCCTCCATCCATAACAATGAATCACACTGCAATGCTGTACCTGGAGACCACCTAGCCTACTTGACTTCTAAAATAGCATTTCTCTTTCTAAGGGGAACAAAGAAATATATATATTTTTTTTTTAAGAATTAGTTGCATGACCGTAGGTATTACGCTATCAAGGCTGGAGTGACGTGAGAAAGAACATAATTCATGCGACTGTTCTACAGTGTCAGCCCTGTCCTTTAGCTTATCAATGGCACATGTCCTTCCATCAAAATCATTTATCGTTGTATTTATTATACAGCTACACACTCTCTAGTGCGCCTATGGCCAATTACAGCAGCGAGGAATCCTAGTGAGGCTTCTCCATTCGGAAGACCACTTATATCTCACAAGGATGAGATATAAGTGACAGATATGACTGCGTGCTTGGCCCTTGAAGTAAATTACCATTTAATGAAGTAGTTGGATTTATTTATTGATACAAACAGAGAGTACAGTGTATAACGAGATAATCACTGATGTCGCTGGTTGAACAGCATGATATGAAACGGGAATGACTTGTTAAAATCATTGCATCATCATTGGAGGAGGGGTTCATGAGGCCCTTCTCAGCGGCCACCAATAATCATGAATATTGCCGACGTCATTTTGGTTTACATTTCATTGCTCTCATGTAAACATGAACATATGCAGTTTTCTCTTGAGTAGCCCATAAATGATGACAACCGGGCTTTTACTCACTTTGTCAAACCCAGTCATTGTAAGGCTCTGCCAGTGACAAATTATTTTCATTATCACACGGATGAGCTAAATAAGGGCATGACAACAGTTCCAAACAAGGTAATGTATTTGTAACTGAATGACTCGTGAGCTGCATAACACGGTGGCTGTATTTCTTAGTTTTTATGGGAAATGTATTTAACATGATACATTTCTAACACCGTTAACAAGACATCGATCTTGAATCCGGCTCACCGTGTCTTTCCGTTTGGTATATGCTGCGGTTATAATGGAATCATCTGGGCAGAGTAAAGTTTACGAACAAGAGTTACATTTAATTTAAGAACGGCTCATTAAAAAGGACAAGTACTTCAACTCCTAACACATTCAGTAGTGTTGACTGTGATGCGCTAAGGCTGTCAGTCCCCTGCACCCTATCCCGTTCAGAGCTCATCATCAGCACAAAGACTGTGATGAAGACATGGCTCCCGACAGATGTCGTGGACCGTGTCTGTGTTTGTGCCTCTGCTTCACGGGACAACAAGAGCCGTCAGTCAAAGAGGGTGGGCGGGGAGAGGGAGGGATGCTAGGGGGGTTTGGGGTGGAGGATGTGGGAGGGTGGACGGGGGAAGACTGGGCCTCAGCTGTCAGCTCTGTGCACTCACATATGGTTCAGTGTCCTAGTAGCACTATGTTAAATGACAAAGAGCCCTCCCTCTCCATCATCATAGGTAGACACACCTTTACAGACACCTCTCTCTCTGTCTGTCTGTAGATGTGCACAAAACATTTTAACATATGCACAACTCAACCACACAACCATATATAGACACAAGTATGCACACACAAAAACATCCACAAAGCCCATTCACAGGCAGACATACTCATCTCCTGCATTTTGCATAGGTGACACTTTTCATTATTCAAAGCTTCTTTCTGGGGATGTGGTGTGCACATCGAGAGGCGACATGCACTCTCTCCAAACAAGGTACACCTTAATTATGCATGCTCAGACTACTGCCATTGCGTTTTGGTGTGCATGTGTGTGTGTGTGTGTGTGTCTCCGGACTACTGTTTAGTGCTCACTTGCTTAATTGTAAGTGTTTATATGTGGGACATGTGCAATGTGTCCTGTATGTAAGCATCTTCGTTATACCTCTGTGTGTCTCTGTGTGAATGAAGAGTCGGCACATGTCTGCCTACACCTGCATTGAATACAACATTTTCATGTATGTCCCTTGCAGGTCCACAAGTGCAGACATACCTCTGTGACCGAACCTGTGTAGGAATCCCAAACTATCTGTGAAGAAGCGACGGTAACTTCGTAGTTCGGTAAAAAGTGGAACGGTATGTCGCGTGCTTGAGAAAGCCAGCCTACCTTAGCTAAGCCGATTCAGTGTGAACAGATGAGATGCAGTGTGTCATATAGGGCTCCCACCTGACCCCGCCCCTTATCAGAGCCATCTTCCGCCCTCGACAAAACATATTTGTATTGTTGTTGTGTGCTTAGTCTCTTTATCCGCCTGACAGGGTTTCAAACTTGCACGTCTCTCCCTGTAGAGACAGCGGTAATGAAACACTTGGAAAGATGGCGGCTCCTGTAGTTCACTAAGCGGTACAGCTCACTGTGAAATACACAAGTAGGCTTTCACTTAGGCGATTACACCAGATTAAAATTTCCACTAATGTTGGGGAGTGTACGTTCCTTTAGAGGGGGGCCGCCGCTTTGAGTGTCGACACGACGACGCATTAGAACAGTGAGCATCACATTAACCAGCAGCAGTGGCAGCTCAGAGGTGCAGCAAGACAGGGATTTTCAGCTTGATTGGGTTTTCATATTGGAGTAAAGGGATGAATTATTTATTTTCCTACTTGAATGTGTGTGTGTGTGTGTGTGTGTGTGTGTGTGTGTGTGTGTGTGTGTGTGTGTGTGTGTGTGTGTGTGTGTGTGTGTGTGTGTGTGTGTGTGTGTGTGTGTGTGTGTGTGTGAGAGAGAGCATACGGAAATGTGTGCGCGCGTGTGTTTGTGATGGATGAAAAAAGCCATGCCAAGGTAAATACTTTAAAACATTCTACCTTTCTCTTGATGCAGAAAAACAACAAGCTTCAGGGTCAGAGTGCAACATTCCCAAAAGTGAAATTCCAGCAATTATTCACGGGAGATCCACAGCGGGTGCTCAGGGCAACATGTCCGCACCCTTGAGTGGGCAGGGGAGACTGACAGCCCCATTATAAAACGGCCCGCGTGACAGATAAATATTTCAGACACAAATAAATAAAGGATGCTCGGCGTTTTCCCTCTGAATGACTTTTCACAGCCGAATGCCCACGGCCGCTTGCCCCGGGATCTCCTGACGGCACCCTTCACCCTTCCCTCACTCTCACCCCACCACCTCTTCCACCTCAGGCTCTGTGCGACACCCAAAACAGGCCGCCCCCGCTCAACCCCACACGACCACGGTCCCCCTCCTCCCGTGCACACCTCCCCTGGGCCGAGCGGCCCTGGCAGCAGCATGCAGGTTAGGGCGCTGCTCCTCCATTTCTGGGTTACAAAGAAGCAATTAATCTACGTGTCTGAGACCGGGTGTCTAGGAGGCCTTCCTTTTGTGTTTGTGGATCTCTCTGTCGAGCAAACTCAGGAAGCGAGGAGCCATTGTTGCGGAGTAATTACTGTAATGCGTAGAATACATGTTGAATTGAAATTACTTTGTACTTTAGCGTTTGTTTTTTTCCCCCCTTTTTTGGCCAATGTATACCTATGCGGCGATTACAAATGGGTCGGGTAGAAGGTTCTCGTGGGATATGTTAAAAAATAAAAGATTTAATTTAATAGTACATTAAGTGCGTTAAATGCCTGTCGCTGTAATAGGCATGGCTAAGCAGCTGCTCTGCCCTTCCCAATAGTTTCTTATGGATTACCTCGCTCCACTGTGTTAGGGCAGAGAGCCATCCCAAAGGAGGACAGTGTGATAATTTAATTAAGGGAAAATTCCGAGATTTTCCTGTGGTTACAATCTAAGAGAGGCTAGATGGGAATCTAGCAGCTATCCGTTTCCTTGACTCTGCGCAAAGAGATGGAGAGAGATCGTAGAGAGAGACAGACAAAGTAGGAGAGAGGCAGTTTCCCAAAAGTATCGGTTCTTCCCTCTGAAGTATACACTGGGAAAAGATAGGAGACGAGCACGAGATGAGATCACAGTAAGTGACGGGAAATCTCAGATCAGCGTCCTCAAAAATATAGAACAGTATCTATTGTTAAGGCAAACTTTCAGACAGTTAAAATCCCTGCCATGAGTAGTGCTGAGAATGATCATTTCAAAAATGGAAGCCATATACTCAATAAAAAACATGTATACATCAGCACTGACAAGCATTGTCGAAGTATCAGAGAAGTACTGTATCTGGCTAGAATGCAATCACACTGACAGGTTCGCCTGCATTGGACTCGTCCATATGTTTATACTGTTTGTACAGTAGTTTGGATAACAGCTGTTTTTTCTTTGATGCCACGCTGGGCGGCACAGAGAAAGCAGCTCCTCTATCAATGGGACTATTACACCAGACAAGTTGAACACAAGGTCTTTCTGGCTGTCTTTTTGTCTGTTTCTCCGTCTTTCGCTTCCCCCCCCCCCCTCTCCATCTTTCCCAATATTTCTCTTTCGCGGTCTCTCTACCAAAAAATCATGTTAGCATTGAGATAAAAAGAACGATAAAATATTAATGGAGGTGTGCTTTGTTCTGGCGAGAACAGAGACGTAGATCTTCTGACTGGTAGAAACCAGGTCTGATTCATTAGCTGGGGTGTCTGTGTGAGGAGGTCCACAGAGGGCTGCCACATCCGCTGAGAATGCTGGGTAGCCCCCCCCCCACCACCACCACCACCAACACCAGCCTACCCCCTTCCAATCAAGCACTCCCGTACACTCCCTCTGTCTATCTCCTCCTTCCCCTTCATTCTCTCCATCATTACCCCCCACCTCCATAGTCTCTTTGCAATTCTTTAACCTCAAATTCTCATAACCTCGCTTTACCGTCTTGTAAATTCTTCTCATATTATCCTCTCCTCCCCCTCCTCCTTCTCTATAGTGATAAGGTTCCATTTACCTCCCCCCCCAACCCAGCCCCCTTGGATGGATGCCTGTTGTTTGTTCTTTCTAATGCCTCTCCAGAAGTGCATGTGAAAGAAGCTCATGTCTCCCAGCTCCACTCGACACTAGATTTTTGGGGTAAACAAGCCGGAGACCTAAGAGCTAGGATCTGGTGCTACACTTTACACTTTACCCTCAGTGACTGCCTTTGAGAGGTAAAGCGCTGCGTATTCACACACATGTTTGAATTATGCCGAGCTGCGCCGGCGAACACTGTACCACAGGGAGAGTCCAGCTTCTTCCTCTATCTCTCTCGTCTCTCATCTTTTACTCTACCTCACTTTCCCCCTTTCCCTCTGAGACAAAGATGATCAAACCATGCTGAGTGGACACAGTCCCTCCACAAACTGGGAAGGGAAAACCTAGAGAGAGTAACAGAAAGAGATGGATATTATAGACTCCTCCGAAACTCCTTTCTTCCACAATGCCTTAAAAAAGATGAGCTGTTTCCCCGCTGAATAGGGAACAGCTCATTGGGATCGTCTTGGAACAAGATTGAGGATTTCTGGGATGTGTTTTATCTTTTCATGCTCTCATTGAAAGAAAAAAAATCAATACAGCAACACAGGGAAAAAAAGATGAGAGATAACAATGAGGCTGGATAAAGTAAAGTTTTCACAGATGTCTTGATACGAGAAGTACTACACTTGTGACTTTGTTTCGGAATTAAAACTTATTAACTTGGGTTTCTGTGTAGCAAAACTCTTGAACAACAGCGACTTGCCAAAACATTACACTGAAATCAGTGCACGACGACTTCTCCATTAATAGGTCGGAATTCATAACAGATGAACACGAGCTGTAGTGTCTGTTGTGGTTTATACACATCTATTGTGGCTTGTTGGAACGCAGCTCTTTTCTTGTTCAAATGGCTCATAGTAGTCCAGTGGGAAGTTGGGGAAATATGGGGACACTTGTTCTACTTGTTCTTTGTGTAAACAAGGCTTGACAAACATACCTGACGCAAGAGAGGGAAAATGCACTGCACAGAAACCCAACAACTGAGATTATCGCTGGAAATAAATAGTTATGAGCACACGAGTGAAAATCATGTTTGACATCCCCCTCACAGCATCTGGTATTTTAGGTTTCTGCTATGTTATTAGGTTGTATTAATCTTGTTCTTTATGATTTTGCTATCGTATATTTTATATTATGTTTAAACACAATTACACACAGACTTGCGTTCACACACATTTACTTTCTCACACGCGCAAAGTGCTCTCTCACACACACACACACACACACACACACACACACACACACACACACACACACACACACACACACACACACACACACACACACACACACACACACACACACACACACACACACACACGCAAGCAAACAATCGCACAGATGAGTCACAACAAGCTCAAAATCCCTTTATTACCTCTCAGTGTGAAGAGGACGCAGAAGTGGTCCGCCAAGTGCACCCTTCTCTCTGTATATAAACCCTTAAAGCCCAGTCCAACCAATGAAAGGCCGGTGCAATCTGTAAGCAACCCTGTTCCCATATGGGCCAGCCTGCCATGGGCCTCGTTTGCCTTTGTCCTGTGGCTCTCTGAGGGCCAAGCCCCACACGCCCCAGCCTAGCTCCAGGCATTTATTAAATATGCACCTTCCAGTTGCTGTGAAGAAAGATCCCAACCAGCTAATCTCATCACAGGCTGGGGACCCTCCACATATGTAAATCTACATCTGTTCCCCTTCAAAGAGAGAGATTCTCCAGGATTATCCCGCACACAGACCCAGACGCATACACAAACGCAAGACGTGCACTACTGCACGCACACACAAACACACATAAGTAGTCTCCCACATGGCCACTGCCAATCAAGAAGCCCCCCCTTCTGCCACATGTACTTGTCTGCCATCCCCAGACTCCGAACATACCCTCCTTTCTCAATTAGCTTGATGACAAGCAATGGCCAAGAAATTGCTCTTTTTGTCATGGGCTTTGTATTTTCCTTGGTTGGAAGTGACAAGGCAAGGCCTTACAAAACCTGCCCCTCGACTAAAGGCTACGGCTGGCATTGGGGTGCTGGGACTGGGCCAGGGCATATAAAGAGTGGCGCCAGAGGGCCCGGAAGCTGGCACCATACCGAGAGAAACATCCTATAGCGCCCAGGGATATCATTATACATCCCTGCAACACAGGATTAGCTTTCTCCCTGGCTGGGAGCTGCCATAAGACGGTCTATGAGAGAGACAGCTTCATCAAACATCAATGGCTGACTGGCAGATGACAGTAGAAACAGCTAAATGTAAAGCTCTAATGTAGATGTGCCCCAATCCAACACTAACTGGATGCATATTCAAATTATTAACACAATTGTGTTGGTACAAATATTTTTCCTTTCCATTTTGTATTTTCTGGTTCTCTATTGACTCTGTGTACCCATTCCATTTATAAACTAGGCTGTATGCAGAGAACTAAATCATATATTTCTTTATTAGTATATTTAGTGATGAGGTATTTCAGAAATATGTCCAACGTAGTGTAAGTTTACCTACAAAACATGATTGAAAAACATTCCATCATATAAAGAAAACCTCAGAAACAAAAACACATATTTGCTCTCATCACATTTTATTCTTATAGTCAGTGTCACCAACACAGTATTGAATTGCCATAATTAAGAAGTAGGAGATGCAGCCCCACGCAAGTGTCAGAAAACACAGTTTTTAAAATAGCACATGCTCTTTGCAGAAGTGTTTGCATAAGCCATGATCGACTGCTAATACAATATAGTTTAACACAAAACATTGGTACAGCAACAGATTGCATGGGTGAAGCAGCCCATTTTATTAAATGTAAGATTACATATTTCCTATGACTGAGCCATGGATTGCCTGGAGGGGGTGTAGACGAGAGGAGGTGGAAGTTGTCCCCAATTCATCATTACTTGCAGGGCAACCATATCAGTAGTCAAAAAGCATCAGTCCATTTGGAGTGTTTGCTTAACCCCTGGTGAAATACTTCTCATCAAGACCGCATTTCAGCCATTACACAAGCCTGTGGTGACAGAGGCCCTGACATACGGTGCTTATACATGAATATTACTGGTGACAGATGAATATGTTAGCTTATTTTACTATTGTGGCAGTGTGTGGTAATGGACGTTGGGCACTCAAAATGTAGTTTCTTGGAATGTCGGTGGCATAAAATGTACTCTACTTTCCAGCGAGTCAAAATACAGAGCTGTGTGGACCTCCATCCAAATCAGAAAGGTAAATATCTGTCACATGCAACAGTATACAGCTTGTAATGAACCATACTATTGACGAAGCAAGCACACCTGTGTCAACAGCAGAATTGAGCACAACAGTGGGAATTCTGAGCAATATTAGAAGTTTAATGATCAATGATTGCTTTTGATGTGTGACCAGCACTACTGCACAAATACTGTTTCACCAAAATCAATCAGGCATGTGTTAAATTGAATTCACCTCGACCATGTTCACATCAGTTGGTATCGTATAATTAGATTTAAAAAAGAGGCTCAAACACAAAGAAAGACCATCTGACACGACATAACAGCTACACCGAGAACGGTTGTTAAGACGTGTTCGATAGATCAGATTTGCATGTTTAATTAAGCTATCAGCTCAGTACAACAGAGACCCAAAACCTAAAGCCGCAGAGTCAACAGCCCCTGTAATAACACCTCCCTCCGGTCAGAAGGGCTGAGGAGAAGAGGAGGGAGGAGAGGAGGGAGGAGAGAGGAGAGGAGGCAGGCAAAAAGGTGGGAGGTGTGTGTGGGGAGGAGGGAGGGGGGGGTGCAGTCAGTCACTAATACACTGAAAGGGAAAGCGCAAAGCTTTTCATTAACACCCTGTGAAAGGCACATTCACACTCCAGCCCACTAATTAAGTCAGGCCTCACTCACTAGGGAGCAGGAGTAAAGGGGAGCGAGGGAGAGGAAGAGGAGTTGGGAAAGAGAGCGAGAAAAAAACGAGGAGACCTGAGGAGAAAATTGAAAGGAAGAAACAGTCAAAAAGTGAAGTGGCGAGATAGAAGAGAGAGAGAGACAGAGACACAGTGAGAGCCAGGGAACAAAAAGGAGGAGTGAGGTGCTGAGATAATATCTGTGCACCTAATCAGGTTGATTTTAAAGTCACTCGTTGCCAGTCCACTGCAGGCCTCATTAACTCGCCTCTGGCTGGCATCATTGTTCAGGCAGCGTTTGAAATCCACCAAAGGAATGTAGATTCGCTTTAATCCGGGCCCATCAAAGGTAACACTGATGCTGCGGTGACGCTGTGCCTCTGGATTAGGCCAAGCTCGAGGGGAGAGAGAGAGAGAGAGAGAGAGAGAAAGACCCATGCTCAAAATTTAACCATTCCGAATTCAGTAGGTGACAGGTCTCAGGAGCCTCACGGGCACCGAAGATGACACTTTTAGGCGGCATTTAAATAATCTGGATGGTCTGGGTTACATAATTATGCCATGACAATTTGGGCACATATGTCAGAGTACAGTCTGGCAGCCAGCGTGTCAGTGTGGGGAGGCTTACAGGGGTAGGGATAAGCGCCATACTGTCCCTGCATTTACTCTTCCTCCGATGTGTTCTGCTAGGTGCTGATTTGGGGAAATTTGCAATTCAAAACAACTTTTTGAAAAGAATATTTTTTCGTCTCATGAATACAGAATTTGGGAGGCAGGTTTTAAATTGCACATAGCAACAACAGGAGACCTGTTTTGTGGTTAGCCTACCCCTGGCTGTGTCAAACGATGAGGACTAAAGACGGGCGGCATATCTGGGGAAACGACAATATCCTGGCGCTGTGCTTTTCCTCGTGTTCACTGTTTGATTTGTCAACAAGGAAGGCCGGTTCAAGCCAACAGGAAGTTCTACATGTTCCAAAAGGACAGCGTATCCGGATTACTACAAGCTGAGATGATAAGGTGGAGAAGAAAAACAGTATCTGGTGGGGCAAACACAACAGATGAGTTTTGGCCGCATACAGAGTGCATGATGATGCTTGACAGTTGTGATAAAAGGCATGCTGAAATACACACTTTTATCACTTTCTAACTGTATCTTGAAAACATGTTTTCTGAAAGAGTGGTGTCCGCTTGCAGAGAGAGAGAGAGAGAGAGAGAGAGCACTCTCCTGTCCTGGGGTAAAAAGAACATACCGGCATCTCATCTTTATTCATGAGCAAAGCCATCACGGTGGGTATTAAACTCTAAACAGCTTCAAGAATAACAGAAGAAAGAGCTTCTTCCTTAGAAGGCTGCATTCTTGCACTTTTACATTTCAAACAAGTGCTAAAAGGGACAAGTCCAAACGATCTACCTGTTCATTCTCAGCATTGTTTAGACACAGGATGGGTGTCATGCTGATGTTTTATGCTGATTCCTAGCATGCTTATAACATGTTAAACATGAGTTCCAGGTGTCACCAACCGTGCCCCAGCATGCTTTGCCACAGTCAGACCCCAGTGGTGCTGAGGATTCTCAGGGGACTTGAGGGCGACGCGAAGAGCGGGGGATAAGTAGGAGTGGCAAAGAGGCGAGAGATTGTGGGCATGAGGGTCCTGGGCTCACAGGGGGAGCCAGGTTAAGCCAGTTAAGGGCATTAGACCTCCAGACTGATGAAAAGGGGCCCTCCCAGATCAAATTGAAGTAAATCTAGCCTAAATCCACCCTACAAAGGGAGTTTAGACGACGCCATTGTGCAGGCCAGAGTAAACAGGGGGTCCTTGGGTAAGCCTCCCTTCACAGGGGACAAAGGCTGAGAGTTGAGGAACTGATCTTACCCCAGTAGGCCAATGTTAGCACACAGATCACAGGGTTAGACACACTCAAACCTATCAGCTGCTACACAGGCCTCTACGGTCACAACACTCTCCTAAGCCTTAAACAAGCTATAAGTTCTCCACTGGCTCCGACACTCTCGCATGCCTCCCTTGTCTGCTCACATTTTGCCCTGAAGACAGGAGTGAAGATAACTTTGTGTTCAGTCGCCGGGTCTTGGTGAGACATCTCAAAGAGCAGTTTCCTCATCCTCCTGGCTGTTTCACATATCTTGGCATTTTTTCTTTCATTGGCTAAAGGGATTGTTACCGCATTGGGCCTCCACGACAACTGACGCATCAAGCCTCCATCATCCTTTTTCGTCAAAGCATGAGGCGATTTTTCCAGATGGCCGCCGGGCACTTGTGCTTTGAAAGCAAGATCACAGTGGCAGGAAAAAAAAAATAAAAGCTCCTCATTCACTAAAAAAAAAAAAAACTTTCCAGAGAAGCAAGCACAATCATCCTGTTAATGGTTCTAATTGTGGCATCATCATACCCGTCACACTCCAGCTGAACCTAGCACAATAAATATGTGTTCAATTTGGATCCATCAAACGCTCCCAGCCACCGCTGCTGGAAAAACAAAGAGGGCCCCCGGCCCATGGGCCTCGTTCAATTCACCTGGCAATCATATTGTGATGCTCTCATTTTTTGACCTGCTTCAAATTATCTCTGGGAAAACAAAACCCTTCTCCTTTCCGTTTGTGCCAAGACGATTGTTCTCCCTCTCCCGAGTCAAAAACTTTGGCAGATTATAGCCTCTTTGTGCTTGAAAGGTACTAAAGTACGTTGTCGGGTACTATTACAGTCAAGGTCTACAAACATGCGCACACACACACAGACACACACACACACACACACACACACACACACACACACAAAGGTTACGGGCCCGGCAGGCGTTTGTGAGAGACTGCAAAGAGAAAAAAAACCCATGTCGCTTCAGTAATTATCAGACGAGGAAACCATAACAGTGTTCACGCAACAGACGAATGTACAAACAGAAGAGCCATTCAGCAGCAGTAACACCCATGGTGTTTTCATAGTGACGGCCATCTTGTCAGCTGACACAAGCTGCTGACTGAAATGAAAGACAACCACCGCAGGCAACCAGGTGCTTCTTCCACTTCACGGGAGTCGATTCACAGCACACTGAGCAGGGCTGTGTGTGCGAGCATGTGTGCTTATTTGAAACACGAATGACTAAAGTAAGATGGCTCCGTCTTGATTACACATCTGATGGTGATGATGTGGTACACACTCAGAGGGCTACAGTTTATCTGATAGTGGGTTAGTAGGTGTAGTATTCCCATACCTGTTTATTATTGTTATATATATATATATATATATATATATATATGTTTACTAAGGCAGTAACTTTTTGTTATAACTTGTAAAAACTACCATTTAAACACTGAAAAAAATGAAGTATTCAATGTGAAATGAATGCCTGAATAAAAAATGTACAGTGCATCAGTCGATGCCTTTTACTCTAGCTGGGGAGTTAGTTCGACTTAGGACCTTTGTTGTCTTGCTGAACAGATAATCACAGCACCAAATAATCCGAAAAACAGTGTGGAAGCATATTTGATTGAACATCACAGCTGGAAAAATACTTTTAAGGTAAGGTATTATGAATACATAGTGTATTGGTGGGAGAGGTGGAAGTACACTTTAAATTCTGTGTGAATCCTGGATGAGTCAATGTTTCTTTTTCTTCATTGGTATATCAATTAAGCTATAAAAATAAATAACTATTGACACAAACTAGATCTTTAGAAATATTTTCATATCAGAGATTAAACCAAAGATCTTAAAACACGCCGTTAAAAAAACAGCGTGTTTTTCCTGGTAGCTACAATTGAGAGTTGTACCAAATTGCGTGGCGTGTGTGTCAGTGCACAGGCTTGTGCATGTGTGCAGGCTCCAAATGAGCAGGAGGAGGGCAGCGAGCTCGTCACAAGCCTGGCTATAGGAGATGATAAACAATCCAGCTGAAGTCAGCCATAAGGAGAGTCTGCCTGTCAGTACTCTTACCTTAGAACAGCCTGGGGTTATCATGACGTGCCAGCACAGTTGGTGTGAGCGTTTGACTGCTTCACCTCCTAATCGTGCCTCCTCCGGGCAGCATTCTCCTGGGAGACCTCCCATCCTCTCCTCTTCCTGCTCACCCCTCGTTCAGCAGACTCAGTGTTGTTATACTGAATAGTCGCTGTGGATGGAGGAAGCGTGTAAAGTGTGAGGTTTGTTTCAACAGTGGATGTGTCCGTTCTTTACTGTCCTCTTATTGTGGGTATTGTGATCTTGGCCTAACTTTGCTGTTTTTGCCATCATGGCAGATGATGTGTTAAACATGAAGTCACTGCTCTGGTCTGTTGATGGCTCTATTCTCCCATATACACTCCGGTCTAAGCAAGTTTCAGCAAACACATAGACTGAAAAGATTTGTTCAGCACTGTAAAACCCACTCTGCACTGTTTTCTGCCAACATACGATTTTTGGGATATATTTGAAGTACTGTAAATATGCTGTTCTTGACTAGCACGAGGTAACAGATAAGTTACCCATAATGTTCATGTTTTAATGAATGTTGTCATACGATAATCTGTCAAATCGGAATGGTCTGTTCACAGCCACCTCCAAGTGGAAATTACAAGTATGAAATGTGGAATATGTTGTGAGCTTGAATATCCTCCACTTGGTATCACAAATTGCAGCAGTGTATCAACACTGGTTGCTAATTGTAGCTCTGTAACCACCAGTGTTGGCATGCCACGGTACTAAAAAAAAAACATCAGGCCTGGCACCAATTTTGTGGGATTTAGCACTTCATCTGCCACGTTTTCCTGGAAATCACTTTAGCAGATGATGGGTTAGGTGGCAGGGTAGTGCGATTGTGCCTTTGATGGTTATACAACGTTGATGGGGACGAGTGCATATCTACAGGCACTAATACTGTCGGTGTCTAAATATTCTCAGCAGGTTATCACTGTAAGACCTACAGCTCAGTAAGATAATATGTGTGCTGTGCAGTAAGATTAGTCTGGCTATGTTACGACCCCTCCATAGCCGGGTTGCAACAGGCTAAGAAAACTTTTAAGTCCCAATACTGTGAGCATAATATGTGCATCTGTACTCTAGGATTAACTGTATCCTAAATGTAGCATGATATGCTGCTATAAATGTGTATTGACATATTAAGTATTAAGTATAGTATTAAGTATTTAAAGTAATACAAATAAATATGCATATAAAGAGTTTGTAAATCAGATGTGACAAATAAAATAGTTATGGCAAAGAGAGAGACACTTTATATCCCTGTAATATACTTTTCTAAGGCTATTTTAGTATCATCTTCATACTTCAAAAACATGATCTGCATGGCAGAATGACACCTCCATCCACAGTATTTGAATTGTAGCAGTAAAAAGTTACAGCAAAGGTCACGTAACCATGCACAAAAGCACTTCCAGTAAATGTGTTCCCTGTGTGTCATTGCTAACTATATTTAGCCAAACTCATGATTGCATAAAGTTATGATCAGTTGATCTATAAAAGTAAATGTTAGACTAAAACTTTTCCACAGTCAAAGCACCAACGGCCACAATTAAGACCGCATTCGACATCAGGTAGGTTTGTATGAGAGGATGCAACCACACATAACAACGTTCCCAGCTCTAATTGTGACAGTGTCGCAACTATTTTCTTTCCCAATGCAAGCGTCTATTTCCGTGGCAGAGGCAGGCTGTTTGTATGTGGCCTGTGTAGGCCACATCTTCCTCTGTGGCTTGTTGTTATGCGCATTTCTGAACCCACCCATTTATTTTGGTTTGTCATAAACTATATTTATCTTTTTTTTCTCTCTGACAAGTGGGACTTGAAAAAGGACATGGTGTAAAGAGCAAAGCCCTAAAAGTTCTCCTTTTCTGGCTCTCTGAGGGTGAAAAGAACTGCTGTAAGCCTGCAGTATATACAGTGCTGCCACTCTTTAAGCCAACGTTTTGATTATTCATGCAATGATTTAACAGGCATGTAATTGTAACTCGTAAAAAGGCTCGTTGGTCAACTTGTTGACAAGGACATGCACTAAGTACAATGTCTGAAGTCTAACAAAGCACACATGGCAAGCGTAAAAATTTTTTTAAAAAGGATTGAGAAACCAAAATAATAGCAAGTACAAGGCAGTATATTGTTTCCCAAAACTGTTTGTGAAACAATGATGTGAAGCTTTTATATCCACACATAATTCAAACCATCATGGGGATTTGATCTGGAAACCAGATGTAACAATGTGAGCAGCCAGGTAACATTATTCGTTCTCACAAAATGTGAGAACTTCGTTCTCACATTTTGTTCCACGAAGTTTCAGAACAAGACGTATACTGATGTCTCTCATGGCTTGTATATCGTGCCAAAGTTCTATCATTTTATATTTGAAAATGTATTACTTCCAATTATTCCTTTAATTCGTTGGAAGTAAACTATATTAAACCTGTACTGCTCCATCTCTGAGATGTATTGATTGGATAATACAAATTGCCTTTCTCAGACAAACAGGTTCTAATACTGGTTTGGCAATAAGGCTAAGCATTTAAAATATGAATGTAAAGTACAAGTCTCACACATTACAATTCACAAATTTTAAGACATAAAAAGAGAATATATATATGAAGTTATTTCCATTTTTAGTAAAGGAATCGAAAGGATAAGTTTTCTTGAATTGCCTGAAAAGTTTTTAATAGTACGAAACATCTTTAGCTATAAATATATGATAGGAACAGGCTACCTACTTTGCAGTTTAATGAAGCGTCAAATGTTCCACCGCATCATAATGACAGCAACTTTCTTCTAACCTTTGACTAAAAACAAATAGACGAGACACTGGGCGTAGCCTTAGAGACTCAATCAGATTTCAGAGGGAACATATGTGCCACCTTGTGCCACCCTGCTGGTTGAGTGTCTTGGAACAGTTATAAGTTGGTCTCAGACTGGGTTTGCTCTCGACTCTTGTTGCTCTTTAAAGAAGCATGCTGACTAAAAGAAAACAGACGATAGTGTCCACCCACAACTTCTCTCTTACGCTAACATTTTTGACAGCTCTACTGCAAAGAGCATTGCGCAGACGGAGAGAATAAGCCACAGCGAGAACTTGGAGGCTTAAATGATGCAAGAGGGTGGGCAGCTACTGAGGAGGATGAATCAGAATTTCTCAGTGCATGGGTATACACTCTAAATATGAATTATTAAGTGGCTATCATACCCCCATAGTATGAAAATAAATCCAGGGGTGAATGAAATGAGAAGGGGCTGAAGTAGTGGACCTGAATACTGATGTGAGAACAGATCCCAGAGGAGGCGCAGGTACTAAAAGGCCGCCAGGAAGCTTGCTTGGATCTCCTGCTGCAAGTGCCCCTCGCCTTTTAACCTCTGACATGGAGGATCACAACACAGGTTGTGACCGTCAGTGCTCAGACATCCAACTGTACACTGAGTTCTAACTTCTTTATTGTAAAGCTATTAAGTGTTCTAAAAAGGGTGGTTGCTAACAAGTAGCTAAATGAGACAATAAAACGTCATCACGCCGACTAGTCAGCCTTCACAGCTTTGTTGTGTATACTCACGATTATTCGACCAAGGTGCAGTTCATTTATAGCCTAATGTTAGCTTTTTACTTCTGTCGATTGCATTTACACTTCAAAACTCATAAAAGTGGTGTCCATTTGTGAAGATTATCTTGCAGAACAAAACCTGTAAGCATCATAAACTTGTGTTTGCCACAGAGGGAGGATTCGATGGAAAACCCCCGTTGGTTTTTGGTAAGGGAACTAGTGCAATGATAACTTCCTGGGTTTGCCTACAAAAATACGTCATCTCTGCAGCACCGTCTATGATCTGGTGCAGATCGATTGATAAAAAATAGCGAGAAACAACATTATCCTGGTATATCCGAAGTGAGGAGCCTAATTCAAAGAAGAATGCACGAGTTCAAACAACTACTGCTGAACCAACTTCATTCATAGAGTTACTTTAACTGCTTTGTGACAATTGAGTTATTATAGAAAATGGTATTAGGGGGATTAATGAGCAAGAAAAAAAGAGACATGATTCGACGATCAGTCGATTGTAGGCAGGACTTCACCAATCAGATTTGACGTTGTAAATTCTTAGTCGGGGACAGCCTAATATATACACTGATCTAGTTTGATGTAACATTTGGTGAGTGTGTGAGAGGTGGGAGGTTTGAGAGTGTGGAGGTAACTGTTATTGAGTGTTTCACCACAAGATGGGGTCTGTCTAAGATGTCTTAATCCTCTCTGCACATGCTCCTGTGGCTCTGGGGCACAGTGCAGTGGGACTGTCACAAACCAGAATGACATAGCATCACAATATGTGCCTCTGATGTTCACATCATACTCCTTAAAAAGCCCATCCCTATATATGACTTATCCCGTCTAGTTACACATCCACCACATTTTAGGTAAATGGTTGTCAACTTTACAGGCTTACAAATGTTAAAAATAGATTAGCTCACATTTTCCCAAATAACCTGCTCTCCAGTTTTGGTGGAACCGTGAACAGTGAAGAACTACTCTATCATCGTCTAACTGTGACTTTCCTCATTCGTAGATGAGTCAATTTAATTTGATTAATTTCAAGAGGAAGCCTGGAGATTATAAAATAAGTTGATTTCAAGAGCACTCCATTCTGACCTTTTGTAGGAGAGGCACAGTGATCCCATCTTGCCAAGTAATGTTACACACATCTGGAAAACAGTTGCCCAACAAAAGGACTTTTCAAATGAACTGAGGTTTAAGAGGCTGCAGTAAATTTCACAAACATCAAACTCTGTTTGTTAAAGTAAAGAGATGAAAAGCTCAGGGCAAGAAAAACAAAATTGCATAGTCCGAGGTCACACCAGAGTTAAGCTGTAACATCTTAACACATCACACCTGATCAGATGGCTTTCAAGCCCTGAAGCCTACGTGGTTCCTCCAGAGCAAGACGTACCAGACCCAACCTCTGGGAGTGAAGCCAACTAAACATGAACCATGTGTGAAGCAGCATCCACCCAGGCAGTGCTGAGCTCAGTCCAGCATATGGTTTTAGCTGATGCACAAGTATGCAAATCTATCAAAATTCACTGCAACTAACTGCAACTAACTGCTGGTAGTGTAAGAGTCAAAGTTGCAACACCAAACATCCCTGTAACAATGATAATAGATTATGTTCTTCAAGGTAAATGGAAAAACTCATTTTCCTGACATTGCATGATGTCAAATCTCTGCAGTAAACTGAACTGTAACCACCTGTGGGTATCCAGTGAGAACACAGTGAGAACTTATTTGAACTTTGCATATGGTCCCAGGAAGCAAAAGAGGATCTGCTAATCCAGGCTTGATATAAAACCTGCATTGTAGAGGAAATATTATCAGCTACAGCTAATATTTCAGATCATGACTCTCACCAGTGCAGTGTTGTTCCTCAGAGTAAGTCTGAGGCTAGAATAATCCAATGTGTTTACAATATATTAGAAATGATTGGTCTTTGAACGTCAAGATGGCACGCGTCCTACTCATGGATGCATAATACACTAGATATGGCAATGCCTTGCCTCTAAGAATAAATTATGATGACATTGATTCATGGTTTTGTCACAGACTCAAGTAATCCCTTTTATCTCCAAATTTGCCCTGTCACAACATATTTCTAGTTTGTTAAATTAAAGCAAAAAAAGAACAATGCCTGCTAAACTGTACAATATGTATAACAGATATTGTAGAAAGGCTAGAGGGGGAAAAAAATAGAGAAAGAGAGAGCAGTTGTTTGTCTGACCGTTCATTGGCCCCATAATTCACTCTTTATGTTGTGATGTCCTCAAAATGGGATTTATTCCCACATAAAACAGAGCCTTGTATAAGCCTGTTAGGAGAGTATCCAACAGTATCCTGTGAGCCTGATCCCAAAGCACCCAAACTACACAACAAAGCATAAAGCTTGTACTGATGCCAGTCTGACCGTCTGCTTTCACTATCACAGCCGGCTGTTTGTTCTTCTTCTCTCTCGCTCTCTCTCTCTCTCTCTCCTACCTCTTCCACACTCCAAGCAACATGAGGAGTGTAAAGAGGGGAGCAGTCCGAGAGAGAGAGAGAGAGAGAGAGGGTTTTCTAGAATTCACCTTTTATCTCGCATGTAGTGTGTGGCAAGCGGAGTGTAGCAGGGGAAAGGAGCAATAAAGTGGTTGGGAAAATTAGAAATGAGAGCAGAGGGAAAGCTACTGAGAAAGAAAGGAGCAACTGAGGAGAAGAAAAAGAGTGGGGGTCATATTTCTTTACTTCAGCATATATTTCATGTTCTCTGATCTTAGGAGGAAATGTTGTAAGTAATTCCAGAGAGAGAGCATGGATACAGCTTTCAATTTCTACTTTACTGACTTCTAGCTTCAAAAGTACTGCCAACTGTGTGAACTACCCACCAGTACAGCCTTTGTAACTTCATGGACATCGCCGCGTTGCTGGTTCTTTAACACATAAATCAAATCAGTAAGATCGTTCTACGATGTGCCTAAAACATGTCAACTCATTTTGAACAGCAAGCTAATTATTTCAGTTTACCTTCTCCTCAAGAATTAAGCTCCTCCAAGCTCTCACCTGATAACCCAAATTCAGCTATAACCGTTACTGAGCAAGAACTCCAGATGTGCATCCTCTGTGTCCGTGCACTCCAGAAAGCCCTTAGGTGAACTCAAGAGACTAAAGGGTGAGTAAAGTATGGTTTGCTTGGCTGTGAAACATTTTTTAGCTGCTGTCAATCGCAAGCAACCGTCCTGCTGCTGGTGAATCCCAGCTTTTGGACCACAGGAGGACCGGCTGTAGCGGCTATCTGGCAGAGACACCCATCCCATCGGCTCAGCGGAGGCCCGCGATCACATCACGGACTGATAATACCTGAGTATTATATCAGAGTGGAAGAGTTTTGAAGGCTGTCGATGCGAATGCTGCTAGCTGGACTGCTGAGTGCTATAAGGAGAAGCTGATTCCCTGCTGCCTATATACCACTTGACAGGTGAAGACAGGGCGAGGGGGGAGGGAGTCAACGTGGTTTGGGTCTCTCCAGTAGCGCAACATTCTATGCAACCAATGAGAAGTGATGGGGGCTTATTAACTTGTCTGGCTTGATGAGCACTGAGTGGCTGACAACGCTGCATGCTACGTCCTTCAACACTGAACCAAATGGCCGAGCATGATCAAATCCTTTGCCTAACCTCTTTACTCCTGAGATTACCCTGTAACCTGCCATCCCTATTCACCTCGCTCTGGCAACGGAGCTGCAATGCATTATGGAGATCGATTCCATATACGTCATTTTCATCTCTCCTTGGAAGTGTGTCACAGGAGGGATTCCAAAAACGGTAATTCACAGCCTGTCTACCTGTCCTGGCACAACCTTGACAAGGGCCTCACTTTGCGAGTGCGTCTATGTGAGCAGAAATATACTGCTCATCGTTATACAAGGAGCTTTGTAAAGAAGAAAGGTTGGTTTTTGACTTATTATCAAGAACTAACTTTAAGTTTGGCAGCACAGGGTGGTGCACATAAAGGAGGCAACAATATAAGCTCACATCTCTCTATACACGGGGTTTGCTTTGTGAACTGTTTTGATCAAAAGGGGCAGTATAAAGGGGGTAACTATCTCATTACAGGTGTCTCCGCGCCAAGGCAAATTAACCGTGTTGAGGACAGAGCTATAGAACAGCAAGCTCCTCTCTTCAGACGGACAGTAAATTGAGATGAACCTACTTCAGATGAACTCCTAATCACCCGCCAGACACGGACAATGCCTCTGATGACCGGTGAAGGGTATTCATCGGAGACGAGTTTAACATCATTGCGTCTGATTGACTGGGCTCTCGACCACTGTGGGTTAAGGGGGCTCCTGGGGTTAGCCTGGTCAGACAGAACACGAGAGAGACAGACAGAAAGTGAGGTGGAGGAAGAGAGAAAGAGGGCCCTTCAGTAAATGGGCAGTCCACAGAGAGTTGTGCAGCAGTCTAATGGAGCCTCATCACGGCCAGTCTGTCAGTCAGTCAGGTGAAACAAGGTCTAACGGGGGTCCTAATGAAGAAAGCTTCACACCGAGTTGTCTTGAAACTGCCCGGCTAAAAAGCACAAACTCCTATTATCCATCTTCCATACAGTGGAATATTTCCCACTCAAAGTCAACAAGAGCAAAGCAAGAGCCAACTTTAAGACCAAAGCAGCCAACAACAGACTTTGTTCATTCTATTTGGAATGAGCATAGTTGAGGAAAATGCACAGGAGAGGGAGAACTGTTGTACTGTACAGCTTGAAAACAACATGCTGCAGGCCAAATGCTAAGGATAATTACATTTGTGCAAATAGTGAATACAGTAATATATATATATGTGTGTATATATATATATATATATATATATATATATATATATATATATATATATATATATATATATACACACACACACACACACACACACAATGCTCCAGCCTTGTTATACTGTACATCATGCACATCAAATAGATGCAGATGGTATTATCTGTCATATAAACTCCTATATAATACTCCTCGGTTAAGTACAATAATTCTTTGTTTCATTTGGCTTTTGTTTGTGTGATGTAACTGCATAAGAAGACATTAAATATATCAAGTATTGCATGTTTCCCCAATCTTATTAATAATACACAACCATGACATTGCTTAACTGAATCATTAAATATGTATATGCACATTGGGATACAGATTTTTCACAGATTTATAAAACATTCCCCACTAAATGCTCCTAGAGAAAATAACACTGCAGTGGGCCAAGAGGGAATTAGGCGGATAATTGAAAGACAAAACTGGAGGTAGATAAAACAAAATTATAATACTTTTTGCATTCAAAAGCTTTACATCATCTGCTACTCAGTCCAACTTCAATCAAACCTCTTTACAGACCACTTTTAATGCCCACCTGGGAAATTTCAGACGATTATGGGAGTTGGATACTCTCCTTCTAAAGCCACTATTGTACTTTTATCAAGTTTTACAAAGGACAACGCACCAAAAGCACCAACAGGTCGGGGATTTGTGGTGTGAAGATAGAACGAAATGGTCCTTCATGGAGTTTATAAAAATGTCCCCTGATGCCCATTCTACAAAATTAGAAATGCTTTTAGGGTAGTACAGCAACAGTAGATAAAGTGGAGAGCCAATCATCCCCACTGTCCATCCCAGCCCAGTAGCATTGCCTCAGGACACAGCCTCTGGGTGGCCCCTAACCGGGCCCCGGCCGGCCGTCTCTACGGTAAGTGCTCTGTCACGAGGCTGCCAGGGGCTGCAGCATATGCCACCAACTCCCTGGCGTCTCCACCATGGTAAACAGAGGCCCTGCTAATGGAGGCATGACTCTCTCTATGTACATACGTATGTCTATCTGTCTGTCTGTGCCTCAGACTAACCTTCAGCTGGCCCACTCCTCGCCGCCAAATGGCTTCACGGCTGGATGACGCTGCACTGCCTGACGCGCTACATGTGGGAAATAGAGAGAGACAGAGAGAAAGAGAAATGGGTGCGAGTGAGGGAGGGAGAGAGAGAGAAAGACCTACCATCTCTCCTTGACCTCTGGATGTTCATCATCTGTGCAGTCAGACGGTATTTGCTGCCTATTGCCTACAATAAACAATGAACACAGTGCAATAATGTCTTGATTATTGCACTGTGTTCGTTGTTTATTGTTATGCACCAGTCACCAAGTCAAATTCCTTGTATGTGTAACGTACTTGGCAATAAACAGTTCTGGTTCTGATGAAAAATGTTAATATTTAAATGACAATACTGATGCTCAGACACTGCTGTATGGGAGCTGTAGAACAAGTTTGTTTACGTTGTTGAAAAAAAGTACAAGGTTTGATAGATGTAAGGACGCCACATGGACAACTGAAATGATGTTAAAAAATAAAAATACATGTTTTTTTTAAAAGCATACCAAACTCTCCCCCAAGTGTTATGATCACAAGCATAATCACCGGTGGCGTATTTTCATTGTTCAACATATAAACTCAATCTTCACACATAATGACAGGCTTCTAGGTCATCCACCTATGTGTAAACAGTCTGCTGAGACTGCGTAGTGGAAACTGCTGCACTGAGGGTCTGACCTATGAGGAGTCTTGGCAAACAAAAGCTTTCCATGTATTTATTTGTGTTGACTTTGTTTGTACTGCACGCATGCCTACTGCCAGTTAAGCATGCCATTGCCCACGCAATAACCTATGTACCGAAACACAATCATAGAGCAAAATATAGTTTTAATAGACGCTTGGTACTTCTTTCCCTCCTCCCAATGGCCAGGCCAGTGCCCCAGTGTGTGTCTGCTATTCTGTGGGCATCGAGCATAATTAGAGGGCTTTGCAGGTTTGTATAGGAGTATCGGGGCTAGATAAAGCCGTCATTACAGTACACATACACTGTCGAGACACTACCCCAGCGCTGGGCACAAAGCAATCACTACAACTGTATTATCTTTCCTGTACAAGTCCTATAATTAGTTTTCCCCCTTGTTACAAAGTAGGCATATGTTTCATGGAAGAATAAAAGAAACAGATTACTTCAAACCTTAACTCTGTCCTATTTCTCTGAGATAGTTTTATAGCAGGCAAAGATAAGAGGAGAGCTACAGGGAGGGACTTTATAATGTGTCTCGGTATCAGGGAGCATGAGGGGAGTTCAGAAGCAGAGTGGAATGAGGAGCCCGGGGCTTATGTCTTCAAATCACAGCTTTCCCAAGCACTGTCTCTGCTTTATAACAGTTAAGACGTTAGAGGGATGGGAATTAGCTTTGACAGTATCATTTCATAGATGCTCTTCCAGTAGGTGTGTACTGTGCGTGTTTATTACACACACATAATAATAATATCAATATCATCTCTGGTGGCTACTGTCCAATACGGAGCAATTAGTTTACAATACACCTCCCCTCTCATATCTAGAAGGTATTTTAGGAGGGAAGGGGTTTATGCTGGCATCCATAAAACATGAAGGGGTCACATTTAATTGCAATGGAGAGAGAAGAGACAAGACTAATTATCTTTATTGCCTGACGGCAATATTTTATTTAACGTCAGCACTGGGTCCTTTGCTTTGTTGGCCAGTGGGCAGCGGACATGAGAATATTTACTTCCTGGGGTGCAGCTATGATTCCCCATCAACTGCCAAAATGACAACTGTAATATACGGATGTGATGTACCTATTTGTCATTCATTCTGTTCTCGAGGGCCAAATAGAAAAGGCAAATGTACTACTGTAATTCCAAACACACATATTTCTGTACGTGTGCTTGAAAACAAAAGGCCGGGTTTATAGCTAATGCAGCTCTAACAGTGAGAAAATGCCAAGAGCCTGAGACAAGAAGGCAGTCAGGGGGAAGACAAGACTGTATGAGAGAGAAGATAGAAGGAGGAGAGAAAAAAACAAAATAGAAAAATAAATTGAAACACCCCAAGAACAGAGAAGAGAGCGGGAGAGTGGTGTCATGGGAGCTGAGAGAGGCTAGTGCCATGCTATTGAGCGCCTGGAAGAGCACGGTCTCTGATTTCTTCCCTTTCTGCTTTTTTTTTTCCTTTCAAAGAGCACTTGAAAGCTCTTCTGAGGTATCGAGCAGGTGGGAGTGTATGGCGAGGCGGACTGGGGCCGAGGATGGGCAGGGCTGGGTAAAGCAGCTCCCACTTTTTCTATCCAAAGCACAGAAGTGGAGAACTCAGAGGTCCAAAGGCCCAGCGGCCCAGCGGCCCAGAGCTCCAGCCAAGCGTCTCTGAGGAGCCTTCAGCCGGGCAGAGGTGGAAATTGGAGGTGTGAGGCTGGGCACCCAAGATGAAGGCTAACCACAAAAAGCTGCCTGAAAAGTATCCATGCTTGGAAAAAGGAGACCAACATATTTTCAGAGAAAGTGCCTTGACATTTAGATTTATTTATTTTTTTACCAAAAGAGAAAAACATTTGACGCTGTCTTTCCCAGTAGTTCTACACCACTGATAAGAACCTTCTGTATTCTTTCCCATTGTTCAGTTTGGCAAAAAAGAGTTGAGTCATGACACTGATGTTTTTATTTAGATGTGCATTACGCTGCTGAATAAAAGCGGGCTAGAAGGCAGTATTGACTAATTTCAGATATTTTAAAGTTTGCACTTTAATATAATTGATCAAAACAGCAGCCACCCTTTGAACGCTCGGCCCTCTGGGACTAACTTCAAACCGTATCAATTATAGAAATCGGCTCGGAGGACTGGAGTCAATTCCCTTTCAATAAAGTATTCAGCTGCAGTCGCCAGGAGATTAGGGGAGAGATGAGACAAGTGCGAACCCACAGGACTGCCTAAATCTACTGCACGGTGGATGCTCCAGTAAACTAAGTAGCTTCAGATGATCAAACAGGAGGTATTCCAATCAAACACTGGATAGAGCTACAGTAGCTCTTAATACAGTGTTAACCTCCAGAGGACCACTTTTAAGCCTCAACTGCACACACTGTATGTTATGCTACAACCAGGCCTACTCTTCAATACTCCATATAAATCGATCTATACACAACCTGGGAAAACAGGATAATCAAACTGATTGAGACACAAGATAATTATCCTGGCTCAGCAATGTCTAATTATTAATGTCAAAAAACATCTATATCAGGGTATTAACTCTGAGCAGTTAACAGGTTAGGGGCCACAATCACTTCTATTGATTTATCAGAGAAGACGTGTCCAGAGATGTGCATTTAAAGCAAAAAAGGAGCAGATTAAAAGAATTGAGTACAAATATCCCTGTTTTAGGTCCCAAAATAACCACAACACTTTAACACTTTTTAAATGTCATCTGCAAAGCTCAAAAATGTCCAAGAAATATCAATTTATCAGTCTTAGAAATGTATCTTAATAATAATGCCAAACCTAAAGTCCTTGACAAGCATGTATAGGTGACAAAAAACATAAGAATAGCTTTGCATACTCTTGGATAAGCTAATTAATGTTTGAATGTTTGAACTCCACAGTTTAAAAATGCTGCAAGCCTTTAGCAATGAAATGCTAACAGCCCTGTGGCATCATTCATCCTCCCTTTGCTGCTGATCTCAGCCTCAAAGGGTTCAATAATTCAACTCATTTTCAGATACATATCTAATTTGGCTCAACTATTACCTGTGTTTGTTTTTCTGGTAAAGCATATCGGCTGTGGGTTAAGAGAGGGCAGTGACTTTCTGGAAGTTTATGGTCTGTTGTTCAACAGGTGTTTGATCAACTGCTCGCAGCGTCTCCGTTATTGGCGGGTTTTGTTAGAGTCCTAGAGTGGCAGTCGTATAGTCCGCAGCGAGATTTGCATTATCAGGCACAATTAACAGCTGAAATTCCATTTTTAGGACAATAATAATCTATTCTTTTAACTTATCTGCCAATAATACATCATTCACCGATATAACGTGCAATCCTTCAAAAAAACAAAATCAAACAACTGTTTCTTTCTTGTGCAGTTGCAGTTTTGGTGAACATTTCCTCTGCATCCTATTAAGCCACTGGTTGAGCTCCATTTCGACTGCTGAAATAAAAAACTTTAAATAAGAAGGTAACTCCAGTCCACCACGATGTTTGCAAAGACATTCTAAATTTAAATACATGCTGTATTTTCCTGGCTAAACATTACTGAGACAGTGAAGAGGAAATTACTCATTTTTGCAGTTGACACAAATAAATAAGTGGATTCATCTTCAGCTCAGGCTTGTTAAACAATTACGGGCAGCTGTTATCAGGATGTATATGGATGACTCACGTACACCATACAAACAAAAATACACACGTATGTGCGCACACTCACTCACATGCATCCATATAAGTATACACCCACTCCGCCACAGTATCAGCAGTACACGCAATAGATCTATTGACAGAGCCGTGCCATATCAGTGACACCTTCAATCTTTACAGGCCCTTCTCCCTGAAAGCCTCTGTTGCGACACAATCATTACAAATTGATTGCAAAATAGCTAACAATCATGATTAAATCATTAAATTCTTGTCTACGCTTCAGAGAATGGGGAGAAAATTAACTTCCCACCAACCTCATTTTTTTCCGAACACGAAATAATGATTTTCTGCCAGTCTAATTACAAAGCCAACATCTGATCAAGCCCGCATCCAGAGGGGATTATCACATGCGCCAGTATTAGACCTCATTACCAGCCTGAGTGCAGAATTATTACATCTTGTAATTGGATGGTGAGATTTATATACAGATCAGGCCGGTTTCTGTAAGATTGTAATTACAGGCTTCGTTGGTTAGCTACTTATCACTCAGCAGTGGAGTGCAGGAAATCGGCGCGTGGAAGAGCATTTCATTAATCCCTCGTCCTGTCGGAGGCAGGAAACGCTGTAGCTTCCATGTCTGTTTTAGGGACAACATCATCATTGGCCCATCAAACCATTTATCACCCCCTCCTTTGCCACGCACCTGGTCAGAGAAGCCCTCCGTTTCCTCAGCTTTTCAATGAACAATCATTCAGGAAATTTGTCTGAATAAACTGAAATACCATTTTCCAATTACCCAAGATAAGTGTGTAGAATCTGCCCTCAACAGAGGCATCGTGAAGCACCCTGCTTCAGAATTATCCCGCTAGGGTTAACAGGCTAAAGGCTCATTACACTGCAGCTGAGGAGGAGCTGTGTGTGCATATAGGTTTTTGCGAATCCATTTGTCTTCCCCCATTTATACAGCCCAGAGACCACAGTATCTTTCTCTTGACTCGGTGGGCAAAGGCTGTCCTATTTGCCTTTAGCTCATGTGAATTATTGAACCCACTCTCTCCTCTTGTTATTCTTAAAGATGCTCTTAATGAATGGACCGTAACACTTGTTAAACATCTCACTTTGCGTGGCACAAATCTGCCAAGTGTGATTAGACAGGACCAGCGTGCTCCAGTTCATCAGCAGAGCCAAAGAGTGAGACAGCGAGGCTTCTGCAGCCATCGTCGTCGTTCCTCATCACAACTCGAGCAAATCGCTGCTCTACTTACAAACAGGTCACTCCCGGTAAACCAAAGCAACTCCGCTCCGACAAAGTCAAGTTCTGACACCTTTTACATGTGGCAATAAATTGACAACGGGACTGAGGCAAATCTTGAGGCAAATAAAATGAAAAATGACAGACGGAGAAAAAAACAAACGAGAAACGTGTGCGGCAACGTGAAGCTGATGGAACACAACTCATTTGCGGTCTGCCATCCTGCAACTCAGCAAGAAACGCCGTGATCCACTTGCCAGGGTGACACTGGCGGGGGAAGAAAAGAAAGCATCAGCACCTCTTCACAGTTAACACCCATACGACTTACTTTCTCTCTGCATATCACTGAGCCCTCCCCAGTTACAATCAATACAGGCCTACATTTTATGAGACAAGGAGTTAACTTGTTCAATTATGCCACAGACAGCTCTATTCTTTTGTAACAAGTAATCTGGGTAGTGAAATCAATACTGACAGGCTCACGGCACGCTAGCTAATTTCATATTACCTCCAGCCAATAGCAGAGCAGCTCGTAATGGAGCTGTAGTTCCACTTCATTATAAGAAAGGAGGGGGGGATCAATATTAGCACAGACACACACACGCGCCCAAGGTAACACACACACACACACACATACACACGAGCCAAAAGGTCTGATTTTCCACACATGGACTAACACAAACACATATGGGCAAAGAGGGCAACTCTGCTACTTCAGAGCCCCAAGGGGCTACACAGAGCTGTCTGATGCAGGGCAGATGGAGTTCGTGTGTGTGTGTGGGGGGGGGTTGGATGGGGGTCCAGGGTCATAACCCCCCCCCAAAATAAATTACACTTCCAATTGTCAGCAAACACACACAACCGCTCACAAACACACACCTCTCATTTCCAAACTGTCAAGCAATCATGAGGGAAATATCCTGTTTTTCTATTCACTGATCTTCCTTTAGGCACACACACACACACACACACACACACACACACATGCACACAATTAACATCTGACCTCTTCACAACAAGGTCATGATCTGATTCGGAGGTTGACTACTGAGAAGGGAATGGAAAAATAAGAAGAGGAATAAAAAAGGGAGGATAACCTTCAGATGGTGGATCAGGTCTTTGACCTCTGCAGCTAATTACGAATTAAACTCCATATCTTCTTTTGTTAAAGAAAAATATCTCCATTCTTTTTTCCCATTATTGTTATCACTCTGTAGGATTAGCTGGGGACTAAGGGGATGATGTTGTCTAAGCCGATGTCAACTGTACAATTACTCGACTCATCCATCCCTCTCCAAGAAAAATAAAACACTGTAGATTAAGATAAACCGTCTTGAGAAAGAATGGGGACGTAAAGCCTTTGACAATTACTAAGTACACGTGGCACAGGGTGACGATTGCTCTTAGTAAACAAACTAAATACTCATTAGACTTAACTATGGCGTTCCCTTTTTCATAACTTCCTATTATACAATTTGGATTTATTGCACTCATTAATAATCTTTACCAGGTTAGGCTACAAACAGCGTGACAGCAGCATCATTTAGCTTCAGTAAAGGACACTCAAAGAACGGACTGCTATGTGAGAGCACATCTCAACTGCGTTAGGAGAGAACCCAATTGAATGCATTTTAATCGAAATATCCCTCAACATGCTTTATTGTTCTCCTTTAATTTCCTCGCCACTATTCCATATGGAGCTCCAGCTATCAAGCAGACAGGCTTTATGAGCCGGACAGAGCTGTGCAACACTGGGGCTCATCAGTCCTCCGCCATTAACAGGCTGCCATTGTCGCAGCAACAGGGGGCTCAGTGCTGTAACCAATGCATGGCTTATGGTGGGAATGCATTTAGGACTCAGCTATCCGCTGCAGATATCCAACATATATTAACAATTAGGTGTACAGATTATCCATCACATGCTGAAATGAGTTTGGTTGTAAAAATGTTTCAATTTGTGGATCATTATGCTCATTGTTTTGCTTATTAAGAGCAAAGGGAATCTCACTATATCAGTTTGAATTACAGATGTATAAGTCCCACATTTTATGATGTGATTGCTATGCTATACACAACCTCCAGAAGAATGTCTGTTTTCACCTGTGGTAATGTTTGTTTTTCATTATCTTATGAAATCACACCCTACAGCTAAAGAAACATGTTTAATGTTTACTCTTAAATATATATGCTTCTAATAATGTGTGTCATTAATGAGCTAACTTAATAAATCAATAATGATTGCATCGTTTACATCACTTAGGTTCTGGGCAAGATGATATGAATGAAGTTGACGAGTTGACACATTCTGTAGAGACATGTAGATAACAGAGTGAATCACCTACGTGTGTGAGAGTGAGACAAAGCAGCACAGACAGGCAGAGCAGGAGTTGAGATATTGAAGATTCCGACTCACTCTCGCCCATTTTCACCTCCCATTATCTGATTAGCCTCCCATTTCTTGCCCATCAGCGCGGTGACCTGGATTTCGGTGGGATACTGATGGTCAGCCAGGGCGGGGTCTGGTGAGAGGGACCAAACCATTTGGGGGTGGCGGAACCATAAATCAGCAGCGGGGGAGAAGATAGAGGGAGATTTATAAAGATGTTGTGCTTGGCCAGCCCACTTGTGGACACTGTGATGAATTCACAAGCACATTGCCAAGGCAAACTACTTCATTATACCATGGCCCAGTGGTCATTAATCTCCCTGGGAGGCCAGCATCCTGGGGGATCGCCAGACCAGAGAATTTATTCAGGCCTGGAGGTACCCATTTCATTAGCCATTCAATCTGTTCAGTCCCCCTCTCTCCCTCTCTCCCTCTCTCTCTCTCTTCATTGCTCTCTCTGTCTCTATTTGCCATCACTATAGTTTATATTATCTAATAAATAGTAGCTCAATTTCTCTCTGTGTGTTGTCTTTGTAGAACAAATTACTCATTCACACAACATTCTCCCGAATGTTAAGTGCATTCAAATACTAGCTTTTCTTTTCACACATGGATTTAGATTCAGCTCCGGTTGAATTTATACTAACAAATGTTACGTTGTTTTTTTTATAACCACATGTGTATGTAGGGATGCTCCCTCTTAATTGATTTGTTGACTTATCGGTTGTATTGGTCTCCGTCGACTAAGATTTCTTCAGTAGATTAGTCATTTATGTTTTCTTAATGTTGAATTACTTATTTCTAAGAAACTTAAGAGCACATCTTTGGTAAAAACAAGATTTAAAGTGGTGCTTTTGGATGATTCTCTGGGTAGAAACTCAGTTTTACAGATCTGTCACCCTAATAGTGACCACAGCAAAACAACTGCATTTATGTACAAAAGGGTCCAAAGCTGCAAGTTCAGGTGCAACAGACAACCTCCCAGCCCATATGTCGAGGTGGTGAGGCACAGTGGTCATTCCCAGAGGTAAACTCTCAACTGGCTACTTCGGTCCTGTAATGGTGTCATTACTGGGGACAAGTGCTGCTGGCCCAACATGTTATGGGAGGGACAACATCCAGAGATTACTTATTAATGCTGGGACTCCTTATTCCACACACACACACACACACACACATACATAGAGAAAACAAATATGCTATCCCCCTCTGTCTATTACTGTGATCAAACAGATGCACCTGGACACAGAAACATAGCTGCATACACGCGCACACACACGCGCACACACACACACACACACACACACACACACACACACACACACACACACACACACACACACACACACACACACACACACACACACACACACACACACACTTCAAGGTGAATCAGTGTTGCCGGTGACATTATGAATGCTAGAGGATACGAGTCTGTATCTTCAGCCAAGGCCTGCTAAACAATGCAGGTTTAGTTGTAGTGGCGTTATGTTGAACTGACAATTGGTAACACTGTGTTGGACACAACCACGAACACTCACACACATTATGCTTGTCTGACACACAGAAGACACATTCTCGCTATCTCTCACACACAGCGCAGGAAAAATTCATATTAAATACATCACAGTGACTTGCTCCCATGTTGTGAGGTCTGTAATACCACCATGTCGGCCAAGCACACAAGCACCATGAGTCTGTTATCATGTGATCAGACCTTGCATCTGAAAATGTAGGAAAGGCTTCATCTTTCTATGTTCCCTTGCTCCTCTCCCTGAAGGATTTAAACATATACATATATATATATATATATATATATATATATATGTGTGGAATAATTTCATCAACCAAGCCGTGTCCCGGTGGACCCCTTCCACTTTAAACACTTAACGGGTTAAATAAATAATGATGACTTCCACAGTGTGTGTGTGTGTGTTAACGTTAACAGCACCAGCCACTAGCCCCAGGTCCCACAGCAGCAGGAGTCCTTAAAACGAATAATTTGCTTCCGCTCAGGCCGCCACACTGTAGCCATTCGGCAAGCAGATTATGGGCCTTTAAGTAGCAGTCAGGCCTGAAATGTGACTCTAGGGCTCACTGCTGTCTGGGAGGAGGCGAGCCTCCTATGAGAGAAACGGCGGGACGGGGACAGAGAGGAATGGGGACTGACAGGAGAAAGGCGTAATCTACATTAACGTAAAGAGGTAGCGGGTGCGCTTACATAAAGTCAGCTACATATAGTAGAGCAAGCTCCGTGTCTAGATCAATAGAACAGGTATAGGTAGCTGAAAGTCCGTAAAAAAAAAAAAATCCGTAGCTATATGCACAATGAAAATATCTTCTGAGAATTTAAGGGAAACAACTGCTAATTGTGAAAGGTGGTTAAAAGAGTAATGCGGCAGTCGACACAATTCTAAATAACAGGAGGCTATTTCCTCAGTAGCAAGGCAAATAAAAGCTCTCTGTCACCTGTTGCTAGGTCAAATATAAAAAGACAATCAACACATACACTGCCTGGTCGCCACCTGGATTTAACTAAGCAAATAGGTACGAGCCTAGGTTCAGCAACAGTATGTGCTCAAAGAATGAGGTCAGCTGACTACCTGAATATACTGAATGACCAGGTTATTCCATCAATGGATTTTTTCTTCCCTGATGGCACGGGCATATTCCAAGATGACAATGCCAGGATTCATCGGGCTCAAATTGTGAAAGAGTGGTTCAGGGAGCATGAGACATCATTTTCACACATGGATTGGCCACCACAGAGTCCAGACCTTAACCCCATTGACAATCTTTGGGATGTGCTGGAGAAGGCTTTGCGCAGCGGTCAGACTCTACCATCATCAATACAAGATCTTGGTGAGAAATGAATGCAACACTGGATGGAAATAAATCTTGTGACATTGCAGAAGCTTATCGAATGCAGCAGGTTTGATAATGGACATCAGTCTTACATCCGTTTAATACTTGTAGATGTGTTAAGCAGCTATCAAATGTCCATTAAATTGTGATTAGTGTGCAGTTTGTACCACAAGCAACCGTGATCAGAATACGTGATGGGGGCCCAGCGTGATGACAGGAATGACACAGTGAGAGATGTTGCTTACCTGGATGCCATGTTGCAGGTTCGAGTTCACCCAAACTGAAGTAAGCACCGGACACCTTTTCATCCACCCGGCTCACTGTGGTTCCTTCCTCTTTTACCATTCAATCCTTAACAAGACAACACAAACAGGAATTTCACAAACTTAATGAACTTAATGAACTCCGGGCAGACACGGGCGCGAATGTCTTCGACCATCGGACAACGCGTCCCGGAGTGTATTGTATTTTTCCTCTTGGACTGTGTGACGCTGGAAAACATGTAGTACAAATATTCCACCAGTTCCTGTAGCCACTATGTGGCTCTAGATAACACGCTTAAACATGCATTATGTTGCTCTACATCAAGTCCAGACCACATCATGTAAATGTCATGTAAATCGGATGTCGTTTGTCACATAACGCTGTCTTCCTGTTGCTAGTGGGTGGCTCTATAAATATGAGTGAACATTGGCTTGTAGACATCTTCAGGCCATGAATGTAATCAAGTATGGCAAGTTTGGGACAGATTTGAGCAAGTCCAGTGGAGTTACACCAACTTGTTGTTTATCGGCGAATCACGTAAAATGGCCGCCATGCCACGGCTACGCCATTCCATCAAATATAAAGCTTTGAGTAACTTTTAATTGCAAAGGTCTTTAAATTGTAATGACCACATTTGAAGTGGATTTGACAAAGTCCCGAGGAGGAGTTTGTTAAAGTATAGCGACTAGTTATCAAGGAAGAATTCACACAAAAATCAAAATGGCCTTCATTAAGTTTTCATGGCGAATAATGCATCGCCACGGCAAGAGTTGCAGGTAAGAGCAGTTTGTTCTCACGTGCTTATATGTTTATTAGGGCTGCAACAACGAATCGATAAGGAATAAAGTACTGCCTTATTTTGTAAGTGTTTGCAAACCAAATGTTATTGCACTTTTGTTCATATAGCAGTACTTTTAAAATAAAAGTGCGCAATACACTACTTTTGAATTCATTATTGAACTTTGCGCATAACAATGCGATTAATCGCAAAAAAATCATGCGATTAAAAATTGTAATCGTTGCCCAGCACTAAAGATAACATAACATCATAACATAAGATAACACAACATAAGATAAGATAACATAATAATAAACATTTGAAGAACAATAGGTCCTACGCTCCGACTACGTCGATGCTCGGGCCCGAATAAAAGCCTATATGAAGAAGACAATACAACTTAATCCAGAATCCAGAAATCACTCTCTCTCTCCCCCATACCTTTATTGTTGACTACACGTAGCTATCTGCTGCTGGTTTATGCATAACCTCCCATGACCCTAACTCCATTCTATGCACTGTGGTTTAAACATTACACTGTTCACTCACATTAACATTCTTACCTCTCCCTCACTCTGTGTATTTATAACCTCACAAATCCAACTCCATCCAGAGCTACTGTAATACTACACCACTGTTTTATTTCACTTATACAGTAGCGTCCCATCATTCCCATTACCTTTGAATAATGAATCAGTGTAAAACATGCAGAACATATTGACAGCATTACAGTAGAATGAGACCAAATGAATCCTACAAGCTACTAGGAGCAGAACCAGTGTATTGAGACACACAAGACAGTACTGATCAAATGATTGATAAAACACCTAAGTATGTGTGCTGTCATCTGCGTGTGATAATGTCTGTTCGGAGCCCTCGCCCTGGGTTTGGAGCTTACGATGGTAACCCCATTAAGATATCAGGCTTTAATTCAAACAGCTTTCCTGATAAAAAAATAAATAAAAATCAATAGCAGCTTTCCCTAAACCTTTCCTTCTGTTTTTTTCTTTGAAAGCTCAGCACGTTCTGACTCAACTTTACATGTATGATTTTAGTCCAAACAACGCCAGGCTCCAGTAACACCCTGGAGAAGGCAAGCAGACACCATCAGTTGATCTATCGGGCCATCTACTCACTGAAGAGGGGACAGAAGCATCAAATCCCCCTGAAATGACATCTGAACATCAATACATGGTCTCCGCCCCTCCAATGTGACAGTAGAAGCCATATTGATTTCCACCCAGATTAAGGATACTACTGGGAGCAATTTAAACATACAAGCTGAAGTGTCCTGGCCCAATCGTGAGTGATGTCTTTCACCATGTATAATCACGCACTGTGCATTTAGGAGGAGCATGAGTCTGGATCATGGAAATTTAAAGGATTGGAAAGACCTCATACAGATAGATAGATATATACAGGGAGGGGGGGGTGAAAGAGAGAGAGAGAGAGATAGATACTTATCAAATGCAAAATGCACAATTTGCATGTTAAAGCCTCTCAGATGCAACATTTTCTTTCTCAAAACACAGAATTGAATTGAACTTTTAATGCATTTAAGAGTTAATAAGCTAAATTACAATGATACTTATTTTTAAAAAGCATTAGTTAGTGTAAATGGAGGTTTCAGGTCCACATTACAGATGATAATAGTTGGCATGAGTGTTTACTGTGTGCAAGTTAGCTTGCAACACCTAGCAAGCCTGGCTAAAGTAATAAGCTAGCTATCAAAGCCTAGTTAGTAGTTAGCTTTGTTGGTTAGGTAGTGAGCCAGCCGAGTAAATAAAGTAACCCATGAAAATAACGTTTAGAACGCAAAAGTTGAAAATTACTATTGTAAAAATTGCATCTTACTGAAGTTAGTCACCACAGCCAGCCGTGCAGTTTTGCTCCTCTTTAGCAGCAATGCGTTCATCACGTCATGCATCCGTGTGTCACGTGATCCACGTTTCTAATGGCAGGTTGCTACAAACATTACGGTTAAGACGCACTAGGGCCACTGCTACCTGCTGCAGTGGGGACAGTTCTTATTTTGTCAAGAAACTGAATAAACAGGCATGAGTAGGTAATACATGAATCCATGTAAAGAACCAAAATAATGTCAACCTGGTAGAAAAAAAAAAAAACGTGTTGATATAGATGATGCACATGTGATCAGGCATTTTAGGTTGTAGCTTACACTGCAATCATACTCTCTATTACAGCATGTGTGTTGTGTATGGCTAAATATGTGTATCCTACTGTGTATTCACTCCCCTAGTGTTTCAGTTTCACAACTAATGCAGAGCTGGAACTGTATTTTTTATTCTATTAGCGGTAGAAAATAAAATAACGTTTCTGGTTTGATTTGTCAAGAATCTCAAAACAAATGAAAGCTATAGAACACGTTTTCAATGCACTACCCAAATATGGTTATATGTTAGATAATAACACTAATAAATTATTTAAAAATGTATTTACATCATACAAAGACTTACCATTTTCATCTTTTAAAAGTTATTCCTAAAGACTATAAATTGCATCAATAGCCGGTATGAGCGCTTACTAATTATGTGTGAAGGTGTTCAACATACTCACACATTCTGTTCTAGCCAGCTTGTGTCTCCTTCTGCCTTTGAGGTTATTGCTAGCAACATTTTAACCATCATTCATGACCCTCATATTTACACTACCGAAACAGATGCATCCAGGAACCTACAGATGTGCAACCAAATACACGCGCACATACACACCTATTCAGTTCATCCAGATTTTCTTTCCCCCAGCTGTGCCACAGCACTGAGGCCATGTATCCTGATGGCACTGATGATGCTTCATGCAGCCCTCGGGCCTCTGAAGGTTAACTTCCCGACCTCTGTGGTCTCCTGGCTGAGGGATGCTCTGATAGATAGGCCTGCTCACAGATAGAGAGGCTGAGCAGCAGTATATAACTCAACAGGGAGAGTGCACAGCAATCCACCTATTGTTTCACTCTTCGCACACACACATTTTGCTTTATATTTCTAGCAGAGGAGCTCTCCAGTCTAGCTGCATTCAGCTCCATGCTGGCCGTGTCACTCACCCTCGTTAGAGTTTCAGCTGTCTCTTGAGATTTGTCCGCTTGTAAAACCTGTCCGATATAATCCAAGGTGATGTTCAGTGCAGAGATATTGCATCGGTTTTATTTTCTCTGGCACATATTATATGTGCAGTTCTGTGTATGTTTGATGTTGATGATATTTTTCATTTTGATTTATAAAAGTTCCATTCACAGCTCCATATTTGTACACAATGTGTACACAATATGTTTACCTTTAGAAAATGTATTTTTCTTAGTCATTGTATTGTACATTAAAGCATCTCTCTTCATGGGCATTCTACTGTATCTGGCCTTGACAGAAATAAGTGTATAAATGCCTTTGTAACCTTTGTAACCTATCAGGTCATTTTGGTTTGTGCTTCCCTGCCCTTCAATCTGCAGTGTTTCCTTCTGTTGAGGGCCCATCCCCTCAGTACACACTGCCTGCCAGGCATCTTTACACAATATCCCACCTGGGGAAACCAACTAGGTGAATTAGTTAAGGTGGGGGGAGGGGGAGGCAGAGGAAAAACAGTGCGAGGGATAAGAAAGGGGGCACTAAGCTAGAGAGAGGAATGAACGTTAAGAGGCGCTTGAAAGACTGCGAGGAAAACAGAGACAAACAATGTTTTTGGTCGAAACTGGAAAACAAGACTTCCAGTGTTGGAGAACAATCAAAGCCCTAGGTGAGACCTGAACGTGTGTGCACTTGAACCTGGCTAAATGTTGCACTTGAACATGCTAGGTGCTGCGAAAAACAAGCCATTAGAGTCGGCTCAGGTAAACAAAATAGGACTCCGGCAAGAACAAGCAACATTGAAGGGTTGTGGGGGTGGGTGGGCGTCTTTGAAGTGGCTCAGAGTATTCCCCTGACACTTCTGATATATTTATTTGAATAATGTGCAGATTCACACCCGAGTGAGCAGAGATCTGTACGGTGGGTGGGGAGATGACAGGGTTTAATTTCCAGCTCTACTGAGAGGGGTAGTGAGAGCGAGGGAGGGAGAGAGGGGAACGAGAGACAAGGGAATTATAAAGAGAGAAAGAGAGAGTAGATCAGAAAAAGAGATATGAGATGAGGAAGGAAGATGGAGGTGTATCGGCTTCCCTAAAAACATTTTGACATTTTAAACCTTAGGCAGTTTGTAGGCAGTAAATAAAGAGAAAGGAATCAATAGCAGTCAGTGATAAGGGGATAAAGCAGCTAAATATGAAATACAGCCTAACAAAATGGTATGGATTTCCAATGGGGCCACGTGACAGCTGCTTTGAAATGCAAATAGCAACTTATGCACATTGTCCTTCTCGGGCCTTGCCACCTATTGATCGGCTAAAACAAATTCTATTGATCATTGAATATTTAATGGCGATAATTAAATCTCTCATGGAGGTACTTACACCCCATTTCCAGTTTTCATCGTCTTTCTCAGGAGACCTGCCTTTGACTTACTGAAGCTTCAGAGCTGCTCTGTGAAGAAATGCACCCAGCTAATTGCAATGAGTTTGTTTTGAGAATATTGAGCAGGCTGTTTCCTGGCGACCTGCGTGATCCTCGCATGGGAGGAGACATGTCTGCTAAAAATGAGAGGTGACAATCACCTTGTACCATTCTAATTGAGGTAGCCAATTATCAGCAAATGTTGCAGAATGTCTTAAGTAACCTTTCAGAAAATGTATGTACAGAGAAGGATACAATTTTGATTCAATTATGCGTTGCTAGAATTCCTTAAACGAGAAAGGGTTAGAGCACACATAAAGTGACTAAGGAAGTGGAAAGCAGCGCTTTGACTGGTGCACATAAGATAACATTTAATGAAATGACATTCAGTCATGCAAATTAGTTGTACCTTTTTAAGCATGTGTGTAGCATTTGTATTTTAATGTACTCAAAGTGAGCAAAAAGTAATGGTGCAAAATCAAATTTAACATTATGTCACTTGAGGCAATCCTGAGAAAATCTCCTGAGGGCCCCTTATGTGCCTGTTATGGTTCATCTGAGCCAGTTTACTTACTTAATACACTGCCCCTGTGTTTTCTTGTGTGTATTGTGATTTAGGAAGCAGCTGAAGGGGCTGCAATATGTCTTGAACAACAAACTCTGGTCTTAAAATTCTTATTGAAGATATTAAACGGTGAGTTAAACAAACAACATGTGATGTGTTAAAAAATCCGGCTTTTATTGACATTTGTGTACTTGATTTCCATCTTTTCATCTAGCTGTGGGTTTTACCGCAAACAAGCCCAATACCCAGGATGCCAGGTTGTTGCTCTCAGGAGCCACTTGTCCTCTCTCTTTGGGAGCCGCAATCTAAAAATGTCCTCACACTGCTGGGGCGAAAACGTGAGAGAAGAAATATCTCCTTAATCGACTGACATAATTTATGACATTAAGAGACTGGCAAACAGGAAAAGGTTGCTGTCAGGATGGTATTAGAGGGCAGCTCTCACTGCATGGGCCAGTGTTAAACAAAGTGCCAATCAATAGCCCTTTTATTAGTGACCGCAATCAATGTACTGGTGACTGAGTGAGCCAATTAACGCTATCGACCGCCTGGGCAGAAGAAAGAGAAGGGGACGGGGGCGTAGGAGAGAGATAGCAAAGACAATATGGGAGACGATAGCAGAGGATGAGCAGCAATGTCTTTCTCAGGTCTTGTTTTCCTTTTCATCTGTAGGGAGGGGGGCATCTGTGGAGTGGGAAGACCAGATTCCCACCGAGCGAGGGGCCCCAGGGGTCCGCGGCTGAGGACACCCTGACAGAAAGCAGAGGCCGCCTATCTCCCCGGAGGAAGTGAGTGTGTGTGTGTGTGTGTGTGTGCGTGCGTGTGTGTGTGTGCGTGTGTGTGTGTGTGTGTGTGTGTGTGTTGCAGTGGTGGTGGTCAAGCGGGGGTGGAATTCAAGGGAAGCTGCTACCTACCCACCCCACAACGCCCCCATCCGTGCACATCATCCATAGCGCTGGGGCTGAGCTGTACTGGGAACGCAGCGCCACCCGTCTTCTCACCGCTGGTTCTGAATAGTAATGAGGTCACAGGGCTGTAAGGTCTCTGTGCATGCTCAACTCCACTTTTCTTCCCAAGAGGCTGACCAGGTTTGTGTGTGTGTCTGTGTATGCGAGATAACCTAGGCTTGGGGACAAACATTACATAACTTCCTAGGGTCTCTGTATAATACGAAAACTGCATGTGACTTTAAACGTCAGGGCTGCTGGATTTGTCTGAGCTTTCTCCAAAACATTGGCTTTTCAGGAGCTAAGAAAAACAGATCTGTTATCAGCAAGAAAACTTTGATCATTTATTATACTGGAAAAATGTGGAGATACATGGTGTCGACATTTCACTATGAAGAGTATTTTTCTTATTCTACTTTTGGTTTTTATGTATATAAATGATGTATATTTTATATGTATTTGCCATGGACAATGTATCAATTGAAAACAACTTTAAATGACAGTCAGTACAAAAAAGTTTTCATCTGATGACCTGCTGAAATAATACATACAGAATTATTGCTGTGCACTAGCTAAGCTCAAATGTTATCAAAACAAATTCTGCAGCTCATAAGGTCTGAAGCATCACGCCACACCTTCTCAGTAGCAGAGGGGCTCTGCCGACATTCAAGCCCCGGAGTGTTTGTGTTTGGGTGTCCTGTTCCCAAAGAGAAAGGGGTCAGGAGGACATCTGCTTCATGTCAGCTGGCAGTGTAGCACTTGGCTCGGGGGTTATCAGGCCCCCTTTATCAGCCCGTGGTCGGAACATGGACCTCTCCTTCCTGAAGGATGCCCTCCGAACCAGCGTGCCGACAGCTTGAGGAGGTGCTACGGAGAGAGACGAGAGGAAGGACCGGCGGGAGGTGGAAGGAAGAGGACGGGGAGAGGGATGAATAGGGGAGAGGCTATAGGAAATGTCAACGTGTGTGAAGCGATAAGCCTCTGGCTAGGCCCCCTACACCCTGGGGGAGGACTGGGGGCTACAAGACTTCAGCCTCAGTGCTACCACTGTCCCTGATGACCCTTTCCAGCCGCCTCATGTGCTGAGACAACACTAACTTACAGTATCTGGATAAAGTGTCCTCTATATAGGTTTGCTTCCATTTTGAATAAAACTTGACAAGAAGAGGGGAAATGCAACAAAAAAAAGAGTATTCTTAATACTGGTGCATTACTTCGAGATGTTCAGTAATTCAAACAAGTTTAATTATGTATGTGACTGTATTATGTTTAAATACAGCATATACCAATATTACCAAAATGCAATATTGATTTCTTTCTTGTGTTTTAAGCATTCTGTATCTATATGATGTTGGTTCTTTGAGGAACATCTTGTCTGATAAAATGTACCATATATATATATATAGACTAATCTAATTAAATGGGCCAACACATATGTAAAAGTAAAAAATACTTACTTACCAACAATTCTAAAAGATAAGGAACACAGTACACATCATCTTAATGGTAGATGTTATTTGTCATATCCACAAAATCTTTGAGGAGTTGTTTAGATGCAATGCTTTTTAATGCTGCTGCAATGAGAATGAAACCCATTATACCCCAGTACATAAGAATCATAAAACAATTTAAAATTGTGCTGGTCAATGTTGTGCCATTGAGATGGAACAATACTCATATTTATTATGTTTTATCCTCTTATCACTTGACACAGGCATGTACATACGACTATGTGAGCCCAGGTGAGCACACAAAGAGAGTCTCCTGTATGGGAGTCAGGAAAGGTGCCCATCTCAGGATATACACTTCACCTGGACTGCTGTAATGCTTCGACAGATTGTAAGTACGCAAAGGTCAAGACAGGCTAAGCACAGAGAGCTGAGCGAAAGAGGAAGAGAGAGAGAAAGAGAGAGAGAGAGCTGGATGTAAATGCGGTCCGTCTCATCCCACAGATATGCACTTTACCTTGAGTATAATAGTGGGATGCAACAGTGCTTACCAAGATTAAACTCACACAAGGTAGCTCAGGTGAAGCTGAGGGCCAAAAGAGCCCAACACAAAAGAAGAGTGACAGAGAGAAAGAGGGAGACTGAGAAATGGAGGGACAGACGCAGAGAAGTGTATGTGAAGGCAGCCGGGCTCCAGTCTGCAAGGATACTGCCAGCAGTTTGTGATGAGGGAGCTTCAGATGAAGTGGAGCGAAGTGAGCCCCAAAGCCTGGGCTAAGTGAGCAGATTAAAGGACTGCACAGTGGTATCACTCTCCCACTGTATTTGCTCTCCCACTGGCAAAGGTCAAGCGCGTGCAACATCCACACGGTCTGCAGCGTGTGCACACGCACACACAGATACAACACCACAGTCCCCAGACATACAGCCTTACAAGACACAGACAAAGTTAATGAAGGTAACGGCGACATCAATTTGAGCCCGGTGAAAAAGCTCACGGTTTGATGTGATGGAGCACAAAGGTGATGTGTAGACACCTTTCAAGCTTTTTACCCCTGTAGCTGTAAAGAAGTGTAATTCCTTTGCTCATGTTATCTTTTTTTTTTAGTAGGAATATTGTCAGGGTAGTATTATCTGACCTTCTTCGGGGTTTGAGTGTTTTATTGCGACACTGATCCCTTTAAAACATAACATGTTCCATCACCACAGCCTCCCTGTCTCCATAAAATCACGAGCAGGATCAATGCTATTGATGCTTCCCATTTTCAGATTTTATAGGCTGTGTCAACGTCTATTTGTTGTGTTGGCCTCACTACTGAACAAAACTGTTATCTGGTAACCGTGCATCGCAAGTTGGTGTCAGTCTGTACCCTCTATTTAAAGAGGGAGTGAAATGCCACTAGGTCTCGCATTACCGGGAGGGTCATTTTGCAGCCAGTACGTTAGCGGGATAGATAGTCCAAACACCAGCAGATAGTCAAAATCCTTCGGTTTTACTCCGCGTACATCACAATAACGCAGGACTTTCAACCAAGAGAATGTTGCTGTTCTAGACCAGAGTTTATATTCCAAGTTATTCTTGAGTTACTTTGAAGTCACGTTTGTGGCCTAAACCTAAATAAGTGTTTTTGTTTGAATTCACGACATTAACCACGTGTTTACTGCCACAGTGGTGGAGCGTCATTCGAAAGCGTTCGAAAGTGACGCCAAGGGGTCTGACCAAGCGTCACCATGTGATGAGTTGGGATGAGAAACGTGTTGGATATGTTCAGCAGGTCATTGATTGTTGTTTCCCTTGGATGGAGCAGTTACCCCCTGGAAAAGTAGGCTACTAATGGCCCCTCTATCTACACTTATCCTCATTACATCGATATTTTTGAAGATGTGAGCTTTGAGGATCGTTTTTACTCTTTGCTGAGGTGCAAGTGTTTCCTTTTGTTACATCTAATGTGTACACTTTATTATTATGAAACAACTATTCCTAAATGTTATTACTTGTTCTCACTTTTGCTGCTCCTAGGTAAAACACTCACTCTACTTTGTCACTGACACTCACTTCAATCTTTCCCCCCTATTTAGCCTAAAGGTAACACCATATATTTACTCTCAACACCTTGGGGTGACACTGCTGTGCTTGCCGCTTGGAATTTAAGCCGTGCTAAAGAGCTGTTTTACAGCCCCCTCAGACGCCGCCTGTGTCAATTTGTTTTCCCACAAGCAATGTAAACACAACACTTGTTGAAGGACCCTCATTCACCATATATTTAAAAGGAATGCTGTTACAACCCCTCCCCCCCCCCCCTCTCCCACGCTCCCCCCGGGCACCACTTTTATGTCCATATTTTCCCCCTTATCGTTCTCGGGATAAATATCCTTGAGACAAATAGAAGGCACGTCTCTGTTCTAGTTATCTCAACCTCAAAATGGAAAACATCTTGAACAGAGCAGAGAAAGAGGATACGGGAAAGAGCCAAGTTGTATTTCAAGGTTACTGCCCCCTTATTTAGAGGCGTCCATGTTACCCCAGAGCTGGGGGCCTTGTGGAGACCTGATCCAGTCCTCTTGCTCACTCCAAAGTAAGCTTGACAATCTGCAAATCAGAAATTAGCCTTAACAAGGCAAAGTTGTAACAAAAGTGTGTGTTTTTTCTGTAATCTGATGATGTATTGGCCATGAGGCGAAGGTCAGGGTTCACTCAGCAACCATGTACTAAGCTCGTTTACATTAACCAGCGAAAAGGCTAATCAAAGGTATATCATTTCACCCTCTCTACAGTTAACAAGGACTTTTGATGTTGCAAACATGTAACATCTGCTTTTAAGTTGGATGGATTGAGGGAGCCCCATTCTTTTTTCTTTTTTTTTCTCTTCACTTCTTTTCTTGTCCTGAGGTAGATGTACATGGGGCAACGGAACAAGACGAAAAAGCTTTGGTCAGGCCTGCTGATAGAGCTTGAGTAGGGAAAAGGCAGAACGAAAGGGAAATATAAAAAACATTTTCAAGTTGAAATTCGGCTGATGAAGCAGAGATTTAAGGACGCAAAAAGCAGAATAATATGTTGATTGACACCAGATTCTATTAGTGTGAGTCTGTGCTTTCCACTGAGAATAAAAAAAGATATCTTCTTTTTGGTCTTCTCACACCATGAGATTGAAACACACAAGGACATTTTCAGGTGATTACAGATGCAATAAAATTCATAACTGCAGAATATAAGCAGAAAAAGAAAATGGTATTCTAGGTATTGTATATGTAGTCACAGTTGGATAACAGTCTTGAGATAAGGGAAGTGGGTCCAGTCATATTGTATCACTGTTTGCTGAACTTGTCAAACCTGCGTGTGTAGAGACCAAACCCATCAATGGTTAAGGATAGAGCAGAAGTGTCAGGTTTTTGTCCACGGACAAGAAAATATACCATCATTAGCTCTGCACCCTGACACAATGTGGCTGCAGAGGATCTGAAGACAAAGACAAATGTTGAAGCAAAAGAATATTTTTAGCCGCATCTGGATCCAGTTGGGAGTCGACCATGGACGGACCTCCACTGGCTAAGCAGCAAATGAGGAACAGAGGGCCCGAGCGATTGAACTGTCATTGGTTGCGATTTCCATCCTATCGAGGGCTCTGGCTGGGACTCTGGGGGCCTGGGTATCTATACGGCTAACACAAAAGTCTGCCTGGTACCAGTTAGCGCTGAGCTGGCACACTTACCTGGACATGAAATCAATCAGCTCAATTTGCTTAAACCGATAGCAAATACTAGAGCTAAGGTATGATGACTACCAATTGGTTGCTATGACTTTTCTTTTTTTTTTTTTTACCAGGATGTAAAATCAAAACAAAAACAAAAATGTCCCAACTTTAATGGAAAAGAGACTTTCGCTTACTTTTTTTTTTCATCAGTGTAATACAAGCCTAATTCCCCTCACTACATAACTTTGCTTTTTCCTTCCTTTGCCTTGACATGTGGAAGAAAAATCAAAGTGGGTATGCGAGGGATTTAGGAAGAGAGACATTTTCCCCGCATTGCATTGGGCCTCTGAACTTTCAACTGAACTTTTAGCATGTGTTTAAAGCAACATTGATGTGATCGAAATTGACACTGCTATGCTACGAGAGAAGAGAGAGCTGCTCAGCATTCTCCATCATCATACACCCGCATTCTATACACACACACACACACACACACACACACGCACACGCACACACACAACCCACTGAAAAGTTCACAGTCCAAGCTCACTGCCAGGAACCGAGAAGAAAAATCCAAAACAATCTTTTTTTTTATTCCTAAAGAAGAGCAAATCTAACTGTCAGCTCAGTGAGGATTATTCCACCACGTTTGGCTCCCCAACTTCCCCACCGTAATCCACCCAAAAAACTCTTGGTGAAGCCTTTCAAAACAATTTATGCAAACAAACATCAAGCACAGCTATTTGTATTGGCACCACTTTGCAGTAAACCAGACTGAACCAAGACCAGATGGGGCTGGGCCTTCTCTGTTGCCATGTGGTGCAACACTAGAGGCAGCTCAGCAGACACGCTCAACGCAGAGCACTGTCTTCTGTAATGGAGAGTGTTTCAATATTTAGACCACTTCTCATCACATTCCCCACTTCTGGGTGTATATGTGTATATGCGTGGTGGATTTCCACACGGGCAAATAAAACCACAGGGGATGTATTGCGACCATTTCTGCATTGTTGTTGAATGTGTTGTCATTTTGGTCACAAATCTTTGCTCGTTTACAGCGTGTATCCCTAAAGCAGGCTATCCTCCGTGTAAACCCGGTTGTAGGGGTCCTTCACATCTCATAATGAACAAGATCTTTGATGACTTCCTACTCTGCTCAACTCTTGACCTCATATAATGGCTAATTTATAAGAGTAGATGATGTTGATAACCAGTTGCTTACAGCTCAAAGCTGCGCTGCATAACACAGAGGTTCTCCTGCCCAAATTTGGCCAAACATCAGAGAAAAGATGCCGATGCATACCATGACCCGTCTGGTGTTGACAGCGGTGGCTGTGCTGTGGCCAGTAATTGGACTGACAGTAATAGGAACTGTCTTTCTGCCTCTGCGGGCCCTAGAGATGGGCCACAATGCTGCTGTGAATTTAGCAGCTGCAGTCAGATGGAAACCATGTAACTGCAATTTTCCTCGTCTTCCTTTTTCTTCCTCCGTTTGAACGCTGACATGATCATTTATGAGTTGAGTGAATTTCATGACCCTCGGGCACTTGAAACCTGGTCAACCGCCAACATGCGATTTCAGAAATACATGGTTGTCAATGAGAAAACGAGCCCTCCATTCGTCATTCCAGAGGAACTTTGCAGATACATGTATTTACCCGACAGCAGCGTTTTGCTGCTGCTGGCCCACAGCCTTGAGGGAAAGTTCGGTTTGAAGTCGGCATCCATCTCGGCGAAGACCACACAAACGCAAACACGGGCAAAGTAGCAATGAGGTAGCTTGCACAGACCTCATTACTGCCGGTGACTGAAAATACATATTTGATCATATTCGAGTCCAAATGTGAACGTTAATTCACAGGGAGACGCGGATCCACGCAATGCCACCGCAGGAGCTTTGACACACCCAGAATAGACATGTACACACACCACTTGCCGGCAAGAACACACATAGACAAAGAGCCTAAGGCCCCTAGATGAAAGACGGCGCATGGATCCACACATCATATGATCGACCCACAACCTACCCCTCCACACACACACACACACACACACACACACGTCTCCAGACACCCCGGGGAGAAAAGAGACACACATTCCTCCCACTCGTTCACCGTCTCTCTATCTCTCTTACACACACCTACACTCACACGAGCTGTGAGAGCCATGCTCTCTCTCTCTCTCTCTCTCTCCATAAGCAGTTATTTCCCAGAGTCACTGCCAGCACTCTCTCTCAGTGACAAGCTACAAATCCCTGACACCACCGCTGATGATAGCTTTACAGTAGAGCCTCAAGGGGACTCTGCCAGCCAGCACACACAAACAACACACACATGCCTCTCTCTCTCTGTCTCTCTCTCTCTCTCTCTATGTCGCGCTCTCTCCCTCTCCCAGGAGCCCCAGGGGCCTCTGGGATATGCGGCTCCCAACACAAAATGCCTAGGGTTTGTTTGAGTTAAACATCTGAATACAAGCAACCAAAGTGGCAAGTGTACAAATGAAACGCCAATTATGGCTGTCCATTAGTGTTCAGATTCATGTTTGAATTGTGGGAAACAAAACCAAATGGATATATGTGTAATTACGTTCTTTCAGGATACACATTGTCTTGTAAAGTCAAGATACCAATCAAAGCATACCACAGCACAGTGGCACTAGATGAACAGTGCCATCATCAGTTATCCTCCTTTTTTTTCTCACCACAACAGATTGATTTATTGAGACAGTCGTCATAATGTCACACTCGCCCTAACTCTTTTTTTTTCTCTGTTCGATGAAGCTTTAATGACTCCCTCTGTGTGCTGTAATTATTCAGCAGCCCTGGGGATGTTTGTTTTGGTGTTAACCGGCCGGCCACTGCTGTGACCGTATCCGCCCATTGCTCTATTATTTCTCATTACAATATTCATTACTTTTCTTTCCATTTTGGATAATTTTGAAGTACTAATAAATGCTCTTCACGGGTGAAGTTTGTGTGTATGCAGTGTATGTGTGCGTGAGTGTAATAATTCCAGATCGCAAGTGCCTTGGATTTATTGGCATATACCAATTTGGCTTTAATGAGATCACACACCTCCAGGTAGGTGCAGCTTCATCCTCTGCTCGGCTCGGGCTTCTCCCTCCGTCTCTCCGTCTGCCTGCCCTTATTACCATTTCATACACCCCCCCTCCACCTCCACCACCACCGCCGCTACTACCCCCCATCTGATGAAAAACCAGAAAGGCTTTGTGTGGTTCATTAAGTCAGCATAGGAAATGTATTAAGTAGGAGAATAGGGCTGGGAGCTATTGAGTGTTGACTTAACCTTTCCTTTCTTTCTTTTTTTCTTCTTTCTTTTTCCACCCAGTGATGCTTCTAATGGAGGATGCGTGCAATACTCAGTCTCATTAGTAACCGCATGGATCCGTTAGAACAAGATATAATTGAGGTTTGGACTTGCTTACTCTTAAATATGTGTGTGAATGTACTGTAAGGGTGAATGCCTTTGTCTGCGAGTAGTTAAATGTTCTACATGACCTGTCTTGGTTCAGATAGTATGTCTTCAAATTCCAACTGCCGTAGTTTGTTGCAGCTTGTTTCAAATAAAGAAATGGACACTTTTTTTGCATGAGGAGAATGCAGTTCTGCAGGATGCTAAACATTGGAAATTAAACCAAATAAATCTACTTCTACTTTCTTAACTTTATGCTGTGCTTTGTGTTGTCACTTGAGTGACTTTCCCCGTCAATGTGGTACTCTAAAGAAGATTCTTTGATTTTCTCCACCTTCTTTCCAAGTTTTATTTTACCACCAAATTTGATACAAATGATACCCGATTTAAACAGGGTGGTGTGTGCGGCCTGAGACAGGGGCTCCGACCTGAACAGGGCGTAACAGTTTAAGGATGGCTGTTACACAATCCTGCTGTTAAAAAAAAAAAAATGCACTTTGTGATATTGCTGTTATGGGAGAGTAGTACTCTATGTAGTACCCTAAACCAACCAGTTCGCTAAACGTCAAGTATGCCTTAAGGACAACAAAACCTGGATGAGCTGCAACTTTCTGATGTTAAACTATCAGATGTTAAACTGTTAAAACTGAATCCATTCTACTAGGGAACACCTCCGAAATCAATTATCTAATTACATAGTTTCTCTAGATGGCATTGCCCTGGCATCCAGCAGCACCGTAAATAATCTTTGAGTTATCTTTGATCAGGGTATGTCATTTAACTCCCAGATAAAGGAATTTCAAGGACTGCCTTATTTCACCTATAACATTCCAAAAATCAGGCACACCCTGTCTCAGAGCGATGCAGAAAGATTAGTTCGCGCATTTGTTACTTCTAGACTGGATTACCTCAATTCCGTATCATCAGGCTGCTCTAATAGGTCTCTTAAATCTCTCCAGTTGATCCAGAATGATGCAGCACGTGTACTAACAAAAAATAAGAAAACAGATCATATTACTCCTGTATTAGCTTCTCTGCACTGGCTCCATGTAAAATCACAAGTCACATTTTAAATCCTTCTCCTCACCTACAAAGCCCTAATTGGTCAGGCACCATCATATCTTAAGGAGCTTATAGTACACTATTACCCCACTAGAGTTAGAATGTGGGGTTACCTGTGGTTCCTGGAGTCTCACAAAGTAGGATGAGAGCCAGAGCCTTCAGTTATCAAGCTCCTCTTCTGTGGAACCAGCTCCACAGTTTCAGTCCAGGGGGCAGACACACTGACTACATTTAAGAGTAGGCTTAAGACTTTACTTTGTGATAACGCTTATGGTTAGGGCTGGCTCAGGCTTGCCTTGGACCAGCCCCGAGATATGCTGCTACAGGACTCGGCTGCCGGGGGACTTAGACCTAGGATACTCTGAGCTCCTCTCTCCTCTTCTCTCTCTCCGTCTGTATGAATTCATGTCCCATTAATGCACATTACAAACTTTGCTTCTTCCCCGGAGTCTTTGTGCTTTCTCGCCTCACAGGTTTCTTTGGATCGTGGTTATACCTGGAGCAAGGTCCTGCCTCCTGCCATGGCCCTGCTGACACCTAGTGCTACTATCATTTGTATTAGTCACATTACTATTACCGATACTATTACTGCTTTTGTTATCATTATTATTCTACTGTATCCACTGCTGCTGTTATTATTAGTAGTCGTGATTTTTTCCATAATTCTTCTGCTTACGACTTTCATTATTTGAATAATTCATGTCAAATGCATTGAATGTGTTGTAACTCTGTTATGTTGTTCATTCATCTATTGCACTTCTGTCCATCCTGGAAGAGGGATCCCTCCTCTGTTGCTCTCCCTAAGGATTTTTATTTTTATTTTTCTCCTCGTTAAAGTGTTTTTTTGGGGGTAGTTAAAGGTTAGAGGATGTCATGTGTACCAATTTGTGTTTTGGGGCTATACAAAATAAATTGACTTGAATTGAAATAAAACCTCTCAAACAGACTTTGCCAAAAGTTTTTTTCATTGAAAAAAAAACCCCATCTGAGAAGGAGGAATCACTAATTATTGTAGTCAGCCATTTAGCTGCTGAAAAAACAAAACCTTGTAACAATGTGAGTACTAAGTAATGCAGACGAAACAATGTAAAAATGTCTCATTTTGTCACACATTTTAAAGGGAAGGGCACTGCGGCCAGTCTGCCATTACAATTAGTGTTCATTTTGGCCTGATTCAGTGAGATCTACGCTGACTGCTGGACATGCATTATGCATGAGTCTGTCCATATGCACTTGGGCCATCATGCATGCCCTTGTAGAAAAGCATCGACCACCGGCATGCAATTACATTTAGCTTGTTTCAACCTTCTCTGTGTGCACATTCTCCTATGGAATAATGGTTTAAGCATGAAAACGTGCATTATCCTTTGATAAAAAAGTTCTGATATCCATCATTGATGGTAAATGGACAGTTACATGTTAAATACTACCTATTGTTGACATCTGCCTGAAGCTCTTTCCTCTGTCCACATGAAACAATGTGTCCCTCAAATTTGTGATTCTGAATTTTTATAGACAAACTGAAGGTTTAGTGTTCATTTAGGGTTTGAGAAAATTCTACAACCTACTTCTTAAGCTCATTAAACACTTCAAAGAGCCACTGAACTATCTGAAAACTGCATTGTCACAAAGCAGAAAACAGGGCTTTTTTTCTTTTCTCATGAAGTAGATGAGAAGTAGAGATACGTTGTTTTCCTTTATTTTATCCGGAACACTGCAGCCGTAGTGCAGTGGCTTTTCACTTTTTGTCCTCAGACTGTTTTCATTCATGACAAAAGAATAGTTGAAAATAGTTTTTGCAACTCGAAATGTTTGGGTGCAGAATGAGCCTGGCTCTTATCTGGTGAGATAATCAACAAGTTAGGGAACAGAGAGAAGATTATTCAAAGAGTAATTATACCACGTGAAAGGTTTCATTCATTTCTGTAACATAGGGAATATGTTTTAGTTTTGAGGACCAACAAGTTCTTAGTTGTAACTTTTTGTTGTCTTAGCTGCAGTGAGCACTTGTCAGAACCAAAGTTGCAGTGTGTGTGAAAGTTGCTATTGCCTGTGGGTGTTTACTGCTCAGGCACTGTCCAGAGCCTGGACCATGACCACTCTGTCCACTTTATCTCTGTGGAAAATATCTTGACGGGAGATCTCCATCTTCTACACGCGGCTCTTTAGCGCCCCTCGGAGAGGAAGCCCATAATCGCAGATGCGTCTCCAAGGGAGGAAACGCCATACATCAGTTATGGAACGGCAGGGCACCGGGGAATTTGGCACAAGGTATCAGTCGTGACAACGGAAACCTTACACAGCCCTAGATAATCAGAAACAGGCAGATCGCATGACTCAGTAGGACTGATCATCGCTGTCACTGTCAATACAAATATAGTGTGTATAGGGGGAATAATATAACCCCCTCCCTCCCTCCGCTCTCCCAGCTCAACATCACACGAGGAGGAGACACAGCTTGTTTACGTTTATGGGAGAGAGCGAGAGAACTGGTGATGGTTGAGCTGCTGATCTAATAAGGCTTAAAATTATTTCTCGTTTCATTCACTGTGAGGCAGCATCATTCCTTACCCATCTTTCAAGTGAGCATCATTCAATTAAAATGCAATTCTCGTCGCCCCCATCCACGGATATTTAATTAGACTGGATAGCAGGGCTTCCACTGTCTTTTTTTTTTTCTAGCACAGCTCTTCGGATTTCACCTCTAAGGCATATTTTCACTCTGTTACTCGTTGGTTAAACAAGGGCATGTATCCATTTGTTAATTGATACAATTACGCCTTACGCGTAATGGTCACGTAGGTCTCCAGGCGCGCATCAATCACTGGTCTATTGACCTGCCCAAAACCCCTCTAACCGTTCCTGCTGGGACTGCCCCTCTCTCTAATAGAGAAAGATAGAAACATCATCGTCATTAACTCCGGGATGGACCTCTGGCCAGAGAGCCAGAGGCGAACAGAGGTCGAGATTAAAGAAAGAAAGAAAATGTGCTTATTCGTCTAGCTTTAATTGTGATGGATTGTAAATAAAAGAAACGGTTTCAAACAGAAAATACCCAGCATACTTTGTTGTTAAGGTGTTTGCTATTTGCCTGGATAAAAAAAAGAAGAAGAAGAAGAAGTAATCTCTCTTGCTGAATGTGTAAGTGTCTGTGATATTTCACAAGACTCTTTTTTTTTTCAAATTCATTAAACTTCACAAAGGGTTTCCATATGTTGCCAAGTTACAATTCCACAATAATGAACAATAAAACAATTTGAGATGCTATTTCAGCAAATCGGTGAAGAAGAATTCTATTACAAAAGCGGGACAAGACTGTGTAGGCTACAGTGCACCTTAAGAAACCCCTGCCTTGGACGTGATTGGCAAAGACATTATTCTATCCTTGGTACCCTGCCGTTCCGGGATTACAGTGACGTCACGCTGATACCCTTGCATGGATGAATGCTAAAGAACTATAGAGCCACAAATAATAGCACAAGCAGAGTCCATATCTTGCAAGTCTTACGTTATCCTTTAAGCCTCCTTCAGCTAACACAACAACAATTTTTTTTTGCACTTAATGACGCTTAATTTCATTTCTTATCGGGTCCTTTGGGGGGGATTATTCATTCATATAAAACAATCTGCAGCTGGTGCCATCCTAAAGTCTCCCTCCTATGAGTGAAGTCATCTATTATTGAGCGAAAGGCCGTGCGTGGAAATGTGTGTAAGACGGTGGATTTGAAGTAGAATTGGTTGCAATCGATCAAGGGTGAAGAATATTGCTGATGGTAACAAAAGAAGCAGCTATGTCTTTCTCGCAATTTGGATACCCTTACAATGCAACTTCCCAGGTAAGCCTCTTTGCTTTTTATTTCTTCTAAGTATTGTACACACACACCACACAGACACACACACACCAAATGTTTTTTTGTGCATATTGTCTTGTATTTCATTATAGTCAGAGCATTTTTCTCGATAAGAAACATTAATGGCTGAGGGACTCCTTAGACAAAGACTGCTATTTTCGTGTGGTGCTTTTGTTGTTGAACCAAATATCGATATACACGCACCCGTGTCCAATTACACTGAATTATGAATGAACTCACGTGTTTTTCTGATGACAATAGAGATGAATGTCACATATTGCTCACTACGAGGTGTAATTGGGCTGTAACGCATGCTGTACACATTCGCAAACTTTCTCTTTTAATGAGACGAGGGATGTCAGACACCTTGCATTCTAATGCCAGCTTTTAAAACTTAATTAAAGTGGTTTATTTACATTTAAAGACACTATTATTGCGCGTAATGACAAGTTTTAAGAAGTTCAAGTCGATCAGGGGACAAAAGTTACTCTCATGGAAAAGTTGTCACCCAACTTTTATCTCGATAATATTTTTAACAATCAGTACATTTTGTACAGAATTTAAATATTACAAATTTCTAATACGGTGGCGAATTACTTGCACAGTGATATTACCTTACATTTTTTTCTTATCTAATTTTGAAACCGATGATAAACTGGAGCAGGTCACTTTTACGCACGGATTGCGCACACCTTTTTCCATCTTAATATCCACTAAAAAATAATAATTCCATTTTGTATTAATACATAGGGCCAATGAGGTGCTATCGCTTATTACACGTTTTCACAATGTAAGCTACTTTCTCTCATTCCAGGAGTCCTCTGAAAAGTGACTTACCTTGAATTAAGGCAGCTCACACGTTTAGATAATGACACCTGATTCAGGATAATTTAACTGAGGTGAACTTAAGGCAAGCTACCGTTTTCACACGTTTCAATTTAAAGGCTCAACACTAAACTGCCTGATCAACTTAACTTGGATATATATTTTGCAGCGCATCACCCACAGTCACTTCAGAGTTGTCACAGGCATCCAGATGAGAGCCGAAACAGTCAATGACCATGTCTGTCCACGATTCTCTTCATGCAGTTTTTCGTGTCGGCAAACCCCAGTACGACTTGCTGCGATTCGATTTCCAGGTCGGTCTCTGATGGGACAGGCGGCTCCCAGACCGCCGCTGCTGCCGCCGCCGCTGCCTCCTTCTGCTGCCCGTCCTACGAGAACCGGCTCCTGGCGAGCAGCCGGACGGAGCTGAACGCAGCGCTGGGGATGTACAGCTCTCCCTACGCCGCAGCGGCTGCCGCCAGCCAGAACTACGCCAACTACTTCCCCTACAGCACCGACCCATCCGCTATCTACTCCACTCTGGTGGGCTCACTTTAACCTCATCTGATGCGTAAAGGGGAGGGGGGGAGGGGGGGTTCAGGCTAATCGATCAACTGGGTTTTGTTCATCAATTTATCTCACACTGTAAACGTATCCGTCTCGACAAGCCGTTTAATCCAGCATCCAGTCTCATCTTCTTCCCCTTTAAAAGCAAATCAAAAATCCCGTCACTTAGGTGAAGGGAATAGTGTAGAAACAATGCAGAGGAGCTTGTCTCATTTGAATCAAATGTCATTTTATTATTATAATGTAATCCTCCTTATTCTGCCTTGTTTTAAAAACACTGGCTCTTGTGTCTGTTTATGGACCAGCATTTTTTTAAAAGCAGTTGAATTATGTTACTCATCTCTCAGAAAAATTCACTTTGAGAAAGTAAGATTTTAGAGTGGACTAAAAGACTTGTTAAATAGATATTTCACAGTGCAGCTGTGACTTTTCTTTCTTTATTCTTATTCATTTTAAAAACCCAAAGTCAGCTAAGATTTTCTGTCCATGGAAATGTTGAACATAATGTCTTAAACTGCAAACAAATAACAAAATAAATAAAGGCTACAAAAATTGCTCCTGAAACCTGTTAAGATATATAAAAAAAATATTGATGGCATGTCATTTTTTCACTTTTGGTTGGAGTGATTTATTCTTGTTTAAGAGCATGAAAATAGCAAATGTCTTCATTATTATTTTCAAAAATCCTCAAAATGCTGAGAACTAATAAATGCTGCATACTTACAACAACCTTTTACTTTTTCTTTTACAGAATCCACAGTATGACATTAAGGACAGCACAGGCACTTTACACTCTGGCATTACTCAAACCGCTGCATACTATCCTTACGACCATTCACTGGGACAGTATCAATACGACAGGTAAATTCTATGTTATTTTTTCCACTTTCTGTCATATGAGCGTCAGCAGACCTGGGACACTGATCATTAAAAGCAACCTTTCACAGGGTGAATAGATGCTGCATTTAGATCAAAGGTCAGAGTGTAATTCCATACTGATACCTGCATGGAGGGAAGCTGCATGTATTTCTAACAGCAGGGAGTATTGGGATAGAGGATGTCTGAGTGAGTAGTCTATACATCCTTCTCATAATGGACACTGTCTGTTTGTATGAACCTTCTCCAGATACGGGACAGTAGACTTTAATGGCACAGCCAGAAGAAAGAATGCAACTCGTGAAACCACCAGCACCCTGAAAACATGGTTGTACGAGCACCGGAAGAACCCATACCCCACCAAGGGAGAGAAGATCATGCTGGCCATCATCACTAAGATGACCCTCACCCAGGTGTCCACCTGGTTCGCCAACGCCAGGAGGAGGCTAAAGAAGGAGAACAAGATGACCTGGTCACCAAAGAATAAGGCCAATGACGACAGGAAGGATGACTTTAAGAGCGACCAAGACTGTGTCACCAAAGGTAATCATTTATTTTGGTGGCAAAAAGTTGACTTACACTAAATATAAGTGAGTACAGTTGCCAATCATATGGACCACAAAGGGTAACATGTATATTTGTATTTAAAAGTTTTCTGAACAAACTTTGTCCCCATGAGTTCACAATATCAACAACTTTTCAAACTGTGCTATAATCACCTTTCTTCCATGCAGATTCTAGTGATTGCAAGGAGGAGAAGGATCTGCATCTCAGTGATCTGGAGGACATGGACGACGACGACTGTGACAAGTTGGACAGTGACTGTGAAAAGGTGGCTGCAGATGAGCAGGACCTCCAGAGGGTCATGGCAGTATCCGGAGCCCCTCATAAGAGAGACTGCAGCTCCGAGCTGCACCTGAGTTTAACCAACAGCTTTCACACGTTCCCCTGCGCCATCAAAAGTGTCACCACCCTTTCTCCTCTCCCGTCTGACTTCCTGGACCCGGCGGTGTCCAAGGCGCCGTCTTCGACCGGCCCCGCAGGAACAGTGTCCCTGTCTCACTTTGAAGCATCGGATAAGCCTCGGATTTGGTCTCTGGCTCGTACAGCAGCTTCGGGGTTCATACTGAGCCCTCAGCAGCATGGCTCGGAGCTGAGGACAGGCAACTCAACCGGGGACTGCCAGCTCCAGAGCACCAGGCTTACCGGACAGTGTGGGGGCATGAGAGGCCTCCACGAATCTAGCAGCATCACCAATACTGAGAGCCCATTCTCCGAGGGCTTAACCTTGCACTCAAAAGTTTACGGCACTGGCAGCTACAGTCACAAGGACCTCCAACTGCACTGTTCATCCTATGCTGCCCTCCCAGACACATGTCAGTACTCCACTATTGAAGGTACGTCATCATATACCTGCACTATATTACAAGGGATCAAATTAGAGAAGTATACAGTAAGGAACACTAGCTTATACAAATATAAAAAATGTTCCATGTGTTGTTAGATATAGAAAAGTCTATTTAGGGTTATGAGAAGTGAGGAGACACTTTCTGCCAACTTGCACCTGAGGCAAGTTTCTTAGACATGCTTTTATTTGGTTGTGTAGGATTCTCTGGTGGCAAAGCAGAGACACAGTCATCTGACCTCAGTGAAGCCTGCGGGACCCTGCAGGATGACAAGGTCACTGCGTTCAGACCAGTGATGAAGAGGTGAAGCAGGTGAGAGTCTGCACTGAACTGGAAGAAACCAGCAAAGTCACAACACACATGGACGCACACACACACACACACACACACACACACACACACACATACACGTCCACACACAAACATGGGGTACAGAACAACAGCATTGAACACTCACATTTGAACAAGGACACACAGACACTCATTTTTGTTTTGTTAAATATATGTTGCTAAATTCAATATTTTATTGTATATAAATATAATAACTTTCGGGTTGAAGTGATGGGTTACTAATATGCATGATGGCAAAAGTAATTCATAATAAACATCGAAGTGTATGAGACAACATATTAACATTTCTAATGCAATCAACTTGAAACTATTAACCTTTTTATAAAGAGTGTTTATTCCTGATTTTAATTCCTTTTTCTTTTCCTCTCTTAGATTGCCGGAACCTGTAGCACAATAAAGAATGGGACATGTATTATGCACTAAAGGACACACTGGCCGAGTAGCGGCCTCAATATGACACATGGGAGCTACCTGGCGCTGCTGCAGTGAAAGGCTGTCAAACTGTGGACGTGGCTATCATTTTGCACAACTTTGTTTTTATGGTGTAAAAGACTTTATGCAAACAATTCAAGATGCAAAGGTGTGAGAAAGGCCAAGTTAAAACGGCCTGATTTGTGTATGGCAATCTTGTAGTGTAGCTAACCTATTTATTTATCTGTGTATTTATTATTTTGTTATGTTGTCTGTTCGTTTTATTATCTGACGTGTTTATTGGTTGAATTCGTATCTTCTTTGAGTGTTTTGCTACCTGTTGCGTTTTACTGTGGCTTCGTTTCAGTTTGCCTGAAGTAAAAAAGGAAAAGCTTGTTGGACACAAAGTTGACCATAAAAGGACCGGATCCCCTGTGTTGCGCGTGGAGGATGTTTGTCATTGTGTTAAAATGTGAGCTTCTTCTGTGTTTGCCTATCATGGCATTTTTTTTTTTCTAAGAATACAATTTTTTTCCAAGAGCTTTCGTTGTCTGTGTCATGGTTATTTATAGAGCCCAGCGTCCAATCGACCAATTAATACATTTGCGGATGTGCATTTGATCAAAGTTGATCATCTTGACTCGACGCATAAAGCCGCAGCGCTGATGGAAGGTCATAATTCAGAGGACTAAGGACGTGAGTGAAATCCACAAGTTGCGGAAGAAAGGGGACATCATCCCTCTATTGTTAGCATCTAATCAGAAGTGGCACCGAACACTTTGTTACTGTTCAGGCCAAGCAGCGAGGCAGGGACATAGGATGAATGCTGCTTTGTCCCCTGTGTAGCGAGCCGCTGCACTAACTTAACATTGTGTTAATTAAAAGGTCATTTGTAGGATCAAAACCGGCAGAAATATTCACATGGTCCATCAAAGTCCCTTTGATTTGGCTGTTTTGCCTATAGTCCATCTCGTTATGGGCTGGCTTTGGTGACTCTCCTACAGACAGCTGGAATAAGATGATCACTTTAGTCTATGATGTGCGCTGACGGGCTCAAAAACGTGTTCATCCTCACATTTCAAACTTTTAAAATCAAACAGTTTCGTATCAAACGACAAAAGTCTGCTGAAACTATACTTGCGGTTGGGATATTGTTTTTTAACTCACTATTATAAATATATAAATCCAGTTTGACAAGCTTGTGAAACTTTTTATGTTACTTTAAACAGTAAATTAAACTCTGACGACGTTTGAACTTGTCTGAATAAAACTAAGAGGGAAAAGCTTTCTGACTTTATCTCCCGTCAGACTCCTGAAACCAGTGTATTACTATGGCATCAGCTGGCGAATATTGAGATTTTATGACTACATTTAATTCCAGGCCACCACTGAAACAATACCTGCAAAGAGCCGCACGGCCTCGCAAAATGTAATTTGAGGTCGTAGGCTATTTGTAGGATTATGCTCGTAATAAAAGTATTTTCCGTATTAGGTCAATTCAGGCTCAACTCACAGGCGCTGTGGTCATCCTATGTGTCCTTGGCCAATGGCGGAGCCGTCAGTAATGGATCAAACCTGATTTAGATTTATTTTTCCCAGTAAAATTTTTGTTAATCTGAGAATTAACACATGAAGGCAAACACACGTACATTTTTAACACAGCCTATAATTTCAAAGGTCTGAATCTGTCATTACTGATTAACTCTTTGCTTTCATAAGCGATGAAGAGGACACGTGAAAACGATTGGCATCCTTTACAGTTGATTGAAGGACAGCTGAATGAACGAGGGGAAAAATATAATTTGGGAACAGAAATGTCCAGTAAAATATGTGAAGGAAAACAGGAGTCAGTTCACTGTGTGGCATAATTACAGCTTTTAGCCGTCACGAGTCAGTCAGGGGCCGATACTGTAACAGTCCGTCTGTTAATGACAAGCTGCGGGGAGACTCTCTCCTCCCCCTCCTCCTCCTCAACACTAATCAGTCATGACGCCGGATGCGATGCTCTTTACGTCCAAATGTAGGGTAGGTGTGTATCAAATATTTACAACCAAATTTAATTAAAGCGGAGGTTGTAAAGAAAAGCTGCCTTGTGCTATTGAAGGTAATGATGCATGCGCAATGGGATTACCACCACGGAGACGTACCTGGGGGAATGATGGGCTCGTATAGCAGCGCGCGCCTGAAGCAGCTAACAGGTCAATTAGTCTGCCGGTACCATATACAGTGTTTTTACATATGGTTTAAAGCAGCTGCGCAGACAATCAAGAGACACATCAGCCGGCTAAACTGGTCTGGATGCCATGGATCAGAAACCACATCTATAATATTGTGAGATAATATTCATTTAAAAAAAAGAAATAAAATAACCTTTAAGTGAATGTATGGATAAATGAATAGATGTTTAACATCACTTAGGTGTTATGATGCTGGTGGACACAGGGGGAGGGGGCAAACACAAGACATTCTGTTTGTCTGACATCTTTAATCTGAGGCGAGACATGAAATCTGTGGCAAACTACAATGTTTCAGAATAATAAGTTCCTTAGGTAGCCTATATATGCTGAATCTCCCAAATACATGTTTCCCTCTTGGTAAATTAGATTTTTCATGAGGGAGGGGGAGATGGCGGGTGCCTATGAGAGCATGTTTGCATAATCCAAAACAGATTTTAGATAATCTGTGAATGAGACACAAATTTTCCCAAAAAAAAAAGATGAAGAAAAACAAGCTATGTGAAGATGAGCACTTGAATAGGTTTGACATTATTAATCTGTGACCATCGTTTGTGTGAAGTCAGAGGGTGTCTTTATACTCGTATGTCTGTTATTATCAAACACTTCCAGAAGTGTACGCTCCAGTCAACCCCCACCCTTCCTCTACTGTCATGGATCACTGATCTTTTCTGGGCCAACTTGCTGCTTGCACCCTATATGCTCCTTTCAAGCCAATAGGCCAGCTTACTGTCAGAAACGACAGGTGTTCTGTTAAAGTCAGTGTTTGGGACATTTAGCACTCACACTGAATTATTTGAGACAAGTTAAAGAAACTTTATATCCTTAACAGCCGATAGAGTTATTTTGAGTTTACTTTCAAGTTTTAAGGTCACATTTAAACTTTTATTTTTTGCTGCGAGTATCATAAAATACATAACAGAGTTGGAATAATAATAGGCGTAATTCTTTTCTCCATGATAGTTTTTCAGTCTCTCTCTCAGACGAAGCAGTAGGAATCAGTGATGAGAATTACATCACTGCAGAAAACTTCATGTGCATTTGAGTAATTTTAAATTCAAGGGTTAACTCAACTGTCAAATCATCCACACGAATGCAACGGACAGCTGAATTGTCTCGCAGCTATGGATGCAGTGAAACACAGTTATTTAGAGATACATGCTAAATAGTTTAAAATCTCCTCGTTTTATGTATTTATTATCTGTTCTATTTCTCTTAAACAAGATCTGAAAGGGGCTGGGACCAGTTTAACAATGACTGTTACTGTTGTATGTTGTGCGATATAATACTGTAGGTCAATGAGGGGTTAACCTCTGACAAAGCACTGTCAGGGCCATCCATCACATGCTCTTTACATTTCGGCCCCCACTTAATGAGCATGTGCCTGCGACTTAAAAAGAATATGAAGTATTCTGACATGATAGCAACGGCCTCTTCGTATAAATGGGAGCCATAATAACAACAACAACAACATCTCAAACAATAATTTGCCCTCTAGTCTGACAAAAGAGGCAGCATGGAGGTGCCATTTGATGTGTCCCACGCTGGGCCGCTAAGGCTCATAAAACAAAGTCTTTGTACCAGTGGCTCAGAGTTCAGATGAGGAGGACAATATACACACTTCATTACATTTTGTCAAAAGGCGCAATGAAATGTGTGTGGGACATTGTTCCTGTGCATGTCCCCCTCCATGGAATTTCTGATTGCCGATGTTGCTACAAGGTCTCTGCTAATGAGTTTTGTCAAAGACAATTATGGACTTGGTGGAATGGCCGGAGGGGGGGGATGAAAAGCTGGCTTTGTGCGCTTTGGGTAGATGTTGCATTGCGACCCCTGCTTCTTTCTATACCCCGTGTTTGACCTGCGCTGTTCGTGTCCGAAAGAATCCAGGCCTCCGTTCCGTCACCAGTGCCGTCCTCGAGGCAGAGAGATCTGCCCCAGCACCTTTGCCCTTTTCAATGCATGTCCCAAACTGGACCCCAGTGTGATGAAAGTGCAACTGCTGCCATTTCCCAGGGTCTTGTTTCCTCTTTTAGACCTCATTTCCCTTAAAAGTAAGTAGGGTCTTGGAGTCTTCTCTGGCTTGTTAAGTGTGGGAATAAAGGTTCGCAACCAAATTCAGAGTTTCTTTCCGCCTCTCATCTCAGTTCACCAACAGTCTGTCACTGCCTGATTTTGAATGGGGTGGCTCGCCCCTATGGCTCAAGTGGTACTACACTATGAAGGTAAGAGTCACACTGTAACACAGCTCTTTAAATCTTTGCTTTCATGGCTTCCGCTGCTCAGTGATTCTCTCCTGGTGTCGATTCCACTCCTAAACCAAAGGGTAAAGTCCATCTCCCTCTCGCACCATCTGTAACTACTGGAAGGGGCGCAAATGGTACTCAGGGGATTATATGAGCAAAGATTGTTTACTTTGAACACATACAGACTTAAGCAGGTCAAGAAGCCCCAATCACACAATAAAAGGCACTTACATAAATTCTTACTGAACTGAACTGCCAACACGAGAGTAGCGTTCACGTGAATCCCCACATTGTACCCATGGAGCGTTAAACTCTGTGCGCTCTTGTTCCTGTTATCTTGTTTGTTCTTTTATGTTTGTCTGCTGGACTGTTTCTGTTGCTGACCTTAGATTGGCGTCACCACCATCAGAATAATCTCTTGTGTCTTTTTAATGCCCTTTAATAATCCCCCGAGCATCTCATTTTTAATCTCGCTCTCTCCTTCTGTTTTTCTTCCCCTTCATGTTGGGCATCTGTTGGCCTTTCATGCCTGCTGTTGAGTCTCCATTTGACTTTTAAACAGGGTGGATCTTGTCATAAGATGACCACAAAATAGAAATACAAATTCCACAGTCTCAGCAAGCTTAAGTCAAAAACAAATTGTTGTTTTGAAAAACAACACATTGCATATGCAATTCTAAGAATTACATGGAAGAAGGGGCAGGGCTCATGCGACTGACAGAGTATTGATACTAAAATAACATGAACAAACCCACTTTACAAAACCTTATAAATCCACCGTACATAACCTGCCCAGAACCAGATGGCAAATACAAATTAGCGACTTGCTGGTGGACACAGTGGAGCAATTAGCAGAGACCCGGATATTTTCTCATATGTTGGTGGAGACCAAAACAGAGCTTCAAGTAGAGTGATTGTGAACTTTGGAATAATAGTGTAATTATAGCTAATGCTGCTCAAGGCCTGCAGATTGAACTAGTGATAGGGGATATGGGAGTGGCTGTGCTTTTGTCAGCTTGTTGTGATGTTTTTCTGCCCTTTGGTAGTGAAAGTATTGATCAGTGCAGTTTAAGTTTAAACTGCAAGCAAATTGTTTTAGTTGCTAAACCTATCCCAACTAACTTGTATGTAACTTGAACATTTACTTGAATGTGAGGTGTTTCTAATTATTATAATACGCTGACATAGTGCAATTCAGGTTTCTTGTAACTATCATACATCACATATGAACATTGTATGAAAACATAATGGCCATGCACAATGGAGCTACGGCTGCGGAATGTGTATTCAGGGGTATGTTTTGTATAACAGTAATGGGATGGAATGATGCTCCACAGGTTTTTCCTTGTTTGTTTGTTGGATCAGTCAAAACTACAGAACATAACTGGAGTATAGTGCCCCCTGTTGAAACTTCATCTCTGTTTGTATGATCTCAGTTCTTTCTTTAGAAGGGAAGACTTTCTGGTTTAGAGAGGAGATGTGTGGTATTCAAGAACACGTGCAGACCCGCGGACACAATTTAGTAACTTCACATGAGATGACACAAATCACATTTAAGGTCGAACTTTTGGTTCAGGCTGATTTAGGATGAGAAGAATCTTGTCGCGACGGGTTTATTTTTGCGACGCTGTGTAGGTGACAGCCTCGGGAGCAGTTCATTTGGACTGCAGACAGCAACAATGTTCAGCAACAGTATTCTGCAAAGCAGCAGCAGCACTATCAATTCTCTTCAATTTATGTCTCCAATTGCCTGAGTTCAGCCTGTGCCAGCGCCACCGCAGATTTGACAGATGAAGTCCAGCATGTGAAGCCAGCAGCTCGACTCTCTTGGAGACTCTACGCCTGACTGTTCCCCCCCCTCTTCACAGAAATGCAGCACAATGAGTAGCTGTAGCAGTAGCACCTATAATGAACAGCCTCCTCCACCTGAAAACAGAGTATTTCCACGACATTAGTTTCATTGGCATCATGCGGGCAGGAGGAAAACTCGCAGCAGGGCTGTGTAACAGTATGGTGTCGACAGCACTCTTCTCCACCGGGCTCTGCTTGGGGGCCTGCCTCTCTGTGTGAAGCTCCTGTGTAGGATTAGACACTGGTGTGCAAGTCAAATGGTTGCTAGCTCTAATGGAGTCTCCACACCTGCCTGATGTCTACATCAGCCCTGCTTACTGTTACTCATGGCCCTCAAACATCAAGCAGACACACCAAGGAATGTCGAGGCTTTTCCAAGAACAGTATCTTCATGATTGCAGAACGTATCATTACTGTGACAATGCTAACCTCAAAAACATATGCATGCAAAGTGACTAAACATTACGGAAGGGCACTTTGAAGCAATTATGTCATGTTGAATACCTACAAAAGGCTTTTGAAGTAATTTAAGACACTGGGGAGAACACCATGGCCTGTAAATCAAACGTCATCTTTTAAATACATTGTATGGGGGCCGTGAGATGTGAAAAACGGCTTTGTTTATGACAAACAAACCAAACAGGCTCCCATCAAGCGGCATCAATGCATGGCGCCACACAACAAGCCGTTGTTGTTGCGTTGGCATGCCAGTCGTGACGCGGCTTTGACACAGCGGAGCAATAAGAGGCTTCAAAGAGGGGCAGTCGAAACACGCTCCACATTCTACAGCAGCAAGGTAAACAGCTAAGGGGAGAGGAGGGGGAGGAGGAGGAGGAGGAGGAGGGAGGTGGTGGAGAAAGACTAGGGAGGAGGGAGCAGCAGAGGGAGGTGACACGCAGACCACACATTTCCAAAGTTCACTCTTAAACACACTACGCTCATAAAAGTACAGGCCCCATTATTCACGGGTGGGATTTCTCTCTCTCTCCCTCTCTCTTAAAGCATGCAGGCAAACAGCCCAAACCCCCGAGCTGTGTCAAATGATGGAGCATCATAATTACGCCCTTTTTATTGGCCATCTTATTCCAGCTATGACTGATGCTGCTCCCAACCCTAAGTGTTTCCATTTGCACTTTCATGTGGCAAACGAGCAGAGAAGCCGTGGCTCGCCTGCCTTTCAAAGGTGGGCTGACAAATATTTATGGCCTGACGTGGAGTCACTTTTAATCAGGGCTGGTGACCTGTTCCTGAGGATTCTGGCCGCCGGAACACGCTTATCTCCTCCGTAATAAATGAGCCTTCAGAGGGCCCACTGTGCTTGCATTATGAGCTTGTCTAAAAATAATAACTGACACATTTCTTTAGAATCAGTCATAATCAAGAACCCAGAGGAGGCAAATGTGGATCCCTGCTGTAACATGGCAGAAATAAATCAATGACCTCCCTCTACTGGTCAGAGGCCAAACTACAGTAGAGTGAATTACCAGCCTCTCTGACTGACTCTGGCTGCAGGTGAACTTCGGTTTACCACACATATACTATTTTAACTTAAAACAACTCCCTAATTTTCTGTTTTATGTGTCCTTTTAAAGAAATTTAAGGCATGACAAATTACACACACACACACACTGAGAGAACAAGGATAAAAACGGATATATTACATTTAGAGGACAAATTATCCACATCCCATGAACCCAAATCCCTTTAAAACTAATGGATAACTACTATTACCTAGCACCGGTCAAAAGTAAAGACAAGTCCTATCTATTATAAAGTTTAAATGCGTTGTAAATCCTTTGTATATTAGGGCAGCTGAGGATGTGATGGATGGCAAAGGAAGCCAAGAAGAGATCTGTTGATGATGCACTATTAATAGAAATTACCTCAAACTTCCAGACTTCATATATCCAAGCCAGTCAAGATGTACTGTAATCCTTAGCTTTGGTTTAACTTCTTCGCTGTTGTCCCCGTCTGTGATCCCGCACTATGTTTTATGCTGTCTAGTTTGAAATCTAGATTTATGGCACCAATATGTTCTTTTCCATGCTTTAACAGCCTATAAGGCATTATGGGAGGGCTCCCTTAGTGAAAACAGATATTTTCCTCCATATTAGGAGTTATGGGGAGAGTGATCCTTAAAAATGAAAGCCATAAATCATTTCCTTTCACGATTATACCATTAACAGGAGCATGGTTTTGTCGTTTAGGTCATGCTAATAGTTTGGGCTTGAGGTTGTGGCCGTGGGGAAGGAGCATGGAACGACGCATGTTCCCCTTTGCCAGCGAGACGGAGGCGTTGCGAGGGCTGAGTTTGTCTTGGTGGTCCTGTGTTAGTGCTGCAGCTTTCTTAGCCTGATCACTGTAAACGTCATCCGCATCTGCCCACCCCCCCTCAACCCCCCCTCAACCACCCCTCCACAGCCCCCGTCTTCCAATTGGAGTTTCTATATTGGGCCTGGTTGTGGTCTTCTAGAGAGACCCCACGACAAACTATCGGAGCATTTTGCACTCTACAAAAGGCACCGGATGCCAGCAGAGTACATATTAAATTTGTTACTAATTTTGAACTTGGCATGGTGGACCACGTAGCTGCCACTAGCTCACTGGAAGCGGGCGGGTTCAGCCCCACTGCAACCACAACCACAATACAAACAAAGCATATGGAACAGCAGCTCCCAGTGTACTACTGACAGTAAATGTTTAGAAAAGGAACTTTTAAAAATAACCCTGTGTAATAGAATTAGCGGGAAAGAGGCGCCTGGCGGCATGTTTTTTCCCTCTTTCGGCTCTTGCACCAGATTAAAATAATAGTTTGAGAGGCATAACCAAAACTAAGGAAAGAATGAGGCTGCTTTTGTGTTTTTAAGATCATTCTTGTGAGCTGCCCGTGGCTGGGAAATCCTGGGGCACCTATTTATTTTTACTCATTTTTGTATATCTAACCTTCACGAAAGAGTACTTTAAGATCTGTAAATCTAAATTGAATAACTTACTGAGTTATGTACATGCCATGGTAAAGTAGTTAATGCTATTGAACAAGGTGTTAAATAATAACTGTGAAAATCAGAAGTACTCAGATCTTTTACTTAAGTAAAGTAAAGTAGAAATACTTTGTTACAAGAAAAAGTTAAAGTAAGTAATTAAAAAATGTGACTTTTGTAAAAGTACAAAAGTACTCATTACTTAGAATCATGACCCATTTCAGAATAATTGGATTTTGATTATTGATACTTTTATGTATGTGTTATTTTAATGTATAAGTTGGTTAAGGTGTAAAACTACTTCTAGGTTAATACATCATAATTTATTTATTGATTAATATTTTGTATCAATAATTTAGAAAAGTCATTAAAGCTTTGAAATAAATGCATTGCAGTAAAAAGTACAATATTTGCCTCTCAAATTAAGTGAGGTTAATTAAAGTAAAATGGAAATACAAGTACCGTAAAATTGTACCTAAATACAGTACTTGAGTTAAGGACTTGGATGCATTTCATTTCCTACCTCCTCCATCAGCAGACATGTGAGCTGCAGCCGTGGAGCGTTCAGTGTCGGTGTGAAATCACTGCTATTAGCACCTAACAAAGCTTCATGCGGATTTGGATCTGCAGCTTCTCGTGACAAGGTTGCAAGGTTTGTTTTATAGGTACATGTCTGTCTGTGAGTGGCTATTTGACAGTGTGAAACACACTGTGATATTCTCAGGTTTCTTTCAGCCTTTGCCTCTTCCCTTCAGTCCGTGCCCATCACCTAAGTGGCTGTGTAAAACAGGATGTTGATGCTGGCCCCAGCTGCATCTGTCACCCATGGAACTGCAGTGACCTCTAGAGACAGCTCTCTCCACATACAGTGTGGAGGCAAACTGAGGTGTTGTGGCACGAATCAGGTGAGGTGATAGTAGTTAGGTGTGCGTGTGTGTGTTATGTGTGTGAGATCACAGGGAAGTTGAGACTACGGGGCCAAGCCTGGATGCATCGTTAAATGCAAGGCATGGAAAATGACACAAACATTGGAACAGAATCGTGCGCGCACACACACACACACACACACACACACACACACACACACACACACACACACACACACACACATTTGTAAAACCAAACACATTCTAACATGCACACACATCATTAAAAGTGCATACCAGCGCTCGCACATAGTTAAACAAACCCAAGCAGACGAGACCCTGGGCCACCCTGCAGATCACCCTGATCAGTGTGAGAGCTGTGTCTTCTCTGATCTAATATGTTTAGCAAACATTCATTTATTCTCCCCCAATCAATAACACAGAGCAGCGTGTGTTTATGACTCTGCCTCCACGCACTCAGTTCATCTGCAGTTCATCGAAGCTGAAACACTGGTTTAGCCTGTGGCCTATCTCTTTATCTCTTCCAGTCAATGACTATGTCTCTGTCATTCTCTCTTTATATCACCTTCTTTCTCTCATTCGCACACACATTTATTTAATTATCAGCACTGTTTTGAACTTGCATTGAGACAATTCTAAGATGCCTGGAGGCATATGGATCAAGGGAATTTTAGGAGAAAACACTAATTTATAATTTTTAAGAACAAAAATATCGGCCTAGTATTTCGAGTTTAAAATATTTGAGACAACACTTCAATAGAAGGGAGGCCAAATAGTATTTTATGGTTCCTCTTAGCAAATAGAAAATGTTTTGTTCAGGAGGCAGATTGAAATATACATATTTCCAGCTCATGGTGATGTGCAAAACCATCACAGACAGGGAGAGGGAGTATTACCTTCAGTTGAACTATGAAAGTAGAGGGGCTCTAGCTTAAAAAACGATTATACGGCATCTTCAAACATGCGGAATAATTCGCTATGGAGCCTTTACACCCCAAAATTCCCAAGGTAGGAAATTATCCTGAATAAAATGTTCCAAAAATGTAGCCGTGAATCACTATCAGATGCAGGCGGAGTTTCATTCGAGGGAAACCGGTGCTTGCTTTAACTCTCCGCTGAGGAACATAGAGTATCTAGTAAAGAATAGAGCTCATTCATACTCCCAAGTGCAGTAAAGGTATTTTATATGGGTAGTTATTATTGTTATCATAATTATCATTCTGTGTGTGCTGTAAAAGTGGATGATGGAGGATATATGGATGGCTGAGGCTGTAAATAATGGTTGCCTTGGAGGGCTGTAAAGCTGTCCCCTCTTTTCTGTGGCAGAATAAATAACATGTGTGCACATGCTCAGTGCACATCTACACTCATATGGAACCTGCTTTGTTATGTGAGGACAGTAAGTACTGTGATAAGAAGTAAGATATGCATTGTTACTGTAGATTTATATTCAGATCTTTGCAAGTTGGGTCAACTTTTTTTTAACGCGATGAGACAAGGTAGGTGAATGCAACTAACCCTACCTGACAGCAGCATGGATAGACAATACATATCCAAGGTGTCCCTGTACAGTGTGTGTGTGTGTGTGTGTGTGTGTGTGTGTGCTTTTACAGTGCAGTATGTGCTTTCCATTAGCCATGTACAGTACAGGGGCCGATGCACAGATGCCCTGAGTGGTGCCATACGGCCGATGGCTCATTAGAGCTCAGATGGAAGACATGAATCAAAGGAGGAGCGGAGAGGAAACAATCAATCTGCCTAATGGGAATCCCCTGTGAGGAGCGTGGGCCAGCCGTCCCAGTGCAGCTGTAGCTGTTTTAAATGTGACCTCCCAGTTTAAACGAACCCACCAAAAATGTCCCCACTGCTGCCGTGGCCACCGCCACCGGAGAGCACAGTACACACACCAAAAGGCACCAAAGCCCCACAACAAGCTATTAACGCAGGGGCCTCCCACAGAGTGTGTGGGCGCAGCGTCGTGATGATGTGGTTTCTGAAGTGGAGACCGGGAGACCCGACGTTCCCATGCGTCTCCGGCAGTCCCCCGCACATGTGTCGTCCATATCCTTCAAAACAGAGAATGACACCCAGCTTTTTAATGTGGGGGGGATATCAACGAGGTGGCGGGGATCGGATTTATAGCGCGGAGGGCGCCTGTGTTCTGGGAGGCATGCTGGTGTGGTGTGTTTACTGTCAGCGTGTGAGGTTGTGGCCAAGGTTAAGACATCGTTGTTGTGGTATAGGGTGAATAGCACTCGATGAGGTCAAGGTTAGGTTTTCACCCATAGTTTACCTGAACTTTCTCCCCTCCCACTTCAGTCTTCAGACGGCCCTCGTGAGCTTTGATCCGGTACGCCGCATGCTCTCTGCCTGCTGAAGACTACTTATCTATTCAGCGTGGGGTTTGCTAGCAGTGCTTTAAGAATCGAGTTATGCTAAACAGAGGTTGATTTAAACCAGAGGTTGACCTCCGACCTGGGCTTAGAGGATAATGTCCCAGGCAAGGAGAGCAAAGTCCTGTTACCGTCCATGAATCAGGCTCCCACCGACATTATTTCAAAATTGCTTAGTTGCATGGAACTCCCTTTAGTGCTGAACGGACTTTCATAAAATTGATTTTCTGAGTACACCCTTTTAGCAGCTATAAGCTTGAAATATGAACCCTTCATTGCTGAAAGCATTTCATTTTTTTGCCCCTGTGACTAATGATCCAGGGAAGAAGTGTGTTTGAAATTCTCCTCGGCAGCCATTTCCATAATTAAACACTGCTAATTATAGAGCTTTGGCTGACTTTAAACAAACAGGCACAGTTGCAGAGCACGCTTTCACGCCTTCCATTTGGAAATTTATGCAAATCGGACCCGTATCGTGTGTTTTCTTAGATGAAACTGACAACGTTTAGACACATTGCTCATGCTCTCGAAGATCAGACAGTAATGCCGAGAGTAATGCTGAGGAGAAACCAACAAGCCATTGGTGGTTTGGAGGAAACACCCCGAACAGGTATGATATTCCGTACAATGAGGATCAAAGCTCGCACTGCAAAAGTATCAGATGATTGAATGTGTTCACACTCATGTGTGTATGTTTGTTTGTGCATACATGAATATGCATTCATTCATTACCATGAGTGCCCTGTGGTAGAAAAAAGCCCCTGTCTTGGCCAACAAACATTTCCGCATTGTTGATTCTAGTGTTATGATACTGCTTCTCAATTTATCAGCCTTTGACAGCAAGCCACTAGAAGCCATTATATCAGACAAATGAAAATTATATATGAAGATTAACATCAAGTAATTTGTTAGGGAGAAAATAATTCTGCAAGGAAATAAACAGGGCACAGGACTGAGAGCTATGCTGCCAGTAATTCACATATCAACAGCATTTAAATTATTAAAAAGATTGGAAATCATAATTGGCCATATATTTTTCCCATTCTTCTCCACACAAATGGCTCGCCTGGGGTACTTGACATTCACCAGTGGTTTGTAATGTAAATGACAGAACCTATTTTCTCCATATCTTAACAGCGGATGGAGTGATTGACTACTGAATATAAGCAAGCTACAGGTGGGGGTCAATTATCATTTGAATAATCGAGCATCAGTGGCTGCCTGGCTTGGCTGTGAAGTGTGACACATTTTTATCTCTATGCATTTCAATGAAGTCAGACTGGTACATAAAAGGTTATCACCTAGGAAACATATTTGCCTAGGCGCAAGTTAAACAGGCAAGTGAGATCAGCATAGATATTCAATTTAACCAGTCAACCCTGACCTATAAATATTTCAACAAAACCCAATGAGGACCCCTCCCTCCACCCCAACCCCCTTCTTTCCTTCTTTGATCCAATTCCATTTCAGCAGCGGGAGATACGAGGGAAGAGAGGCAGGAGGAAGGACAAGGGGGAAAAAGAGGGGAGGGTATGAGAAAAGAAAGTCAAGCATATTGTAGCTTATCTATTAAGTGAATTGTTTAATGCATCTGCCATCTTCTCGCCCAAGGGACGGGTGCCGAACGAGAGGGGAGAGAGGGGACAGATTCACACTACAGGGCACTGGTGGCTCCGAAGTTGAGGCAGAGACGTAGACTAATCTATAGTTGTGAGCTGACAAATCTGGCCTGACACGGTGCTCTGTAGCGGGTAGACTCAGGAGATGGGCATTAATCACAGCGTGTGCTCTGCTGAGAGCTCCGGCACACTGGGGACACCTCAAAGTGAGCTGGAGGTTATACAGGCGAGGGGATTAATCAATACGGCCCCATAATAACAGCCAACCGCCAGCACTTAAAGGCCCACCGGTACCGAGGCACAACACACACTCACCATCGGCCAACGCACACGGACACTCGCTCACAGATACGTGGAGGCAGACGCACCCACACACACCTGCACGTCTCCCATTCAAGACTGTGGGAAAGAAGTTCTGTAGTCGGAGCTCCCTGTAGAGCACAATGTACATTCAGGAACACGTAGACACCTCAGGCAAAAAGGAGGAACACATACAAATACATTCATTTTCTAACTTTGTCACGAAGGGATCAGTACATGTTGATGGTTGTCAGAACTGGGAGTGAACCCTGGACAATACAAATAATAGTTTGTCTCAGTGAGTCATTTCTTTCTCAAGGGTGGGGCAATTTCAAGCAAAGACATTTCCGCTGTATCAATAATTATGGGGAAATAAAAGGATTGCTCCACATTGGTGCACACAGACCCGTTCACATACAAACACCTCCATCCTATGACTACACCTCTCACACCTGAGAGCTGGGCGCACAGTCCATAATGCCACGCTGTGCTGTGATTACGCAGTTGCTTGCCAACACCAAACTGACAAGCCCTCTCAGCTGGGAGTATTGGGGACGGGGTTGGGGGTGTGTGTATGTGTGTTGGGGGTGTGTGTGAGTTGGAGTGGGGCAGGGTGCGAGATAACTACATTCAGCAGTGTGCAAGGAGCCAAAAAACTGGCTCAAGTGTTCTGTCAATGGCCAGCGCCACCCCGCCCTTCCCTGTTCGTAGGAGTCTGCCACCCGCAGAGACCTCGATCAGCAGCCCCCCTGCCTGACAGCAGATCTGTCAGCCCCCCCCGCCTCGCTTCATACAGTCAGCGAGGGCTGGTTTAGCAGGAAGCAGACAGTGTAGCAGGAGGTGAAAACTCCAGCTATTTGTCAACGTGGCGCCCGTGTCAAAATGTCAGGCCCGGGGACATTCCCCGTGCAGCTGGGCTGTTAGCTAAGGAGACAGGCCGTATGGTCGGAGCAGGAGCATGCTGTCACCGACCAGTCAAACTGCCTGAGACCGGCAATCAAGAAGCTCTTTCCCTCGCTCGCTCTCCCTCTTTATCTATCTATCACAACTCTCCTCCGTGCTCTCACTGACGCTTATCTATCTGCAGCTCCCCTCCCGCCGACTCTCTCAATCTCTTGGCCTATTCACTCTCAGTCTGTCATCCTCAGTTTTTCCATTTTTTTACCTGAATTTTTCAGCACCTGCACATTTCCCCTACTGTTCATAATTCATCAACTGATCAATCTATCCTTCTTTATCACTTTCCTTCAACCAAAATGGAAATAGTTTTTTTTTTTTTTTGAGATTTGATCAAAATGATGGAGCTCTATCTCCCACTTTTCCCTTTTCCTCAACATTGTTTTTTTGTTTTTTCACAATTTTTAAATACAATTGGAAATGGGGAAGAAAACCAGGGTGAGCAAAACAAGTGCAGAGGGACTTGCCAGATTCTGGATAAGCTAGAGGCTCGCATTAAGATTCGGCCAATCAGTGACAGGGTGCTGTTATTTCAAAATATTATGCTCACGTTGTGAATTCTGTTCTTGAAATCTGCTCGTGGCAGATTGATAGATTGTCAAAAACAACTACTCCGGTTAAAATCTCATATAGCGAAATAGTAAACATCTTCATGTTTGCTTCAAGTGCCAAGTCTGGTGGTATCTTCAATGACTATCGGCCTGACTAAGATACACTCGCCCTGGAGAGTTCCAATCCCAGAAGATTAAGAACTGAAATAACAATAACAGAAAATCAAATCAAGTAACATATGAATCGTAAAAAAACAACATTAACTGTATTCACGAGCGGCAAATTCATTGCTCTATCTTTCCTTAAGCTTCTTTGACTTGGCATTTACTCGGAGAGGGTGGAGGATTTACTGAGGCAAAATGCAAACAGGGTATTTATGGGTCAAACACAGCCTAGCTGGCTTTATAGCAGATTATGCCCTTTTTTTCCAGAGGAGAACACAAATTCAGTTTGATAGTGGTTTGATAACATTTTACAGCATTTAATTTTGATTCTTATTAGGTCATATAGTCAGAATGCTACAGGATTGGTGTAGGCCGGGGTGGGGGTGGGGGGGTGGGGCTGATCTTTCATGACATTATACACAATGTTGTTTGTGTGTGGGTGTGTATGTATGATTTGTCTCTTCTCCAGGCCTGTCTATCTCTCCCTCTTTCTGTCCATTTTGTTTTTCCGATCACACCACCCCTCCCAGAGTCCATCTGGTACCTTTGCTCCCCCTCAGAACGTGGGCCGGTGGAATTCCCTGGCCTAATTAATGAGCAGACACTCACAGACGGCCAAAGGCTCACATGTCTGCCTCTATGCACCACGTTGCCTCAAGAGGCCCTTTATTGAAAAGGGAAATGAATTAGATCAACTGGACAGAATGTACCAGCTAACAACATGAAATGTCAGAGACAGTTTTTGACCAATGTGGGTTTTGAAAGGTGATTAGACGCGTTTAGACGGACGTTAGTGATAGTCAATATTTTGTGGTGATTGTCAAAAGCTGTGCTACCATTTTAAGATACAATGGGTCTGTGTTTACTCCAGAATAATTTAATAGTATTAAATATCACTTAAGGTGCAACATATTCAGAAGGTTTAATATAGCAACAGCCATGGTGGTGGAACAGTGAAGCCTTCCTGTGTGAAGTTGCATGCGCTCGTGTTTGCTTGGTATTTCCTCCAAAGACAAATCTACATTACCTATAGACGTACGTTTGACTCCATTTGTCTTTATGTGATGGACTGGAGACTTGATGTTTTCTTGCCTCACTTTTTCTGCAGGCTTAGAGAGGCTGCAGTACACCCACGGTCCAGAATACAACAAGGGTATATAAAAAAAAGAAATTCATGAATTCAGTTTTATATATTTGATTACACGACTGAAGAGCAACTCTCCGAGATTGGCAGAAAGGCGGCATGAGGCTACAGTAGCTGCCAGGCCACCAAAAGAGAGCCACTCCGGGATCCAGAAATCTTATCAATGAGTTTATCTTTCTCTCTCTTCCCAAGTGCCAAACAAGTCCTGGAGAGCTCACACGACAAGAGCGGAAGGAGTTGCAAAAGAGAGACAGCAAGAAAGCATGCAGTCTGTCTTTGGCAGAGGGAAAACGAACAAGAAATGATGTGTTTGAAAATATTTGCCTTTTTTCTCCTTTTGAGTTGTGACATTATTTGTCATGTGGGACATCAATCATGCAGTGAGTTAATGACACATCCAGCCCATGAATCTTTCAGCTCCTTTCCCCAACCTCAACAAGGCATGCTGGGGCTGTTCCTGCTCAGCAGCTGCTGGAGCAAGGCTGTGCCGGAGCCCGGGCGGATTTGCCAGCACCGGCGCTTTGATCTCAGCTTGTGGAACAGATAGCTGTGAGGCTGGGCCTGGATCTGGCTAGGTTGGAGCCTGGATGCTGCGCCGTACGAGGCGCACACACGGTAGCCCCATTCCCAGGCCTCCCTCCCCCTCTCCTCACACCTAGGACCCCTCTATATGAGCAACAACCTTTATTGCAATATACAGTATTTACTCAGTGCTGAGATTATAATATACATTTTAATATGTGTGCAGAAAACTAGCCTTTTGTTTTCCTTTTCGGCTTCAAAATACAAAATGCCCAGTTTAAATTAAATGAAATGCATATAACACTACCATGTAGTTAAAATAATTAAGAAACTGCAGCAGTCAGTATTTTCATGCTTTTGCAATGAACCGTACAGCCCTACCTTCTATCTATTTCACTCCTGAGGAGCCAGAATTCAGGAACAGCCTGCTCCATTCACACTCCCTGGGCAGCTCCACTGACATACTTTCCCTGCTAATGGGGCCACCTGCAGGTCTGTGCAGGGCCCCGTCCGGACAGTGTCAGAGGGGAATGCAGACAGAGCAGGCGGTGACGTGGGCGGGTGGTGGTGCTGGGCATCTGTGACTGGCACCAGCATAAGAGCTCTTTCATTTCCCCCTGTTCTGCTGAGTGCCACGGGCACACACACAGAGCCGGGCATGGGTACAGGCCAGGGCACCAACACATGTCAGGAAATACTTTCTCTGTGATCTGAGCGAGCGGGGCCCGACTCAATAATCCCCTGATATTTGGACTGCGACGTGGAAGCTAAACACTAGAAAACTGACATACATTATAAGCATGAAGATTCTGTGTTTCAAAGAAGTATTCAATGGAAATGGTTCCCTTGATCTTGATGTAATTTACTTCTGGTAACATATAGTGGATGTTAAACTTTTTTTATTGTGTTCAAATTGTGTACTCATGATATTTGCTAAATGAACCTCATTGCCCTTGCTTAATTCCCCTCTCTGATGTATGCAAAGTGCCATAATAAAATTAAACAAAAATTCCATCGTGAAAACATCCATGTCATACATCTTTACTCATCTAAACACTCTTTTATGAGTGACACATTAATGATGGATAATTAAATATTTACAATTTGCAGCAAAGACATATTGCGCCACTTCTGTGGCACTGAGTCATTTAACTGCCAAATGTACAGTGAAAACGTCTTAACAATTTAACTCCCACTGAAGAACTCTGTGTCCTCCACCTGAGGGTAAAAGCTGTATTTCATAGCAGAGGATAGGACTAAGGGTCGGACACAATGTACTTCAGCCTGCCTGATTACAGACAGCTCACGCAGTAATTGTGTTTTAATTTGTGTATTCAAAGCCGTAATTCTGAAAATAAAGCTCACAGTAGGAATCAGTTGGACAACAGCGATGAAAAGGGCATTCAATTAACAAAGCCTGGGAGTGCCTGCTACCTGGGCTGTCATTTCCTTAAACACCATCCTCGGCAGTTAAAGAGAGGTGTTAAAGAGAAAACACCATGGAGTCCTCACACACTGAGCCCTGCCTTGGGGCAGCCGAGCAAATTTATGGGTGTACTTTGCTCATTACACCAGAGAATAATCAGCCTTTTAAAACAAACCTATAATTTCCTGGGTCTCTGAAGTCCACAGGTCTATTCAAATCATCTTGGCAACCACCCTACTGTAAATTCCAAGCAAGCGTACATCTCACATGTGTGCTGTGAGCAATTTCTTATTTATTGCGCCTTCTTGTGTGTTCTACACGTACATGATATGTTAATGTTGCTTTGTGTTTGTAGGTAGCTCGTCTGGAATAATAATAATGATCCAAAAAGGTTTTTACTTTACTTACTATACTATTTTTGATACAACTGATCAGACATTAGCATGCAAATGCAATGCAGAAAATTGATTGGCAGCCTACTCACTGGAATATTGTTATATATAAAAGATGATATTTATACTGTATACAACCATGTGATATGCAAAACTGTTTGCTACAGTATCGGCATTAGATCGCATTCGCTGAATAATGATGTAATTCTTAATTAAAAATGCCAAATTAAGGTTTATTCTGGTACTGAACTGATTGGTGATGACCTAATATAGGTTACACAATGTTCTGTCAACTATATCAGTCATGTGATAGTCTCACAGCAATAACTTGCTTTAAATGATCTCATCAATGGGCCATAATTCTTGTCGACAGGCTGCTAAACACATACACACAGCGATACACAGTTCACCAAACACTCCATCACTGAGCGGAAACCTGACCCTCCATTCAGAACAAAGTGGAAAAAACGCATGCCGAGTTAAGAGGGAATCAAAAGGAGAACGATTTAGAAATTCAAGGGGATCAAATGGTAGCTTTATTAGGAGCTGAAGCCGCAGGGCCGGATGGAATGAAAGCCTGGTCTGTGCTTGGCCTTACTGGCCAGGTCAGGCGAGACACCCAGTAAGAGAGAGCACTCAGGCCTGGAGCAGCCTTCACACCGTCAACCAAACCCTCAAGGGTCATCCCACCCTCCTGCCTCAGCATACTGCGGCACAAATGTCTTTCTCAACGGGTACAGTGAGCAGGGGGGCCCGCCAGGTAATCCAACGCTGATGGGATCACTCAGCCCCTCTGCAGGCCGGGCGGACGTTTTTTTTTGTGATCGTCGTGTTGGCGCGGTCGCTTATGAGATGGCGAGCTTTTTAAGTGAATGGGCTAAATGAATGGGGAAAACGTTGCTCCGAGCAGCGAATGCAGGTGACGACAATTCAGGTCAAAGATTGTCTTGCGACTTGCAGGGGTGTGGAACAAATCTAATTTTTTACAGCAGGGACAGAAAGTAAAGCAGGCCAAAGAGGATATCATTCATAATTACAAGGCTTAGCCAAGGCGAATGCCCCCCCACGGAGAACTGCAACAATGGCCTTAATTACATCCCCCCCCCCCGAACCCCACCTCAAAGTAAGAACATGGATGACAAATTTGGCATTGAGATTCCAGCTCATGGCTACTCTCTGTGCCAATTTCACTTTTTTGCTTGTTGCCAAGACAAATCATATTAACATGTTACTAAAGAATATTAAAACCTTTTGGCTACTTACCAGCCTACCGGTGCCAGTAAACTTCATTAAAAGCAAAAAAATGCTTTTAGGAAACCTTTCCTCAGTTGCAATTATAAATAAGTTCCTTCATTCAGCCCCCCATCATGGGTGGGCTAGCAGCCCAGGGGCCGCTGGCGTGCAGACAACTGATCACTAGTCTGAATGGAAAGCAAGCCCAGGGAGCCAGCTCAAGTAACTGCTTTGTTGCTGAATAAATGTCGCCAGCAGCAAAGTTTACAAAGGACCATTTGTCAACATGTTTATGTAATAAAGGTCTATAACTATGGTGACGACAGCCAAAAAAAAAAAAAGAGTGTCTGAGCCCATCAGGGAGAGGAAAGTAGCCTGTTCTGACATAACACGGACTAGCCTTGGTGGGGACTGGCTAATAGCGCTTGGATTGATGAGCACAAAAGACTGTGTGGTTGATCCAGTGTGAACATGTAAGGCGAGATGACTGGAGATTGTGAGTGCTACAATACAGGAGACTCTTACATTTTCCCGCCAAAGGCCTCTGTCTCTGTCTGCCGTCACGACTGATAAAAACAAAACTCTCTCACTTGCTTTGCAGAATTACATCTAAATACACTGAATATGCAATTCATAAGAAGGGTTTCACGAATCTGGCAACTCTCACAGTTTTTCAGCCTCCTTATAGACCCCAGAGGTATAGGCAGGCACGTAATCATATATTAATTTAGTCTTGAATTGTATTATTTATTACTTCATTTATTTGATGAAGAAGCACTCCCAAATCTACCAAACCTGCATTGTCTACCTGCCTGCAAATGAGCAATCTATTGAGACTGATGTAGAGGAAAACATTTTCTAAGCTGCAAACAAATACATTTGAGCAGAATATTTAGTTTTTTTGATCAAAGTAAAGATTTGCATTACATCATCCCTGAAGCACTCAAAAGTCAAACACAAAAATGAAAATTTCAGTTTTTGACAGGAAGTTAAAACCCCCTTTATTGTGCAACATTCACAACATGTTTTGGTGCCACAAGGCTGCATGAATCCTGAAGTGTCACAGCAAAACACAGGCAAAAAGTCGTCCTAACTGTTTCTATCTTGGCCTCCATCTGCCCTAACATGGTGTGGTACCTGAGAGACATTTAGAGGTAATTATAAGATCAATTCTTTTGATTTAAGAACACAAGCCTGTGCTGAATGTTGTGAAGACATACGTGCTGTCATGTCTTGTGCGTCATCATGTTTCTGCTTTGCACAAATTGTGCAGCAAGGCCCTTTTCAAGAACAAGAACGGGAGGTTTGGTTCTATTCAAACTGTTCTTTTCATATCCTCATTAGATAAGGAGAGCTGCTGAGTATTGAGATCCACTGACAACCTATTAGGACCTTTTCATCGGCAGCTTGCCTCCTGAGACTTACTAGAGACAGGGCTATGAATGAGAGAGCTGTTCGAAGAGGCCAACCAAAGGCAGTCCGCTGTCTTTTCGCCACTCCATCACTCAGTGACCCCGCTAAAGGACACGCCAAACCAATCAGCAGAGAGGCCTTTCACAAAAATCACCCTACCTGTCCCAGGCGATCCCCGGTCACAGTTAGTGGACCCCTCCCTTGATAGGCAGGTTTGGGGTAACTGGAGGAGGGCCTTCATTTCAGAGAGGTCATTAATCTTTCTTCCCTTCTCTTTCTGACACCTGAACCAGACCGAGCCAGCAGCCAGCCGCTTCGCAACAGCCTCCTCTCTGGATCTGATCAGAGCCACGCGGCAGGCCGCCCGCAGAGAACCAGCACCACTATACTACCCCCAAACACATGTATGAACACACGCCCATATCAGGTAAAAAAAAAAAAAAACTAGGTATACTGAACCACAAACATACACTTTTTTCTTCTGCTCACTAACAGGAAGCCATCAGAGACTGACGCTGACAGCAAGCTGATCCCTTCCCCTCATCTCTCCCACACCCACACTCACTCACAAACACATCCCTACCTGACAATTTCTTTCATTGTAGTCAGACACCAAACAGATGGGAGTTGAGGGGCTTTAGAGATGACTTCCGACACTCACTGCAAACGAGGCACCTTAAAGATGCTCTTGAGGATGGGGGGGGGGGGGGGGGGGTTTGCCTAAATGCACGTTTGTTTGAACACACACAGGTGCACTCGCACCCAGATGTTATTTCTGTGGCACTGGCGCTAAAATGACACTTCTCACTGAGAACCCCTGATACTTGCGCTTCCTCATGAACTGGGGTGGATGATGCGATGACAGTAAGTTCAGAGGATGCAGATGATGCGCAGTGATACGACAGCTTACAGCTGTGATACCTGTTTAGACAAACCCTCTGACAACAAGATGTGTCACTAAGCAAGGCTTTAGCACAGCCAATTCCCTCATAACAAGATGCGGATTTGCTTGCCTCAGAAGTACGGAGACTAGTCTCGAAGCCTCTCTTATGACGGTTAGTGCTAAGCCACAATGTTTACACAACCCCTCGGGGCTATTTCACTTGCCAGCACCAAAATAGTAGTCATCTCCCAAATCTTCTTGTGAGGAGAGAAAGTCTCATTGATGAGGATAAGAGGAGAAAAGGACAAGACAAGCTTGGGGATTAGAGGCCCTAAACTCCTGCACAGCACACTCCACCGTCTGGTACTGTGCATTGAGCCGTCTTGACAGGAGGGGGGCCGCATGGCATTTGAGGAGGTTAGCTGGGGTCATGGAGCGTTGCTCAGCAGGGATTAGGAGGCGTGTGGCCCCCTTCGCTTTTAATCAAACCCTTCCAATCAGGTCAGATTACAATGGGATAAGCAGCATCAGCACATTGTGTGGTTAATACTCCTCTCTTGACGAGTCCCCCAAAGTCCCGTCTCGCTGCAACTAGAGGAGGGTTGCATTGTGTCGAGAGAATGCAAATTATTTTCATTATCGCGCTTTACAAAGTAGGTTAGCCAAAAGTGATGAAGCAATGTCTAGAAATATTGAGGACTTTTCTATGATTTTTGCACACAACTTTTTTTTTTAACAGCTTACAGGAGCTTTCTCCAGTCTCTTTACAGCCTTGCTCTTTTTTCTTTTTTCACTAATGGGCCTCAGGGCAAATGCTCTGTCCTTTACTGCTGCCCTTGTGTTGCACATTTGATTCAAAATGATGTAACCTTATATCAGGCAGGTTAGTCAGAACTAATTCTTATTTGCAGCTCACAAACAACAAAGATCTGGCTGTCAGGTAGAGAAAAGACAATTGGTTAATGTCTTTAGATGAGTGCACCTCTTTAGCTCCACGTCAGGCAGATCTCAGAGGGGTTTTGTCACAACTGACTGTTTTACCAGTTGTTTCAACTCTGCAGAGCTTTTCTGAAGAGTTCGGTAAACAGTGTTAACAAGGTAGAGGTTTTCATGGTCTGACTGAAGAAAAGAGAGGAGGCGCTTTGCCTGCGCTACCATACAGCACGATCACTATCCGTAATCTGGGAGTCAGGCTGCATACCTTCTGATTTCTCTGTTAGAACATGGAGAGAGGAGTGGTCCGTGGAACTTCAAAGGGGCAGGGAGACGCACATGGCTGCTAATTTTTCAGACTGGGCATATGTGGCGGAGAGCTTGGATTTGAGGCTCTCCTCATACTTCAAAGCCAGGCGCTTTAAAAGGTCTGGCTGTGTTTTGACATGGATCTGCAGAGGTGAATGAGAATCAAGCACCCGCTGCAGACCCTTCAGAAGTCAGGCTCACTCTGTTTAACCCCCCCCCCCCCCCACCCCCACCCCCCACCCAATTCTCCCTCTGCACACACTCTCTCCTCCCTGCCTTGACAAAGAGAAGAAGAAAACAAGAAAATTCAATAATGCCTTTGAGAGGCAGGATTACCTGAGGAGACGCCTGCGCTGCTATGCCGCGAGTGAAATCTCATGTGCCCTCCTCTCCGTCTGCTCTCCCCACATCCCTCCCCCTTTTCACTCCTCTCTCCCTTCTACTCCCGAACTTGGCTAAAGACATCCCTCAAAAAGCACATCAAAACTCTCCTTTGATGCCATGGCAGGCAATTAACCCCTCGAGTGCAAAATTACAGATTGTTGGGGATGTGACACATTTTGGATGGGTTGGGTGGCAAGTGTGCATGTGCCTGCCTGGAGGGGGGTTATGGGACTAGGGGGGGGGTTATGGGACTGGGGTGGGTGGGTGTATTGTTTGTTTGTTTTAAAGCAGGCTACTTCTTTAATGAAGCGATGCTGTGGCAGATTTGAGACAACCCATTTCTGTCAGTTTGAAAAGTAAAGTAGGGTAAACCTCTAGAGAAAGGGCTAGCTTCACCGGAGGAAGTGTTTGCACTCGATTATTTGTACTCCTGCTCACTTCTGATGAACAATGCTGCAATACAGAGGGAACAAAGGAGCCAGGCTCCTTGCGAATCTTAATTAAGTCGTGGGCGCAGCCAAACAATGATGAGGTCTATCCCAATTTCAACTGTGTTTTTGTGTCACTCGCTCCTCTTGTGTTGCTTTGCATAAAAAATAATTAGGCTGGGTTGGAGCATCAGTGGTGTACGGAGATGGCAGATGAAGCCCGGTGTTCCCCCGACTGATGTAGGTGATGAAGTTCACTGTACGTCACTGGGCATTAACGCAGATTGAATGCCATGTGTCGTTTTGGCACTGCAAGTGATTTACAAAATGACTCTATTTTGGAGACTCGTCCGTCGCAGGGCAGGTGCGTAACAAGCTTTGCCAAGTAATGCAATGACACTGCAGTGGAGGTGTGACGAGCGCTCCACAATGTGACAAGACCGGCCTAGTGTGAGCCCCGGCCATCCTGTGTGCCGTGACTGGTGACCCCTGGCAACGGGGGCTGTCTGTCTGATAGAGTGCTGTGGCTGTCGCTGTACACGCCGCTGACATTAAACACATCAAAACACCTGAGACCTTCAGCGCGAGGCATCCGGCCCCAGCAGTGTTTGCACACCAGATAAAACACAGCACAGGCCAAATAACACTGTTAAAACTAAAAAAACAAATGACATGATGGTGGTGTGTACGTGCACACTCTCACACACACACACCTTTCTGTTTTTGCTGTTCAATTTTATTATTCATGCAAGCAAGGACCCACCACGGCTTTCCCTCATGGTGAGTCCCGTTCGTGGCATGCACCCATGGGTCTGTCACCTGCCAGCTTGAGAGTTAGTGATGCTGTCAGTCAAGGCAGTGGGCGTCCTCAACTCTGTTTCACGTGTGAGGCCTTGAGTGTCTCTCTGTGCACTGCCAGGCACTAACACGCACAATTACCCAAGTTCAAGCAAACATGCAGCTCTCTGATCTCGACAATTAGCGCATATCACAGCGTTTGGGTACACGGCATAAATCTGCAGTTTCTTCTCCGCTGACGACCAATGAGTCATTTTTCCTCCCTCGCTGCAGACTCCCTGTCTTTTCATCCTGCCAGATACAGGCAAAGGCTTCTGATCTCCTCAAAACATTGTTTTACGGGGGGGGGGGGCTTTCTCACCGCCCTCCCCTGGCAGACAGTGAGATTACACAGTGATTATAAGCAACTCAATATTGTATGACAGCCTCTTCCACGTGAGGGACTTACAATCATGTTTCATTAATTCAGCTTGAGTGAAGCCTCATTTCAAGCATAGAGGAGCTTAAGATTTATGTGAAATTAATAACATAACAGATGTCTTCAGAATATCGTATCTCTGGTATAAATAAGGGAAATCAGATATTTGTCAAAAATGCATAAATAAATAAATACACTTCAGACCTGCATTTCAATCAGGCTTACAGGGGTAGCACCTACGAGTTCAAGAGGCCTTCGCTTACATCATGCATTGCAAGGTACCAGAGGGGGTGTCAAGTGACAGATTTGTACCAAATGGCCTTATTTAACACTGCCTCTCGGCTTTAATACTAGCAAGCAAGAGCAAGCCTAGTGTTGGATATTTCAATAAGATGTAATCACCCGGGGATCTTGCTGAAACATGGTGTGCATCAGAGCTTCCCTGTTTTTAATTTTCATGAGTTGCCATTACCTCTCATCTATTCTTTTCTTCTGTAACAAAATGCATCTGTGTTTCGAAAATGTCTCACGCACTTTGTTCAAGCTCAGAGAGCCCTACATAAGATAGCCTCAGGCCAGAACCGTTGTACTCCCTTTCCCTTTTGTATGCACTGTCTCTCTGCATAGACTAAATATGGGGACAAGCGCTTCACAGCCTACTGTCTTGCGTGGTGCTGGCCTCCCCAGGTACTCCACCAGCGCAGCTCAAACAGAGGCAGTGGGGAGACGGCATTTCTCGGCTTCAAAGAGGGGAAAAGATAAATCATTCAGGTTGGGCTTTTGTTCCAATATGCCACGGAGCTGCGATCACAATCCCCTTTTCCACTCTCTTTGTTTCCAAACTAAAGCGTCTGAATGTGACAGTGAATCTGACTTCCTCTGCAGGTTGTTTATGCAGCTCAATCAATATAATTCTTCAAATTTGATATGACACCATCGACGTGCTCGCTTTGAGAAAAGTGGAGCTGTGAGATCATCTTGTGCAAAGATTCACCGCTCGTCATTTGAAGAAACAAGTATATATTCTACACACACATATGCAGTGTACATTACCAAACACTTAAATATATATAGTTTGAACTAACAATATTTCAGACAAACAATACAATATTCAAATAGAGTGACGGATTAATAAGTGTGAGCTCTAAAATGAAGTGTGAATGAAGTGAATATGATAAGTGGAAGTTAAACTGACAAACTGAGTCAAATCAGCTATTTTTGAAGCTGTTTGAGTTGAGACAGATATTGATTTACTCTGTAATTAATTGAATCCCTTTTATTCTGCTCCACTAAGTCAGCTGAACCATGAATTCAACTTTTTGTCATCTTTACTGAAGACGGCCTGTATTTATTCACGCTCTGAATCATTGATGTGAGCCCTGTGTAGGTCTTTGTCAGGAGAAACTGCAGAGGTCCTGTCCACGCAAGCCTGCCATCCCGCCTGGTTAAGTCGTTTAAAGGAATACAATGCAAACAGAAAAAACAATAAAGGAAAATCTGAGTTATTAAATTGGATATTGCGGTAATGCATAATCTAACTTCATCTCAATGGATCCGATGGAAATTCTTTGTTTAGCCAGAGAGAGCTGAGGCACTCTAATAATTGAAAAACCAATTCAAATTTATATGAGAGCCGGGTCTATGCAAAAGTGGGCGGATGGAAGAATGAGGTGTAGGGGTGCATTAATCTTTATAACACTATTATTTTTTCTTCATTTCTAGAATAACAATTGTCTGCTGTATAATAGGATCAAAGTGAGTTTGCTAATAATGTCAGTAGAAGAAGGAGCTTACAGTATGTCAGTCAAACACTTTCTAATGGTGTCTAATTCAGTCTGAACTCAGCCACCCTTTGCGATGCTCGCTCCGCTTTACACATCAATGGGCACAGTGGCCCTCCGGCTCCTGCCAAGAACACAGTGGTGCAGAATAAAACAGAGCATTGTGCTAAACTGTCTATTTAATCTATTCACTGTAAGGGCTCAGCTAATGTTCAGTGTTCCTGTTTTATAATTACATCCAGACAACAACTAGTACAACTCTTAACATTCATCGTACATCCGTTCTACATCGCAACATCACACCACGGAAGTCGTAAAAGACAAGTCGCTTCAAGGAAGCACAGCATGCCTGCACAAATTAATTTTTTTTACTTTGATTGACATCCAGATACTTCAGGTCATGGAGGTGAGTTTGGAAATTCGGGGCAGGTGGTGGGGGGTTGAATGTGTACCAGTGTGACATGTTGTTAATTTACTAATAAATAGGGAAGGAAAGGGTGACAGGGGGTCCAGAAGAGGGAAAGTGCTCCTGCTTATGGCCCCTAGGGTGATGTGTGGTGATGTGTGGTGAGATGATGCCCAGAAGCTCTGGCCACTTGCCAGCGCTAACTGTACTTCTCCCGCTCCTCCCTGCTGAGAGAACATCCATCTCCCTCCCCGGCCTGACACTCCGTTTATTCCCACATTCATTTGTCATGTCCCCAATCAGCTGGATGAATAGAAATGCTGTGACCATGATGAATGGTGATTCTAATTAAGACCAAAAAAAAAAAATCTACACTCAACTTCAGATGCTATTTTCTTTTCTTTTCACTCTCTCTATTTATCTAATAAGAGGGTAACCCCCATTCTTTTCTCTTCTTTTTTTTTTACTGCTGGCGGTGAGTGATGGCCTTTACAGTCACTGTCAGTCAGCTGCAGGTCATCTGACAGCAGAGACAGAGGGATACGGTGAGAGGCTGGGTTGGTGTGTGTGTGTGTGTGTGTGTGTGTGTGTGTGTGTGTGTGTGTGTGTGTGTGCGTGTGTGGTGGGAGGGGGGGTAGAGTAACTCTGGACCCAGGATGCTTTTGTTTGTTTGTTTTTGCTGTGTTTAAAACAAAGAGCGCATGGCATTGAGAATTCCATCTGAAGGAACTCCCCTCAGAGATTAGTTATTCAAAGGCATGCAAATGACATCGCCATGTGCTGGTTTACAAGGGGGTTGTGTTCATTTTGGATCTGCTTAATTGCTTCATTTCTAAAATAACTTCTCTGTTGTTTACCAGCACAATACAGATAAAGGCTGTGTACAGCAGAGCTGTAGCGCATTTGATGAGTCCTTTTTTGTGCATTATTTCACTGGTTGGTCTACACTATGTGTTTATCAAATATTCATAGGCTGCTTTCTAAAATACAGTATGATGGGGGTGAGAGGTCCTTTTGACAGCAATATTGCAAGCACACATGGAAACGTCTGTTGAAATAATTTTGGGCAACTAAAACAATTTGATACATTTCGATGTGTGATTTAAAGATAGCTTATATCACATGGGTTCCACTGATGTTAAAAGCTGTGACAACAGATACTGCTACTCTATAGTTGCTTTTAGCAGCGATTTATAGTTTAGGTTTACATTTAGCAACAGCTCATTTAGTTAATTATCAGTGAATTACCACAATGTCAGTTCATCCAAATTGATCAAAAAGAAACTGATACACTTCAGTAATTTAGTTTTAAAGCTAGCCGTTGCTCTCAGTAAGTAGATTTAGTGTTACGGTTGCAATAGGTCTCTTGCTTTAGTGACTTTCTTGGCTGTTTTTCTGTGGCAGAGTGCAATAAAAGCAACTGTGTGTTATCTACATGTAAAGCCTAGAGATGACCAAAACAGAGTGGGGTTAAAGCAGCCTGGGCCGCAATACAAATACGTTTTTAGCTAATTTTGTTACACACATTTTGAAAGCCGTTATCACAGAAATGAGTTTTAAGAATTAAGTAAACAGTTTTAACAAAATATGGAGTAACTGCATCTTGCCTTTGAACACCAGTATTTCTGTCAGTCAACCAAAAAAAGAAAATGAACACAAATCATTACCATCCATATTTTCAAAGCCAAATCAGATAAAGAATGAAAGTATGTGAATGTGTGTCATTATGCATGAGATTACATGGAGATAGTCCGGTCAATGGGCATAATCCAGGGGAGGAAGTCCAGCAGCACTTGTGTCCCAGCCAGTTAATCACCTTGGTTAGGTGCAGAGAGGCCGGATTGAATTACAAAAAAGCAGCATATCTGCGGAAGCCATGCGTGACATGCCTGCACTCTCTTCAAACACGAAATGCCAGCAGGGGCCTCTGCATTTTCAAATCATTGAAAAGAATCAATTACTGTAAATGCAACAGGGGCAGCCAAGCATGTAACCCATGACATATCTACACATTGCAGTTTGGGGAGCCTAAAGCTGCATTTGGACTATCTATTGTGAGATTCTGTAGGGTAGCCAACATTATTATAATTATAATACCCATAATACATGGCACATACATCCCCCTCAACGATGCTGGAAACATTTCTAATGCATCTTTTGTGAAAGGCTAATAATATCAGCCGAAAAAGAGTGCCAGATTTGTTATATCAGATGGGCCACATAGTGATGTATTCAGCATGATGTTGTTCAATCATAGCAAGTAAAATCCAATTTCAATAAGAGAAAAAAATATATAAAATGCCACTGCAGTTTGTAACACTTACATAGCTTATTTTGAAGGCAGTATTTCTTTTTTACTCAATTGATGGCACTGTGTAGCATGTCTTGAAATAAAGTCTCCACCAGTGAAACCTTGTGGGAAAGCAATGTTTTTTGGATTGCTGTCCTCAACTAAGCCTTTCAAAATAACCCCAATATTGCCCAAATATTCTCATTATGTACACAACATAACCTGCTTTACTTCCAATCAGCCCAGAAGCCTTACTTCAGCTTTATGTCAGCAGAAACACGCATAATCCCATGTTAAACGGAATAACACATAATAAAAGGGAAAAAATAAACATCATCCCGTGGTCAAGGCCTAAATCTCTTTTCCATGTCCGTCCTGAGTGGACAAGCAATGTTATTCATTGCGAAACAAGGCGGGGACAAGGATCAGAGCTCCTCTTTGGGCACCATCTGAGGACTGAACCACTGTTTTCACATCATATCCCAGTGTATACAAGCTGTAAACCCGCGTTGGTATGGTCTAGGCCCTTTGTTAACACTTGTATATTGGTCGTCCTCTTGATCAGACATACTCCACAAATATTGATCGCTACAAATTCGTTGACATCGTCCCCATTGCCAGAACAGCAACCTTGAAAAAATAAGGGGTAATGCGGAAGAGGATTGACTGTCTACTGTAGCTCTGTCTGTGCTGTGGAATGACACCCCTCCCTCCTCTACCTTAGTGCCTATGTATGCTTATGCTGCCTATTCTTGTTTGAGGGGCATTGCTTGATCATTCATTATTACCTCACGTCTGTCAAACCAAACAATGAATAGACTGCTCAAAATTGATGACTATATAGAAGTGCATATGAGCAAAAAGGCTTTCATTTAGTGCCCTACTCTCCATGTAGGAGGTGACAGCCATGATGGATATGACACTATACACCAGATTTATCTTGGAAATGGAATAATTATGCACTTAATGCATGACTGGTGGTCTGCATTTATACTGATAACTAACAGGGTAGGCAGCAGGATAAGCAGAGGGGGTTGGAAAGTAAAATCCCTAAGGCTTCATAGCCTTGGGCCCCATTGGAAATCTTTAACTACAGAAAAACACATTTTCTTTGGTCAAGGTTAAGATACAAGTCTACACATGCCAAGTGACACTCTGACAGTGTCACCTCCACAGGGACGGTCGGCTCATTGCAAGGTGACCTTATAACAGCTAATGGTGACTAATACCCCTGTAGAGGGAAGCTAAGGGTCATAACACGCCACACCACTTACAGGGGAAACGATACAGAGACACCAGCTAACACCGATCAATATGCTGCATTACAAATTCCACCATTTTTCTTTGTTCCTCTCCACAAGATCAGACATGGAGACACATAATGCAGAAATAATGTAGATTTCCGTCCAATCTCCTGTGAAGGCAGAACACAAACACCTGGCATGTAAATGCTCACTGTTTCAAGAGACCGGCTTTCCATTACAAGTTCTCAGTTTGGCTGTTGCTCAGGGAACTGAACAAACAGCTTTACATGCAGCGCTGCCTTTATAATTGAATGTGCATTTCCCAGACAGCAAAATGATCTGAATGTTGCAGCGGAGGCCTCTCTCTCTTCATTTTACCTCAGCCCAACTTCAGACAGGGTTTCTTCTTATACCATGGGGGGAGGATGGAATCCCTCAGTAGTGTCGCTGAGTGTTTTGTGTAACACCAGACAAAATATCCTTCTCAGAGGCGTGAATGTATTTTACAGGTATCCGTCATCCAAGTGTCAATCCTGCCGACAGATTTCACACGCCACTGGCGCCACTGCACATCTGCCTGCTCGCTTTCTGATTGCATAAATACTCCCAGTGACACAGTGGACTGCATCCAATTCCACACCCGCTCAGACATCTCAGGCAAGTACATGCACAAGTCATGAGGGCGAGGGGGGGGTAAAAAAAAACATTAACTAATAAATACAGAGCGCCAGTTAAGGATTGGGCGAGGCTTTTATCTGCAAGACTGGCTTCTTAACTCCTGAACTCGAGAGGGTCTCGTGTGATGCTGTACATCATCAGCATAAAAATGAGCAAAGCTGAGAAATTTGTCATTTGGGAAAAGGGTCATCAGAGTGCCTAATAGCTCATATTAGCTAAATACTTTGTGTCTCCACACCTCAAAGACAGCTACTCTATAATTAAAGTAATTCTGGTCATTAGCCCTGCATTATTTTAATAATAAATTCTCAGAGGCTTAGTATGATTACACTGTTGTACTTAGGCCCTTTGAAAAGCCACAAATCCACCCTGGCGCTAAGCTATGTACGACAAATGTTACAATGCCAAATTTCAGGTACAGGGTGATGAACAGCAGCTGAAAGGGAAAAGGGTTCAAATCCATCTGGCGGGATTCCTATTCATTTCTGTGTCTTGGTTTTAGAAGTGTGCGGTGGAGGTGCGCTGCCGTGCCTTTGATCAGCAGATGCAGACAATGCTGCTCTCCTCAGCCCTATGGCACGACGGTTTACCTGCTGCTAAGTCACGTATCACAGCCAGGGACCGAGCACCTTAAAGAGGCTTTAACCCTCTTCTGGATCAGGCTGACATGATTCATGTGGGCTGGGTGTGGATTTGAGTCCCTGCTGTGGCACAGCGTCTTTCATGTCAGGCTGTTTATGAGAATATGGAGATGGGTTTTGCGTGCTCGCGGGTGTTCCTTAAAGCAGCGATACGACCTCAGGCTGGGCTTGATCCCTGACGAGTCAGAATCTACCTCTCGATGAATCTCTTGTAGCACACTTAATACCCATAAGAACATGGTGCACGAGGCCCCTCATCTTGGTAACAGAAAGGAATTTGAGAGCAGATTAATATTATGAACAGTAATATTCCCCCGGCGGCATCTGCATGCGCCAGGGATTACAGGGCTCTGGGGTGATTACCGGCAGGGGAAGAGGGGTTACAAGTCCAAAAAACTTTTCATCTTCACCAAGGACACAAGAGCACACACATAGAAAGACATAGAATAAACACATAATATCAGAGCATGTGTACGTGTATGCATGCCTGCTGAAATCTGTGCCTTGTTATATTCATCAGACATTATCATGAAGCATGGATCACATTTTCTTATATATACACTCACCCTTTGACCCGTATCTTTTACGTATCATTTCAAGATGAAAGCCGGAATTCTGCATTCCTGCAAGTAGACACAAACTAATTAAAATATCAGACACACTGTATTACATTGGGCCTATTTACCTGTACACTACTGTAATCTATTTTAACAGTATCGTACCGTATATTGAATTATAGTCTGTGAAATTAGAATAATGGTGTTTTGTGGTATTTTTACAGTATATACCAGCATGTTACCGTACATTTACGAAGGGTAATGAAGTCTGCTACTTTTGCATTTAATTCCCCACAACAACAAAACAAGTAGAAAACACAAGAATTCATATACAATACAATATTGCGGAAGTTTATAACTTGTCCTCAATCATTTATACAGCTGACTTTGTAAGACAAATAATATTAGGGACCTTTGTAGTCCAAAACTGAAGAGGTACTGCATATTTAGAAGAACAATAAATAATTACATACTCATTTTACACATGTAAATGTGAAGTGCATGACCTACATGACAGTGTCAAGTAGAAAGAGAAGAGAAGGAGAAAGAGAGAGCGAAAAGTGAGAGAGGATTTGACTGGCTCACTTCTTCATTGTCTTAGAGACACATTGGCAACTCCATCTCCACTCCCTTTTGAACGTCTTCCCGTTCCTTCTGGTGTGCAGTTCTACAGCCGGCTCTATAATAGCACATATAAACACAGTTGGGTGACCAACGTCACATCGTCACACTGTAGTTGGCGATGAACTTTACTAACTAGCTAACGTTACTATAGCTACTTGAGCTCGAGCTAGCTAAGTGTTACAGAGCTTGCTTCACCAATTTTAGCAACCTGATATAATGAAACAGACCAAACCAACTTTATCTGACATTATCCGAGATATGAACAGGTCAATAATCATGAAGACAAAATAATACTGGTGATAAACGTAACTTTACCTCAGTTCCTCGGTTGATCTCCACATGGCTGTGCTCAGAAGGATGACTACTGAAGCTGTCTCGTTACTGAGCAGTTGGATTAATACATGGATTGTGATTATCTGCGCCACTATGGTTAAATGACAGCGTTAAGTGTTAATTTACATGTGAAGGATGAATATTTAACTGTATGTTAGTTATTTTAAAATACTGTAAGATACCGTTGTAAATCCACTTTATATTGCAGTAATTCATTACAGTGTATGCTACATTTCATCAGCAGGCCTGTGATGGTTTTTTTTGCTCACGTTATCAATCAAATGAATAACCCCACTCCATCCAATTTTACAAGAAGCCACTTTCTTTGATTATTTAATCTTTTTTTTCTCTCCTTGATGTGTGTGAGTACACTATTAGTTTAGTGAATTAAGAAAGGAAGCATACAAGGCGAAGAGTAGCAAAGCTAATCTCCCATAGGCATCAGAGATCCCTCAGGGCACCATGTCCGGACCACTCTAGATATCAGTTTTCTGTGAGGCATGAGGAGCTGCCAGGTTTAAGGCCCTGCTCACTCTAAGCCTCATTATTCCCCTTGCCACCAGGCTGACGCCAGGCCACGCGTGCAAAGCGAGGCAAGGAAATCGCCTTCAGGACTTGTCTTATGACAGAAGACTCAGCAATTTCCTCAGCACCTTTTGCGTGAGGATAACACACAGTGCACTTTGGCCATGTGCAACCAATAAGCCGGCCTAATTAAGGCCAGGCCGTGCGGGCAAAAGGGGGGCTAGAGAAGGCTGAAACGGGCCTCTCATGTCTGAAATTATCCAGAGGAAAGTGGTCTGACACGCTGTTCTGCTGCTAGGTGGTGGCGTGAAAGAAAAGAAACAACACTGTTTCCATTTAGAGTTAAGTCGGAATCACAGTGCGCCAAAGATTGCACACGTTTGTGAGGGAAAAACAGCAGGATATTTCCCTTCTTTAGACTCCAATGTTGACTTTGTAAATTCCACAAGGTCTCAGGGATTGAGGAGAGGAAGGAAGGCAAGGGGCACTGCAGTGCGCCGCCATGCAGAGTCTGAGTTTGTCAGCAGCTCATAAGCTTGAAGTTCAAAGAGCAATCTGATAGATAAGCTGTCTTGGCAGTGGTTTCCTCCCGTGTGTTTGCCAGCAGACTGCTTCCGTCGGACAGCACCCAGTAGTCATCAATTAGAAAACTGAAGGGTGCCATCCACACACAAGCACAGCCACTATTTGGGTGTGAGTGGAGCAGACAGCATTGCTGAAAAGGCCTACAATCATACGGGACCAATAAACAGCATATGTAACATATGTGCTTTTAGTCAGCAACATTCTTTGCTGTTTTTGTTTGAATGATCAATCTGCAGATACAATTAAAAAAAAAAAGGTTTTGATTTTTTGTAAATATAATACAATAAATAATATATTCTGCATCATTTTTTCCCCAAATGTATTTATTCTCATAACAAAGCACATTACTGTATTTCACAGATACTCTGTTGTTGAATCTGGTTGAAGATTGCTGGTATAAAAGGGGATTGTTTTCCAGGCATATTGTATATAAAGATGGAATGGAACATAGGCTATGTTAGAAAAACGATTTTATGTTTGCATTCATGTAATATTTGGAGATAAAGTATCATCAAAGTGATTACAGTTGTAAAAACTTGACAAATGTTTAGAGTGCATACCTCTATTTAAGTATGAAAAGGGTGGAAAACTGGATCAATGTTTACTGCATTAAGTTTCTTGCATTACTTTGCCGCATAAAAAATGAATCCATTGATTAGCTTCTTCTGTATCAGTAAAATTGTGGTAAAGGCAAGATTCAGTCTGACAAATTTTCTATGATATTTTTAAAGGTTATATAGTAATGCTCTTGAAGCATTAGCTTATATTCTTGCCTTGGATGATGTCAATATAAAGCAGCTATAATCAATACTTTTGAAGGAGCCTCTCAAAGTGACGAAACCACAGTAATCATTACTCAACTCTGCATAATGTTCAGCTGCATGACAGTTATTTTTTAAGCAATAAACCTTACTAAAGCTTACTATATGCTACCTGTCCGCCACAGCAGACAGACACATTTAGCCACTAGCTGGTGAACTTAGTGGAGTACACATTTAGCAGCTAAAGAGACAGATATGTCCCTCAGGAATTGGTTGAAACCAAACAAAAGCTAAAAAGGAGTGAACGCTTTAAAAACATTGGCCAACTTGACAAAAACACGACTCCAAAAGAATCCCAGTGTTGCTCCATATCTGCTAGATGTGTAAATAAGCAACTCTTTGCTAACAAGTTTGCTATATCAATTTAAAAGCTGGTATTAATATGTCAAGTTGTTCACAGTTAGATTCTGCTGCCCCCGAGTGGCAAAAAAATAAAAAACTGTTATAGCAAGCTGAAGGAGTTCAGCATGAATATTCATTTTTAATGTCATTTAAACTATTTAAACAAAGAAAGAAATTAATTGGTAAAACAATAAATAAATAGGAGGTGAAATGAATATGTCAGGGTGTTCACAGTTAGATTCTGCTGCCCCCGAGTGGGAAAAGAAATTAAAAACTGTTATAGCAGGCTGAAGGAGTTCAGCATGAATATACATTTTATTTTTATGTCATTTAAACTATTTAAAAAGAAAGAAAGAAAGAAAAAATAAATAGGATAACCGTTTCATTTATGCATAATTTATAAGAAAAAGGTCTTCCAATATTTCACTCAGTCTATGTCACAAATTGCTTTTGGAGATTAAACAGAATCTCAAGTCTGCAACAGCAGCATGTGGGGAATATAACAAAAGGCTAATGATCCGTAGACCTTTTGCCTAAATATCATTTAAAGTCTTGTGTGAGGAAACATCCCAATTGATAATGCTTGAAATTTATCATTATTGGGATAATGCATTGGATGAATTACTTTGCAAGAGCCAGACGCCTGAAGGGTGACCTGTGACAATTCCATACAACACCTCTTCAGAGCTGAGGGAATTCATTTTCATCTCCCACTGGCTGTCTTAATCACCATGTTTCATTGTGACAGAGAGTTCACTGTGGCTGCTCACATTTCAAGAATGGGACGTTAAATTGGTTTCACCGCTGTCCAGTCACATTCCTCTTGAGTAGCAACAAGAGTTTTAACCAAATTCGGACAGACTTCTTGATCAAAACAGCATCAATTACTGTTCACTCTCTATAATGTCCTGTTTTTTGGGGACAGCCTATCATTTGTGAGGATATGGTTTCAGAGAGTACAGAGGTGACAATCAACATCACGCGGACTATACCTTTCACAATATGTCATAGTGATGTCATAGTGTAAAAGGTTGAAAGGATTAGCATTTAGGACACATCATAGCAAACCATCTGTTTCAGCTCTGTATCCTCTTTAATCCCCTGATCTTCAATTTCATATCTGCAATGGGATATACAGATTTAAATACTTGATTTTGCAAAGCACACTACAGACATTTTTAGCTGCACGTATTTACAGAATAACATCAAATAAGATATCATCACTTGCATTTTGCTAAACACCATGCAAAAACATCTTTTAACATGAACTAAAACATAGGAAAGACCAGCTTTGTTGTTCCAGGCTGTTCAAATGACAGTAGTTCTGGGCTAAGATAGGTGGATGGAAAATGTGGGTAGCTGTAATTTAAGTGCAAGAGCGGAGATGCTGTAGAAATCAATACCCCACAGCATTTGCATTGCTTTGATCATGTACAGCAGGACCGGGAGATTAAGTAATACAGATTCAGCCTGACAGGTCGATCATTAACACTAGTTTGCAATCTGCCTGTGCATCCACATGTCCTGTCTAATGCCTTGGGAAACAGAAGTGTTCTACATAAGTGAATTTAGGGGGGCACGTGTAAGACAGTGGTTGTAACAGGCCGAACAGCGTGCTCGGTGAGTGTTGTCTCTGTAAATCATCGTCTGACTTCAATCACACCTAACTCAGGTTCACTTAAGTAAAGAAAGAGGTGTAGGTGAGATCAAATGCTGCAGTTTCCTGGGAAAATAATCAACGGGTCTTTGTAGCTGAGGATAGATGGAATATGGGTCAACAGCGACCATGTTGGAGGGCAACCTTTGCCCTGTGTCTCTACCCCCGGTTCACCCTCTTCTTTCAAATCCAGTCAAGGGTCATTCTGCTTAAATGATTTAGCACACTGATCCAAGGACACAAAGTCATATTTCATATGTCAATGATATTCACAGCGCTCCACATACATATGACTTCTCTGGCTGCCGTCTGCCCCCATTTGCGTAGTCTTAACACACACACACACACACACACACAAACTAATAATACAGAATAAATCAGGTCTCAATATGGCCCGGTTGAGGAAATCACTGTCCCTGATACATTACAAAGATCTAAAATATAATGTGGTGGATTACGCTTTGATATCAGCTCTTACTTACTACTGTGTGTCAGGGGAAAATACCTGCCCTCTTTCCCAATAGGATCAGCGGATTAATCTTGGTAAGACGTAACACACACAGATGGTCGGACAGAAAAAATTAGAAAAATATGCAATATGAATATATTTGTCTTGCGTAATATCAAATATGATTCATCTATCACAGAGATAATGGCTTGATGCATTGGTGTACTTAGCAAAGAGACAAAGTTAATTTCTTTATAGGCCAAATACTCCTACCCAGATCCCCCGTAATAAGAAATGATTCTACGGGGAATATTATATAAATTAAATGTAAGCCATCTATCTTGCTTGCATAGCAATAGCAACAGCGCAACCTTGTGCATTGATTCATTTCTAGTCACATTTCAATGCTGCAAACACAATGCACTCAGGAAGATATGTTACTCCCTGCCATAATATTTTATACAACAATAAATACACTCTGGTGGAAAATCTTTTCACGTGTTAAAGCAAAAGAGCCCGTTGCATGAGTGTCACCCATCAGACATCTGACTTTGTTGTTTACTAGGATGAATAGAGAAAGGTGATATGGTAATTTGGAGCAGCATGATCACTGCTCCCCAATGGCCAGTGGGCCTCAGCTTCCTGACAAAGGTCTTTTTCAATATCCTGCAAACATGGACCGCGGAGACGTGCATGCTATCCGGTACTTAAAACACATGGGGCCTATGGGCTGCAGACACGGCCCTACAAGACTCAGATCACAGGTAGCGGCAATAGGAGGAGGCACGGCTTCCAGGGCCCGAACACTGGCTCATACATCAGCTCACCTCTGCTGCTACATCACACAACAAAGCTGTTTTCATGCGTATAGTCTAGACACTGGACTCATGGTTAAATAAGCCATATAGAAGAGTACAATTGTATGGAATCAACCGCAGCAAATTTGTTGTGGTTATTGTTTGCTATGTGGAAGTAAGATCTGTATTTATTGTCCCTTTAATGAGGTGCATGGACCTAAAATATATCTTTCAACAGTGGAAAAAGCTACACCCTGGTTGAGCTGTGTTATCAGAGGTTTAATATAGTCGGGTGTGTTCTAGAAAAGCCTGTAGAGTACTGTGATTCAACTCTCTCTGACTAACAAGGTGACTCGGGGTCAAAGGGAAAAAAAGAGAACGCTTTATTAAATCATGCTCCCTCACCTTCAGAGGTGACATCGAGCTTGTTATTGACAGGGAATAGGAAATTCACTTTTGTCTGGAATTTGTGACGGTGGGACCAAACCATAATAATGAATGGCCTATTGAGCTTTCAAGGCATTACTGTATTATCTTCCAGGAAGCAGGTTCGGCAAGGTGACTGTGGGGATTTGTTTGAGCCACTTCAAAAGTGACTGATGTTTGAATTTAGAAGGAAAAAAGCAAAAGCTAAATTTTATTGAATCCAGCTGTTGAAATTTGCTGTTGTTATATAGGAATGCAGAAAGATACACATCAAAAGTTAGTCTGTTTGCATGCCGAAATCAGATTAAAGCTGTTTACCTGGGTGTATTTCACTTTCCCTGAACGAAAGCCTGCGCACCCCGAGGGACAAGTTGCTCTAGACCTCGCTAGACTGTGCAGCATCTTCCCAAAACGGATGTATAAAACTAGGCTAGGCAGTTCTCAAGCTGAAGGAGATGGAAAGGAGTTGCCAGGCCTGGTCGTCTTCTTCTTTTAATAAGTGGAAGGAAATGATAGTGAATCTGATTTCCCGAAGGGTCTCAACACTATTCTCATTCTCTTTTAATAGACGATTATTTATCTTCTGATTGTTTTCTCATTCCTAATTACACTCCAAGGGAGACAAATCAGCATTAGCATAAAAAGCTGGTGTTAATGTATGAACTCTGGCTGAGGTGGGACCCTCAGATTATAAAAACAAACTCTTTTCAGATACATTTTCCCAGTGAAGGGTGAACCTTGGGGTGAAGTAATAATTATTGTAGGGTTTTCTAATTCATATGCTAAAAGTTACTGGTAGACAGACAGGCTTCGGAAGCCGACATGTGCAAACAACATAATAGCTCATCGGCGGCACAGCTCTCTGAACTGTCGAGCGCTTCAGACAAACGGCAGCATTTCAACACTCCTTTCACTCACTTGCATCATGCAGTATTTCATTTTCATCCAACAATCCAGGTACCAGTGTTCCTGACTTATCAAAGCTATCCATTTACTGTGACGGCCAAATCAAATCACTGCTGAAAAATTCATCACCAAGTGTCAGCACGCGAACACCAAGCAAGAGCCACTGCACTCCAAAATTACCACTGTGAATATTTCAGAAATACTAAAAGCAATCCATGGTAGACATTCATATTTCATCAGTGTGTCCGCGTACCTCAAGGTATCTTTGAGAGTAATTTGTTTTTGATGTGAGAAAGGCATCAATATTTTAATTTCTTAAAAGATCACACTAACAGGCTGATAATGTCTCCATCGGGAAACATAGCAAACAAGCTGTTTAGTTGTCCGGAGTTGTGACGTCAGAGCTCACTATATAGTTGTGAGGACATTTGAGAAATATGATTATGTTCTGCAGAAGTCGTGAAACTACCACAATAGCATGTTTCATGGGTGAAGGATCTCCGATATTGTTACAGGTACCTTCTTCAAACTCACCGAGATACTTAAATAGAAGTGGACTTGTCAACATACAACAAACAAGGCATGGAAATTAACACCATTAAAAAAAAAAAGAATCAAACAAGTCTTAAAATGAAACGGAGACAGACTGGGAGAGGAAAAAGAAAGAGAGTACAAACTGTGAAGAGCTGTAAGCGGGGTCAGCCCTCCCCTCTCTTGCTTATTTCCATCTGCTGTTGCCAGCCTCTGCCACAGAGTGGTGCCGACACCGCTGTCTTGGAGTGAGGCAGGGCCAGCCCCGTGTCCTATAAACACACACAAATCATTTACATGCTGTACTCATCAAAGGCAACTCTTCCTCATCTCCGCCGAGATTTGCTGCTGATCTGAGCCTCCAATATTGCATCTCAGAGCGGTGCGGCTAACCTTTGCAACTGCCAAGAATGTGATTAATTTTTTAAATACAGCTGTTGACCTATTATTGAGATGGAGAGGAGCCACGAGAGACACTCATCTCCTCTCCTCTGTATAATGGAATGCATTATTGCATCAGTGTTTACAAGGCGCGCTAAAAGAGAAACAGAATGTGGGAGAAAGCATTAAATAAAGCAATTGGGCTAATGTCGCTTTGGGCCTTGTGCACACACAGAATGTCAATCAAAACTTGCAATTCTTTGATTCATTGCAGTTTGCTCTGGCAGTTGCATCTGAGAGAAGAGTGGTGACACAATGTGGAACAATAATTACCCTGCAGTGTTAAAGTCCTCCAGTGTCTTGGTGCATTCATAAATAAAATATGTTCAAGATAATGGATTTATGTTCAATAATTCATCATCAGAATGTTTCCAGCAGAGTGATATAATATGTGTCACAGTATTCTGTAACACAGTGCTTAGCCAAATTAAGTTATCTTGAAACAGATTTATTGACAGGGCTGTTGCTGCATTCATTTACTCAGCAACCATTGCTTAATTACTCCTGCACAGCACATAAAACAAACAATGCCAATATACTGATTCTAAACCACTCAGTGTCAGTATTAACTACACACCCAGGCTAACTATGTATTCAAGCCAGGGCTGAACAGCACTGAACATTACACACTTTCTGAGTTGGAGTGAGAGGAGAGGAGCGGGTGGAGTAGCAGTGGGACCGTGATTTTTGTCATTCATGACCTTGGTGCTAGCCAACCATACAGGCAGTTTGGTTTGATGACCCATCAGAGAATCTGTCTGGGTCCTTGCAGGAGCCAGTGGACCGGGGTGAGGGAAGAGGGTGACATCCAGGGCTACGGTCTGTTCAGCTGGACTGGGGTCAATCAGTGGGCCTGAAGATCCACAGCCAGCTGGAGAGCCATGATACGCCTGGCCTTCATGTCCAGAATGTCCCAATCCCAGTCGCAAGAGGAGGCCATGCTGGCACGCCGGAGGTAGCCACTCATCCTCATAATTAATGACATGAGTTTGTGTGGTGTAGGAGCAGAGCTGGCAAATTGCAGCATTGCATTAAGTTGCATGTGCATCACATGTAGAAATCCCTGAAAGTCATTCAAACTAAAAATTAATTGTCCGTAAGGAAGGTGACATGTGTGATTTATATGTTGTGGTGTAAGCGTTGAAGTACGAATCAGCTCTACTGGTGTAAAGCGTCGCATACAACCATGATTGTGTTTCAATCAGCCATCTCAGCAACAAACACATACAAATGGGAGAGATGCACTTGCAATCAACAGCAACAAGACACTTTCTTTAAAAGCCAACAGTATTTCATCAAAACACACGCACACACTCATTGTGTGGCGCTTCAATCTAGAAGGAGCGTTAAGCATTCAACGGGGGCAACAAAAAAAAAAAGAAAACAATTTACATGCAAATCAAACCTTATCATCTCAATCTCTTTATGCCACTTTCGCATGCAGAATTGCATTTATATGCACAAAGGCATTCAATTACTGTAGCTGTGGCTCAACTTTTCACATCTCAGCGTTTTCTATTTGGAGAGGCAGGCCCATGTACATTTAATAGGTAGCCATTCTGTTCCCCGGCTCTGCCAGAGATCACTGTGAGTGTGTCAGTTAGAGGAGATGGCAGCATGTATCAGTGCATGAAATAAAGCTCCTGCTCCAAAGTGACAGGCCCTGGATATTGTTGGAAAATGGATGTTAAATTCACTCTGCAACCACCAACAGCAGCCCCGGCTATGAAAAATTAACTGTACTCTGGCTAAAGGGAAGGGAAATTGCTTTGCTAGATATACCACAAAATCCTGTTTGTGAGCTATCCATCTGTCAGATCTCTTTGCAAAAAAAGAAAAAGTCTTTCAGCTTTCTGTAGCCTATTAAAGAGTCCACTCTCTTATGATGTTCAGAGTAATCCAGTATGAGAACGGAAACAAAGAGATGTCAAAGAGAGTTAGAGTAAATCCTTAATCTATGCCGAGGACTACAAGTCAGTAAAGAAGACTGGCTCCAAGGGCTTCAGAGCTGAAAGAGATGCTAGATGTATGTCAGCCACCAGAGGGCAGTGATACTGACGGCTCTTTGCTGCAACCTCAACCGACCTTCTCAGCAGGAACTGTGCGTGAGTCACTGCATTTTCATCTGAATATCTGGCAGTGATTGAGATCTCATTTCACGGAACATTCAGACTGTGATGAGTCAGTGATCTGCAACATGGTTTCATGCAGCACATGATAATGACCCCCCTCAGAGTCAGGTAAGTTACAGTGGAAAAAAGCCATAAAACAATGGATACAAATACACAAAACATAAATTATTATGAGTGGTTGTAACAGAACTTATACATTTAGATCATCAAACATGTCACAGCATGTAAAACATACTAAAATACTACAGCAAATATGTAAAACACAAGATAAGTAAGTTCTAGGTAAGCTAATGAGCAAAGATGCCAACTGCATTCTGGAAGTGATCCTGGAGGTCAGACTTCCAGTGCACTGGATTGTGGTACCATCTGTAAATATTTGACATGCGAATATTTATGCCACAACAATCATTTCTCTATAATGTCAACCTGAGCAGAGCATGAAGTCGTTCACCCTCTGTGTGTGTTGTAATCCGAGTTGCTCCTTGCTTTGTTGACAGCCTTGTTGGTCCCGCCACCTGGGCCTGCCGCCATGTTGGGACCCGTTGTTAGGCAACAGAAATGCTCCCCTATAAATAGCACCTTTAAGTGACAGAAATCTCTCTTTAATTGAATATATTAGGTTGGAAATTACTAAACCATATAAGTATATGCTGCAAAAATAAAAATAAAATAGAAAAGGATAACTCAGCAAGACCAGGTTTGTGGTTTTAGCTACATAACTGATCCACTGGACCTCTTTTAAACTGATGCCGAGTTGAGTTTTCACATCCCGCCACCAGATGTCAATATAACACTTTAAATGATGTCTGGTCTGTCTACAGCTTGGTGTGTCTGTTTCCCTACTGACCAAGTAACTAGTGATGTCATATTTCCATGATGTCGAAAATGCAATCCTAGTGAAAGAAAAGAGATGGGTCCAGTATGAACAAGAGTTCATTACTTACTTCACGTATATGTATCTCAGTAAAGAAATGTCAGGATTTAAAAAAATATTGTAAGAACTAAAGAGTAAAGCAGACTAGAATAGAATAGAATAAAAAAAATACAGAGATGTCCACGACACAGGCCACACCCACTTCTACATTTTCAGGATCAATTAGTTTACAGAAGACAACAGTTTTTGAAACCATGCAACTTATTATTATAATTAATATGAAGTTAATCACTTTTCGACAAACAGTCCCCCCTCTCCACCGGCACATAATCCCATTATTTACCACACTTGTAATGCAACCAGTGGGAGGTTGAAATTGAATGACTTTGACGAACTAATCTAGCTACTGAAATTACATTTGTAACCTAAATGCTATAGTTTAAGCGGTGTGTTGATATTGATACATATGGGGATGATGATCGGAGCTGATCAGCATTCAGCATGAATGGGGGGCATTTAGTGTCCATCTACAGCCCGTTATGAAAGGGGTCCGATATGGATATAGATTAAATTGACCGAATCAGTCGTCATTTCTAGACATTAGACCACTTTTTAATCCCGAGCCACCCTCTTAGACATCACGGGTTTGTTAAAATCAAGGCTGATGGCGAAGTCAATATGAGTAATCACGAAACCATGTTAGACTGTGGACTCCCCCGCTCCTATTTCTCAACCTGGAGACTGCGCAGAAAGCTGTCGGGGGAAAAAGTGCGCGTGCAAGCAGAACTGAGAAAGTTCATAGAGCCGAGGTGCAGGATGTCCCGTTGAGGAGAAAGAAAAAAAAATCCTGTAGAGGCGCAGAAGCAACACAAGCTGACGGGGAAAGAAGTGCAGCTCAGAGCGAACGGCATTTATCATACCATAGATATTGCCAAACTGGGGAAAATGGCCTTTCCGACGATATTTAGCTGTCGTCGGATTGTTCTCAAAGTGTTTGTGGTTCAGTTCATCGCCTTGCAAGCAACATATGCTGCCCCTTCGCCTATCATCAGGTTTCCTGGAGACGATACTACTCCAAAAACAGACAAAGAAGTTGCTCTGGTAAGTTTATTGGTGTTTTTCTTAAAACTATGTCTAAGTGGGTCAGTCAGCTGTGAAGTAACAGTGTTTACTGTATAAGTATAAGAACTAAACTGTTGGGGAATAGTTTGTACGTTGTTCCCTTATTTATTTATTTATTGAAATCACTTCATAAGTCCTTAATCAACCATTTGTATGTCTATTTTTCTCCTTAAGCACTATCTGAATAAGTTTTATGGATGCCCACAAGACAGATGTAACCTTATGGTGCTCAAGGACACCCTGAAGAAAATGCAAAAGTTCTTCTCTCTGCAAGAAACTGGAGAGATTGATGCCAAAACTGTGGATATCATGAAAAAGCCCCGCTGTGGCGTCCCAGATGTGGCCAATTACAACTTCTTCCACAGGAAACCCATGTGGCAGAAGAAAGACATCACATACAGGTCAGGGAATTAACTTTACCTACACATTTACTGAACACGCATTGGATTATCCTGCACTTTAATTAAGTGCTAAATTGTATCCTGCACGGGGTATTTTATTCTGGGAGTAGGTCCAAATTCATTCTGAACCTGAATTAGTAATACTCAAGTAATGCCATCATGGAAGTTTGAAGCGGTATGGTCTGTAAGAAAAGGTAAACACATTAAAACTGTGCCTAATGCTTAAGTTATGCTTTGCATGCATTACATCAGGACGTCATATATGATGTTTGCCAAGCACAGAAGGGTAAGATGACTTGACCCCGCCCAGCCGCTGCCTGTAAATACAACGAGAAATACTTATTGGAATATATCCGAGTCCCTCCATAACACTAAGGTTTACATGTGATTCACAAAGCAGCTTTGGATGAGTGCACAAAAGTATAAACACAAAGCCAGAGTGTGTTTGCTTTGCGAGATGGACCAAAGCTTGGCCCCGCCTGACCCCCCCCCCCCCCCCCCTCCCACAACACCCTCCCCTCAACCTCCAGTCCACCCCACCCCCATCCACGCAGTCGTCGTGCGCTTGCATCTTGCGTCTCGCTTACACCAGCATTCCTACACAGTATGTGTCAGGTCTTTTGTTTTTGTTCTGTTTGAGGTTTACAACAATGTGGAATCGGTTTATTTATATCAGCGGTTTTTGTGGGCCCTGATCGTTCCAGCCCGTCTGCCTGTGTGTTTGCAAGGAAGACTGCGAGCCAAAGACAACAGCAACTATGAGATCTTAGACTGTTTTTAAGAAAGGACTGTGTAGACAGGCATGTGACAGGGTTTGTAGCTGAACCATTATCATCAGATTAGTCATAGGCTGTTTAGCTGTTAGTCCATGATCTGAAGTTGAGAAAATAGATCTTATGATATTTCTGCGCGCTTTTCCAAACATGACACTCACAAAGCCACACACATCTTTTGTTTTTATGATATTTTGGGGTCTTAATTTTCCTTCTTTGTCTTGTTTTAGAATGAAACTGACTCTGTTAACTCCGTAGAATCCTTGGATACACTCCCGACCTGGATGAGGAAGTCATAAATGATGCTTTCTTCAGAGCCTTCAAAGTATGGAGTGACGTCACCCCACTCACAATCACCCGCATCATGGACGGAGAGGCTGACATCATGATTAATTTTGGCCGCAATGGTATGGCATTTATTCAGGCAACAGACATCATAAAGACACTGTATTTATAAAATGCTGTACTTAAAAGACAACTTTAGTCAGTTGAACTATCATCAGGTTATCTTCACATTGTAGGGCAGTACAGTCAGTGACACCACTCAGTGGATTCTTATCTAATGGTGTCTGCAACTCAAATTCATTCAATTAAAATCAATTCAATAAAAATAGGTTTATTTTATAGTACATGTCCCCATGTGACCTAAACAAAACCCTGCTGACTGCAGTTGTCCCATTTGTCATCTTTGTCTTAATCTCTTGTCTTGGGATATGGGGAACATTAGTGCATGCTTACAAACAGACTTGTCGTAATGTGGCACAGCAATGGTATTGCAGGTTAAAATTCAAAGATTGAAGCACTCTAATAACTAAGTTATGATTACCTTCCACCTCCAAGAGGAAAAATACAGCCCATGTTGTGTCATAACCCAAGTTAGGAAACAGTTGAACACAAGTTCACTGCCTTGTTGACATGTTATTACAGTAACTCTGCGCACCGCCAACCTATATTTTAGGAACACTTCTTTACACAGGTCATTCCAACTAAAACAGCCATTTGATATTTATGCACAGTCATGATATCTTCTGTCTAGCCACAGCTGAGCCCATCAAGAAGGAATCTAATGAAAATAGTGTCACATTATGTCACAAATATTTTCCCGACTTTTTACTTGAAGTATTTCCTCTTCAAACTAATTTATCTTTCCATTTACTGGCTAGCTAATAGCTGCACCTATGTACCTGTTGTTTAAAAAGAAGAAAATTGCTTCTGATATTTGACTTGAAGTGTTAATGTTGAATGATGCCATCGACAGAGCACGGAGACGGTTACCCCTTCGACGGCAAAGATGGCCTCTTGGCTCATGCCTTTGCTCCAGGAGCAGGAATTGGGGGAGACTCCCACTTTGATGATGATGAGCAGTGGACGCTGGGAGATGGCCAAGGTAATGGGGAGACACTGTTTATACAAAATACTGTAATCTTATTAAATTGTTATCAATTTGTCAAAAGATGCACTGAGTGCCAAATTGGTGCACTTTGCGTACCCTTATCCAGTCTCTTATTCAAAACAAAGTATAGGTACCATATCGGTGAGATGACAGGGCAGACCGATACAGAAAATGACTTTCAACTACTTTGTTTGGATTTTAGTTTTTAACTTTGTCTGAACTTTCTGGCACTGGATACGACAAATCTCAGCCATCTGGAAGCTCAATAGAAGAAAAATAAATCTCTGTTGCAGGCATTTGCATTTGCACGCAGTGACCCAGATAGTTTAATGTATTTCCTATTATTCAGAATTGTCTTGTCTGAATTCATCATTTGGGCAGAAGTAATCTATAAACCTATTTTCCCTGTCTCATGACACTTAGAATGAGCTGTTTTCTTTAAATTATTATATCAGTGCCTTTGCAAGTTTGATCCCATTTACTACAATGCATGTGTCATAATTTTCTGAGCTCCTTTCCGTTTTTGAGAGCCTACTTTTAAATGATATTCCATAGTTTAAGTAGCCTCTTGTTTCTATAAACAAGATTGCAGTTTACTTGCTTGAGATACGCACTCTATCCTATTGAACGTCCTGTCACCTTTAACTTGGTTTGGGAAAACGGATGACGAAGCGTTACAACGTGGACACGTGTCTCCTTATTCTTTTCAACAGTGGTGAAGGTGAAGTATGGCAATGCTGATGGGGAGTTCTGTAAATTCCCCTTCCTGTTCATGGGCACCGAGTACAACACCTGTACACCTCAGGGCCGTGACGACGGCTTCCTGTGGTGCGCGACCAGCTACAACTTCGATGAAGAAGGCAAATATGGCTTCTGCCCCCATGAATGTAAGTCCATCCTGTGGTTCTCTTTTCTTTTTTTAATGTAACAGCACTATATAACAATCTCAGAACACATTTTGGTGAAGTCTCTGTATAGATTTGTCATTTTGTGGACCCACACGACCTCAGCTGCATTGGTGTCATGCCCTACTTGCATCTGGAATTGAAACAGTGTGTCCTACACTGGCAAAGTAATACTTCATATCAGATTTTTGCTACATTCAAAGCTGTTCTGCTGATTCTCGACAGAAAGAAAGTAGGTTAAACAGTATGCCAGGAAAGTGTTGTTTTCTGTTTGGAGTGGATTGTGGAATATTTCTTTTCCAAGTCACTGCCCCATTTTAGAACACTGGGCTTTGTTAAACATTTTGTTTATCTGTGTTATATTGCTGTCCATGGTACTAACATGATCACATGCCCATTACATCTAAGTGCCAAAGTACACATGTACTAAGTTGTTTTGTATAAGAACATGAGAGAGGCCTGTTTGTACTGGAGCCGTCTTTGTTGTTAAGCATTTGTGTAAAAAAAGTTCCATTGCACATTTTTTCCTGATTCAGATTTCTCCTCTCTGAACACCTTTGTCTCACATCGTCACTCATCGGTCAAAGGATCTTAGTTGCTTGCAGTGATCATGTAGGAATCGTAGATTGCTTTTTATAAGCATTGGAAAAATGGGAAAATGCACTGTGCGCAATGTTATGTTATTATAAGTTTCCCTATAATTTTTTTTACAGTACTATTCACCATTGGTGGAAACGCAGAGGGCGCTGCATGTAAATTTCCCTTCACCTTTCTGGGAGAGAAGTATGACGAATGCACCACTCAAGGCAGGGATGATGGTTACCGCTGGTGTGCCACCACTGAGGACTATGACCAGGACAAAACCTTCGGGTTCTGCCCTGAAACTGGTAGGTGGTGTCATCTACTGCCTGTTGTGCTGATCACATATTAGAGTCGTGCTTAAGTAATCCTCTTTCTTCATCCTGAAACGTGTGCATACATTATCCTCTGTTTGTGCGTCCTGTTTAGGGTTGCAAAGAAGTTACGCTTGTGACTTGTGGGAATTTCAATGTAAAAATGTTACCCTCTAATAGAGAAATAATTTACCATACCAGGTCTTATGGCATGTTATGCCCATTTAATTAAATTGCAACATGCACTACATTCAGCAACAACAACTCTTCTATCATAATTTGCAGTATCCCATTAAATAGGCATCAACCATCTGCATTCTCCCATCATATGTGTAGCCAACACTACTGCCAACGATACTACACTGTCTGAGCCAAAGGACTAATGTTACATGCTTTCATGTAAGTTTTGATTATATTATATTTCATGACATTTCAGATAGTAGCCTAACACTAAAGCAAAGTACAGTGTTCGTAGCTTGTTAACAACTTCTGCGAGTTTATGTTAGCTAGCTGTTACCATGTAGCTCGATTGAACCCTAATTGAGGAGTTTTAATTAATCTATTTCCATTCCTTCTTTAATGTAAAACTTAAGCAGTTGTTCACTTCAAAACACAAGTGTGCACACAGCCAACATTTCGGCTTAAGTAGGCTACCTTTCCCCATTAGTTAACTCACCACATGACACATTTCACGTCGTTTGTATATGATAAATAAATTATTATTATTATGTCTGCCTATGATATATTGCAATGTTTGTTTCTATCTGCATGGTAAATACAGCCTAAGCAGATAAACCCTATATTTCCATTTTATTCCTGTTATTTCCCATAAATTCCAAGTAATTCCCTTGGAAAGTTATATATTTCCAGAACTGTTGCAACATTTGTCCTGTTTTAGGGTTATGAGCTTGCTTAGATGCCTACAGTGCGGTTTACTGACTATGTTTATTTTGATGTGCAGTCTTGGGTGCCCTGCCGTGTATTGGTCTACAGGAATGCTCCAGCTGGGGTTTTCGGTCTTGCTCGTGGTCTGTTGAATGGCTGTGAAAGTATTCTAATGTGCAGTGGCAAGACTTATTTTCCATTCTGTCAGTGGGACTGATTTTAGGGTTGAGGTAGTGTGGCAGGGAGGGAGATAGACCACTGGAGCTTTCATCTGGTTCTAATTGATTAGGAAAGTAGCTTTTGTTATAAAGCCTTGTGCGATAGCTTGTGGTAAATAAGAAATTATATATTTTTTTAACAAAAACAGTGCTAAACAAGTCTGCCAGATAGAAAATGATCTCTCTTTGAAAGAAAATCAATTTGGGCGGGTGCTTTTTGGTTTTGTGCCCCGTGGATTAGTTATTGATGTCATGTGTGTTGTGCCAGTGCTTTCATGATGCTGTTTTCAACATCATCTGTGTTTGCTTCACAATACAATACAATCTGTTCTGAAGAAACATTCTGGCACATGAATGAACAAGTTGAACAGTTCATTACACATTTCACTTTTGTTGTTCCCTCTAGCCATGTCGACAGTGGGAGGAAACGCAGAGGGAAGCCCCTGTGTCTTCCCCTTCACCTTCTTGGGTGACGCCTACGAGTCCTGTACCTCCTCTGGACGCAGCGATGGCAAGATGTGGTGCGCTAGCACCAAGAGCTATGATGACGACCGCAAATGGGGTTTCTGTCCAGACCAAGGTATGAATACTATTTGTGGACAGTTATACTGTATGCATCAGTCATTTTGTTACTGGCACACTCACAATAAACAGGAAAATAAAGGTAAAGGTCAGGTCGGTCGTTCAATCATTATGTCTTATTCATGTGTCCCACCATCGTACTCCACGAAGGACCACAGCTGGTATACAGTAGCTGCCGATTGAAAGACCTGTTGATATAATCCAATTCCTATTTTCACTGGACAGCATTAGTATTTTTTGAAGGAGTATTCAGAGTTTACAGTGAGGTTTCTTGATTGTGCTGCGTGTTTCCAGGTTACAGTTTGTTCTTGGTGGCAGCCCATGAGTTTGGTCATGCCCTTGGCTTGGAGCACTCTCAGGACCCCGGAGCATTGATGGCCCCCATTTACACTTTCACCAAAGACTTCAGACTTCCTGACGATGACATCAGAGGCATCCAGGAGCTCTACGGTGAGATGAATTGTCATGTGTGGCTAGTTTCCTAACAGGGATCAAGCCTAATACTAGAACAAGCATCTCTTCTTATTGGAAGCCAGGAACGATTAATGTACTGTGAGTGTGTAATCACTTTCTCAAGGATTAAATATTCTGGTCAATCTTTTATAAACAGGTGTGCCAACAGACAAACCTTTGCCTCCAACCCAGGGTCCAGTTACTCCAATGGACATCTGTAAAGAGCCAGTTGTGTTTGATGCTGTAGCCCAGATCAGAGGAGAGACCTTCTTCTTTAAGGACAGGTAATTAAATCAAAACAAACAAGAAGTCACAATATTGTTTGACCTGAACATGTCTTCAACAAGTGTGTGTACGCTATATCAACACCAAATAAGGTAAGAGCACTGACAATTAACCCTTCGTTAAGTCCCGCCCCCGAACGCAGACTAGCCAATTATCGCTTAGCTCTGACCTGCTCTGACCAGGGTCTGACAGCTAACCGGCTCTGCTCCATAGAGTCTCATGCAATGGTTTTCTTCATTTCCAGGCCGGTTTTGTAGATTTCAAGCTAGTCATGGGTAAACGAAGGGTCAACTAATCATCCACAATCCATCCAATCAATGTTTGAATAGGTTAGCCGATATGTTTTCATTAGCTCTCTGAGTCATACATGCAATATGAAGTATGTGTTTGACTCTCTTGAAACTGGCAACCACTACCAAAGTCTGGTTAAATGTCCCGTCCTTGATCTATGGGAAGAACGACAAACCAAACCCAAAAGCCTACTTCTGGCTTCATGAGCAATTTCACATGAGGTTTCTTGTTAATTATTGTTCCTCTTATTGCAATCTTGTGACACTTAAAGAGTGTGGTTAAGATGCTTGCTTCATGATGGGACAATTAGTGAGCGGGAAAAATACACTATTCCCCTCCCCATGCAGTGACAACCAAAGTACTCATCAGTCATAAACACAGTCTACAGTCCTCCCTCTCCACCGGCGCCAGTGGATGCAAAGTCTTGTAAGCTTACTGCGTCTACTGGCTGACCCTGTGTAGAAGTGAGTTTCATAAAGTGCTTTGGTTTCGTCAACAGTCTTTATGAGTCAGTGTGTATTCCCATGGGAAGGTGAACATTTTCATTACAACAGCTGAAGTTTGTTACAGACAACTTCTCCTGGGAGTCACTTAGAACAAAAGCAATAATGTGGTAGAAAAGGACCCGATGGAAAACACGAACGGCGTCCCTGTTAGTTATGATATCTTCATGCCTCTAGCTGTGCTATGACATTGACTACTTGCAATTTTAAGGGTAACAGAGATGTATACCTGTCATGGCCATAAATGTGTCCAAAGCAAACAGGCCAGAATACCTCCGTACCAAAGACTCTTTCAGTTAGCCTGGTTTTCCTCTCTGAGAATCTTGAGCTGGAAACTGGGAGAAACAAGCCATAATCCAGCTCACAAGTTCTGCTTTAATACAGAATGACTTTTCACCTTGCCTCCCTTCCACACATATGCAGAGATTATCAGAGCAGAACAGACACACTTAACTATATATATATATAAACATAAATGTATATTTTGGGATTTTTAATTTTTTTATGTAACATGGTCTCTGGAGGGGAATAAAGAAAATAAATGTATTTCCCCTGATCATTAATTGTAAAACTGTCAAAATGTCATTTGGGTGAACGAAGGGTATTGAAAGCTCTGATATTACTGTTATCTAATTGAGTCAAGGTACTACACCACTCTTTGGTTATTTGCAGCTGGGCCAATTTCAAGAGATATATAAACTCATTTATATCATATCATAATCCAAAGCAATGGTTTTCAGAGAGTGAAAAAAGGCCCATTGGTCTGTCAGTAGCTGAAATATGTCAAGAATTACAATGTTAAATTCAGATATATTGCATTTACTTCAATTTCGTTGACTTATTTAAGACCATCTTGACATTGAAAGGCTGCTTAGCTTCATGGTTGGCCATGTTCAGCAGCTCACCGTGTTTGGTCGCTCTCTTGTATAACCATACAAGGCTTTATGTGATTGTTTCAAGCTATTCTTGATTTGATATTTGAATTTCAGTTGCTAGCCCCAAAAGACTGAGAACTGACAGGAAGGGGAGAATTTCAGAACAGAGTGATCTCAAGGCACGGAAGGGAACGTCGGTACAATATATCTTTCTGCAGTCTGACATAAGTGAAGTTTCAGTAAGGCCTGTTGTTCTGACCTTCACAGAGACTTAATTAGTTGCCTGAAGGCCGTGTCAGGTTTGTGAGCTGTGGAGCTCTGGTACAAGCCACGTTTTATAGCTTCAGAGAAAAAGCGTTGCCCTCTGGGTTCCGGGGCTAATGCTCATTAGATTCTCCCATTGTAAAAGTATGAGCCCCCTTTTTCTCCTGGCTCAGCATATTTATGATGTAGGACACATCTTGACATGATGCAGTGAGTAATACTTATGGCGCTCCCTGAGCTCAGCATAGTGTCTGTCTGGAGGCTTAAGGAGAAGGCAATTATAAAGTCTGTCTCATAGAAACAGTTTTACCAGCGTACTGACTCTGTTTCAAGTAATTCATGCTCATGTGCCTGTATGCTAGCATGTCGCCTACAGAAGCTGTTTGCAATGTACAGTACTGTAGTTGGTTACCTTGCTGAGGAGTTGATGGCGTACAGCCTGCAGCTCTTGATTTAACAGCTCACTGTGACTGCTGCTTCTGACGTAAAAATGCAGAAAAAGACTCGCATTTTTGATGAATGATCGTCAGTACTAATCACTGTGAAAAACTCTTAAAGATACTTTCTAACTTTTCTAACTCCATTAAGTGCCAGTTGGCCTTTCCACTGATTACCCAAACAGGTTTCCTCTTGAAAGCAGCAAGAGTGATATACATACATTGTCCCTGGGACTTTTAGTCTCCAGTGTGTTTGCATGTTATAGACCATTTACGGGAAATCACATACTTAAGGTTACTTAAACTTTATGAACTTAAAACTAGTGTGAAAAACAAAATCCATTAAATGGAACATCATGGCTGCTGATATTTCCATCAGTTACCTTATGGTTACATTGTAATGCAAGTGATCAACTTCATTACCACACAGTTATAACAGTTATACACAGCTACAGTTACACAGTTATGTGCTTTGATAACTTCAAATGCAAGATAAATGGATGAACCGCTTGAAGTATTGAAGTCTGAGCAATGGTTTGGAAAGATCTTTGGCAGCTCTGTGAAGCACAGCACTATATATGCTATATGACTATGTCCTGTTAATCTGTCCACTCAAACAGCCACCAGGCAGATCTTTTTTTTTTTTTATTAAATAAAGACAGGAAGAAAAGACAGAAAAGCCCTCTGGATATTGCTGGTACACTGCATGAACTTGACAAATTGATCCACAAGAACATTGCTAAAATAATGCAATTATAGATGGTTAGTTCAGATTGAATATGTCTCCTCTTTCCCTCCTGACAAATGTATATACAACTTTAGATATGTCTGGATGTTAGTTAGGTTTTATTCTATCCACATTTTATCATTATTGCAACTCATTTTTGCAATTGGTAGATCTTTTTCTTTTAAAAAAATAGGTCAGTGGAAAAGAGTTTGGGAAGCTGCCGTTGTTGTGCAGCTGTGTATTGGAAATCCGGGCAAGATAGGTCTTGTTCCGCTGGCGTCTGCAGCCTTAGTTCTAACGAGAACCAGATGCTCATGAATCAGGCCATTGTGGCTGGCTCGGCCAGTGAGGCACTTGCACTAAAACCTCCTCTTATGCGAGCGAACGCGCGCAAACACACACACACACAAACACACACAGACAGACATACACACAAACACACAAACACACACACACACTTCCCCCACCTCCTCCTCATCATCCCCGTCTGCCCTTCGTTCACTCTCATTTCGTCCGTCAGCTCATCTACCTTGCAGCCGCTCACCCACTCATTCTCTTTCTGCCAGGTTCCTGTTCAGGTCAGTCAATTTCAGAAGCAAGCCCAATGGCCCTATGCTGGTGGCCACCTACTGGCCCGACCTACCTACCAAGATAGACGCTGCCTATGAAAACCCAGTGGAGGAAAAATCGGTCTTCTTCTCAGGTATGCTGCAGAAAACAACTGTGGAGAAACGGTGGATTCAGTTTCTACGAACTGAAACATTAGAAAAAGCAGGAATGTTGGCTGGGCACTCTTGTGCGCTGTGTGCACTCTGTGGACAGTTCAGATATTCCACCATAGTTATTAGTGGTTTATGATACATTCTTTGCATTTTATTAATATGACAACCTATCTGAATACTGATGAAAGTTACAGAATGTATCCGTCAGCTTCGAAGACATTTGAAGCCGGGCTGGTTGATGATCTCATTCTGACGATATATAATATATTTGTTTAATAGATGTGTAGGAATGTGAGATAATACCTTAATCAGACAGTTCTTGTGTAAAGATAATTACCTTCCGTCAATAAAACATATGACTTCAGTGCAATTTCATCCCTGGTTCTATTTTGTTACTTACTAACTCTTCCCTTCCAGGCAACGAGCTGTGGGTCTACAAAGCAGATGAGTTGGAGAAAGGCTATCCCAAGAGGCTCTCCAGCCTTGAACTCCCCACTGACCTGGAGCGGATCGACGCTGCCTTCAACTTCAAGAAGAACAAGAAGACTTACTTTTTCGCTGGGGATAAATTCTGGAGGTGAGGGGGAAGCAAAGCTTATGCGACCATTTGTGAGCCTAAAGCCCTTGTCTGACACAGCGTAGCTTGTGCTGTTGGTGTCATCACATCTTGTTTGCAATGCTGTGCTACGTCTGGATCTACTTAGTGTTTGGTGTGACCTAAAGTGCACTGTAAACCTCAACAGCTCTGTTAGCCCTTGCACAGCATGGAAGTTCACGGTGTTGATGACTAACTGTTTTATGGAAAACTATCAGGGGTTTGTGTTTGTTTGTGTGTGTATGTGATGGAATCGTGAAGCACTCGTTAAAGGATTATACTGTTTAAATGCACTTTCATTGTGTGTACAGATACGATGAAGATAAGAAGAAAATGGACCCTGGCTTCCCCAAACTGATTGCAGATGCCTGGAATGGCATCCCAGATGGCATAGACTCTTCTTTCAGTCTCCATGGCATTGGTAAAAAAAATCTTTTTCACATAATTTGTCAATTTAGAGGCTCTGTATAATTTCAAGAAGGGACATTTGACCAGGCTCTACAATGGTGCTTTAAGCTACATGCAAACATACTCACAATTACAATGCTAACATGCTGATATATAGCAGGGAGTAACCATTGTCACCATCTTAGTTTATCATTTTATCATTCATCATTTTCAATTTTAGTTAATAATTAAAGACATTAGAATAAATGTAAGAGGAACATCAAAGTCATTAAGTTAGTGCCGTTCATCCTGAGCAGGACATGAATGTATGTTCCAAATTTCAATCCATCCAATACTGTTGAGATGTTTCACTCAAACCCACAAATGTCAACCTCATGGTGACACTAGATGAAAAGTCAGAAGATAACTTAAGTCAGTAGGATTCATCCCACGGGCACAATGAATGTCTGTACTGAGTTTCATGGCAACCCATCCAATAGTTGATGAGGCATTCCACTGAGAGACAAAAATGTCAACCTCACAATGGTGCTCGAGGAAAGTCGGTTGATGATCAAAGTCATTAGTCTTAATCCTCTGGGGACCATGAATGTTTGTACAACATATCATGGAAATCCATCCAATAGTTAGTAATAGTGAGATATTTCAGTCAGGACCAAATGGTGGACCAACAGATAGAAAGACATTACCATCCCTAGACCCATCGCTAGCGTGGCTAAAAACTAACCAGTGATTCCGAATACTACAAACATAAGCACATTTTTTACAACATTAAATAATTGCCACACCAATCTCTCTTGGAAGGGCTATGAAAAAACTGTAAAGCAGTAAACCAGCAATGCTCACTGTCCTCAGCTGTGCCTGTAGCTCAGTGGGTAGAGCAGGCCGCCTCTAACCACAGGTTGCTTTACAGCAGCCCGCTGCTCCTAAAATGCTTATGACGAGTTAAATGCAGAAGTCAAATGTATGTACCTGAATGTATATGCAAATTCAAATGAAGTTTATGAATTAGTTGGAAATGAAAGAATAGAAACAAAATAGCCAAAGGTATCCTTTCTTTGACTTTTTTAAAAGACCGAAGGAAAAAAGGGATTTTGTGATGGCTGTGGTGCTTAGATTAGAGCTGCTGCTTTGTGTGCATGTTTACAGTGCTCGGGCTGGCATTCCTTGTGGTTAAATTGCAGGCAGCTCGATCAGCGAGTCTTGCACTGTGCCTCTCTCAATAAAAACCCGTCATATACCACAACCCAGCAAGCAATGACGCCATCTAGCCAGAAATGAACAGTTTCGAGGAACTGACTGAAAATGAGGAAGTGCAACAGGCCAAAGGGAGTAGCTCTGAAGTTAGGGAGTTATCTGTGGCCTGATGTTGATAGAAAACAGTCAGAAGAGGAGCAGTTGCCCTATGTTTCTCGTGCTTTTATTTGCTGCGAGTAAATACCTCATGATGAGTTATGTTAGCTTTAGGTCACTGCAACTAGAGTGCAAGAAATATATAGAGGTGAATTTTTGTTATGACACCGCCGGTATACTTCCCCTGAGACCGTCACTGTCAGCCATGTATCCTTGAGGTTAGAGGTGGTATGCAGATTTTTGTCTATGGCAAGCAACCAGGGATTTTTCCATCACTGCTCTCCTAACATACACACACATTACTGTAAGCATCAAGCCCCTGCCTCACACAGTGGACAAACATGTTTATATAAAGAAAGCCTGTGCCCCTCTACAGAGGTGCCTGTATGCTTCCTGATTAGCACGAGTCAGAGAGGCTAACATTGGCTTTAGCAGAGCCTGATTTTATGTTCTAATACTTGTCACTTTGTTTGAAACTGATTAGTCTGTTTGCTTTTATTAAAGCTTGATTATTGTACTCTTATTACATGGTAGTTTTCCCTTATTCTACCCAAGAAATTTAAAATGGAAATTATACCTTCAGTAATTAACCAAGTGTGCATTGTTCCCGTCTTTAACAGATTACAGCTACTTCTTCAAAGGAAACCACTATTTCAAACTGGAAGACAGCAGCTTAAAGATTGTCAAGTTGGGGGAAATCACAAAGGACTGGCTCGGTTGTTGAGCATTTTCCAAAACGTCTCGCAACTGGCTAATTCCCATAATGATATCTGACCTCACGAGGACGTTGCCATAATACCGCACACAACTTGAGGTCGCCGCAGTACACACTGTTGTAAGTTTTTATCCTGGCAACTCTGCACGCTCCTGTGGGAGACATGTCCCTTCCAGCCTGTATAACCAGCCTCCAGCTTTGTAGCGAGGCACCTCGTGGACCTCATACCCAGGCTGAACATAGGCAACTGGATATTTGCTATATTACTATGTGATATTGACATTTTATGTGTTGTGCTGATGCAGATTTATTTCAACATGTAGCCCCCAGTTTACTTTTTTTTTTTGTTGGTTTATTTGTTTTTTTTTAACTCAAGACATCAGGTATGTCAACACTGCATTGAACGCAGTGCTATACTGTGCTGTGAGATATTGCTGTTTTATGCAAATTTTATTCTGAAAAGCTGTCTCACATGGTTGAGGTATTCATGTTGGCTTGGAATTACTTCTATGTCCAGTGTATAAGTGCAGTTTTATAAATGTATCACTTTTAATTTCTCATTGTTGTGCAATACATTTGACAACATTAATTTGCACAATGTGTTTGACCGAAAATTGGTGCTTTAGAGATTGCTTTTTGCTTATAGTCCTATCTTCATACACACATTTTATATTCTGTGTATCTATGTCTGACTATTTAGTATCCTCTGAATGTTAGAAAGTAGTTTTCACAGGCACACATTATTCTTCATATGATTAGCACTTTGTATAGGACTATATAAGGGGACCAAATTGTTGTCATGGAACTTCGTGTTGCATTCTCTTCACTAATGGTACAGCGAGATTAAAGGCACAGGTTGCCTCCAGAGGCTTTATTGATTTGCTGCATGATGGAATCATGTCAAGAGTACCGCAGTAGTATTGTTTAATTATCTTTTTTTATATATTCTCTTTTCTCTCTTGGGTTTTTAACAATACAGTCATTGTGTTTTGTGTTGTTTTTAATGCTTGTGCACTTTGTTACTGTCATCAATAAAGATGGTCAATATAATGTGGATCAGTGATAAACAATGGATTGACTCCATATACTTGCAAAAATAATTGAAGTGGGTGATTGATGCAATTATGGGCCTTCACCATTACGCTTGTGAGTTCAGAAACAAATCATCAATTAATTCAGATAATTTATTTGAGCAGAAATAGCAGTATATCACCGTGAAAGAATATAATTAAAATATATATACAAGTGATAATATGGATAGATAGATAGTTACTTTATTCATCCCCAGGGGGAATTTCTCTGTAGCAGCAGCAAAAGAAGTTACACAGTAAAATAAAAATATTAAGTATGGAAAATGCACAATATATACAATACAATAAAATAACAGAGTACAACCTATTCATTTAAAGAAAATAAAGTGATACAAAATGCAGAAAAATGCACAGTATACACAATAAATAGAATGGTATTAAATTAACTAAGTAGGAAATCTAAACTAAACAGTAGTGCAAAAGATCGCCAACAGCAGCAACAACCGTGTAGCGGTGTTGTAGTCATTTGAAGGATGATCTGTCCAGAGGTGATTTATTGTACAGTGTAATAGCAGAGGGCAGGACTGCTCTCCTGTATCTGTCCTTGTGACAGCGGAGCTGGATCAGTCTGTTGGAGAAAGTGCTCCGCTGTCCCTGCAGTAGGTGGTGGGGAGGGTGTTCCAGGTTATCCAATATGGATAATCATTTCTTCAGTGTCCTCCTCTCCACCACCTGGTCCAGATAGTCTTGTTTGCAGCCAATGATGGAGCCGGCCTTCTAAACCAGTTTATTAGGTCTGTTTGTGTCTCCGGCTCCAATGCTGCTCCCCCAGCAGACTACGGCGAAGTACAGTGCACTGGCCACAACAGACTGGTAGACTCCAACATCCATGGATCGAAGTCTCCTCAAGAAAAAGGAGGAGACTCATCCCCTTCTTGTACACATCGTTGATGTTGGTCTTCCAGTTCAGTCTGCTGTCGATGGAGACACCCAGGTACTTGTACTCCCCAATATATATATATATATATATAAATATAAAGAATATTCAATACAATAAACAATTTTTATAGGTAAAATATAGTGAAGTACAAGTATGAAACAGTAGTGTTAAATGAAAGTACTAAGCAAAGTAAAGTAAAAGTCAAGTACTTTAAAATGGCACTCAGTATAGCAGGACTACTTGAGTAAATAACCTACTTATCTCCACCACTGGTTAACAATATTGTTTATGAAACTGCGCCATCATGTGGACATTTACGAAAGCCTGTAACCAAATATATGAACACGTCCCAATTCTCCCTTGAAATGGCTGCTTATTCGCCTCTTGCTGAATGTTTCTGGTGTCGTCGGACACATATGCACAGAATGATAAAATATCGGTTTCCTATAATCAGTATTTGCACAAAGCAAATGCATGCATGTCCACTGACAGCACCACTTTGGCTTCTTGCTTACATATACATTCCAATATGTAATAGAAATACGTTGAAGGAATAATATCATCCTGCAAACACTTGAGGGTTCACAGATTGTAGAAATGGATAAAAATCCGTCCGCAGGCTTGAAAAAAAGATTTGAAAAAAAAAAATCACACACAGAGAGACCCCGCTGTGACCACGTTGGAGGTGGAGCTTGACAGCGTTTTGTCTGGTTCCGCACTCGCCTTTCTGTGGTCGCGATAGCGCCGGATGATCGTCCGATACGGGGGAGAAATGAGAGAGCACGGTTACCGTTGAGGAAGTGAAATGACAACATAACGGCGCCTCGACTTAAACGTGTGCCCGTTGTCTTCGTTCACTGGACTGCAATGCCGCCACAGCGAGTATTCGCCCTGCCGAGGCAACAATCTCTGCTGCTGCCTGCGGTCATCAACCCGTTTATTCAAGACACCAAACTGACCAAAGCTGCTATAATAAAAGTGAGTATGGCGTTCCGGATCTATGGTCATGTAAAGGCTCGCTTTTGCAGAATATTGTCATCGCTATACAGCTCACATAGCCTACACACACACACCTGATGTGTGAGATTACACACACACACACACACACAGGCTGCAGTGTAACCAGGGCCGATAATCTTCTCGAGGCTTTGACAATCTGCTTGTGAAGCACAAACAATGAGAGCCGTTGTGTGCTTTCTAGAAAAGCTGTCCAGTGTTGAGGATTTCCAGACTCGTGCATATGTTTGCTCTGAAAAATGTCAACAGCCAGCCCGCAGTTAACCCTGACAGCAGTCTTCCCTTAAATGGTATAGGCCTGCCATTGATGATGTGTGTGTGTGCGCCCCTCTCCATGCAGTGTGTCCTCCTGGGAATCTTCCTGGTCCCTATTCGCGCCATCCTTCTGTCTCTGGTTCTGATGGTGACATGGCCAGTGGCTGTCATAATAACCATCAACCACCCACTGAAAGGAGCTGTGGAACCAATGACAGGCTGGAGACGGTAACCATGATGCAAAGAGCCATCCCACGGAGCTTCCACACACACCTCACACACCCCACACACACACCAGATCCTTCAGACTCGCATGTCACATCATGTTTCATGTCCTTGTGAATACCAGACTCACTTAATCACAACACAGCTTACAACTGTTTGCACAGTACAGCTGCCTTACTTAAATCACTTTTGTTTACGTACATATATAATATTATTTATTTTCCACTCGGTTGCTCAAGTAAATTGAACTTGGCCGAATGTATGCAAAGTTACCCAGGCTATGGTGTTAGAAACACACTTCCACGTTGTTTTTCACTTCCTTCTACCAGTGCAGCGGCACGCCAAAGTTGTATGTATGCAAAGCAGCTGCATTTACAAAGACTGTGACAATATATTTGTATTTTGACTACTACGCCTACAAAGAGGGAGTTGGCCTCTAATCATATTCTTTTTTTTTTTTGTAGGTGAGCCAAACTATTCAGTGCATGTAAACATAGCAGAAAAAACTGCACGAACATACTGCATGTTACTTAAAGCAAAGAAGAAGAAGTAAGCGGAAGCGATGTATTTCCTGGGTCCATGAACTGGACAGGAAAACACAGCAGCAGCAGGATCTTCTCAAAATAATAGTTTGTGACGTGGCTTGAAAGTGCAGCAGCTGGCATTACTACCGAATAATGTTGCTCTAGATCATATCTGCACCACAAGCATTACTTAATTAAGCTCAGCTCCCCTCAGTTCTCAGAGAGGAAAGAGTTAGTGGTATTTGAGGGCTAACTGAACGAGTGTTTTATCTCTTCATAAATAGAAACCAACATCTAATGGACAGTGTACATCCACACAGTATGCATACAGTACGTGAATATGTGTTAAGGTACTTAGCATGTCATAATTCATAGATTACGAAATGAAAGGTCTAGTCGTGATTGAACATAAGTACAAAACAGGGTGCAGCCTTTTAAACTGTTCAACTGTGCAGATAGCAGATGCTGTAATCACAGGGAGAAGCGCTACAGCTAACAGCTCACATTCTTGTGACCTTAGGCCCCAGCTTTTTAAACGATTATGACCAAACATGGTGAAGGCGACAGAAACGAGAGAGAAGCTTATCTTTCTCCCCTACTTATTGCTTTGCTGTGAACAGGCTCAGCTATTCTCAAGGGTGATAAATAACTGAAACTTTGTTTTTACAATGAAAGGACAAGATTATTAAACAGTCAAATTTCCCCATCTGAAGTAGTATTTATTAAATTGACAACATGGTGCTTCAAGTGTTTGTGATGTTACCATTGAATCTGAACAAAACTCCAAATGGCAGCCTGCGTTGCTCTTTTTTGCTCCGGGCCTTCTGCTTATTTAAGTAGTCAATATGAGAGCCATAATAACGTGATCAGCTGACAGTGTATCAAGGTGTCGTTGATGCTTTGTGTTTTCGGGGGAAGCTCTCGACTCTCAAAACTGTTGCGTCGCATTAAGCTTCCGGCTCCATTGAGCAGAAAAGATGAATGCAGCTTAATACAGTCGGATACTTCTTGATACTCTTTCAAAAGTTCCACATCATTATTCATGATGTCTCAATCTATACGACAACCCTTCCTCTAGTTTATGAGGAAGTGACTGGTGATTGTAAAATTCAAGAAAAGCACAAAATGGTGTAATTCTTCCTGTTACTGAAACACTTCTGCTCAGTCCATTTGTTAAAAAAAAAAAAAACACTGGCGCATGACCCTGAAGGTGATAATGATTTACCAAGAGACATTTTAACATGGCTGATAACAGTGTGAAACAAAGTAGTGCAATTTGAGCTACACACTAACGTTTTTCTCAATCTCTTTAAACTCAGTCATCTAAGACGTGGTGGTCTTTTCCAGGTTCATGTGTCGGAGAGTGATGGCGGCTTTGGGGAGGACTTACTACTTCTGCTTGGGCTTCAGAGTGGTGGTCAAGGGCAAGCAAGTCAAAAGCAGTGAGGCCCCCATCCTGGCTGTGGCCCCGCACTCCACCTTTTTTGATGGGATTGTGTGCATTGTTGCAGGCCTGCCCTCCACCGTCTCGCGTGTTGAGAATCTGGCTACACCCATCTTTGGCAGTGAGATACTTTGCTGTGCTATCAGAACAGGAAAGGAATGTGTGTTTGTGGGAGCTTTCTGGTTCTCTCAACCTCCTGTATGTGTATGTGTGTGTGTGTGTGTGTGTGTGTGTGTGTGTGTGTGTGTGTGTGTGTGTGTGTGTGTGTGTGTGTGTGTGTGTGTGTGTGTGTGTGTGTGTGTGTGTGTGTGTGTGTGTGTGTGTGTGTGTGTACTTTTGCAGTCAATACAAAACATGAGCAACATGTTTCACACTATTGTATATTGTCAAACACCTCTTATGTACATTGATCTTAATTACAGGAAGCTTGTTACGTAGGCCTACGAAATGCAAAGTTCTTATCTTATACTGCCGATTGGATATCATTCAATTTTTAAATCCCAATATGACAATAAAGACGTGCAATTAACCAAGGCCTGTCCATTAAAGTGACAGTAAACAATAAGACAAAACATATGTATTTTCCTTTTCTCAGAATATACGTTAATGTTTGTGTTTTGCCCCCTCTGTAGGGCTTGTGCGCTGTCTTCAGCCAGTGCTGGTGTCCAGAAAGGACCCAGACTCCAGAAAGAATACAATCCAGGAGATTGAAAGCAGAGCCAAGTCAGAAGGCCGCTGGCCACAGGTCTGTCCCAACACACAAAACACCCCCCCCCCCCCCCCTAGCAAAAGTGCCCCTAACATTTACCTTGTATTCACACCTATTATAGCTGTAGAGAACATTTTCAAACTTGCCAATTTTTTGTCAATTATTTTTTTTAACACTATCACACAATTAGCCAAAGCGCATACAATGTTGACTCAAATACAAGAACCATTATTTCAAAGGCAGGTTTTGCAGGTTGTAAGCAGCAACAGCACAGCACTCTTGATAATACTTGTCTTTTTAACATTTAGTAATCATGCTTTGCCTCCTCAGGTTCTGATATTTCCAGAGGGAACATGCACAAATCGCTCATGTCTCATCACCTTCAAACAAGGTAAGAAATTAAATGTAAAATGAATGTAATGTCCAGTAAAAATGTGCAACAAGGAAAATCATTACAGAAAAAAAAAAATTCCTTGTGCTGCTTATACCACATGAAGTATTTCAGTTAATATACTAAAGGAATAGTTCATAATATGTCCCCTTTAACTTAAATCGAAGCAACTGAGGAGAATGGTTTAACACTCGATACTACACTGCTCCATTCATTCATTACATGATGTGGTTTGTGCATTGACATGTTTATGTCTTTATGTCTTTCACACTGTGTTCCCCTCCTCTAGGTGCTTTTATTCCCGGGGTCCCTGTGCAGCCTGTGATTATGAGATATCCCAACAAACTGGTGAGCGGTTGTGATTGTAATACAGCGTTAATCTGTTTCTCCTCACATATTGAGAGACAAATTCATAAAGAGGCCACATTGTACTAGTTTGCACAGAAGATAATTATATTGAGGCAGAGTCAGAGATGAAATTCATCCTGTTGAACTGAACACTGAACACACAGTGTATTACAGTATTGATAATTAGTTTATCCATCCAAGCAGAAGCACATGGATTTCTCCGATTGCTGAATTTGCACATATTTTCGGTGACATTGTTGGCATCCTCTCAAGTTGTTCGGTTTTTATGAATCTGGCTGGCTGAACTGAGACTGATAGCAACAGTATGAGCTTGGCTGTATCACACAGCAACGTGTATACCATTGTATCTCAGTGTTAATGTTTTATGAAGCTTTATGCATGTCTTCCAGGATACAGTGTCTTGGACTTGGCAGGGTTTCAGCTCGTAAGTATGCTTTCTACATGTTCTTATGTTTCACTTTTAGTATGCACGTTTTCCGAAGGTGGTGTTTGCTACTACTTTTTCTTAGACAATAAACGTGATTATAACACGATAACAGCAACATTACTGCCTTGTACTGCAACAACTATTGTACTGTGGAATCGATGTATGTGGCCGACTGTCCTCCTTGTTTTATGTGCAGGAGGACACTGCTGCTTCTAACAATGTGCCAGCTGTACACCACAGTAGAGATAGAGGTAACAGGCATTCCCAATATGTTCATCTTACTATTATGGCAAAGATACTACAAACTTGTTTTCTTTGGATATAAATGTAGACTGTGTAGCCTTAATTTGCAGCGCATTCTCCTAGATACTATGTCAAACTAAGCACGAGATGCATCTCCTGCATTCAGGGATTTGGTTTCCATGCAAAGGTTTTGGAGTTTACTTTCTGCTTGACCTTCCATGTGACATTCTTTGCCCGTTTTCTCTGTTTTTGCAGTTCCTGCCAACGCATATCCCCACAGAGGAGGAGAAGAAAAGCCCTCCTCTGTTTGCTAGCAGAGTGCGAGAAACTATGGCCCAGTAAGTGTTAATTGGTCTGAAATGGACATTCCACTGTGTATTGCTCAAGCACACACAAGTTTAAATGCTTATACAGTTAATGAATACAATGTTAAACACATATGGAATACATGTAAGTTGATGAGAAAATGAAATAAGTGGTTAGTGGTGGAGAGTATGCGGTTTAATACAATGGCCATGGTTTATATTCAACCAATAATTGTGCTTTCTTACTGACGCTAGAACTACTATACTGTACGATGAGTCTGGTTATTGCATTCTTCTTATCTGTCTGACTGTTGCATGTCTTCCTGGCTCTTTAAGAGCATCACAGGCCTGTGAGCTGACCCCTGTGTGTGCAAACTGTCTGCTTTCAGGACTTTGGGAGTTCCAGTGACAGACCACACGTACGAAGACTGCCGCCTGATGATCTCAGCTGGTGAGCTAACGCTGCCCATGGAGGCCGGCCTGGTTGAGTTCACCAAAATTAGCCGTAAACTCAAGTAAGAACATCTCACTTAAGTACACTGTAGGCATCGCCAGGCAGGGACATCAACAATTACAAAATATGGCTTGAGAGTTGTTTTTTGTCGTTAGTGATGTCTATCACAGACCTGACAACCTGTGCAGCTCAAAAGAAAGGATGTAAAATGCAAAGTATGACGTACACCACAACCTCCTCATTGCGCACTGCTCTCTCAGTCTGAAGTGGGACAATGTGAAGAAGGAGCTGGAGGGCTTCGCAGCCATTGCCAGCTCTTGTAAAGGGGGACGGATCACCATCGAGGAGTTTGCCAGATTCCTGAAGCTGCCTGTCAACCCAGCCCTCGAGGAGCTGTTTGCACTGTTTGACAGGGTGAGAGACATGCATATCAAATAGTTCCGTTAGCTGTTAGCCAAACGCACCGTCCAAAACAATCTGCAAAACTGTTTTCGCCCCACTGTGTCTCTGGACGCAGCGTGGCAGGACAAACACAGAGGTTCACAGTCACTCAGTCGAGGACGCAGGGACTCACACAGTCTCTCACACACACACACACACACACACACACACACACACACACACACACACACACTACCGAACACGTAACCTCTCCCCAGGTTTACGCCTGGCTGAGATAATGACACTTAAATACTGAATTTCCTTAGTACAGTCAAACTGGCCCTAACACATACTGCACGAAGCTATCATGCCCTGTAAATATAATGGTTGACAACATAATGCGCAACAATCTTAATATTCAATTTACAGAATCGCATACATGTTACGTCACTGCATATCATGTGTACCGATTTAAAGTAAACATCATGGTCTGGGTTTAGGATTTATACAGCCTGAGAGGAAACTATGATCAAAGGAGTTCGGCCTCCGTCACTGGTATGTCAACCAGAGGTTGTGTAAAGCATAAAAACAGCCCTTGTACATCCAGTTCAATGAGTATCCTTTTTCCTCCGAAATACTATGACTCATCGTTTTCCAGTAACAGAGAATAGCGATTTATAGAAATCACTTATGCTATTAAATATATATTACTCTTGAAATCCCCCATCCTCCCTTTAACATTCAAAACTGTTGATGCCAGACTAAACTCTTTTTCTCGACCATAAAGGATTAAGTACCATCCATCCATCATAATAATAATCCGTACATTAACAGACTCAAGTATTTTTTTATCGCTCTCTCTTTGTCCCCGTCTAGAACGGAGATGGCACCATAGACTTCAGAGAGTATGTCATCGGCGTGACCATCTTGTGTCGACCAGCTAACACAGAAGAAGTGCTTCGAATGGCTTTCCAGGTACACGGAAATGTTCTGACATTGCTCCTACTTGGGCCTGAAGAATATTCACTGTTGTATTTTAATGCACACTGCATACAAATATACAAAAATGTGTATGGTAGTATCCATCTTTAATCAGGTCACCCAAGCGAGTGCTCCTTAAGACTGCTTTGTGCGTGCGAATAATCGCCACTGTATCAGAAATGTTCCATATTGATCATGTTGATTGGATTTCTTGGACTGTATTTTATGACACTATCCGTGGTAAATTTAAGTTACATAACGCTTTGTCAAGCAGACATTTCTGTGATGCTGTAACTAGAACCTGTGACAAATGATGTGTGTTTACTATATCTAAAGTAGATATGTTTACTTTTTATACTAACTATAAAAAGTATTAAATCCAAGCTGAGACAGCCGGCCCTGCCTTTAGCTGACATTCGAGCACAGCAGACCGTACTGTAGGAAGCACAGAAGCAGCATTCAGAGAGGCTTGGATAATGTCAAGTTAACAATGTCTTGTCTTTTGTGCAGAGCATGGAGTCATTTTGCTGGCGAACTACTGGTGTTTATGTAATGTGAAGTGAAATGTAGTTTTAGATTTAGTCATTTAGTTTTTTCTTACCCGCCTTCCTATTTGCACACCCTCAATAACCAGTATTTTTCTTGAACACGCCACAATTTGAAAGTGAACTATACTGTTCTCCGTTTCTGTCCTCTCTCATGCAGCTGTTTGATATAGATGAGGATGAGAAAATCACCCGAGAGGAGTTCACTGCTCTGCTGCGCTCAGCTCTGGGTGTGTCCAATCTTAACATGGCCAAACTCTTTAAGGAGATTGATGCTGACGGCTCTGGTTTCATCACCTTCAGTGAGTACACTCGGACGCTACATTTTGTTCTTCTAAGCTCCTTTTGTATTTCCAACGGCATATTATGGAATGGGAATATGTACAATAAATATAAATGGCAGTATTGTTTGTACTTCCCTTATCCTGAGCTACACTGTATCCTGAGGGGTTTTTCCTCTGTGCCTGTGTTTCTTCAGCTGAATTTCAAGACTTTGCCATGAACCACCCAGAGTACGCCAAGCTCTTCTCCACCTACCTGGAGCTTCAGAGATACCAAGCTATCCAGGAGGCGAGTCCAGGTGATCTGGAATTAGCCGGTCAGACCAGTTCAGCTGAAAAACCGGAAGACAGCACCTCTGACAAAAAAGATGACTGAGACTGAGGATGTCTGAACACTCCTTGACTGCTCTGAGAGACGGAACACTGTAGCCACTGCACTGAAAAGGAAAAAAGCATAAGTGTCATCTGCCTTCTGACTTTAAGCAGATTCAAGTCATTTGCCAGAGCAGATCCACATTATAGTTTGTGTGCTTGCCTTTTTATATATAGTTTTTAGAGTGCTTCTATTTTCAATTTTAGTGCCTTATAGAGATTTCCAAGAACCACTCCCCGAAGTCATTGCACAAGAAATGTCGTATTGCAGACTTTTAAATCCCTAAAGGTTTGTGTGTGGGTGTGTTATGGTTATGTGTTCATATTTTAAAAATAAAATAAATTTCAATGTAGTCATAGGATGGAAATATGTCAGAAAAGTCACATGGGCCCTCACTGTTTTAAAGGTGCTAAATTCAGAGCATTAACATAGCAGCAAACAACCATTTGCTATGCAAAGATATAGTGGAGTAATGGCGTCCTGAGCAAAGAATGAAGACACACTTCTTCTGTAGATGTTGTAATCCAAGCTTCTCTGTGCTTTGTTTACGTAGCCGGTCCAGTGGCGTGCATAGTGCCAGTGCGCTCATACAGCGGTTACAGCTGATAACAGCGTCCTGACCCGCAGCGTTGTCGCGGAAGCAAAACTCCGACCCTCCGGTTCGCCTCCAGGTTAACACTCTTAGCCCTGTAAGCACTGTTGCCGTTGTTTGCACCGTTAGCATTGTTAGCTACAGACGTTGCCATGTTGAGAGCCCTGTGGAGGCAATCCATCACAGATCTGGATTTTGAATTAAGCGCCTTTAACTTTAGAAACCCTGCCATCTTTAGAGGTGTAACGCTAGTGACAGTGTTTCATGATATACTTAAACTGACTCGCCGCGTTTTTGACTTCGATACATCATTCTGTGTATCCTGAGCTTACCCTAGCTTGGACTTAGATGAAAGTAGCTTTGTGTACCTTCTCCTTTGTCTCTGTAGTCTTCTGTAAATGAGTAAAGAAAAATTGCCAAACCAACACCTTTTTAAATATAAGCAAAGAGTTCACATGCTTCTGTGTTGCAGTATAATTAGTGTACAGTAAGCTTTATTAAGATCTCTCCAATCTGGCAAACCCACAGATGTTCTGTATTAAAACTACGTCTACGAAGAGCATACATGCTGTGCATTACACTTTTTTTCAGTGCTCAGGGACACGGACCTTGTAAGACGGCTGTATAATTAGCCAGAGGTTTGCTTTGCATGTGTATCTATTTGCATTTCTACTGAAGACTGTTGTTGCTGAGACAGCAGCACGTCTATGTAGCTTTAAGTTTACTAAAGCAAATCAACCACTGAAAAATAGGGCAATTTGTGAGCAAAAAGGCAACAGTGCTTCTTCACAACATCATATCCCAGCGGGGTATGCTTTCAGATTAACTAGCGGCACTGTTATTTATTTAGCAAGGCGCATGGCAATTATGTGATTTTTTTTCTTTTTTGTTAACACTGCAAAGTTTGCTTTTTAAAATAAAACAAAGAGTACAATTTTAATATTGCCTGCATTTTTATATTTACCACAGAGGGAATTAATGACTTCTGTAGATTTTGTCTTTAATGAAGCAAGGTGCAATAAAGGGGCTGTGGAAGTACTTCTGATTCTCTAAACCACCACCAGGTGCCAGTAGTTACCTACAATAATTCCATTATGTGTTTGTTTGCTGTTCTTATACTTTCAAGTATCAAGTAAATTGTACCCCTTGTATCATTTGAGTCTGTATTTTAAATTTACGATAGAGCTAGACAACAATGATGTTTACGTTTGAATCAGATTTATGGTACATGTATTGGTAAGGGTAAAAGAATCCATGAGCGTACAAATGTTGCAATTAATCATAAGGCACTGAAACTGAAGATAAGGCACGATATGAATGACTTCTATCATCACCTTTATACTCTAATACCAGCAGACAATTTAAGTTGATCTTTGATCTTCAACATACACATTTCAATGCACAAAAACCAGAGCAATTTCTTAATTGTGTTTCTACGACTTATGTGTTATAATTGCTCAATTTATCTGCATTGCATTTCTTCATTTGACTTTTTCGTGACCCAACCGGTTGTCATTGTGAGGGTGGAAGGAGACTACAAACACGATAAAATGGGAATGTGAGACTTGGAGAGCAATATAATGTATGTGTTGATTCTTTACCATAAAAGTTTCCATATACACCATATGTGATTTTTTTCAATTTGAAGGTAATTTTCTCCCCCATTAGTGTTCTAGTTATTTCTATAACATGTGTTCGATGGCTTCTGATATCTGAGCCGGGGTTCCAAGCGTTGTGAACAACTTCCTTCTTTGATCTACATTTCACCCTGGAAACTGTGATCGCATCAATACCAATGCCTGGAATTTTACTTATGTATTATTATTACATTTGTGCATTTGCAAGACCAAGTGTATATAAATAATAATGATTAAAACAAATCTGTTTCCAAGGGGTTGCATCAATATTAATCCATAAATCTTTTTCCCAGTCGGAGGTGGGGACGGTGATGGTGGAGGCATTGGTTAATTAGATAAGATGGTCTAATTCTATAGATGTTATACTAAAAAGTAAAAATGTATTTTGCAACGTTTTGTGTGTTGATTATGCAAAGATGTAATTATATTGTTTCACTTTACTTAAAGCAAAGAACTAAGAGTAACTTAGTAAAGTGATAATGCATTGTAAAAAGATTATAATGTATTACAACAATGGGAATTTAAATACACGTCATTGATTGACCCGAAATGATCAAGAATTACGATGCTTGACCTTGAAAGTCAATAGAAGATGCTTTAAAATGTGTTATGATTATTGTCATAGAGCATTATGAATATTTATGAGTTTATAACTAAAATCATACAGTGATATGAGCAGATTTATATCATTTATATTAAAATATGGATAACTTTTTCTAATCTCTCATACAGTACTTACTTAATAATTCTGATGTCTGTGTTGAGTGATGAAGGGCGGTAGCTTGAGCACAGAGTAGGATCATTGTCAGGTTTGAGGAGAAGTGCCGAATTCATGTGGTGGGATGTTGGGCTTTATAACTTTCTGTTCTTGTCCTAATAAATAATGGCGTGGTCCAAAAGTGCTTTTAAAATTCAGAGGAGAAACCATCTGATGCGGGTGCTTTGTTATTCGATATGGCTTAAAGTGCTTTCTCTCAGTCTTCTAGCCTAATGGATCAGTCCAAGATATCTTCATGAAGTTCTGTTCTATGTTGTCAAAGAATGTGTTTATTGTAGGTGGCTGTTTCCCAGAGGCGAGGTTGTTGGGGAATCATTTAGTTTGAGGATGTCTTGAAGTCAGAATCTACAAGTGATGATGTGTTGCAACGCCATCTTGTGCATGGTTTAAGGGTGGTTTCATTTATAAAAGTAAAGCTTACTGGAACGTGGTCGAAAATAATAATGGGATGGATTTTGACTTCTTGTTTTCTTGATATAATCGAGTTGCTAGTGAGGAAGTAATCGGCGAATGTCAATCATATATTGTACCTATTTAAATGATTGCCGCGGTCTGTCCGGTGTTGGACAGATGTGCTCGTCTATTCTGTCAATGTAAGTTATTGAAACAAAGAATTTCTTTAAACAATTTGGCACAACTGCATATTCCAGCTCAACTGCTGTCAAAAGAGTAGTTCATCTGCGAGGAGGCCAGGATGCTAATACAAACCCAACACATGGCGTTCTAAACACAGCGAATGTGAATGTGCTCACACGCACACAAACCGTCTTGCTCCATATGCACAGAGGAGGCTGAAATGAATGAATGATGGAGAGCGGGTCGCTTCATTAAAAGCCCGCTGTTAGACAAACTGTGATTACCAGCTGTGATTTCCAACTTCAATTTGTTTTAACCTTTTCAAACGTACAGAGGCTCATTTCATTTTAATCAAAATTGATGAGATGGCATGGAATCAATTAAGTGACATTGTTGCCGCGCTTACAACAGTGCGACTCCTTCCCTACCCACAGCTCCTGCTCCCCCCCCCCCCCCCCACCCTCCGTCTTTCCTCTGCGTGGCTGTTGTATATTGCTGTATCTACTTCAGCCCTGCCTTGGGGGGGTGATCCTGTCGCAGTAGATTGTGAGAGATATGTGTTGGTAATGCGATTTGGTCTCCTCAGGACCAGAGTGAGTGAGCAGCCTGTTTGTTGCTGGACATGGGCCTCATACGGAGGGGGGGGGGGGGGGGGGGGGCTCACTGGTCCAGGAAAGGTCAGAACAGGCAGGCCTCGCAGTTTAACAGATGTGACAGTACCGTGTGTCTCAATTGAACCAGGTAGCCGTGCTTCCTCAGGCCAAATGAGCGCGAGTCTCAGTGGCTACTGCACAAGTTCAGACCAAGTCAGCTATTTATTTCTAATTTCTTTTTAGGGTGTTTCACCTATTGTATAGAGTTAATAGCTTCATATCAAAGAGGGTAAATACTGTAATGTATTGTAACAAGGTATTACATTAACTTAAACTAATGCTCCCATCCACCGAGAGTGAACACATTTTTTTACATCCCTCACTATACAGAATATACAGACTTTGCTTCAGATGCAAGTTTTACCTGCATGACTACAACAGACTGAGTCATTGGCAGTGTAATAGTTCAAGAGACAATTTTATTTCTTTTTTTAAGTGAAAAGCAATTGGGCCTCACTAACGCAAAGACATTTTAGGAGCGTTACATAAAAGGAATACATTATTTTTGCTTAATGCTCCTATAGAATAGACCTTCCTGCTTATAACAACAGGATACCTGGCTGTGTATATACAATCCTGTGAGCCCTCCTGTGTCCTGCATGACGAACAAGGATGTATGGCTTCAAACATTTAGCACAGTGTGCATCAACATTACAGGATAAAGGTTAGTCGCTGGCTAGGACTACTGAGTGAAAAAGAATACTGTAAACAGTAGATAAGGAGAGGAAATGTCACGTATAGGTAATAGATTCAATGCTTAGTTGAAAGAAATATTTAAACCCAAGAGGCCTGGTTTGTCATGGCAGTATCAATCCTCCAACGGAAATATTCTCGAAGTACATCGTTTTATAGACCATTTTCTTTAATCCAGCATGACACATTGGGTGTTTTGGCAAACTTTCAAACTTTGTGATATCCACGATCATAGATTTCTCTGAATTTGAACAATGCTTGGCAACATGAGATACCTTTGTAAATATGGTCCCACTGCTCTGTCCTCTCACGCACACGCCTCCTGTCCAGCTACTCAGTGCAAAGAGTTCATTAAACTCTGATGAGTGTTTGCTTCTATAGACGCTGCCTTGGTGTGGATACCTAAACATTTGTTGATGTCAGTCATGGGCTTACAAACACACGCCCACACAACACACACACACACAATCATGCAACATTGACTCCTGCAGTTTTGAGCCTGGCAAGCTGTCTCCTTCAGCCCTTTGGGGAGTTCCTCCAAACCTCATTGTTACGTTTCCTTATCACACCTTTGTTGACTTTCTCTCTCCTATTATTCTCTCAGGAAAGGGATTGTTCCTCATTTCCTGTGTGATGGTTTGTAGAAACAGTGAAGGTCCAATGTTTGGGGTTTTTCACATCTCTGCGTTTATTCTTTTCCAGATTTTTGGACGATGGGCAACAACTTTTCCCATGTAATATTTGAAGATGGGTCAAAGCAAGGTTGTGGAAAAGGCATTTGTCAGACTTGCCAAATAAGGTGTGCAAGTGTTTATACAGTAAGTTCCAAACAAACTCATCCCTCCACACTCGTAACAGTGATAGAATGTGTTTTTTCCTCATCTCACAATGTTCCTTTTTATTTCTAGGAGCCAAATGACAGTAGGTGTAATGTGTTAGTGTTTCTGGCAACAACATGTCTTACGCAACAATTCCATAAGAGAACATTAGAAATGTCTGCATGGAATTTGAATATGCTTCTCTTATGGGATATGTAAGTTGAATCCGAATCGTGAGACTTACCAATCAATCACACGCACACTTTCTTTCTCTCACAGTTCATACAGCAATAATGCCAACCCTCCTCCTGTCAAGCCTCCCTTTTTGTGCCCCCTAATTACTACCCACTATTCAAACTCAACTTGTGTGTGCCCCCTATTGTGTTCTTCATTCACCAGTTGCTTGGAGATTGAAGGGGTGGGACTTCGTGAAAGATAAAACTCTTTGATATATGGATGAAGGAGACTGGTTATTGTGATAAGCTTTTTGAGGACAATGGCACCACATTCTCATCGACTTATTTTGGAGTGTAGGTGTTGGCTGAAGCACAAGATGGGGCTGCTGCTGAGGAACACTCTTTACTGGCCTGCACCATATATACACCACATTTCCCAGATGTGTGCTTTGTGCTGCTCAGAGATGTTGCTCTCTGTGACTGGACATCTGACTCACACTGCTATTTCTTCCAACTGAATGTATACAGCATGTAGGGAAATGAGACTTAACATTGCTGAGGTGCTTAAAACTTTGCAGACACTAGCAAAGCAGAGAGAGAGAGAGAGAGAGAGAGAGAGAGAGAGAGAGAGAGAGAGAGAGAGAGAGAGAGAGAGAGAGAGAGAGAGAGAGAGAGAGACTTAAAGACTCCTCCTTTTGTGAGGCCGGGAGAGATTTAAACCAGAGAGTTGTAAAGGGGTGCAAAACAAAACAAACCCCACTCATTGTGAATACCATGACCTGATTACCATGTGGTAAGGGCCTGCTACTTTCATTCTATGGAATGAAAAAAAAAAAACAAGAAACATTTTTTTTATGAAGATAATTTTAGAATCCTGGCTCACACAGCACAATGGGCCTTGTTCACAGCAGACAGTTTTGACTCGTCACAGCACAGTTGTTTCTAATAACCCTAACGATGGCTCTGTTCTATTCAAGAGTCCCAGTGAGAGTGACAGTGAGCAAGCATGCACGATACCAGGAGTCTGACATTAAAGCGGCCACCGACAGTTTAATTATGTACACCTGTGCTTTCCCTACTGTGGCAAGTCAAAAATGTATTGCAGGCCTATCTGGAGAGTGAAATATCTTTGGTCACTCTTATTTGTACCATGGAGTTAGTGCGCTTTTTATGATTTAGAGCTGACTCTTTAATGCAGAGATAGGCAGGCAACTGAGGAGGTGGATGAAAGGTTTTAATGGCGTGTGTGTGTGTGTGTGTGTGTGAACAGAACAGAACAGAAAGGAACAGAAGTGGTGACCCATATCCAAATGCACAGGTTAAATCCAGACAGTCGTACTGTGACTGCAGAGAGGCTGCGTCTTGTTTCATTAGCTTCCCATCCTCAGGTCAACATGGGAGAGCCCGAACCTTAATAAGAAAGCGAAGGAAGGTCTCAAGAATTGTACACAGCCAGAAGGTGGAATCCAGGATGATCGAGGTGAAGGATGACATCATTTTACATTCAGCAGTCCTGTACACCTCGGGTGCAGCTTGTAATTGACTGTTCTCAATATGCACCTGCTTTACATATTCAAGTCACCTCTGAGGGACATTGTCCATCAAATATTGCACATTATGTGTGCCTTGACATTTCAAGAAAGGCAGTGTTTGAATGTACAGCATCACACTAGTTCATATTCAGAAATACACTCCCCATCAAACCCGGTCATGATAACACAAAACATTTGGTATTTCTTTGCTTGAGGTACCTGACAATACAAAACCAAGTGCAAAAGAATAGAACTAATTCAGGGGAAAACAACAGTAATAACACATTATCCTTCCATGTTACCTGGTCCTTTGCTTTACCATCCTTGCAGTTATTCAATCTTCACAAACAAAACGCCCAAAACCAGCCCTATTAGGGTTTTATAAAACAAGGACTGGGGAGCAAAGAGGACATTAATTGACTCTAATGGGATGAACTGATCAACCATATCTAATAAAAATCATTGCCCCTGGCTAAAGCTGCTGTAGAATTGAATTACACATGGAACACAATGCTTTCATGGCTTCTTAGAAAACTGTAATTCAATCTGTTTAGTACAGAGAAAAAACAGATAAAGTCCAAATTAAAACATTTAGAAAAGTTTTTCTGCATGTGAATTGTAAAGGACTAATGTGAAGCTGAAGGTAAAGTGGTCTCATGTCTCTTGAACAATGTTACATTCAAGTGCCAATCCGAAAAGCAAAGACATGATCTGACTTTATATTCTGCTCTTGACATGGAACAAGTCTCCATCGAATAAATACAATACACAAACCCATTACTTATAAAGTTCAAACCAAGGTTTATAAACAGAATATTTGATTTATCTAAAAATGAAGAGGTCATCGAACCATTATGTTCTCATCCTGACTGATTGTTGCACTGACAAGTCAGAAGTTTATGGGAACTTGAGCTTAAACGAAAAAAGCGATCATGCCAAGTCCACATCAAACATGGAGAGAAAGTGTTCAATTATAAAATATCACGTGGAAAAGAGAGAGAGGAAACCGACTTAAAAGCTCGCAATTTATATCGTCTCTTCAGGAGAAGGCGAGTCTTATAGTTCCTTCAGAATGGGCAGTCTTCCCTCAGATGCGTCAGGACAGCTGCAGCATCGGGTCATGGAGATGCGTACCTAGCTGCACAAAGTACGGAGGGAAAACTTTGAGCCGCACACCTTTAAACTGCTTTAGTAACGGGGACATATTCAAATGACCATTTATCTTTCTCGTTATCCTCATGAGGGATGTTTTTAGGTGATTGTTTGATTGGGTTGACTGTTTAGCGCACAATAGGCTCATGCGCGCGCCGTTACGTGGAGAGGAATTCGCTCTTTAGGGTCTTTCACCTGCTGTTGCTGGGCATCAGCCTACAGATAGAATGTTTTATCCTAATACTGTACAGGTAGTATTGTTAGGTCTTGCTATTATAGGAAGAATACTGTCACCTATCCCAGCCTGTCCTAACCTGTGCGGAAAACTTTACGCACAAACACCAAACCTCTCCAAACTCTGTTTTTCTTCCCTCCTCTCCAGCTCATGTATGCGGAGGTAGAAGCTGCAGTTTCGGCGGAGAACACTCGCTTGGAATTGCCGTCCTCGGGAGCACCGACCCGGACCATCGGCTCCGCCAGAACCCGCAGGGGGCCGTGAGAGCACCGGGTCAGCGTGGGCTTCGCAAGCACCGCAGAGAAAATGAATATCCAGGTTCTGCCAGAACACAAGCTCTCGTCGGTGGCCCCGCTGAAAGAGTGCAATGTGGAGAAAAAGGAGGTAGAACTGATACTAGTGAAGGACCAGAATGGCGTCCAGTACACCAGCTCCTCCATCATTCCCACCCCTGGCCACCCCGCAGGTCCTCCCGGATGCACCGACGACGATCGAGAAACTTGGGGAAAGAAAATAGACTTTCTCCTGTCGGTTATTGGCTTCGCAGTAGACCTGGCCAATGTTTGGAGATTCCCTTACTTGTGCTACAAAAATGGAGGAGGTGAGTTGACTTCAGATACAGAGCGATCACAGATGCTTACACATTTTGAAGAGGTCACAAACTTATCATGGTCTCAGGTTCGGGAACTAAATCCCTGTATAGTAACATAATAATATAGAATACCAGGCGTGACTGGGTCGGCTAGTACACTGTACATTATAATGATAGTAGTTTGTTCTTCATTGATGTTCTTTCATTTATGTGTCAGATACCAAAGCGTCCCTATTTTTATTTCCAAGTCAATCAAAAATACGAATGTGTTGTCAAAGAAAATACTACAGCCAGATTAGATTTAGATTACAGTAATTTTTGATATGTTGTTCCAATGGTTCCTTTAATCTCCTTTAATGAATGTTTTAATGGTCCCACGTGTATTAACGGGAGAGTGCATTTACTGAAGCTGACATGATGAAGGAAATACCTAATTTTCTCAAAGAAATGCACATGAATAAAGATAAATGGACTGTCCGGGTTCGTGGTTACTCAGCAAGTCTGGATACACAACCACAAATAAAACTATTGAAAACTGAAGGTGCACTGTAGTGAGCAGAGAGGGTGCGTAGAAGTGTAGTTGAATCACCAACAGGTGGTTTTAGACATCTTTATCTTCAATGTTTGGTTTTACTTTTTATTTTCTTAAAAAAGGTACAAACTCTGTCTTAATAAACTAATTACATTGTCATTTTAAAATCGCCCAATGTAAGCTGCGATTAGCGACCCAGCGGTTACAGATAAAAGATGCATGGATTTAAAATGGCTTTAATGTTGTGCCACTTTCAGTTCTTTAAATCCATTAATTGATCATGAGAAGCTGTTTTAGCTTCTCATGATAAAGAAAATGTACCCTTTCATAAAGACATGTTGGGTGATGATAATCGTCATATTCAAAAATGAAATATTGATACAATGTTCATAATATAGATTATATTGTCTAAATTATCCAGCGCCTCTTAAATTATTTTGTATATAGTTATGGTTTTAGATTCTCCCTCCACTTCTATCCACTGGTTCTTTGAGTGTAATTCATTTGCCAAAAATGGGACAAAACGCACAATAAACAAACCCAAAGATCAATTTGGCGATAATATTGCTATCGTGAATTCTTTTGGCCATGACAACCATGTAGGGAAAATGTGATATCGGGACAACCCAGTGTACATGTGTAAAGCCACTGTAGCTCTAAAATCAACCTGTATTGCCAAATGAGTCATGAAGTGATGTTTTAGCAGCTACTTGTAAATTATATAAATATGGGATTCATCTTGTTTAAAATATACTGTCAGGTTTATTTACCTGGTCTAATTGAACATTCAAAAACAAGTTTCTGAGCTCAGGTTTACTCAGTATGTCTGAACACAGAGGAACCGACTCCACCGCTGAAGCTGCCCTGTATGAGAGAAAAGAAAGTACAGTGTGTGTAGTTTGATAAACAAAGGATTGTTTTAAACAGTGTTGATCCTCCCCCAACACATCAACAGGGGGCTTGTTTGCCTGCGTGTCCATTCACGTGGCGAAAATCAACATGTTGTGCTCAGTGCCCCAAAGGGTCAACTCCACCGCTGGCCTGTCAATCATATTGGCCCTCAGCGAAATGTATTCATTACTGTAGATCATGTGTCATTTGTGATGGTCAATGTCAAGAACAATTCAATTATGGGAGGTCATTTCCTTGTTGGTGCATGGATGTGCTACTGAGGCCCAGCATGAAAATAGCTGTGAGCCTTCCTGCTTGCATGTTATGGTGTGTTGTTTTTTCCAACAATGTCAAGACCCCTAATCAACACCCCCCCCCCCCCCCCCCCCCCCCCACACACACACACACACACACACACACACACACACACACACACACACACACACACACACACACACACACACTTTTTTCTTCTTTTGGTATTTTGTTTTGTCTAGCACTTATGTCCACATTGAGCATGTTGGACCTGTTTTTACTAACCGCTACAACATAAGTCACGCTAGCAAGGAATATGTAAAGCATGATATGTAATTATTTCTCCTTCCAGGTGCCTTTTTGATCCCATACATTCTTTTCTTGGTCATTGCGGGGATGCCATTGTTCTACATGGAGCTTGCCTTGGGCCAGTACAACAGGGAAGGGGCAGCTACAGTTTGGAAAATTTGCCCCATCTTTAAAGGTGAGTTTTAACACACACACACACACACACACACACACACACACACACACACACACACACACACACACACACACGCACAAGTAACACACACACGAGAACTGGCATGTCTTTTTACTTCAGCCTTTCTCTAACCTCTTAAACTGGGCTACATACAGCTCAGTCATGCTCTTCTTTGCTTCTCTTCAATGTCTTGCCCTTTCATTTCATCCCTTCGTTCTTGTCCTTTAACCCTTATAGGTTCAGAAGTGTCACTTGGAACTATTTCTCAGTTTCACCTTTCTGTATTTCATTCTCCGCTTGGGCTTCCAACCTTATACCCCTGTCTGTGTTTCTTCAAATGCCAATTTTAAATGAGTGAAGCCAAAGGAAACCAGGCTACTGTCCTTGGCCTGTTGAGGAACACAGTTGGGGTCGATGTAATTACAAGTCAATCAATTAAACTAATCAGAGACACAACCAACAATCTTAAATCAAAAGGGATCCATCACGTACTGTTGTTATAGAGAAGGCTTTGAGCACATTAAATAAAACGGACTAACATATATTGATGTTGTGTAAACTTTAAACTGAAACTTGCTTAATTATAGCAACTGTGCACTAACAATATGATATATATTTTTTTCTCCTGTGATATGGACTTCACTGTAAAGCCAATCCTGCAAAAAGCTGTTAACCTGTCATGATTAGCATTACATTGAGAAAAGGAGATCTAAGATCATGCATCTGGAAAGTCACAGCTACACATAAGCCTGACCTCTTCTCACATCGTGGTCTTTATACCACAGATTATTATGTGAAGCAGCATGTTTTAAAAGAGGTCAGATAAATACCTCAGTCTGCAGTATTGAACCAGCAACAGGCACTGCTTTTGTTGGCTTCAGTGCTGAGGAGGGTTTGTTTGTTTTCCTGCCGCGAATGATATGATGGATTTATGGTGATGGTTTCTCTGTTTTCGCGCAAGGATTTCACATTCCAGTGGGGACAAAACAACTCACCCCAGGATTAACAAAAAGGAGAAGTGATAAAGTGATGACATGAATGTACGCTGCTGAGAGGGAGATATGTGCACCTCATGGTGGTGATACGAGGGTGAAGGGGACCTCAGATATGAGTCAAAAATTACAAATGTGTACCAGTAAACTTTACATAGGCAACTTTCTATGTATATAACACAGCTAACAGGGGGAGAAACTCTTAGATTTCAAAGTCGAAGCATTAATGATATAAATCACATCAACAGACACCACATCTCTGTGTTTTGACGTATCGTGCCCCCATTGTGTCCGACAGTGCTGCCCAAATATGTGAACTCGTCGGTTTTGAGGAGATCTTCTCCGTAAACCTGAATTGGTGAGGGATCTGGAATGTTCAGAGTCATCACTTGTTTTCTTTTTGCTGATCTTCAGGCCAATCTTCTGACCAAAATCACTGAGGCGGGATGTTTACTCCTGCATGTGCCGATGAGTATGTGAAAGAAGAGAAAGATCATCTGCATAGTCTAGATCTTCAAGTGATGAAAAGAGTGAGATAAGAAAGAATAAGAAAATACCTGATGACTGGTCAGAGGGGATCATCATCAAAGTACCAAGGAAAGGTTCTCTAAGAAATTGTAACAACTGGCGTGGAATTAGACTTCTGGCAATACCAAGTAAGATCATGGCGAAGATCATCATTAACGTATAACAAATAACAGATGCTGTAGACCAACAATCTCAGAAAAGAACAGGCTTGCAACGATCACGTATTCACGTTACGTAGCATCATAGAGCAGTGCACAGAGTGGCAGAGGGAACTGTATATAGACTTTGTTGACTTTGAAAAAGCGTTTGACTCCATTCATCGTGAAAGCCTTTGGCGTATATTGTCCCTGAAGATATGGTTCTTGTGATCCAAAGTTTTGATACCAACTTCACATGCAGGGTTGGAATCAGTCTCCAAAAATTCCAAGTGAAGACAGGTGTGAGACAAGGATGTGTGATGTCAGCTTTGCTCTTCAATAGTACTATTGACTGGGTAATGAGACAAGCAACTGAAGACCAAAATAGAGGCATTCGATGGACACTCTTTTCATCATATTGTGATGCAGCATGGATACGCATTATTTGGAACCAGTTAACATTATGAAACCTATGTCAACAGCAGAAAATATATCAAATATGGTCGTCTCTAAAGAGAGCATGCAGTCAGTGAATTTGCACTGGGCTGCACAGTGTGAACGTAAACCATCATTTAGTTCTTACTAATAATAACTCTGTTCCTCAGGTGTGGGCTACACTGTGATCATCATAGCCCTGTATGTCGGCTTCTACTACAACGTCATCATCGCCTGGTCCCTCTACTACCTGTTCTCTTCCATGACCAATGACCTGCCATGGCTCAAATGTGACAACGTTTGGAACAGTCAGAACTGCACCTACCCCAAAGCCCTCAACGGATCCACCATCGGCAATGCAACGCCTTACGCCAAGTACAAGATCACCCCGGCAGCAGAGTACTATGAGTGAGTGATTTCTGAAATTCAGAGTAATTCATTTATCAGATCGTGACCTATGTAGGCCGTGGCATGATTTACATTTTGTGCAACTTAAGAAAAAACATGGTAATAGGTAATCAAGTTTTAACATCACACCTATTCAAGCATCAGACCCAATTAACTATTTGGTAAATGTCAAAATGCAATTATCTTAATCTCTGTTAAATGGACAGATCGATTTAATATTTGTTTCACTTTACTTAAAGCAAATTATAATACTTTTTCGTTCTTGTACAAAACAAATGAGTGCCCAGCCATTATCAAGTATTATGATACTTGACCTTATAAGTCATTATAAGGTGCTTTATAAGGTTTTATGATTACTGCTATTAAGCATTATGAATATTAATGAGTGCTTATAACTATAATTATACAGTGTTATAAGCAGATTGTAATGCGTTATAAGTATGTTTGTAATGCAGTTTAGACATGGGCATCATAGCAAGTGTTACCAATGTTTGCACTATAAAAGGAGTATACATAAAAAGTTCAAATGCACTCTTTGAAGAGCATGAAAAAAGGCTCCGTCTGTTTATACTTCAAAGACAGCCAGTTCTTCCCCAGCTTCTATAAAGACCGACTGTGCAGACCCAGAGGAAGTCTGTGAAGTGACTTAGACAGTACACGTGCCAAGCGTGACGCACAGAATACACCGAGCATGCAGCCCGGCAAATAAATGAGCTTGTTAAAGATCCACTCCTATTCTACTGGGCAGAACTGTCTTGGACTGTTTATTTAATCAGGATCCCTGGATTATCTTTCAAAAACCTCCAGGAACACTCCCGCAAATTTTCAAAATAAGTAAATACTTTTACTCAACATGAAGAGGTCAGCATTTGCGTCAAAGCTCCAGACTTGTGAATTATGGCATACTTCCAAAATAAGTGATCCAATATTGCTCAAAGAGCAGACATGGTGCATAAAATCAGAAGGCAGCTCCAGGTGGACGATTACACTTCACTCATGGGGGGGAAAAAAATTAAAAAAGAAGTAGATGTGTATCGACAAACAATAGGATACTTCAAAACAGATCTTGGATGGGCTCCGTCGGGGACAATAAATCCTCCTGCGTCCGGCTAGCTTTGACCGCAGGAGCAATGCCAAGGCACAGCATGAGAGTGCGAGGCCAACTGAGTAAACAGTCCCTTGCTTCACCTCTTAGACGCTTATACCTCCACAAATCATCTTGAGCCTACTGTTCTCAGCTATCATGAGCGTATAGTTTGCATTCAAATTCTAAAGCAAAACTAATTTAAAATAGAAAACTCTTCAGTTCTTAGTTGGCGCCACAGCTGTTTAGGCTCACTACTACTAAGGTCATATATTAAATGATGATTGCCCAACCTTTACAGTACAGTAGGTTATTCATAAGATAATCCTTTATTAGTCCCGCAGTGGGGAAATTCATGATCACACACATCCGTACTGTGCACGATCACAAGGTTAATTTCAAACGACTTGTGATTTTATTGACTTACTGAGACTGCAGATAATAGCATTGTGCAGGAAAATGGCATTAGAGAAAGATGAGACTACTTGGTGACTCAGATATCCTTTAACTGGAGTTAATAAATTGTTTGGCCACCTGGAGGCTGAAGGGAGTCGGTCAATAATTCTCTGTGGATTCGTCACTACATTGACACCTTTCACATTAAGTTGTCATTTGATCCAAAGATAATATAAATCTTAGCTGCCTTGTTTTAGGAAAGAATGAACCCAACCATGCATTATTAAACATAAATGTTTTTATATTTTTTCTTGTATTTAGTTAACACAGGATCCGACAAATGTTTGCATATTTTATTCTTTATTTGTTTTATATCTTTAAGATGTACATATCTTAAACCTGAAAACACATGATCGTTCAAACCCAAGTTTTTTGTAACTACCATCAACACTAATATGTTATACTGTAACGCACGATCATTCCGTCATAGGCTGTCCTCCTAAGTGACTCTTGTGTGGTCTGTCCACCAGAACATGAGCTAACAGCTAAATGGTAATCCAGAATGTATCCCCACCACCTTATCACAAAATCTTAAGGTACTCACTAGTATTTAAATGTATTTAGTATTTAAAAAGATGCTACTTCATCAACAAATATATGAGGAACAACTAACCCTCCAGTTTATTCCCCTAAATTATCCAATACAAGTTTATGTTCACAACATGCTGCTTTATGACGCACTAAAAAATGAATACTGTCAAAATCATTGCAGTACAAGCAGGTGTGATATCATGTGACTTGGCTTGTTTTGGTGGATGTGGAGTGGAAGGGGCTATGTGAAGACAGCCAAAAACATGGCTTCTGCCAAAAGACTGACCTGAAAACAAGAGTTCTGGACATCTGTCTGGGATTAAGTTCACTGTGCAGCCTCCAGAGATCAAAAAACCTGCAGAAATGTAATCACAGCATCATGTCTATGACCTCTACAGAATTAAACAATGCTGTCTGTCTCATCGCTTAAAGGCATACAAATCATGAAGCAGTGGGGATGGGCTCTCTTAAGCGGCCAGGGTGCTTCTCGGATGGTCGAACAGCTTTGGAAACCCCCCTCCCCCTTTCCGAAACCATCAATTTGTCATTCACGTCCACTCCAAGCAGTAATTGTCTCGATGATTATTAGTAAATTAGCACAATAATTTCTGCAACTTTTGATGCATGCAACCTAACATCTTTTATTAGGACCCAATTCCCCAAAGGCCTTATCTATAAATTGCGAGTAGCGCAAATTTGTACACAAAAGAATGTTCCTGACCGTTTTTACTGCCATTTCGGAATCACCTTATATTATCTTGAATAGGTAAACCAGCTATTCTGAAATAGTATACCTTTGATAAATCACAACTTATGTTGTATGTACTTTATAAATGAGAACAGACAAACATTTAGACACAGTCAACAGGCTCTTGTTTTTTTCCATCTCATCAGTAAAAAAAAACAAAAGGTTCACTCGCCTTTCATATTAGATGCAATGTTGTAAGAAGGCTACAAGTATCAGAAGAATACAAACATTCAGACTCTCTCATGTGGCTCAAACGTGTACTGTAGACAGAGACTACGAAAGAAATTCTCTAAATTTAATTGGCTATCGTAATTAAATCTCCTGTGACCCGTCGGTGAGTCTCGACCCAGCCTTTGAGGAAGACTGAGCTCGCAAATCTCAATTCCATGGAACATACTAACTGGTTTTAAGTGGGTGCAATTGTCCACCAATGCAAAATAAAGTATTACATATAGATGGAGAGAGGCTGGGATTTTTGTGAAAGTCTCCCTGCTGGCAGGCATACTCAGTCAAGTTTTCAGGAATAGGAAAAAATAAATACAAATTATTGTTAAAATAATAATGCCAACACCAACTCATTACAACTCAATAGGATGCACCCTTATCCTTTCCATTTGGATCGAGCCTTAAGCAACCACATCTGATTTAATGTCAAGGATAACTAGACTTGATAGATGGCCCTCATTTAAACAAAACAATATCTAATTACATAGACACTTGAGAAGATTGCTTTCACTTTAATCTCACATGCAATTTGACACATTTGTTAGTAGAATTACTTTTAAAATAACAAGTAGAATACATTTGTTATTAATTAAATAAATTAGATTGAAATGAGATTGAACTGCTGAGTTTGTAGTCCTTTTTATTTATATACTTTTCGAATGCGCTATTTCTCATTCTGTAACCAACATTAAGACCGGGCTGCATGCCGGCGTGCCAGCCTAAAGTATACAGAGACCAACTAATGGCAACATTGAGTGTTAGGATAGCAGCAAAACCAGCTCGCTGAGTGACGATAAGAGTCAATGTGTTTAGAGTAACTGGGCCAAAGGGAGCTGGATTGATGTTATAGCGAGCATTTACTGGCAGTGCACTATCAATGCCATCAGATGAACAAGGAGGCCTTGAGGCATTACAACAGAGCACCAACACGAGGCCTCTAGGTCAGAGCATAGACTCTAAATTTCCCTCCCCAAATAACTGATGTCTTCACGCCGCTATCTGCGTCCCCTAAGACCTTATAGCTTTGGATTCATTATCAGCTAAAGATAAATAAATGCTGAAGAGGAGTTTCACAGATCCCTTGGTCCCTTCGGATTGTACATCTGAACATACTTCAGTTTGCGTGTTCCTGAGGGTGTTTTCTCTCGGGCCATTCAAAAAAAATCCAGTTCTGCTGTTTATCAACCCGTAACAACACATGCCGACTTAATTTAATCGTTTTTTGAGGAAAGTTTCAGGACAAATGTGAGGGGAACAAAGGTGCTTTTCAATAGTTTACAGATAAAAATACAATACAAGTCGTTCATGGTTGTAAGGGACACTGTGTATGCAATTACCGGTGTGCTGCAGCTTGTTTTTCATGTTCTCTGTTAGAATGGGCAGATGACCGACTATGATGAAGAAATTACCTTCAGACAATGCGAAGAACACATTTTCCAAACTGTAACTCAATCTTTTATCTTTTAAATACCTTCAACTTTGTGTCATCTCCCCTCAGGCTCTCTGGCTGGACAGCAGCCCAGATTATAAAATGACATTTTGATACAAATTTAGGGGATTGGTCAACTAAACAGTCATTCTGTGAACTCTTCCCCAGTATAGTATAACAGAAATAGGTTTAAAGATTAATAATGCTGTTTACACCAAATCCCTTACCTATGTATGTATGTATGTATGTATGTATGTATGTATGTATGTATGTATGTATGTTAAACTTAAAAATATTAACAGCAGCCAATGTTTGCTTCTTTTTAGGTGGCAGGAGAACAATATCTTATTTGTGCAAAGTAGTGTTAAAGGCCGTTTTGCTTGAAAATGCATCGCTGACATAGTTGTGTTCATTAGTGCTCATCATAGTGCTGTGAATCATGTGACACAATTTCGTCATCTATTAATAATACAAAGAAATTATTGATTTCTCACCAATGACAGTATTTGAGAATTACAAGAATGTCTTTTGTATATATATATCCATATCTCTTTCTGCAGACGGGGCGTGCTGCATCTCCATCAGAGTACGGGTATCCATGACCTCGGCATGCCTCGCTGGGAGCTGACCTTGTGTCTCCTCGTGGTGGTCTTCATCCTCTACTTCAGCCTGTGGAAAGGTGTCAAGTCCTCAGGGAAGGTACAGGCCTTGACCACTCAACAAGAAAAAACCTTGTCGCTTTCTCGTTGTCTACTTCTTTTGATTTAAAAAAAACAATACATTTGAATTGTTTGGCCACCTACAATATGTACAGACAAATTTGTAGCTGTGGTTCTGTAACAGATCTTTCGCAGACAGCAGTACTGTGTACTATATTAGTGTAGCACATAGCCTTACAACATACTACATAACCTTCTAACTATTAGAGTCAAACAGTAAGAGAAGGAGGGTGTGTTTTTTAAAACCTTTTTATAATATATACTGCCATCCACATTCTGTTTATTGATAGAATGGTTCAATGAAATAGGGGACTACTTGACATATTTCTTCCCCCTTTTATCTGTGTGTGTGTGTGTGTGTGTGTGTTCAGGTGGTGTACATCACAGCTACCATGCCCTATGTAGTCCTTTTTGTTTTGCTGATCCGAGGCATAACTCTACCAGGGTCCATGGATGGCATCAGGGCCTACCTCCACATCGACTTCAAGCGGCTCAACAATCTGGAGGTTAGAGACAGCACTTGTGGCTCACAAACCATCCATGGGTGTTTGTAACCTTGAAAAATCTCAAGGTTATTTTATTGTCACTCAAATGGGTTTTCCTGGGACTACTAATGAAAAGCAAGGAACAATTCTTGCTTACAGTATGAACTCTGGGCTACACATCAGGCAGCAACCTCCGGGTCAGAAAAGTAAAGACTATGCCGAATTGTCCTAAATTTGCATTCTTTCTAACACCCAGCAGGGGGCGACTTGTCTGGTTGCAAAAAGAAGTCAGATTGTATAAAAGTCTATGATAAAATTACCCTACTTCTCACTTGATTTATTACCTCAGTACACTTTCAAGTCTTCTTCAATACAGCATGATGTTCATTTAGTAAATGATGGTCCCATTTAGAGTAAAAAAAACAACGACGCAGGGTATGCTGAGTGGTTTTTTCGTGTTTTCGTCATACAACTTAAACCATTTCAGTGTGTTTTCAGTTCATGAAAGTTAATTGGAACATTTGTGTCACCTAAAGATATCATACTCTATGTTCAGTTTAGATTAGCTCCACTCTCTTGTGTCACTTCTGGTTGCAAAAAGCCAAGATGGCAATGGCCCAAAACTACGATGGTGATGGCCAAAATGCTGAACTCAAGGCTTCAAAACAGTCCACAAATCAATGGGTGACATCACAACGACTACGCCTACTTCTATATAACAGACCATCACATTTTCGTTTTATCTGTTGACCTCCGGTTTTATGTTAACCCGTGGGACTTTCAGATCTGTCTATTTAGGGCAGACTGTACAAGCAACTCTTGCGACAGAGTCTGTGGATTTAGAGAGCCTTCACTGTAATTGGAAGGAGCATCTCAAACTGAGATTCCAGCTGGTGTTACCCATACTTAATGTATGTATATGAATGAGTGTATATATTTAAGATGCAATTTTCAACGAGCCGAACATTTATGTCACTTATGTGAAGACTTAATTTGCATGTTTTGCAAACCAGAGCCACGTTTTTTTCCAATGAAATCCACACAGCTAATGGAAAACAATAGACTAGCATTTACATTAAACTATTTTTTAGGAATTCACAAGCTTTCTTCTTTTATTTTTGCCTCAGGTATGGATTGATGCTGCCACCCAGATATTCTACTCCCTGGGAGCAGGATTTGGGGTGCTCATTGCTTTTGCCAGTTATAACAAATTTGACAACAACTGCTACAGGTAAGACCTGCCACTTTATTTGTGTTTTATGATATACCAAAACAAGCCCCCAGCAACATAACATCCTGCAGCCAGCCTTTTCCAGCATGTAACTGGATCACGAAGCAGCAGCAGAGGTGATGCTAATCTGTTCAGCTGACCTCAATGGCCAGGTGTTAACAGGAAAGATAAAGTACAGGCCAGGAAGGGTTGTCAGATAATAGCCAAAGGCTGTATGTTGTTGGTTTGTCATACGCTGCTCTTCTTCAGAAAAAGCAGGCATGAGGTTGTGAGCTTGCCTTATCTTTTTCCACATTAATAGGTTTGCAGTGATGCCGTTTGAGGAACACGCTGTTGGCAGAGCAGCAGTTTCAGTTTTGTAAATTTACAACACCCACTAGACAAAACATATCTTGCTGAAACTACACAAAAACTGCAAATGCTGACATCTTGCTGCTGCAGAACAGCTCTCTAAAAAATTAAAAAGGTTCTTATCAAAAACATTATCTCCCAGCAGGTGAAATGTAATGCAAAGTGTCATCACAGAGGCTTCCAAACTAAATCAGTGCTGTACTGGAAGTTATAAGCATTATGGAGCCCTCCTCTCCCGTCCTCTCTCATTTCCTCCACCTTCTTCAACCCCAAACAGGGCCTCCCACCATCCTCCCCTTTCATGTCCTATTTAGAGGTAGGAGTGGACTGCCAGCAGGTGGGATTCACATTATGCAACAAATGAGAAAATCTGAACTAGGTGAAAGGCAGCAGCCAGGAAGAACTGGTGCTGTTATAAAAAATAAGCAATGAACAGACTTTTGTTTGATTACCCACACAGCTGGAGGAAATCTGCATAAGGTATAGTGCAGTGAGTGTGCCGCAGTGTGTCCTCCATCACACCTACCTGTAAAATAAAACACAACCAAAGGAACCAAGGCAAAACAGGTCTTGTGGCCTGACGGACTCAATATGCCCCGTCTGTATTTTCGAAATAGATCTCAATAGTTTTTACTAAAAAGTGTTATCTAAAGTTAAAACTAATTGAAATAAGTCATAGTAAAGGTTACGATAAATCATTGACAAAGATTTATTTCATTTCAGACATTACTGATCAAATCACCAACAGAAGCAGAGGACAAAAGCTTCACTGTAACTTGAATATTCCCTCTAAAACAGTGTTTGGCCAACAATAGACCCATGGAAAACTTGAAAGATATCAAGTAACACGTGGCTCCATTACTGTCTTAATGTCTCCCAACAAGAGACGGTTTAAAAAATAAAAGTTGGCGACTCCTAAGACAAACAACTGAAAACACAAATGTAGAAGATTGGTAACGTGGACTTTCAAGGTTGTAGACTTGAGAAATTGAAGATGTACAGATAAAGAAACCCAGCTTTCTTGTGAACTTGTTTTTGCCGTTATGTTTTCTTTCTCTAGGGATGCTCTCTTGACAACCACTGTGAACTGCATCACCAGTTTCTTCTCAGGGTTTGCCATCTTCTCTGTGCTTGGATACATGGCTCACAAACATGGGGTAAAAATAGAAGATGTGGCAACAGAGGGTAAGTCCTGGTGTCTGAGACACAAACGCATAAAAAACAAAACAAAAAAAACAATTAGCAACACTCTTGCACCTCACCATCACTGCCAGTTTGAATCTTTTTTTCTCTCTTGATATGAAATGTAGTTATACACGGTTTGATCCTGCAAACATTTGCACTTGGTAAATCGTGTTTATGAAAGCCATAACCTTTGTGTTTCTGTGTGTGTGTGTGTGTATGGACAGGGGCAGGATTGGTGTTCATCATCTACCCTGAGGCAATTTCTACACTGCCTGGCTCAACGTTTTGGGCTATCGTGTTCTTCATCATGTTGCTGACTCTGGGCATTGACAGCGCGGTGAGTCCCAAACGACCACTCCATAGAACTCAATGATTTTCGAGGAGTAAAATCATTTTTTGCTGTTTCAAAACTTAGCAGGTAGAACATTTATAAAAGCATAATACAATACAATAAGACTTAATTTAAGTGGTGAAATATTAGTGGTGAAATACATTCATACAGTACCTTTTTGTACAGGTTGAAGGAGTATGTAAACTTATATCCTGCAATTTACAAGAAGAAATTGAAAAAAGTTCTTTACCTTAACCAAAGCGTGGTTTTCCCTGTGCTAAGAAACACGGTGAAGGGAGCTTACAGAACGGAACAGAGCAGACAGAGTGCACATTAAAACCCCTATAGGATAGTAATGATATCCACATATCATATTGGAAGACTCTCTTCACTGAGTCGCCCATTAAACCTGACATTTATTGCAACATAATAGTCATTGCATACTCACTGTGCAAGTTCATCTCTGAGAAACAACAAAGCACAAATTAGATTTTAAGGACCTATCAAGTAAACTATTTCTCAACTGTGACATGGAAATAACACTTTAGCATGTCTTCTAACTGAAGTGGACTAAATAAATGTCAAATGTGATATGGTTTTATTTGTACTTTCCCTGGTAGCAACCTTTATAATTACAGAGTATTAAACTACGCTTGACAAATAAGTACCGTTGAATGATAAAACCATCCAGGCTGACTATTACTTAAGTGTTATTCAATATGCTAATATCAATGGCGTTGGGATTTTTACTGTCTAGTACCATCTGTTCAGTGAGCTGGGTGTCCAGCCCCTCTGTGGTGTGTTAAACTGGAAACCAATATGACTTGACGACTGATGGTGTGGGCATGTTGTAGAATTTAAGTAATAGGAGAAGTAGTAAACTATGTTTCAGTGTGGTCAGCGGTAAAGTGAGTAACTGTTCGGCCGCAACAAAAACTTTTCTTTTGACGTTTTAAAAGCCAGCAGTAATTTAACAAATATCTGGCCAATGAGTCACTCGGGCACTAAAACAGAGGACAGTTTAATACCCTCTTATCTCTCAGCAAATGTGCCCAAGTACTTAAATTATCCTCTCAATCATTTATCATTTAGTAGATCAAATTAAGAACATGTTAGTATTACATACCGTAATGTACTAGGTATGTTTATTTTGTGTTCTATTCAATGTTTATGCCTGTACTTTATTGCAATTTAGACATTTCTGAGTCTCATGTCTCTCTCCGTTTGTGTCCACCAGATGGGTGGCATGGAGGCAGTCATCACAGGCCTGTCAGATGACTTTAAGATCCTCAAGAGAAACAGGAAGCTCTTTACCTTCGCCACAGCCTTTGGAACCTTCCTGATTGCCCTCTTCAGCGTTACCAATGTCAGTATCAAGTTTCAAAGTGCCATACACTTAAACCTAATACTTGAATAAAGTACTTTTTTTTTATATATCTGCTGATATTCATGTTTTCTCTCAAAATCAAGCTTTGTAATATTTTGCACAAATAACAGTTACTATAAAATTGTCTTGGACACAGCATATATTGTTTTTGGTATAATAACCAAGTAGGGATGGCATAGTGTCAGAATATGGTAAATGGGAGCTTTGAACTGCATGTGGCTGCTGCCTGAAAGGAAGTATTCTCTCTCAGGATATACTGTCGTCACAGGAAAGTTTCAGAAAGATATCACATGTCTCTTTCAAAGAAATGATGATGACAAATTAGAATTGAATTGAAGTAGTATCCAGGAAGCAAATGTTACACTGTAGTTCATTCTCATGGTATCAGCACTGAGGAGAAACACTTTCTGATCACAGATATACAGACAGAAAGGTTAATGATTCACATGGTTTCTTTCATTTATCAAATCAATGGAATTATTGTGTAGTGAATGATGCCTTGCCCATGCTAGTTTTGTTGCACAAATACAGATTGTACCACTCTGGACACAAATCAAAGATCTGTTGTATAAAATCTATAATGCCCACAAAATCAGCTCTTTATCCATGTGAGGCTTGTTTGTGCTGACACAGCAACTCTTCAAAGTGCACTTAAGTCACCTCAAACGGCAAACAAGCATACAGTAGTATTAAGTCCGAGAGGCCATTGCTTTTTGACTGCACACAAGGGTCCACTTCTCTTCAAAAGGTGAAGATTTATTTACCACACTCAAACTAATCTCTTCCTCTCTGTAGGGAGGGATCTATGTGCTGACCCTGTTAGATAAGTATGCAGCAGGGACTTCTATTCTATTTGCTGTGTTGATCGAGGCCATTGGAGTCTCATGGTTTTATGGTATGAAATTCTACAGCACTTTGGCATTACATTCATACCCCCCCCCCCCCCCCCCCCAATTACTCCATTTATATTGTGTAGTCTAATTTCATTTCACAATCGTAACTTTTCATGCTCATTCCAGGTGTGGACCGTTTCAGCGAAGATATTGAGCGAATGATGGGCTTCAAGCCAGGACTCTACTGGAGGCTGTGCTGGAAATTTGTCAGCCCAGCTTTTCTGCTGGTGAGAGGCATGAAAAAAAAAACATTGAAGTATATGCATTTGGCTGGTTTTCCTCAACAGGGATTATGTCTGATCCTAGACAGTAAAAATTGTTCAACGGTTGACATCTTCCATTAAATGTCAGTCACAAAAGCCTCCTGGCTGTATGGAGGCATCACTCATTCTAGCAAACAGTAAATATTTTAGTTTGCATGTCAGTGATGCATTTATTCATAATAGAATCAGAATTATATCCCTATTAGAATCAATAGCTGAAGTGAATTAAAGTAATGTAATAAATTGGGTGGCACACATGAAAAAGCATTGACCCACCACCACAGGGTGCAGCAGTGGTGCTCCTTGTTTGTACCCAGAGGAAAGGTGGGATCATGGAGTGATCAAGGTGTAGACAGTCATGTGCTTCTTCTATTACAAATGGCTCCATCCCTGGACAACAGTGGAACTTTGTAGTAACAAGGGCTCCAATAGTGAGTGAAATTGATCTCAAAATGGTCACAAATGTCCATTACATGATCTAGAAATGAAAATAGGATTTACAAATGTGTGCAACAATTTGTGGGTAATTTGGGGTATTCAAACGCGTGGTGCAATCTACAAATAAATACCAAGCAATTTGAACACCTGTCAAACTAATTTACTATTGCTAACATCATAACCCTCTATAAAAAGGAGGTTATTGTACATTTTAATTCAATAAATCAATCTGTAAATAAATACAAAAGAATGTCCAATTATTTTAGACATTTCAAGAAGTTTTTTGAAGGTGAATATTATCAGATTTGTGAAATGAAGTCTTTAACTCAAATATTAATTCAGGTTGTGAGTGCAATTGTTAAACGGTTGTATACATGTTCAAATTGCTTGGTATTTGTGTTCAGATTGGAACAAGCATTTGTGAATACCCCAAAATGCGTAAATCACATTTATAAATCTTATTTTTCATCTGTTGATTATGTAATACACATTTGTGACCATTTTGAGATCAATTTCACTCCACACTGCAAAGCAAGAAAATTGGTCGCACGACATTGTGAATAAAATGGACTAATGCAAAAGTAAACTTAAAATGGAAACTCTTGGGAGCGCAGACCTCGGCTAAAGCCAATCAGCTCCAAAATGTAATGGGTTCTTTCTTAGCCCATGCTACAACCTTCCACTTAGTTTCATGAAAATTGGGTACAAACAACCCAACAAACCCGATACGTAACCTCCTGGGCGGAGGTAATAATTATTATTTACAGTATGTATTTTGGTATATAAAAGATACTACTCCAATGAACACGCTTTTTCACAAAAAACAAGTGCAACCCTTACATGTGTCCTCTGTGTTGAGTGTTTTCATCATGCACCATTGTGCTGGAAACATAGGAGATGAGTAATTCAAGTGAGAAAATAATGATAACACCACACCCTACCAATTATATTCCACTTCATCTAATCCTTTTAGCATCTGTGGATGTGCACAGCAATTATATTAATGAAGTGACTTAAACAAGTTGCGCTAATACAAATAGATGTAACATTCCTTGTGTGTCTCTCTGTTTTCCCGCACCCTCTCTCTTCTCTCCATCACAGTTTGTTGTAATAGCCAGTGCCGTGACATCGTCAGGCCTGAAGTATGACGACTACATCTTTCCTAACTGGGCTAACGTAGTTGGCTGGGGTGTGGCCATGTCCTCCATGCTGTTTGTCCCCTTCTACGCCATATATAAATTCTGCAGCGTACAAGGAACATTCAAACAGGTCAGTATGTATGCACGTATTGACAATTCTTACTCGTCTTCATAAACTTCAATTGGTCCAGAATTCAGCTGCCAGAACTACCTCTAGAGATCACATGACTTACCCCTGTTCTTCAGCAACTTCGTTGGCTCCCCAGTTAAATAAATATCGTAGCAATTTTAAGATTCTGCTTCTCACTTTTAAGGCCTTTCACAATTCTGCTCCTTTGAATCTCTCTGAACTTCTTAATATGTGCACACCTTCCCGTACTCTCAGGCTACATCCACTCCAATACATTTTACAAAATAAATGTCACACGTCTCTCACTCATTTCCTCCTGGTTTCGTTGTTGTCCATCACACTCGTAGCTCTGCCGGGTGGCTGAAGTCTCTGTCGTACTGGAGAGCATTTATGCTTTCGTTTCTTTGCAGTTTACGTGTGGACTTCACAATAGATGTGCAGAGTAAAAGTCCTCCGCTTTGTGTCCATCAGCCTCCTCAAAAGGCGAAAACCGTAACCTCAAACTTCCGCTCCGTAGGTCTGATAACGTCGCTGGACACGCCGCTTGCTATTTGCTCCGATAACAGCTGCTTCAGCAACGCTTGTAATCAGTTATCCATGTTGAATTAACCACTGGTAGTCGATCGATAATCAAGGCGGTTGCTTGTTGTGTTTTGAAAGGTGCCTATAAATTAAATGCATTATTATTATTCAAACGTGTTTTACACAGGAGAAAAAAAAAAAAGACATTGTAAGATAGATTTAGTAGATATTAAATTGTCATACGCCAACTTAATTTACTGCCTAAAGAATATGGTAAAAAATACTTCAATATATGGTACAAATAGAATGTCAAACACAGTGTACTGGTAAACAGCTACATTGTTAAAAGAACATCCAGTATGTTCTTTCAAGCAAAACAACAATCTGATTTAAGAGAGAACAGTCTCGTCTCAACTTGATGACACTGGCACCGTGAGAACACTTTAAGATGAAATGATCGCAATCATCAAAGCACCAGAGAGCTATTTCCATCCCTCAGCAGTCAACCAGTGTCAGCTTCATTCTACTGTAACAATTATCCCATCCCAATGGCATTTCCCGTTGGTACTCCGGGTTTAAGATTCTTCTCAAGACACACGTTCTTTCCTATAACTCCTTTGAACGCCTATGAAGTTTTGTCTGTCTCCTCCTCATAGCAACCACAATGCTTTGGCTCCGTTAGAATGTGCAGATGTGAAAAGTAATTTGGTCACCTACGTTGGCTGGGGGCTACACCGCCACATGGGGCCCAAAAGGCTCTTTGCTGATGCCCTGAGTTAATAGTAGTGAGCAAGGAGTCAGCAGGCAGTAAATGGCAGTATAAAATGGGCCATAAACGTTTTTGGACAAAGTGCGAGGAGTCTCCTTGAAGGACCTTGAACATGCAGCCATAACTGGCCACCCAAAATAGTACGAGTTTGCTGCAGCAGAATGCGAAATTAGGCGTGGACAGACACAGAAGCGCACACTGATGCATGCGCAAATGTGACCATTGCAGGATTCTTCTGGCAGAGATAATAAAGATTAAAGGGCAAGTTTATTTTATATATATATATATATATATATATATATATATATATGCCATTTGCTTTGTGATAAATGTTGTAACTGTTGCTGTTTTATTTTTTACAGAGGATAGCCTATTGCATCACTCCAGAACATGAACATCATTTGGTGGCAGAGGGGAATATACGGCAGTTCACAGTAAGGGCAATTTTTTGTGCTTTTTGTTGACAGTGTTAATTCGAACTAGCTAAATGGCTACGATAAATATGGAATTGAACACATTTAATTGTTTGTGAGTTGACTTGTGCTCTGAGCATTGCACATGCAAGAAAATTAACCATTTCATTGGTAAAAGACAAAGATAAGACATTGGGGCATATGCCTTTAAAAGAGTGGCCTTGTAAATTAGGATATAACAACTACTGTAAAATATTGCAACCAGTTGAAGTGGTTAAAATAGAATTAAATACATTGGACATTAAGCTACAAAACAGACTCTTGTTTTACAGCTCAAGCATTGGTTGGCCATTTGATGACATCACCCACAATTCCCTCATCCGTCCTCACATCTGGTGTTTGGAGTTCCTGCAGTGTGACACCAGTGGTCAAAACAGACAAGTAGAACAACAGGTTCCAACCTCGATCAGCAGTCTCTCCCTGTCCATTTACTTCCCAAGGCCTTTGTTAACAGTAGCTTTAAGCACTTTGGTCTCAACATAATAACAACATAACTCCGAATCATTCAACAGCTTCAGCTCATAAGGAAGGGACAGCTCATGGGGACAATGTGTGTACTGTTATTTGCCCATGGGCAGTGTTTTTTTATATACCATTTGAATTAATCATAACTGTAGTTGTGATTTTGTATAGTTTGAGGTGTGACTATTACCTCCTGGAAGGAACAGAAACTAAAATGAACACCAAAACAATCCCATTACACTGTGTACTATTATACAGGGAACCCAAATATTTCCATTTTTAACCTTTTTTTTTAAGCTTATTTTTTATCATTACATTAATATTGGAAGAAAGTCTCTTTCTAGTGTTCTAGCCGTTCTGTTGTCAGTGCCTTATCAAGCGAGACACTCCATGTTTATTACACTCCGTACAGGAAGAAATTAAATAAACTGTGTTGACTCAGGAACCCACCAAATCAAGCCAGTTTGTTGATGGCAATCTCTCAATTTCACTTAGTCCTTTGATACTTAAGTCAAACAGCTGGAGGTCAACAGTGCGTGTCAAGGTCAAGCTCCTTAGCAAGGGTTATATTCTATGTAGGTCTTATATAATGCGTTCATGTCACATTCCGTCACAAAGGGAATAATGCATGAGTCACTCCAAAGCTTTAAAAGAACGGAGGCAGACTTCATTCACTTCTTATGCTTTGAAAGGCCAGACTCCCAACAATGCCTTAATCTCAAAGAAAGACTGAGGCTGAACCTGGTCAGTGCCTGGCTGCTTACTGAAGGTGAAAAAAAAAACAAATGGCGTAACTGTTAAGTTTTTTATTATTGTTGTTGTGTGGCTTTTACTTTACAAATGTCTGTCTGTTCAGTGCTTCTGAGGAGTAAAAGAGGCTTTTCCTCCAAAGAGACCGAAAGAGAGAGATAGAGAGTTAGTGTGTGTGTGTGTGTGTGTGTGTTGGGATTTTGTTGCCAACCATACAGTATGCCGTTGTGACCGGGGTGACCACCGTCAAATGCCTCTTTCACTGCACATTATCTTAAGTGCATGATAACTGGTCTTATATATTTATTTGAAACATATCTTGTGATGTTCTACTTTGTCATCACCTTAGAAGTGCCAATATGTTACTTTAGGAATGTTTTTGATTACCTTTATTCAGTTTCTCTTTATACCTTAGCTGAGGAGGTTATGTTTTCAGTTGGGTTTGTTGATTTGTCAGCAGGATTACGGAAAACTACTGGCACAATTTTCATGAAACTGGTGGAAAAGGTGAAACATGGGCCATGGAAGAACTCATTCACTTTTGAGGCAGATTGCCCTTGGCCCGAGGTCTGTGTACTCTAAGTGCACTTCTAGTTTATTTATTGGAATTCAGTTGAAATTTAAAAACGTAAATTATAATAGACCCCTTTCTGCAAGGAATAAAGCTACAAAGAAAAAATAAACTATGTGGAAAATATATAAGACAATATAAAAATATAAAAAATATATTCTTTTGTTATGTATAATCTTGTATTCATCAAATTGTTTATAACAAAACGTGAATGTAAAGTATTTTAAGCGTAACTGTCCACTGTAATAAAATGGTGTTTGATGTATAGCTAAGATGAACTATGTAGAAAATATATTCTTCAGTGTGACCCTGGGCTACTTTGTTACATGAATAGGAACAAATACACCCTGGCTTTCCTGAACTATGTTTACAAAAATAATGTGTCCAATACCAATGTCCTGTTGAACGTGAGTGACAACTATCTATGAAGAAGTCTGAAGTATTCACAATATGATAATAAAGAATTTCATCTACACACACACCATGGACTCTGATTTATTGTAATTCTTCAGGTATTGGTCCCTCTTGTCCAATTCTGGTTTTACTGCTGACCGTGGGCTTCTAATAGTGGCTGACTGTGCCTTTCCACTCTCTCCCTTTGTTAGCCTGCTGTACCACTGGCATATGGGCCTTCAATGTCCACTCGCTGCACCTTTGCTGGCTAAGCTACTATTGTTCAAAATCCTTTGCTGTGCAAACGCCAGGTTTCCATGCTCATCAGTTCCAGTACTGTTGAAGAAACAACTTCCTAAAATCTATACTGCAGATACCATACATTATTCTAGTCATAATCTGAAACACGTTTCTCTTTTGACATAATACTGCGTTTTAAACACTAGTTTTGGGTAGATCTGAACCGTTAAGAATCTACTGTAGTGTCAAAAAATCTAAACTGTATACCAACATATAGTATGAACACAATTTAAAATCATACTGGTAGTCGTACTTAATATGTTGTCACTTTTCCACTGTGAACACATTATATTGTGCTTAAAGAAAAGTTCTGACAGAGCCAACAGTATTGGGGGTTGAGGGTTAACTGGAGGCTGGGCGCTACGTTTCAGCAACAACGCCGTCACGACGCCATGTATGAGAGCAGCGCAGAGTGGCAGCTGTGAGCTTACCACTGGGGCACGCTCACGTGCACTAACATGCACAAAAAGCACACGTAGTCGGCACGGGCAGGTTAACAAAGAAGCTCGGATAACAAAAACACAGAGGGATAGAGACTACATTCTCTGCTCATGTAATAATAATAACTTTATTTATATAGCACGTTTCAAAACAAATTGCTTCACAATAATACCATAAAAGCAAATAACATCCAGGATCAAAGAGGTAAAACGAGATGGAGCATGAGTTATTGCATTATGATGGAGCATTGTCAAATCTGTAAGATGTCAAAATAAACCAAACGGTAAAAGTGAGTCTTCAGAGAAGGATTGAGAGGACGATACTGAATTTGCCTGCCTTAGATCTCTAGGAAGGGAGCTCCACAGCTTAGGGGCCCGGACAGCAGAGGCCGGGTCACCTTTATGACCAGTCGTAATTTTGACTTTCAAAACGAGCAGTAAAATCTTAAAACCATTTCTAACACTAACAGGTAACCAGTGAAGGAATGTCTGGACCAACCAGATCACAAAATGTATGGTTTTAAAAAAGAATTCTGGGATTGTGACCCCGTTTAGTGATCAGATCGGAAAAATGTGTTCCTCGCTTCTTTAATTGTGTGCTGATGGGTCGACGTTCGATGTTTTAGAGATACAAGGGAGTAACCGAGTTTATCCTTTTTCCAGTTTTGTTCTTCCTTCTCTTTAAGTTCCTTACATCTTCATTAAACCATGGCAGAGAATAGGAAGAAAAGAAGGCGACTTACTTTACTTACTCATTACTCTCCACTATTCTCTCTCTTTTGAGTGTCCCACCTCTCGAGACTCCAGCAAGGGTTTCATTAGGGAGGGATTGGCTGCTTAGGCCTCCTTTGATTGTAGGGTTGTTTGTGTATGTAGACGTTACTACACTATATCTTTACACAGCAAATATTTGTTTTCTGCACAATGTTTAGAATGTTAAATAAAGCTCATTTTAAAATAATGTTAACGGCAGATAAGCAACAATGAACACGAATGAAAAAGTAATGAACGGATATTGCCTTTTTAAGATAAAAATCACTTCAAAATAGTAAGTAAAATAACCTGGATCCTACCCAGCACAAAACTTAAGGGAAAAGCCAGCGATAACCCAAAACTATAAGCTAGTGGAATTCGTTGTTGATGCCACTCAAACCATTTCACCACCCAAACAAGCACTTTATCACTGTGCTGTGAAGTCTAAAGGCCTTTTCTCACCAGAGGAGTTTCTCTGTGCGATGAATGCGCATGTCAATATATTAACTGTTGTTTTTTCCTGAATACTTTTACATAGAAGGCAAATAGTACACAGCTAAAAAGCTGCATACCTTTTTCCGGAACACGGTCCGAAAGGGGTTTTTGCATCACAAAAAAGGCATCACCCAGTCACCTTGTGTGGAACAAACATCTTCAATTGAACAATATAGTACAAAAACACGGAGGCTTTGTAGTCCGAACCAAACTCTATCATTCCCATAAACCTTGACAAAAAGGAAGTGCATACCAGATCCACTTATTCCATTCCTTTCACAATAATAGCCCTTGACATGTACACTGTGTAAAACTTCACAGGCATTTTCTTGTCATTTATTCGTAGCACCCCAGGTGTGTAAAAGCTTTAAGACCTCATCTCATACTGTCAAGTTCAATTCTCTATAACTTCACCCAAATAGTAGATTGCTGGCATGGTCGTGGCGTGGTTAGCGTCATCATCCTACAGCAAGAAAGTCCTGGGTTTGAACCAGGGATTCTGACTCTGGTTAACTCTAAATTACCAATAGATATAAATGGTTGCCTATTACAGTTGCTCTGTGACTGGTGACCTATCCAGATTGTACCCCACCTCTATAGGCTACATGCAAAGATCTCTGCAAATGCACAGGTCTTGAATTATATTGGCATGTCACATTGTAAATCACTATGCATTAGCTGCACACACATACAGGAGCAAAGGACAGGCTGGGCCAAAAAAAAAAAAAACACCTGGTGAAACGAATGGCCAAGACAGAAAGAATGACATATGTTGAAAAAGGAAAAGAAAAAAGCGAAGTGACCCGAGTACAACAGCAGATGGGCTGTCTCTTTAATTCATTACCATTTGTTACAGTTAACAGAGTATCAATAGCCAACAGCAGGAGAGGTTCCACAAAACATCTGTTTGTTTTTTCAGTTATGTTATCAGAAAAGGCAAACCCAGAGGAGACCTAGAATGGGCGTAACGCCACAACAAACTACAAAAGCAAGAGAAAAAAAATACTACAAGAGAGTTGTTAGAGAGTCAGAGAAAGGCAAAAAAACAAAAACAAAAAATTGGGACAGTGACAGACTCAAATATGTTAAGAATAACTTAACACTAAGCTGAAAAGCAGTGTTTCACTGGTCTCCCCGTTTGTAAGTTGAAGTCTGTTTCAGCTCAAAGGTTTAGTCACAGAGTAGTGACACACCATGGAGTACACTGTTGCAATTCAAGCTGTTTAGTAAAACTGACAATATACTGAGGCATCTTGAGTTTACCTAATGTTGAAACAGCATACTTCTGGAACTTAATTTCACCAACAGCTATTGGTGTGATTATTAGAGTTTTGTTACATGACACACTGGGCTCACATTGGCATTCACATCGTCTCCGCTGCAGCAGAAGGTGTCCAAAAAAATAGGCTGTGCTACATGTGGTTGTTGACTTTGACACTGAACACCAAATTTCACAGGACCACAAAAAGCGCAGCACAGCACATCAGGTTTAATAAAATGTAAAACCTAAAGTAAAAACTGCACCATTTCTGGTGTGATAAATATAAAGTGACCCGGAGAGATTATTGGGACAATATATTTTCTAACTGGAAATAACGCCATCTTATTATGTCGTCTCCCTTAAACCCACCCAGTTCAATAATGAACACTTCCACAGCTGATAATAGATCTGATGTTTGGAGGTTGAACTTTAATCGTCTGCTTTTTCTATCTCGTCTCAGCCCTGCTTCTCAAGGCCTCCAGTTCTACTTCAATGCAGCAAAAAGGTCAAAACCACAAACTTGTATCAAATTTGTTTAGCCAATAAAAGTCAAGCCTGGCCACCACAAACTGGTTCTTAATTGGCAGCTTTGTGCAGCACTAATGTGATTGGGGCAAAGGAGAGCCATTTTGAATGTGCCTCTTTAGACTGAGGACTTGCTCTATACTCATAATCCAATTTCCAGAGAATAATCCATGTGACCGAGAAGTAAAACCCCTCTGTGGTTGGCAAGAGCACTGCATGGAAACAATCCTGACACAAAGAGATCTGTGAAGATGATGTTATGGAAAGGTTAATTGTAAGATCCTCTGTGGCAAGGTGAAGATTATAGCCTACAGAAGTTTTGCTTCCTGTAACTATAGTGAAAACTGATTCATTGTACGCTTTCAGTTCTTATGAAATGCCATTTTTATTCAGATTTAATATCTCTTATTTATATGGATCAGATGTTAATGTCAACTATCTGATTGTGCCCCATGAGATCAGTCTACTGTAAATACAGTACGGCAACATAAGCACTCCGCTTGTTCACATATCCTTGTTGAATCGTTGCTGTAAATATAAAGCCGGTTGAGTTTAGCAGAGAATGTCAGACATCAGTGCCTTTAATATTTCCTCGTTTTTCTTGGAAATGTGAAGAAAACTCAGTGAGCGACGGTCTTTTCCACAATGACGTCGATCTGTGACAACAATCTTTGAATGCTTGAGCTTTCAAAAATATTTGCTGGTCCTTAATTAAGCATGTGTCTGATTTGATGAATGTTATGCCCCAATAGGCGTTTTCCATTTCTGAATGCCAAATTGAATCATTAAATGATTTCGATTCAGCTTCTTGTTTTGTTCCATGTCACACTTCTAATGTGCCCTACAGTTAAAGGTGAGGGATTTATCAATAAGTCACATTCTGTCTATAACCACATGGCTATTTTAGAGAGGCATATGCTGCAGGAGTTGTTAACCATAATCTGTACCTCCTCCACAAAAGTTAAATTTGTTTAAGATTTGGGTCTTCCCACTAATATACAATAGTATTTTCTATAGCCACACATGAATAAGCCTGTCACGTCATATTAAAGTCTTACTCTTAAAGCTGCCAATTTTTTCTGTGTGGAAAGCTCATAGCGTGATACAAATTCTCTATTAATGTCACATGTTGAAATACCAGTCTGCATACACAGATGGAAAGCAATTCTGTCCGTTCATTATCCCACTATATATATTTGTAAAGGTTTATGTAACACTGTATTTAATGACATGTCCGGAGGTCTGGGGTTCTATGTGCAGTCTGCACTTGTAAGAATGATGTTTTTCTCAGTCTGAACAAAGTGTTTACTTTTGACACTGAGGACGTTTGTGTTTATTCAATCATTAAAAACAAGAACAGATTTATGAGATGGAGTTATGCTGACAATAAATTCAGATCACATTCATGCTCATCTCTGAAACATCAGTGCCAACAGGACGAGTTCTGGAGTTCTAGATCTGCCTTGCTTGACAGAAATGAAAATGAATCAAATCAGAACCAGATCCAGTGGGACTTACAAAGTGCAGAGAGGAAGCCTATTTGAAAATAAAAGTGACTTTTTCCATTTTTATGAATAAGCATTGATTTGGAAATATAATTCTTTATTTTGTTTTGTGTCCTTTGGTATACGGGATCTCATATGGGCTCTCACTGCAGCTGCATTACTTCCTGTGCACGTATTAGTTGTGTGTGTGCATCTACGTTTAATGTCTGTGCACCAGGGGTGTACGCACTTTTATTCATGTGGCTGTGTGCCAAACAATAATCAGCTCTTTATTTGGAGTTAGTGTAGTATGGTTTACCATGGGTAGGTCTTTTAAAGGCCTCTTACACCAAAGCTAATCAGTGGCAGTTCTGGCCCATTTATATTTAAGGTTGTTCTTTTAGAGGGGCCAGTTAAGTGAACCCTGAAACCAAATGATGAACCGAGTGTTCATTATAGCAGCGGCTTGGGATGAGAAAAAAATAGTAAGGAAGCCAAGTGAAATGGGAGAAATTCTCTAAAAATAAGTAATAAGGTGTGGCACATACACAATGCAGCCGTCTAAACAGGTGTGCTTTCAACTCGCGTGAATAATCACAACCTCTTTTATGTTTCAAGTCTATTTTCCTCCATTTTACGTGTGTGACTAGCGATTGTGTATTAGACTCTGAGAACTGCCAAAACATTGACCCACACAGCAGTGCTGTGCCTGGAGAACTGCAGCTGATGCTCTGCTAATATGCAGTTTACACTACGCAACCCCAAGCAATATAACAGCACATTTCAATTTAATCAAGGCGTGAAGTTTACGCATTAAGGAAGCCATTGAGCATCTAGAGAATGAAGTAGAAGCTGGATGGGATTTTGGGTCAATAAGATAGATGGTAGTTTTGATCTTTTCATGGGAGTTTATTATTAAAACTATAAAATAAAAGATAGGATAACATGTGGAGGTTCTCTAGGGGGTATGCTGTTTTTTGTTTATCCAATGAACATTTAGTTTGCCTAGTGGGTAATACACATTCCTGTGGTAATGCACCAAGAAATGCAGAAATACACCGGCAGGAAAGAAGAAGACTGGTTGCTAGTAATCACAACTGTAAACAATGCTGGGTTCAAAGAGAAAAAAAAAAAAATCAGCTTTGAGAAAGGAATTGTATTAATTGTGTTTGTTAGACCTCAAGGATACACATACACCGTGTTTTGACGAGTAGCTCTGAATGTAAATATAACTTTGGTTTGTTTATAAAACTCCAAACTAACTTCCAACTTCGAACTCTTTTGTGGAACATTGTTTTGACCGTCTTGCCCTCACAGAGCCCTTATAAACTATCCTGTATACAATTGTTGGCCACCTTCCACTTAGACCAGCTGAATCTATGTTACCTGCCCAGAACCAAACAGCAGTGGTTAGCAGACAAAGGCAAGCATCTAGCAAACTAAAGAACAGGGTTAGAAACCAGAGTACAAAGACAATTTAATAGAATTGTGCATGTCAGGTGCATGGCCAAAAGCACCTTGGGGGATCCTCTCATGAAGTGGTGAACTCTTAACCAGCAAAGGTGCATTACAGTGTGCTCCTTTATAGAGCAGAGGATGTGGTGGGAAGGAAGGAATGAAAGAGATAAGCAGATGACGGAAGCACTGTAGAAGTCCCAAGTCACTGTATGCTTGCGGCTTAAATTTGTTATACTTTCCTTCCCATGGGGAGAGTTCCGAAAAGTGAAGTTAGACATTAGACTTCCCTTTTACAGTACAAATAGCAATTAAATCAAATTAGTCTAAGCAGGCTTAGTTCAGCTGGACCACAGGTATTGTCGGTTAGAAATATTGTCAGAAGAGGAGAACTTTACTGATGAATTTCTGTCCATTAATGGTAGTAAACTCTTCACATAGGGGTTCCACAAAAGTATCCCTGATCTTCTTAAAGCTGATTAGACATACCAACATCTAAATCTACATGTGCAGTACAATCCATATATGTTGGTGTACATGAAAACACCTATACTTCATATGCTCCCTGTTCCTCTATCATATAATGAATGACTACCCAAGTCATTGGTCAGCTAACATTTTCCATGAATTCAGGCAGCTTATTAACATACATTTTCACTTTGCAGTCAAACAGAACAGAGATCAAGAACAGTTAGTTGCTATAATTTCAAAGACATTTTTTTTCTAACCTACTCGCTTTGTGTTTCTAACTACATATTGTTGGCAAACGTTTTTGTTTACAGTTACGCAATGTTAAAAATACAGAAGTTAGATGATGTGTAATTGCCATCTACAAAGATAAAGCAGAGCAGGCTAGGGAAAACAAACATCTCCTGTGGTGAGTGAAGGGGGAATGTTTGTTTTCACCTAACCCTGGATTAATATCTCTACCCCTTCTGATGTTTCCTCTCAGCTTTCTTCATCTCTCTTCCGCACTCTCATATTCTCTGTTTTTACCTCCCTCCTCTCTGTTTTTCTCTTTTACGCTCCCATTTGTAATCCAGTTTGAGCTGGTTCCTAGTCTGAAATCTGTCACAGATGGAGTATGGTCCTGATGTTATCAAGTCCATCAGCAGTAGATTTCCTGAGAGGATTGCATACGTTTGTTTGTTTGTCCTTCAGGGAGAAAAAAGAAATAGCTGTGCGATACTGAGCAAAAGCTTTTGTGTGACGCACAGAGGATAGAAAGTTGTTTTAGCAGATTTTGAATGGCACTACTTTAATAAAGCATGAAATCCATCATGTGAACTCCAAAAAAAAGAAGATACACTGTAGAAATACTGGAGTAAAATAAGTAGAATATTAAAGTCTTCCAAAAATGGTATTAAGCACATTGTGACTGTACGTTCAGAACAGATGTTAAATGATTAAACATGCTGCACCACATAAGAGAGTTATCCTGCTCTGCCACCATATGTCTGTGATAAGACGTGCATTAGGCGTTTGTGAGAAGAGACATAGCGGGAAGTTATCCGAGCAATTTTCTTGTCAGACAAATTTATAGTCTCAGCCAGGGCATCTGTTTCAGGAGCTGAGGTCCAATACGTAATGGAGGAATTGAGTGGCATACAGAGGGAAATACAGAACACCTGGAGGATATAAAGCAGGTTTTTGACAAGATAGTTCACAATGAAGTTGAAAATACGCATAATTTGGGTGGTGGTGGTGGTGGGGGGGGGGGGGGGGGGGTTGCTGCTTAATATCCTTGTCCCTTTTCACTGGCTGCTTTGGTAGGGCAAAGCTCTCTGTTGCCCCTGTGTCTTATCCTGACTGGGTTCATTGGTCAAGTCATGTTAACTCTTAATCACATCTGTTCAAATGTTGTACTGAAATCCACCAGATGAACACTGATCTGACATCAATCGAAAATTCATTTTCTGGGGAGAAAATATGAGAGTACTTCAAGTAGTTGCTGCTCAAAGTCTGCAAGTTGACCCGGATGCTGAAAGACCTTTGGCTTTGACCAGATGAATATTTTGAAATCCCTTACATTTATTGAAAAAATATATATAATAAAAATCTATGTATATGCTAGAGTGTAAATATGGCAGCATATATATCGTTATTTTGAATGTCAGATGTCTAAAATGTAATTGTAAGAGACTTTGTTGAAGGAGGCACTGTTAACCTGCCATCTAAACCATGACAGAATGCCAATAAAATAAGATTGCATGGAGGTAAAAATTAATATGGCTGATCATTTTTATATAAATTATAGTTGGAATCACTTGAGTACAACATTATTCTAGTTATGTGGAGATGTATGGGTTTGGAAAGGGTATAATGTGCACTTTATTGTGGCAAGGATCCCAAACTGTTGCTGTGGTCGGTTTGTCAGGTATCTATAGGGGAAGTGATGAGAATATTTTTGAAAGAGTGGCGATAAGGTGTTCCCTTGTATGTCAGACGTTGCATTTATCCAACGCTCGTAATAAATCTATTCACGTGGGCTTTTTGCTCCCTGGGAAACTAATGATATTCCAAATGTCAATTGAATCAACTCTGTTATTTGGCATTTAATGACACACCTCCTCAATGATATAACAATGGAGAATGATCAACATTAATATTCAGAGGTGACACTTAGCCTACATTTTCATTGATGGAAGGGCGGTAAGTGACCAGGATAATGGATTAAGGGGGTGTTGCCCAAAAAAGGTTCACCGTTTTAGTGCCTCTTCATCCCGATGCAGGGTCTTTCCCAGTCCTGTCCTACACCCAAACCCCATTTTTCAACCAAAACAGACCAAATATTTATATTTTCATCAACATATCTTTCAGATTGTTTGCAAATAGATATGCTCGATTCAAAAGTACACAGTAGTGGTGGAATATAAGACTGAAATGTGCCACTTTCTGCTATATGACTTGTGCTGACTATAATGAAGCACACTGAAACGTATAAATGCATCTATCAAATACATGACTTACACACCCCTCCAATCTAGTGATAGAAAATTAAGACGCAGTATTCCTTAGCAATTTACTAACCAAAAATGAATAAATGTGCCGCAGCTTAAAACCAAAACTACCATGAAACGTGCCAAAAAGCAACCAAGACCTCTGCACAACACACAGCCCTAACACACTCACATCATCCAGGCAAAGTTGAAAGTGGTATAACCACCCCATCAACAATGGGCCTTTTTCACTGCAAACATTTTGAGCCATCATTACAGGAATGTCACACGGGTTCCGAATATTTGCTATGGCTCTGTGCTACTCAAGAGTCTCAGTAAGCAAGGACATGTGACAATGAGCCAACATGCCATATCCCTGAGACCAAAGCAGCTAAACGCAATTCAGCCATTATTTACAGCTGTGCTTTTCCCCCACAGTGACATATCAAAATGTCTTCCATGACAAACTCTATATCACAGGCTACAATTTTGCTCACAGACAGGCACAGCGGCCATTTTATTTCAGTAAAGAGAGGACAGAGAAAAGGAGGGTGTCACTTACTGGGAGAAGACCACCGTTCTTCATGGTGGAAAAATCTTCAATAACCACAGAATTTCCCATTGGACTTGACTTCTCCCACAACGCTTAGTCCATTGAGGATTTGGCCACCTGTCTCCTGTCCACAGGTTTTCCAACTAGGCCTATGTCCTCTGTTTTCACTGTGGCGCACATCCAGTTTAAGAAAAGTTGCCAATAAATCAGTTTCTTCTCAGTCAATCATTTTGTACAGTTCAGGAAATCCAGATATCTATGGAGCTAAATCCAGGTCAAGAGTTTTCAGTTCAGACTTTTGACCCTGATCTAACGTGGGGGCGTAGCATCAACTGAGAGGGGCGTGTCATCATGAGTGACAGCATAACAAAGAAGGCTGAGGACCGTCCTCAACCACGTTGCCTTCATGTAACGTGGGCACCACGAAAATTATGATTCAACACTTTCTATACACCATATTCACGTGATTGCAAGTACAAAAATGTACGCTTGTGACAAAATTCTGTTTAGCAAGCTGTTTTAGCCTCAACTTGGCACGGTAAAAGAGCAATAAACTATGCCATGTTGGGCCGTTCAACTACCACACTTTAATATCTGACGTTTCGCACTTCCACACACCACTGTGAACGCAGCGTAGTATCCTTGCGATGGCGTCCGCTAGAAAAGGGCTCAAAATGTGGCAGTGGCAGCTAGTAGAGGCACTTCCTGTTGCAAGCTCAGCTGCCGCGGCAAGTTGTGCCACTGTTTGGGAGGTGCCGCGGCAGTTTGGCCTTTATTTGTCGTTATTTGACAATATGTGACAATAAATGATGGTCCTTGAAGGTATGACTGTTGGTAGTTGTAATTGGTTTAGTTAAAAAATGCCGAATTGTGAGTGTAGGCTAACATCAGTAGGCTAACATCAGTTGGCACTTGTTGCCATGGCAGCTACACTAACAGACTCAACTGGGGTGAATGACGGCTATGGATTTATGAATTCAGAAAAATATATTTTCAAAAAGAAACAGAGGAAAACATCTCTCTACCTGTGGTGATAAATAAAAAAATATGTATGTTTCCTGCATTAGTTTACTCCCTCTTGTGGCCAAATGGGTCAATGATGCTGGTCTTCAATGTACTATCCCTGGGTGCAGAAACTTAAAAAACACACCTCTTTTACCTCGAGGTAAAACTGAATATGATGCAGCATGTATGTGACACTACTTCTTCAACTGCCTCTTCACAACAAATGAAGGCAATCATCTGTGCTGTTTTTAGGAGATACAAAAATCTATAACAGTACATTATTGGAAACTGCTGTTGCTATGAAATATGCCCAAGTGACCTCAGCAAACACGTTCACGGCCCATAAATTTACCAAGAGGATGTACAGCAGATGTGGGAATGGGAGACATGCCTGGGGATAAGCAAATTAAACAAAACAAAGTGCAAGTCAATATGAAATTAGGGTGATACTTCATAATAATAATGTATCAAGTGTGAAGGCCGTTTGTCGATGAAACATTTGAGAGATGAGTTATGCCCCTTTGGCTAACTAAATATCTCTTTATGTAATACAGAGACTTATGTGGCTGAACAAGACCCAGACCCAAAGACTGAAACTACCAAACGTTTCTCTCAGTCAAACCGTAAAGACTGATAAAGCTGCTTTAGAGACAATAAAATACCACGGACAATTTTTCAGTCACCATTGCTGCCAGGCTGAATGGCATTCATTGTCCACAGATGCAGATCTTCAGTGCAACAGACAAAGTGGAAAGACCCCTATGGCCACATCAAGCTAATGATGGCAGCCAAAGGTAATTGGATCGACTTAAGTCCCCTTAGGCACAGTATTAGAAAATCCTAATCAATGTGGATAGACAAGGAGTCCTTAACTTTCCCAACCAATCAGATTAAGCCAAGAACCTAAATACCATTCATTTAAAACACAGATAAATCCTCTTTTTCAGACAACAGTCTTTAAAGTTGTTCTTTGTCCGGTGACATTCCAGGTACTAGACAAGGTGATTGTGGGAAAAGATGGTTGAAATAAAAGGCGATTATTTTACAACACAAATTCCCAGAATCTTTGTCAATGAAATAATTGGCTACCACAGACATTCAAAAATATATTGTTTAACAATTCAGTTAGAACATTACATACATCTTTCTCTACAATACAGAGAATAACTTGTATTGTAAGCCTTTCAGCATGCTAGTAAGGACTACAATAAGACTTAAGACCAACTCCTCTTTAGATATGCATGTACTAACACCAGTAAGTGGTGGAATCTACGTTAACATTTTGATTATAGTGGTTCTTTTACATCACTCATGTTCCTGAACACCGGAGTAAAGCATGCTTGTATTTTATTAATCAGTTCAGGATAATTGTAGTTTGTGAATATTTTGTAATTCAAATGGTGCCTTTAAGAGAAAAAAGTGTTTAGGACTATATCCTCTTTCTAAAATCTGTTGTGAGATTGACCATTGATGAGGTTATGTTGAAACATATGTAACTCTGCTGTATTTATTAGGTGTTAAAAGCCTGACATCTGGGAGGAGATCACTTACATTTTTATCTAGAGGATGAAAACACCAAATGCGTTTGCAATATGTTTGAGGTAATGTAAGCCTGCCATCTAGTGGGTGATAGCCATAATTGCAAGTCAGAGAAGCACGTACTGCAGTTTGTTAGCACCAAGTGATAACACAATCTTCAGTCAAAACAGAGTCCTGTTATCTTGTGGTATCACATCTGTTCAAGTGCAACATTGACACATTAGAAGAAAGTGCATGGGACCAGGAGTAGCCGATGGTAGTTTGTTGTATTCACAAGCCTGAAAGGCAAAGCAGAAAACATTGATACACCTTTTTGAACGTTCTTTAAATCAGGTGGAATAAGTTACATGCCATATTTATCCTCAGCTAATCATTTGTCATTTAGCTCTTTCAGTAAAGTACAGCGTTGCTCCTTCAGCCATTTTCTGTGGACCGAGAGGCATCGCCTAAACTTGACTCAGAAGTGATACAGGACCAGCACAGGGCAAATGTGGGCACTGTTTTTGTTTCTCACCCCAGTACCTTCACCAGATCCTTCAGTCTCTTCCTTTGCTGTAAACAAGCTGACCCAAGTGGGCCTCATGTTTTCAGGGGCCAGTCCCTCCTGCTTACGTCTTCTCAGAAGGCTGAGTCATTGTGGTGGAAGAAAAGAGGGCGTAAGGTCCTGTCTGCCTGCTGCTCACTGACCCTACCTTCTACACAGCACTGCACGGGTTAGTCATAGGAAATAACCTTATATGGTTGATGGCATCTCATGTGTATTACTTTGCCAAGCCAGCAAGTTAGTCAGGAAATGGAATCTTTTTTTTTGTCTGTAGAGAAGAGCGAGAAGAAAATGGCAATAGGTTTTATTGTGGGACATGGCTCTAAAAACTACAATAAAAAGGTACCAATTATTAAAGAATACAATTCCCTGTTCGATTATAAAATGTGTTAATGTGAGAGTTTCTATGTAAAACTAAACTGTGTGTATGTGTGTGTGTCCACACAACCCAAATGTCTCATGCAAAACAGATTCCAAGACAATGTCTCAAAAGACAGGGCATCGACTGCATATTGGTCTTTAACAACGTCGCATAAAACATGGTCAGTTATTTCTATGAGCCAACATCCTCTAACTGTTAGAGGATGTTGGCTCATGACGTTGTTAAAAATAACAACGTTGTGACATTGTTAAAAATAATAATCCACTGAAATACATGCTTGATCATCTGTTAGAGTCTAACAGATGATCAAGCATGTATTTCAGTGGATTATTATTTTTCTATTTATGTTTTGTAGTCCATATGTCATATAAGTTACATTTCCATGCTGCGACTGTAAGGTCTGGATTCTCTTGGTTTGCCTTGTATGCCTGAAAAAGGTCTACAACCGTAAGCATGTTTGTAATTTAATAGTGTGTGCCGATCTCAATGTGAAATAGCTCTTTTTTTTCATACATACGGACTTGTGATTTCCCCTTCAGCACCTCAGACAAGTGAGGGAATTGCCCTTTAACTCTCTTTCATGGACTATTTCCCAAAGTATTTTTTTTTTTTTAAATGGAGGATAGCTGTTTCTAAATCAAAGTGAAGAACACCCCAGACACTTTAACAGTTTAAAAACCCTCTGCAATCCAAATGGAGCAGTAGCAAGATCTAAAGCGGCCTTAAACAGGACCTTTAATAACAGCCTTTCTAGGCTTAGTCTTTGATGTGCTGCTTTCATGGTTTAAGTAGCTACTATTCTTGGAAAGGGGAGGGTAAACTTTACCCTCTGTCAGTGATGTCACTTTAAACACTGCCGAGCCTGTCCTCACAGCTTCAACAGCTGGAGAGGACATATTACACTAAGCATTCATTTATTGTCACATATTGAATGATTTGGCAAATATTGGGGGAAAAAAACTATTTGAAATTCTGATTGACCAAAGGTTAAAAATAACTGTAAAGCTGTTAACGGAATGGGATCTGGGATCATTTAGTTTCCTCTCTTCTTGACAAACAGTTTTTTCTTTCCTCTCGTTTCCACTCTGTGCTTCCAGTTCACCAATTTAGTTTGACTATTTTCCAAACTGCCACGTAGCTGTCTGTGTGATTTGGGAATGGCCTGCATACACAGAGGACGGTCTGTCTGAACCTTGAACAGACAAGGTTCACGCTGTTAGCTGTCATTATGACACAGCCAGCAGAAAGGGGTCACCCTACTCTCTCACCCTCTCACTTTACATGACTCAGGGATGAAAATGCTAACTCCTCAATCAGAGTTGTGTCCCACGGGTCACTCCTACTTAAGGGGTGGGGGGGGGGGGGTCTTTCCAAATGCATCTGTGAGACCTCCATACCCTTCTGTTCACACCAAAAAAAAAAAAAAAAAAAGGAGGGGCTGGCCTGTGGGCGGGGAGTATGATAATAGCCTCTAGAGGAAGTGAGCACAGTGTAGTGGAATGTAGTTGCCATTAGTGGGAGTTGAGCTGAGGCTTGCTAACAGCTAGCCTGCTATGTTGAGTTGCTGAGCTGGAGACACAGAGGATAGTGATGAAAACATGCCTCACTTCACAGTGGTACCGGTGAAGGATCAAGCTCAGTCCAGCTACGACAGTCTAGAGGGGATTAACTGGGTGGATTACAGGGACACTGGACAGGACTACCCTGATCATCAAGACACTGTCAGCTCTGATGGTAGGTCTCACCTAACTAACTTTTACTCAACTCTTAATCTCCCAGCTGGGATCACAACATGAGGTTTTGAACTTGATAAATATGTCATGAAGTGAGTCTTCATGAGTTCCACCCAGGACAACATGGGGAAGGCGTGCTTTGTCCTGAGAGCTCTCTGAACAGCTGGTTGTATGGTTACCATGGCAATTCTCCAGGGTCAGAAAGCAGTTTTCCCACATCAGGCAGGTCTGTTTTTTTTACAGCTCACTTTGGGTAGAGTTTAAAAAAAAGCATTACTTTTATCATGTTGGAGTATTTCTTTCTTGCCCGTGGAAGCCTTTTAAAATAAATTCAGGGACAAATGAGTAACAAAGGGGAAACAATGAAAGGGGGTGAGGACTGTGGTGGAAAACACAACGTGGGGTGGGACAGTGTGAGGGGGGGGGGGGTGTACCACCGTAACAAGAAAAGACCTCAAGTGCTTCCTTACACAAAAGATGGAGCTCTCTTTGTGCCAAGGGGGGGATTTCCTTTCACAGGGATTGGCTGCACCACAACACAGGAGCAGATTTCTCCCTCCTCACTTCTCTGTCACAAATTGTCTCTCACTGTCACTCCACTTGTTTCTCCAATGCATCAGTATGAAAAGGGAGAGGAAGGGGGGGGGGCAGTCCCAGACTAAAGAGTAAGGGAGGACAGAGGGAAGACAAGGAGAGCAGCGAGGAGTTTGTAGCCGCTGGGTAGGATTAGGTTAGAGCAGTGTTCATTTGTGTGGGCTGACAGAGTGAACCAATCAGGGTTTTTAATAAAAGACACACATGGGCGCGGCTTTGCAATGAAGCACCCACCCACGCTTCACCAAGCGCCCAGCAGTCCGGGCTGGGGCACAAACCCACACACTGACTGGCCGCCCACTTATAGTACCTTACCGTCACGCTGATTGTGAGCTCCCTACAACTGAAAAACACCAGAAAGGATCAGAGTTCAAGGCTGAAGACTCATCTCACTCATGTTATTGAGCCTCCAGTGAGTGAACAACCAGTGTGTGTCTAGTCATGGGATGCATTTGTGTGTTTTCATCAATGTGTGAGTGCGTATGTATACATTGGCCACGCAGATGAGATGATCTATGTTTCAGTGAGACACAGGGCTCAAGTAGACTGACATTTGAAGCACAAGAAGACGGAATCAAAGCACATGTTGACCTAGCACTCTGCTTGTATACTTCTGGAATGCATGGAGGTTACCCTTTAGAGCCAAATGACAATTTTCAAACACCAGATATGCAAGTTAATAAGACACTGTACGAAACAATGATTTAAGTGTTAAAAAGTAGAGGCTTGAATGCTGTCCAAGTCGAACTCTGTTCTAGGTTTTGATGATAGAGGGAACGCAGATGTCCTGATATAACCCTCAGAGTTTCACACAAGCTTGTTGCTCCCTCCCTTGCCTTCCTGCTGTCATAATTCTCTGTTACCCAGCCGAAGAGAGCTTCCTGATGCCTGACAACAACAACCACCATTAATAGCTGCATGGATGACTTTATGCTGGAAAGGGTGAGAAGGAGGAGAAGAAGAAGAAGGAGGAAGTGTGACTGTGATGAATGATGAGACGGAGCAAAGGGCACGCAGTACGTTACCATTAAGTTTCAAACACATGTTGGAACTCAACAGTAGCTGCTCCTCAAGTCAATGTGTAGTGCATTGTTGTAGCATCTTTACTGTGTTTTCCTAAGAGTTATTTAAGTATCATATCATAATTATTATGAAGCATAAATTCAAAGAAAAATAGGTTTTGTTTAGGAGAGAGTGACAAGTGCAGAAAGAAGTTTGAAACATGTACGGCATACTATTGATATATACTTTTTAAATTTGAAATTCCTACTTCAGTTTTACATGCAGCATTGTGACATATTCAAGCAGTAAAAATGTGGGTGTGAAAGTATTTGCTGTTGTAAAACCATCCAAAAGTGGTTCCGTGTAATGGATGATTTCATCATGGGAGTGGTGGGCTTGGGTATGGTTTCATGTTGGATGTCTCAGCTATACAGAGTGACGTCTGCAGCATGGAGGAAGTGTCACAGTGCACAGTCTGTTTCAGCCTATGAACTCTGCTCTGTTCAGCCCAGAACAGGATCAACACTGTGGTCATTGTGACTGTGCTGTACTCCTGAGTAAGAAAAACTACCCTAATATAGTCACATTTCAGGGAGGAAAGTTGGTTTGCTGAGACGTTTTTTACTGCTACATAATTGCTTGCTGCTTGTTTGGAACATAATTTGTGAATTATGCTACCAATAGCTGGTTATAATCTTGTTTGCTCAATTTCTAGTTTGTAAAAGTCAGATGGGAACAAACTATTTCATACTTTAACAATTGAAAGAAAGGGACATTTGTGGAAATATGTGGCAAGTACATTTGAATGTTTTCTTGTTCATCTTCCGTCTCTGAGCCTGCATTTCTCAGTTTTTAAATGAGATTTTTGAGGCATGATTTGTTTATTGCAACATCACAACCTTTATGCCATTGTTCCAAACGATTGATCGCCTCGGAAATCTAGAAGGAAAAGTGGGCTTCTTAACTACTACCTAAGTGTCCTTTGGCGCAGCAAGTGGAGATCCCACGTGTATCAGAGTAAGTGAAGCAAGGCAACAAATAATATTTCATGAACTGAATAAAGCCAATGTGCAGGAAATATTACTGTTGATGTAATAAATGACCCATCAATGGAATTCAATTTATAAAACTACAATTTTTTTTTTCACTAAAAAATATTTAAAAAATCATTTGATCCATTGTAAACATTTTGATTAGTGCCAGGTATGTGCAGGTATTTCTGGGTAAATAATATAACCATGTCGTGCAAATATGTCTTTTGCTTGTATTGACTTCAACTAAACAGTTGCTGAGAAACTTGTGTAAAGAGGAGATTATTTGGAGAACACTGCTGTCTGTTCCTGCTCGTCTCTCAGGAGAACAGGATGATCATTCCTGTCACGTTGTCTGGTGTGTCGGTCAGATAAGCCTTGAGAGATAAACAAACTGGGGGGGGGGGGGGGCTGATGACAGAGTTAGAACAAATTGAGACGGGCACACAAACACTTAACAACCCTTAACAACTCTACAGTAAGTTTGATTATTTGTGATCCTGTGATACCCTAATAAATGATATAGACGATAATGTTTAACTAAATTAGTTGTGACACATCATTTCCTATGATGCAACTGTCTTGCCATCCAATTATCTGCCATCTTTGCTCTATCTGCTCATTCACATCAAAGTGACAGCCGGGCAAGCAGGGCAGCTCAGATGTTGTTTATTCCAATGTGTACCTCCAGGTATTATTGAGGATGCATTCATATCCATTCAGTTTTTCCTGGGTTTACCAAGCTCTCCTTCACTGCCTCCCCTTTGAACAGAGATCAGTGCAAAAATACATACTGTACTGCCCATGAAAACATAAAAGGTTTAGTGTCTATACATAAAGGATTTCCACTGGTATGTGATGAATGTGAAACTTGGGAATTATCACTGCTGTAGCATGCTCAGATTGTAATACATTAGAAGTGTTTGGACGGAACTGCTTACAAGATAAGAGCATGAAACACGAACATATTGCCCTCGTGATTGCAGACAAATTCTAGAAAATTCAAATTTAGCAGGCTTGTGTGTTTGTCCAAATTCTTCAGGCAGAAACAGCGTTGTTAGCATCACTGATCAGGAAATCATAATAGGAGAAGTAACTTCCAGCAAAGTGGCAACAGGGTGCTAGTTTATTGCCTTTCCAAAAGCCTGTACATTAAATGTATGATGTTCTGTCCTTCCTGAGAATTATTTTTAGACAGAAATGTAGGAGTACAATGAAATATGAAAGTTGCAACAGTCCTTTTTGGACATTGTTATACAGAAACTATGTTTTCATATGCTACAATGGAACCAGTGGCTCCCAAAACCTGATAATTAAAAGTGTCTTAAAGGCTCTCATACTTGATTATGGAGTGCGATTTCTGGACATGTATAATAACGCCTGCATATACTTCTTAACCTCTTAATTAGGCTATTGCTGAAGGTATCTTCTTGTTCACTTTCCCTTCTTTTGTTTACAAGAAAAGAGCTGTCAGTCAGACTGCAATACATCGGTGTATAGGAGGAGTAAATTCACTACTACTTCCAACCTCTGTGGACATGACAGCGTACAACTTGATCAATTACTGAAGTTTCTTAAGAATGAACAGTTAACATTGTGTTTCCTACCTCTTCGGTAGTGTGTAGATAAACAAGGCAGTGATGTTCATCTGTACCATCAACTCTACAGACTATAATCTGTACATGTAACATTCACACAAAGCAACGATTTATGAGTGCGTGTTGTGTGTGCAGCAAATGCACAGCTTTAGCATCATTAAGTGAAGCCATTTTGCGAAGACACCGGGGATAGACAATTCTCCCGTACAAACCACGCTTTGGGTTTGTTTAGTCATTAGTTCTACACCCATTGACGCACCCATTTAGTTAATTTGTGTCTTTTTGACAGTCTGTTGTGCGATGCACGTCTTCCCGCCCACCTTTACCCCCTGAGGTAATCAGGCTGAGCTGCTGTCCTTTTCTCATCATTAGCACACATCAAAGCTGATGTGTTTTGCTGTACGGCTCAGCAGGTTAGCATTCCAATGCTCTGTTCAGATGCTGCTCCGCATGGAGCACAGCTACTACAGCTAACAATGGCCTATTGCTAAAGCCGAATTGCATACCAAACCATGTAAATAACTACATTTGTGAGTGACTTACTTCATTTTGTTGGATTTCGATTGAATTTTACAATGCATTGTGGGAGAGTAAGGGAGCTTTCAATCAGTGCACTGGAATGATTTTAGGATCGCCACGGTCTGCGTCCCCAGGCAGTTCGTTAATTAACTAGCCATTGGTTTGAGCCAAACGTTTTCATGAGCATCTGCACTTACTCAAATATGTCATTTTTATTGACTTGCCCTTGCACCAAAGTGGGAAGACAGGTGCACCCGCCATACCCCAGTTAAATATTACTTGCAATTTTGACTAATACCATGCCTAACATTGTGGTATCCTGCCTCCACAGGGGTGCACCACACTCTAACTAACATAATGTCAGTTGGGTTAGCGCTGTACTGTATACAAATGCAAACACATAATGACCCAACTGGGCTGTGCTTTTGTCAGATTTTGGACTTCCACAACTTCTGCTTATAATGGAAATGAGGCTTCAAGTCATTCGGGTAGAGCTGGGCTATTTTCCACAAAGAAATACTTCAAAAAAATAATGTCAAAGTTTTAGTTCAGTCTGACGATTGGTTGCTAATTCATTATTTTGCCTTATGCAACTGGTTGGTAAAAGCAAAGCTGGTAGAGTTCAGACAGTAAAAGGGTCAGAGTGGCTCAGAGTGTTTGGAGGATCATTTTACAGGCCCATAAACATAAACAATGAGCAGGATATAGCGAGCAGTAGGGAATAAGTTTAACCTTTAACCATTTAACCTGCTGCCACGCAACAGTTGTATTATGTTATTCTAACCCAGGGGCATGATCACATCTAGCTATGCTTTGACGGCATGCAGCTTACAAAAGCAGAGGGAGCTAATTAAAATGAAGAAAGGAGCAAAGGATATGCACATGTCTCCTTTACTGTCTCTCTCTATTTTACACACACACTTAGCCAAACACACACACTCCACCTCCAAACACATAATCAGGAGAACATTATTGCCAACTAACTGCACAAAGCAGAGTTAGCTAAGCTATACTACTTCTCTGCCTCTCGGTGTTAAGTCCTAAGTGTTTATTAAAGGGGAAATTTAGCAAAGAAGCTTTTTCAAATCCTAAGAAGCTAATGGACAGGGATGTTGTTTTCCATGACTAATCGGCTTTAGAAAAAAGGGCAGATACATTGCTGTTAAGTTTCCTTCTGCCTGTAACATTAGTGCCTTTTGAAAAGTCCATTTGAAATATGAAAGTGAAACCTCTTGAATACTCCAAATATCCCATCTAAGTACACTGTGTAGTCTTGATAAAGTAAACTAATGCCCTGCTTGCTAAAGAATGTCGTGAAGAAGTTTTGCAGGAAGTTTTGCAAGTTGCTTTTTGGACCTATAACAAGTAATATTGATGTCGTCGATGTAGATTTGATTGACGTTGTTTTTTTTGTTCAAGTCATGTACTTTGCACTTTGAAAACACTTGACAACGTAGTATCTTCTCAGGGAATTGATCTAGTTGTAAACACACAGCAAATCATACCCAGCATTCCCTGAAACATAGGCAGTCTGTCTAAACATTTGCTTTGGAATTTTGGTGCAATATAAAAGCTCAAATATTACTGATAATCATGGCTTATGATAGTGTGTGTTTTTAAATATGTGTCTTACTTATTTCTGACAAGGTTGTAAGTACAGGTTTACCCCAACACCAACACTTTATACTTCTTTGATAACAATCCTCGACAAAACAAATCCTTTTAATAGCCGAATAGTGAAATGATACAGTAGCGTGTCTCTAGATAGTTAGTCAGTGGAAAGTAAAACTCATGTACGCCCTTGCTTAACTGCTCTACCTTGATATAGCCTTCTGTGAATGTACCAGTCTTTGATCTTCTGGCGGTGGAGCTGTTTTGGTGGGGTCACAGGTGACCTGTCGGTACATGCTGCTGCAAAGCCTCTGTGCTGTTCTGGGCACACAGCAAGACTCTTATGTGCCTTCATAACAAGCCAGTTAATCTTTAATCCTTTTAATTAGACATTTAAAGTGAGGTTATTAACAAGAGACCCCCACTGTTTCCTCATTGTTAAAGTGTCTTTTATTTTGCTGGTCCAATGAATGGAATGAGCCGGAAGCTGAACTATTTTTTGGTTTGAACATTAGGATATAGTCTTTGGAGCAACACCGACTGAGTACAGCTCCTGCCAGGAAACTTTTGAACGGATATAATTCTATGGAGCAACATCAATCTGCACTGCTCCAAAAATGTCAGATGTCTCTTTAAGTTACTCAGTGCCTCTATCTCATCTACAGTAGTCTCCCTTCATTGCTTCTTCAAACACATTGTGTTTTTATACCAGGCCACTGGCAGCGAGATGACACTAGAGGACAGTGTTGGCATTGTTTTTATTTCTATCTCTTCCCAGGCATAACGCCCATCCTTCTGTGTTGTTAGGGATCTGTTAAGACAGACCCATGGGAATTTGGCTTTCATGCCTCAAATTATCTCTTCTTTTTTTTTTTTACAGATTTTTGCAAGGTTTTTGCACCAAATTATGGTTTACATTTTGTCATTTGCAAGTGCCTTCATCATTTTAATTGTTCATTGTAAAAAACCTTACCTTGCTTTATTAATTGAGAAAATGTACGTCATGTCTTGTCTCTTAACATCACATTCAAGTCATTGTTTTGCTTATTACTATATTCTTGGAATAATGGCTTGGTCTGATGATACCCCAAGATGTTTCCACACTGAACATCAGTACAATTTAGGAATACAGATACTGTAATACTGCACTTTTTTGGGGATACCTTCAGCCCAATCCAAGGCTCTTATATCCCTATGCGCATACATGTGGTGTGCTTGAGCTTGTCAGTCAGAGAGTTACCACTGTGTCTTCCACTCCCCACCTCTTCTCCCCCCCCCCCCCCCCCCCCCCACACACACACACACACCGTGCACCATGTGTTAAATCAGGCCCCTGAATGAGTATTCACCCCGGGCAACCGAGTGTCCTGGATAGTAATCGACGATTCCCCAAGCCAGAGCACAGAGTACTCTGTGGCAGTCCGCACACAGCTCATAACTATGCTTACCCAGAGTGAAGGCAGTGGGACACAGAACACAGGTGAGTGAAGACCAGCACTGAAGCTCAACCAACTCACTTGGTATATTTTCAATGCTGTTGAGAATATCTTTCTATTTCATGCCCTCTTGTTAAATTGGCAGACTTTTTTGTAGCAGGATTCATTTTGGCTTTGAGATGCCGTCGTTAAAGTTTACATGCTCTAATAACCCAAGGTTAGGTAATTTCTAGGTAATGAGGTGTGTGAATGTGTGTGTGTAGGTGTGTGTGTGTGTGTGCTACTTTGCGTGCAATAATTGCCCAAGGCACTGTGCTCATCTCTGCTTGATTCTTTTCTTCAAAAGTTAATGAGAGTAAAATCTAATTATATGCCTGTTTATCACCTGGACTTTTCCTTGTCGGTCTGTGCTGCTTTTGGCCCTTCACTACTGCTTCACTGCAGGAGTTGTATTCCTGAAGTTTACTGCTACATGGGGATTATTAAGATGTTCTAATTATAATTAATAGTGACAGTTAAAAGCTGACTGAATATTGAAAACAAATTGCCATGGAAAATGTTTGAAATTGGTCTATGTCTGTATTAATTACTGCCTAGGCAATGGCATCGGGCTGCTATTTATATTTTTTAACACAAATTGGTGACGTGAATTAAAACCATGACTGTTTTATTGTTTATCCATCAATGACTGTTAATCTCTATTGTCACCTTGCATATAACACTTATATAATCTAATGCCACCTACCTTTTGTTATCAAGTACCACATTGTAGATGTAATTGTGACTCTTTTAGTCAATAATAGCAGGTCCATAGTTCATTAAATTAATATTTGATGTCAACTAAAAGTGACACAATTAAGCTGAAAAGCATCCATTTTTAATTCTAAAAAAATATGATCTTTAAAAATGTAAGTAAGCATTGATTTCACCTAATTATTCGTCGTGTTACATTAGAGAAGCCTCTGAATTAACACTGACACCGCTGGGCATTTCATCCCGAGTCTGGTTTTTACAGTAAATAAGCATCGTCTTAAGACAGGGTGGTGAATTATTGCAGGTTTTACAAACTTTCATATAAATCATGTCTCCGTCAGTAAAGCACATTGACTTGATGTTGCAGTTTATGTTACCAGCGTGCCTCCAATATATCTTTAAGGACAATGTTTGCCTGATTTATTGACAGGAGAATATTTGATTGACCCTATAGCTCAAATTGTTGCTTGGCCAAAAAGCAACTTTGTTTTTATTGTTAAAAGATTTATCCTCTCTCTACTAGGACATGGGAATCATAAAGAAGACAGTCCATTTCTCAACAGTGATGCTGCTTTCAAGAAGAATGACTTCTATGACAGGAACTTGGCTTTGTTTGAGGTCTGTTATTTATATTTCCCAATATCTCTGTCAGACGATAGACTTGTACCAAACTCATTCATTTAACTTCTTCCCCCCCCCCACTTTCTTCCTCCAGGAAGAGCTGGACATCCGGCCAAAGGTTTCCTCTCTGCTCAGCCGCTTGGTCAGCTACACCAACATCACCCAGGGAGCCAAGGAGCATGAGGAGGCGGAGAGCACTGAGGCCTCACGTAGGAAGACCCCCAAGGTCAGGAGTCGGGGCACAGCAGAGGAACACTATGCCTCGCTGTTTATTTTTAATTACTTGTACACTCAGTCTTTGGAAGTTTAGAAACATTATCCTCCATCTCTGGCTCTCTCTTTGCCTCGCTATCCAAGTTCTAGTTCTGTATTAAGAGCTGTTGATTGATTGCGAATGCCTTTGCGAGCTCTGCCGTGCGACTGTGGCTGTGTAAGACCTGGATACGTGCAAAGTGCTGATAACGTGATGGAATGACCTTTAAAAAAAAAGAACACAAATCAATACAAATGATCAATACATGTGTTTCCTGCGATGTCATGGTCAATATTCTCCTCTCTCTCTCTCTCTTTCTCTCTAATGCCCCTCTCCTTCTCTCCTTCCTTCTTTCTATCAGTCTCCCAACATGGGCACTCTGATGGGAGTCTACTTGCCGTGTCTGCAGAACATCTTTGGTGTCATTCTTTTCCTCCGACTGACGTGGATTGTCGGGATGGCTGGCATCATGCAGTCCCTCCTGATTGTCTTCATGTGCTGCTCCTGTGTTAGTATGAGCACAGACACAAACCATACTGCTGTACTGTAAACACACACACACACACACACACACAAACTGTACTGTACTGCACACAGACACGCACTACTTCGCTGTGTTGATTCTGCCAACAATGGGAGCCAGCTTTTGTTGCTAAACCAATCAATAGAATCCACACGGTTTTATTCGCAGCAGAAATTATCATCAGAAAATCAAAAATATTGCATATGTTTCCTCTTACCTGCCCTGCTAATTATCAATTTAGATTGTTTTAGTCTCAGTTACCTGGTTTTGGAGATGTGGAACTTGGCTTGTGGTGCTCAAAGCACCAATGTATTTGAAAAAGTCAACAGCAATGTCTCTTTCCAGAAATCATGTTACTCAAGATAATCCATGTTAATTAACGTAACGCCCACACATGTGTGTCCTTTTCAATCTTAACCATACTTTCTCCTTTCCTTTCCAGACAATGCTCACAGCCATATCAATGAGCGCCATTGCTACTAATGGTGTTGTTCCAGGTAATACTTTAAATCCCTCAAACTCCATTATATTCACTTAATAACTCCCTCAGCATACTGTTCATTTATCCAGCAGATATTGTCTGTAAGTATTATAGATACTTTTGTAGACTTTTTTATTTTATTAATTTTTTTACAAGATTTTGTAAAATGTTTTATTACTGAATTTTCATTATTGGGACATAAACTGGTTTTCAAATAATTACTTGCTCAGCCTTGATATATCCGGACTAATCTGAATCTCTAAGTAGATGCAGAAGTTCCATTTTTCATTACATTTTCCTCCACTTGAGGGCAGCAGAAATGTACCGTTGTGTCCCACTGCATGTAGTACAGACTTTTCACTGGCTTTCTGTGTGTAACACTTTGTTGTACTGTTGTAGCTGGAGGGGCATACTTCATGATCTCCCGCTCCCTTGGCCCTGAGTTTGGAGGAGCTGTGGGGCTGTGCTTCTACTTGGGCACTACCTTTGCTTCTGCCATGTACATACTGGGGGCCATCGAAATCTTCTTGGTCAGTTTGCCAAAATATTATTCTGATTATTATAGAGGAATATTAGTTTTATTCCAGCTCACATTTGTATAACTAGATATGATTCTTAAATGTTGTTCTTTATTAAAATATGTTAGCTATTACATGAGTTTTAACTGCACTGCATATGGGAGTAATGGTCCTGTTGTCAAATTATTCTCTCCTCAGAAATATCTGCTCCCCCAGGCGGCCATATTTCACACCACAGACACTCTTGGGAGTGACAGTGCCATGCTGAATAATATGCGAGTCTACGGCTCTATCTGCCTCAGCCTGATGGCTGTGGTAGTTTTTGTTGGAGTCAAATATGTCAACAAGCTGGCCTCTCTTTTCCTGGCCTGCGTCATTATCTCAATTGTCTCCATCTATGCTGGGGCATTCAAATCCATGACTCATCCCCCAGAGTTCCCGTAAGTCTGAAGAATAAACATGTGCCTTAACAGAAAGTAGTGGGAATTATGGGGACAATAATACTGATTTAGTTCTTATGGGGGAGAGAGCGCTAATTTTTTAAATTCCAAATGGAAAAATATTGCAGGTTTCTCTCTTATTATTATTATTAGTATGTTGCTTATATATATATATATATTTAATATGTTGTTTCATCATAGTTTTTTCCTGTGTTGTTATGATTCTGTCCACCATTATGTTGGTGGTGGAAATAAAGATGGCTGACATAGTCATGATTTAAATTGTGTCCATGTTATTGCTGTAGGATCTGCATGCTGGGAAACAGGACGTTGGTGAGAGATCGCTTCGATGTATGTGCTAAGACTGTGATAAAGGGCAACAGCACAGTGCCCAGTCAGCTGTGGGAAAGGTTCTGTCTGCTGGGGAACATGAGCAGCGCTCAGTGTGATGACTACTTCATTCAGAACAATGTGACAGAGATACCGGGCATCCCTGGACTGAGCAGTGGGATCATTAGAGGTACATTTATCATACATTGCAGAGGGGTTAAAATACACACTATGAGATTTTGTTTTAGAATAAAAGTTAACACCTCATAATGTTCCAAGTGTATATAGTATATATATATATATCATTACTATATACATAAAGGGGTAGGAAACAGTGTTAGTAAACCCAGCAAGAACAATTAGCATTTTTCACATTATGCTATCATTTTTAGGAATTTTAAGAATCAACAATCATTATCTTGAAAATGTATGATGTTTTGTCAAAATGATATCCCTAAATTTAGAAATGTCTTGCATCAGTGAATAACACACAGCCCTGTTAGAATTGTAGTCTCTTCTAATACGTTTGTTGCCAATGTTTTCAATGTCAGTTCTCTGTTGTTAGAGAACATGTGGGGCGACTACCAACAAAAAGGGGAGATCTTAGAGAAAGCGGGGCTACAGTCAGTGGATGCCCATGGTGCCATGGAGAACTTTGGCATGTATGTGTCAGCCGACATCGCGACATCATTCACACTCCTTGTGGGGATCTTCTTCCCATCTGCCACAGGTAAGTCTATTGTCTGCATGAAAGTGCAAAATTATTCTTTCCAAACTCCTTTACCCTAAATCTTAAGTCATGTATCAAATTATGATTGTGACAAACAAACGTAAATCTATAATGTGGATATTTATGCAATATCAAGCCATCAATTGCAAATTGGAACTTAAGCCACCTGCTATGTTATATTATATACATTGTTTACAAAAGATTTAAACCTTCCCTTATTACAACCAGCAGGGGGCGTAGTTAAACAGCTTTTACATGTCTTCTGTTTTTAATCAACTGTATTTTGCCTTGAAGGTATCATGGCAGGCTCCAACAGGTCTGGGGATCTCCGTGACGCTCAAAAGTCCATCCCTGTGGGGACTATCTTAGCTATTACTACTACTTCACTCGTTTGTATCCTTATTTTGGTGACTACCCACAATAAAACTAACAATCTTTGCAGATTTGATGTACATCGTTGTGTCACTTTGAGCTCCTTGACATCTTGTATTCAGATTTCAGTTCTGTGGTCCTGTTTGGGTCTTGTATTGAAGGAGTAGTCCTTAGGGACAAGTAAGTTCACCTGTGTCCTACTGCATGTTCAAACTTTGATCAAAACACTTCTGGTTGGGTAAAAATGAACAATACAAAATAAAGATAACTTCATCATAAAAGTCAAGACGTATTCTTTTTCATATTCAGCATTCATGTACTTGTAGGTTTGGAGACGCAGTTAGAAAAAACCTGGTGGTGGGGACGCTCTCCTGGCCGTCTCCGTGGGTTATTGTCATTGGCTCCTTCTTCTCTACTGTTGGGGCGGGCCTTCAGTCCCTCACCGGGGCTCCCCGACTTCTACAGGCTATTGCCAAGGACAACATCATACCTTTTCTCAGGGTGAGACAGTACACACTGTTGATGATAAACGTTTCATTGTCGTTGCAAGACAGAAATGGCTCCCACAGACTCGACTGACATACAGTCAGAGACAACAGTTACTCCATAGTCGGTTTGTTATTACTTCCAAAACATGCGATAAATTGAATATTCAGGGTAACCTCTGAATCACATTCAATGTTGAGTTGGAAATGTTTGCTAATATTTGACTTGCAGGCTTATTTGAATATGATGCAGTACCAAAGTGATTTGCATTGCTTCTTATGAAGGGTTTTGAATTTTTTTTGTTTCAGGTGTTTGGTCACGGAAAGACCAATGGAGAGCCTACATGGGCCCTACTACTGACTGGTCTCATAGCTGAGCTGGGCATCCTTATTGCCTCACTGGATATGGTGGCTCCCATCCTTTCCATGTAAGCTCACATACACACACATGCCAAAAATATGACATGTGCCAAGTATAAAATACACACACCCCATACATTTATTGCACTCAATAGTGGCCAACTACACCACTAAAGGTGTATTATCTACTTCAAATATGTTGGAAATTCTCCTTGTGTTTATTCAACAGGTTCTTCTTGATGTGCTATCTCTTTGTGAACCTAGCCTGTGCAGTTCAGACTCTTTTACGCACACCGAACTGGAGGCCAAGGTTTAAATATTACCACTGGTGAGCAGCACACTTCCTTTTCACCAGTCAGATTGTCCCGGCTGTCATACTTGTAAATAATAATGCTGTTCTTGTTGTGCTAAAACATCTCTTCTGGCTTTATGTGTCACAACCACAGGGCTCTGTCCTTCCTTGGCATGAGTATGTGTCTGGCTCTGATGTTCATCTCCTCCTGGTACTATGCTATTGTGGCCATGGTAATTGCTGGGATGATCTACAAATACATTGAGTACCAAGGGTATGTCTCCTGTCTGATTAGCATTTGTATATTTGTCTTTGGTGGTGTCTCTGTGTTTCTGTCTGACATATCTGTAATGGATGCTGGCGGACGGACGCCCACTTACATTGTTGGTTCGTCCCTTATGTTTGTGTTTTGTCTCTCCCACTCACAAACAACAACAGAGCAGAGAAGGAGTGGGGAGACGGAATACGAGGACTGTCCCTTAGTGCTGCACGTTACTCCCTGTTAAGACTAGAGGTTGGACCCCCACACACCAAGAACTGGAGGTACAGCTACACCTGGAAGAGACTCTCTGAATGTATCCACAACAACTCCTTTGGATTGCACAATCCATAGTGGAATATAAAAAATAGGTTATTTACCCTCTATAAAAATGTCCCTGGAGAATGATGATAATGCCACACAAAATAATGAACACATGATAGATTTACTACCAGCTGTAATCCATACTGACACGCAATGAGTAAATGCCATGTAGGTATGTAAAGTTTTGGGAAGTTGTGGCCGTGGGAAGGGTTTCATTTTTTATATTTCTAGCTTGCTTGCTGAGCATTTCCACTAAGTTAGCGTGACATCTTTCTTCCTCTTTTGCCGCTCATTGTAAATGTGATAACAGTGACTAAACACGGCTAGTCTTGAAAGTTTTGAAGGTGGAACGAAGAATGGAATGATGGCAGTATGTCAATAAAATGTAAAGAAGGTAGTCCAGTTAGCACTGACTGGGTGATTCAGAGGTCAAACAATGTCTCGGTTTCGACTGAGATGAATTTGGCAGAGAAGAGACAATAGTTATTTTATATGTTTAGGTCACATGTATACATTTACCTTATTCACAGTTTAACACTTATATGTGCCCTTGATGGCTTAACATCCCTGTTTTAAGCTATACGTGTCGATGTGTTTTGACATGCAAATCACAGACTAGCTGCTTGACACTGGCACTTGAAAAGTCCAATTTGATCAACCTACTGCCAATGATCATTCAGTAAATCTTGTTTTGATAGATGAACACTTGCATCCTCTTATGTCTGTGCTTTCTATACAGCAAAACAATATGCATTGTTCTAAATACTTTGGTAACAGTCTTTTAACAGGGGTTGCAAAGACACACCTTTGATCCGGTCTTTGAATCTGTCCACTACAGACCTCAGCTGCTTGTGCTGTTGAAGCTCGATGAGGACCTCCACGTAAAATATCCTCGTCTGCTCACCTTTGCCTCGCAGCTGAAGGCGGGGAAGGGTCTGACCATTGTGGGCTCTGTCATCCAGGGCAACTTCCTGGACAGCTATGGGGAAATGCAGGCAGCTGAGCAGGTAAATACTAGAAAGGGGTGTGCTGAACATGCTCTATACAACTCTCTATTGTACTCTGTTGCTGACTGCGTCGCAACTAATTGTTACAAATGACCACCTTTTGTGATGTGAAAAGCACAATGAAGCGAAAACATGCTTCATTGTGAATTTTCCATTTTTGGGACTTTTCTTCCTCAGCAACTGTTTTTGAAGCATTTGTCACTTTAATCAAAGGGCATGGCTGGAAACAGCTTGTTGTTGTCACTACAATGTGGGGCCAATGAGCCATTTCGGATAAAATAAGGGACTGTTGCAGGAACATTTTTCATAATGCGACGTGTTTGGTAGAGAAATGCCCTTTTTTATGCGACAACCGGAGAAATGAATCACTCATTCTCGATTCACTTAGTGCTAATACAATACTTATGCATTATGTATCAATAATTATCATTAAAGCTATACAGGGAGGTAGTGAAGGTAAAACCTTATTTAGTGGTTTTGCTGTATAAATCTTTCCTTTTTAAAGCATTTAGTAAACATGGTTCATCTGCTTGCTCCTTATTGTGATCATAGCCTGAAGCTTCGTTTTTTTTTCTTTCTTTTTTCTGCCAGGCCATTAAGCATATGATGGAGATTGAGCGAGTCAAAGGTTTCTGCCAGATCGTGGTGGCGGCTAAGGTGCGGGAGGGTATTGTCCACCTGATCCAGTCCTGTGGTCTGGGGGGCATGAAGCACAACACTGTGGTGATGGGCTGGCCCTACGGCTGGAGACAGAGCGAGGACCCTCGTGCCTGGAAGACTTTTATCAGTAAGAGTCTCACTAATATACTGTTGACACAATAGGACACTTAAAAGGGACAATCAGCATCTGCAGTATAGCACCCCTATTAATTGACTGCCAACCCAAATTGCATAATGTTTTCAGGCATCAGTATTTAGTTGTCACACTTGAATGCACTTAACAATCAGCTCCCTATTATGAATTTGAAGATAGCGCAATCGTGGGCTTGAAAAAGCTCATTTGAATATACTATTTGGAATACATTTTGTGTTAGTTTCCGTTTGGCTTGTACAGAATGTAAGCTGTTGCAAAATTAATTTATACAGTACAGTTAATAACTGTGCCTCCATGTTTTAATCTCTACTCAGACACAGTTCGCTGCACCACAGCTGCCCACCTGGCCCTGATGGTGCCCAAAAATGTGTCCTTCTACCCGAGCAACCATGAACGCTTCACAGATGGCAACATTGACGTTTGGTGGATCGTCCATGATGGGGGGATGCTAATGCTGCTGCCTTTCCTGCTCAAACTTCATAAAGTGAGACAGCAGAGTCCAATATGCTACTTTACATGTTGCAAATAAAGCAAAAACTATGTCACTGTAATCCTTCCAAACTTACACGCTGTCCTTGAATAGTCTTTGTTAGATTTAGTTTGATGTTATTTGGGACTTGACGTGTGTTTTCTGAAAGCAATTATAGTCACATTTGTTGTGTATAGCAGATGGTATTACACTATAGTTATATCTGTCTATTTGCATAGGTTTGGAGGAAATGCAAAATGCGTATCTTCACTGTAGCCCAGATGGATGACAACAGCATCCAGATGAAGAAAGATCTGGCCATGTTCCTGTACCAGCTAAGAATAGAGGCTGAGGTGGAGGTGGTGGAGATGGTGAGGATCACTCACACACTACTTCTAATCTGAGCAAAAGTCAAGACTTCTATAGAGTTTTTTATGGCTAGAGCCAGAACACATTGAACTCAGTAATAAAACCAGATGTCCATTATTACAAGATGCCACAGAGAGGATTGTTTCACAGAAAATTGTTTGGCTTATTTACTCTCATTTCACTGTCACTCTGTCTATGTTCAACAGAGACGTGCAGTATGTTTAAATTGGATTAACCGCTAAAACATTTTTTTTCAAATGCTACTTTAGCATGACAGTGACATCTCAGCATACACCTATGAGAGAACGTTAATGATGGAGCAGCGGTCTCAGATGTTGAGGCAAATGAGGCTGTCCAGTGCAGAAAGACAAAGAGAGGTATGTTTTCTTTGTGTGTGTAATATTTATTCTTAAAATGTACAAATAAACAAAATTCATAACATATAATGCATGATAAATCATTGAGAGACTGCGGTTTTGTTGTTTTAGAATCTTCACTACTGGTGGTCCGCTAAAATTTTGGAATTGAACCTGCTCTAACTTAACTCTATTTATTGCTATGAGTAAAGGTTTTATTTACAAACAGTATATTGAAATCAAAGCCTCATGATATTCCCAATGGCACTTGCAGGTTCAGGTGGTAAAGGACAGACACTCTTTGGTGCGTATGGGAAGTCTATACTCAGACGAGGAGGAGGAAGTGGTGGAGGCTCCGCCAGAGAAGGTTCAGATGACTTGGACAAGAGAGAAGTGTGAGGCTGAGAGGAGGAACAGAACCAATGCACCTGAGAACTTCAGAGAACTTATGAGCCTCAAACCGTGAGTTGCTTTCAGTCAACCTCAGCATCTTCTTTACCGCCTCTTATTTAACCAATAAAACCTGTAGCATTTAATGTTAAACCATTTTACCTTATGTTTTTTCCATTTTTCACCTTATTGTTCCCTTTTGGTTTCTCTCACATTGAGCACTTGCTTTAAGATTGTAAAAAGTAAAATAAGTTTATGAGCACAAATCCTTTTCCCCCCGTCTTTCCTCCTTGCTGCATTCCAGGGATCAGTCCAATGTGCGGCGAATGCATACGGCCGTGAAGCTGAACGAGGTAATAGTCAATAGGTCCCATGATGCTCGATTAGTGCTGCTCAACATGCCAGGGCCACCGCGAAACACGGATGGAGATGAAAACTGTATCCTTTACCAACATGATCAAACAAAAGGTGTCTTTCATAATTGTAGAGACGATTTGGGGCTGCAGTACACACACCAAGTGTGTAGGCTATTGTTTGGCTGTTTTTACTTAACGTGTATTCCAGATATGGAGTTTCTGGAGGTGTTGACTGAAGGTTTGGAAAGAGTGCTGTTGGTCCGAGGCGGAGGTCGGGAGGTTATCACCATCTACTCATGATCAATTATTAGCTGCTCCACAGGAGTGTCTGCCTCATCAGAATACATTCCACCTCTAGGAAGGAGGCAGAAGCCGCTGGTTTGACGCATGGATGTCACTTTGATTGTGAAGTATGTATTTTTCAGTACAAAACTTTTTTTCTATTCTTGTAGAATATTGGCACACACTAGTGCACATATCCAGCTATATGTTTGCAACTCTGCCATTCTTACAAATGAAATCTGTTATTTTTCTCCCTCAGAAATCAACACTTGTGTGTCAAACACAAACTTTGTATTTATTTATAGGTCACAAATACCTCTTATGTGATATTAAAGCCTCTATTTGACAGACTATGGCAGACTAGCACACATGTTGGGAGAACAGTTTTGATAGTATGCCAGATTTTTATTCTGAAACAGCTCTTTGATTATTATGGAAGCACATCTTTATTTATTTATTTATTTCAACATTTCCCCACTGAGGTAAAGAAAATGTTACTGATGATAATGAACACACTGCTTGACGTTGGTTGTGCTGTAAAGTTGGCATGCCAGAGATGATGAAGCAAGTTTTTAAAAAAAGTTATAATTTATGATTTTTTTGACAGATATTTTTGTTGTTTATGAGAGAAAAGTGTATATGAATGACTTTTGAACCGTTACATTTGTACTTTTTCTACAGACCTGAAAAGCTTATCTGCACACAAAAAAGATGGCTTCATTTAAAGTTATAGTCCTTAAGATTTCAATAAAATCAAACCCCACTTTGGATACTATTTATGGTCTGCATTTCTTCTGCAATATACATTTGATATTTTAAAACTAAATGGCAATTGCAAATACCATTCTATATGGTAGTTTTTATCATTAGCGTCGGAGTCTGCCATTCCTGCACAGGATTTAAATTAGCTTACTTCACATTTCTACAATGTTAGTTTGTCTGTTTGTGCTGTAAACAAATACACCAGTTGGTATATTGTTGTAATTCTGACAAAGTAGCTGCTCAAGCTGTGTTTGCTGCAGTATTACACGACACCATGGCTGAGGCTAAATCAACCATGGCTGAAATCTTAAGGAATTTCAGCATTAAACAATTCTGACCTCAGCTACATGAGACTTACAGACACTGTTTGTATCTTTTCAAGTATTTCTCCTCAGAAGCTGAGTATTTCAGGATATTATACTGTGTCAAGAACAACTGTTCTACGATCTGTAGCCAAGAGTGTGGCCTTCCCTTCACTTAAATCTAAATAGGTTTTGGCACAATCCAATCCATGGAAACTTTATGTTGGCAGTGTTTTAGTGAAGCCATGAGTATTCATTTTGAAGAGCGATGAGGTCATTGTTTTAATGTGAAAACCCTGCCCATTGTGTTGAAACATCAAAATGTATCTGAACAAAGGAAATCTTCACAGTGTTGCTGTGTGCTGTTCCAAGTTAAAGATTTTGTTTTAGTTATTTCTAAGTGCAACATTTTCCTGTTTGGCCAAAGGGCAGAATGGTTCACATTAAAATACACACTTTGTTTTTTTTAAACCTCCATGATATCATGTTATTCTGTAAGATCAAATAAAAAACAACAAAATCTCTTTGTTAATAGCTGCCTCTGTCCTATTTCCTGCTCACTGGTCAACAATACATAAAAAAAAGAACCTTCACAAACAAAAACTAAAATAACTTAAAAGGTGCCATCTCAGCAGTTTTATTGATCAGTCTCATTTGCCTTCATGTCATAGGTTTTCATAGATATATCAGCACAGGTACAACACATTAAATGTGTAATAAATATATTTCAAAATGAATAGTAAAGTGCCTTGGGATTGATTGATGAGAAATTTAAATGTACTGTATATACAGAGGCGACTTTTAAATGACCTACCAAATGGGGCTACACATTAAATGCTTTTTTGTATTGATGGGAAGAAAGTGATTCTCCCCTTATCTCTGATACCGCAATCTCATTAAGCTCTCCTTATTTATAGTAAAAATGATGCATGGTCAGGTGTAGCTCAACAGAGTTTCTAAACATTCATTCTATCATAAGTAGACTGGAAAGCAGCAGAACTACAGCCAGGATTAGCAGAACTTTTGGTTCATGTGGGGCTCTGGAGAAGGGACCATGATGAGAGGACCCTCTTGGGACAGGACGTCTAAGGACCAGCCTGCATGGGTTCTGCACCTCCTCTAAGGAGATCTGGACCTCACTGGGCTGGCTCAAATCATCAGTCATCCGATCACGGACCTGGGGGAAATACAGCGAGACGAGAGGGAGGTGACGCACACTAATGTAATAATACACACTGCGGTAATTTCCCACCAAACATGAAGCCTTTTATCCTTCATTATATCCAAATCGCCCCTGTGGCCAAGACATGGAGTGAAAGTGTGCCTTTCAATTAGTTACCTACCCTTCTTTTACCAGAGAAGGCCATTCTTTGACATAAAATATATTAATGTTATAGCTCACCTTCTCCACCTCCTCAAACACTCGCAGGAAGTTCTTTCGAAGGACATCAGCCAACTCATTCTCAGTCCAGTTCCTTTGCAGGAGTTCCTGGATGAGGGCGGGATATTTGGACACATCCTCTAACCCCTGAGGAAAGCTGTTAACGAAAAACACATTCCAAGTCACAGATTTTCGTAGTGTAAAAGAAACCACTCATATTGAGAGTGTTCATGTGACGAAGTACATTACTTATAAATTATGAAGAGGAAATAATAATGACGATAATAATTGACACTTGTAAATATAGTTTGTTTTGTGACATTCCTGTTTGAACTTGATTGTGTCTGTATGTAGGGGGGAAAATACATTCAATGCCCAATATTCTGGAGCAAATCTACTGCACCAGCTCTCTCTTTATGCCTGTTAGAAGTAAAAAGTTATTGATTTTTACAATTTTTCAGCCTGTTCAGCTCAGACAGCCAAATTGCTGATATCATGACAGGCTAACAAAAGCACAGCATTGATCTGGAGAGTGCCAGAGGCAAGTGTGTATCCAACTGTTATGAGCTTTGTTTTATTTTGTTTTCTCTGCAAGTTGTGTATCTGAAGATCACCACTCATCCTAGTCATGGGATGGAAGATATGTAGATTTACTGTCCCTTAACTCAGTGCTTCTAGCTATCTGTATGTTGTGTTAGCAAGTGAATATTTCTCACCTCACAGCACCTTCAAAGTCCCCTCCAATTCCTATCGACTCAGCTCCAATCACCTTCTTAATGTGATCAAAATGGTCTGCAAAACCCAGGTGGAAAAGTAAATCAGCTGAGATATAAGAAATACAAACGACAGATTCACCTCACGACAAAAAAAAAAGAAAAGAAGAAGACTTAACACGGATGCCTCACCAGCGACACGAGAGATGTTTGCTTCGTCGCTGCAGGATATGAAATTGCTGTGGAGATTCACCATGATCAACCCACCTTTCTTTTTCTGAAACACAACACACAAGTGTCACTGCCAAGTCTAGAGAATAAGAAGAAATACAGAGAGAAGCATTAACTAAAATAAGCTGTGTACAAATACATTTTCCAGACACGAATAGCCTTCATTTCTGTCTCATTTACATTCACTAGTTGTACTGGTAGATGTGGTGAACATCAGGTTTATGCTCGTCTTATCTCAAACACCCAAAGCAACACATAAATCTTTGGCAAGATGAGAAACATGCCCGCTCAAGAGGGATCTGCGGGGGCCAGAGTTAGGTTGAGGTAAAGTAAGAGAAGTAAATCCATGTTACTACATTTTATTGATATTCAGCCTTCATCTACTGCGACAACAGGTTCATATATTTTACAAGCCAAGCTTACGTTTAGAAGCAAATTAGAAAATACAATGGATTCCATGTTTTTTGGATGGATGTTTCTTACTGTTTCCATGGTATAGAAAACACTTACGGTAATATACTACACATAACAACCTATACGATTAATATTAAGAAGAGTTAGAAAATGTGTGATTCAATATTTGAACCTATATTGTTGGTAGTTGTTCAGCAGAAACAGAAAGAAATTGATTAGCTTAACTCATCCTGGCATGGGACTACATTGCTCATAGTGTTGGATAAATGAGAAAAAGTGCTAGTGGTGAAGGAGATTGATCTTCAATTGTAAGCAGAGTACAGCCTGCTGTATATAATAAACAAATGATCTGGAGCCAAGTGGGAGGAGTGAAGAAGTTAATGAGTTGGTTAAACTGAAGCTGAATGAGGACATGAACTAATGGTGGCTGAAAGAGAAATTCAGAGAAGGGTCGGGGGAAAGAGACACAAGTACAGAGCGCAAAAATGAATACTACTGGTATTTAGTTGATACTTAAAATAGACAAACAGTACATTCAGGTTTGATTCTTTGATCATCAACTTCAAAACAATCAAGATAAGAGTTTTGCCCATAGCACCCTGCTGAAAGTATACTAGAAAGCAACTAAAGAGCTGTTGGAGAAACACTGTGGAGCTTAGGCTCGTAAAATTCCTGTAGTGCCTTGTTCTCACTGCTGACAATATGCTGGAGGAAAAACAATCACTGTGAAACATTGCCTTATGTTGGAAACTGTACCACACAGTCAACCAACTTGCGAATACAACACTCTAAAATATACAAAGTGCCGTTGATCCACTGTAGATCTTAAATCTCACCCAGCGTGTCATTATCAGGCTTTACATGGTTGTGCAGGGTATGGTGAGATGAGAGCGGACATTGGGAGGAAGCAAAATCTAACTATGGATACAAATTGCATGTTCTTCGTCAGAGGTATAAATGAGAATTATTATTAATATAACTTAATCAGTGGCTGGATTGATTTAATCAAGCAAGTAAACAAGCAATTCATCACGCAGTGAATTCGTTTTCTCACCAGATCAAGCAGCAGCCAGTCAGGTACGTTGCGGCCATGGCTGCAGATGGAGAAGGAAGATGAATGGCTAAAGATAACTGGCGCCTTGGAATGCTTCAGCGCGGCCCAGGCAGTGTCCCAAGAAGTGTGGGAGAGGTCCACTATCATTCCCAGTCTGTTCATCTCCTCCACCACGGCCTACAGAAAACACATTCAAAAGTCATTTACAGTATTTTGGGAACAGGACATGGTTACTCCTACACACATGTAAACACGCTCTAGAGAGCAATCAAGGAAGTCCTGAAATGCTACAGAGCATTTAGTGTGAAGAGCATTAACCAATTTTAACAATAACAAGGTCTACTTTCTTTGGCACAATCTTTTACTGGAATGTCTCAAGGCTGAAAAATTACTATCATAATCCTCTCCTTTTGGACTTTTATTTTTTAAAGCACTATCATTATAATAATGAAAAACAACAACCACTTCTGCTACTAATACAAAATAAGAGGAACACATATATATATATTATACACAGATGATTCCAATCTATTTCTATACTAAAACTCTAAAATGTTATTTGAAAAGGCAATAGTCACTATTTACAGAATTTGAAGAAGAAAAAAAAACATTTTAAATTCTATGTCAGTGATCATTCATCATCATTAACTGTCACAGCTATCAAATGTGAGGTTTCAATGTGATAAAAGAAACACTTCTGGACAGTCGTTGATATTACTGATACTAAACAATAAGCTTACCTTCCCAAAGTGTGTCAGGCTGTTGTTCTGTCTTTGATAGACATTATAAAGTTTTGAGGATGATTCTGCCCTGCATTGAAAAATAATATTTTCAAAACCACAAATCATGACAGTGTTGTCTTGAATCCACCACTACCATAAAATATATCCAAGTACTGCTCCATTTAGGGCATCTGACCAGGGGACATTAACCTACATGCAAAATCAAGTTACACACAGAGCCTAAATATAGGTTTATTTGTATACAAGGAAATGAATAAAATGTAAACACATTCGACCTTTCCATGCAGTCAACCCTGTAAAAGAAACCCTCATACGACAAACGAAAGCTAAAGGCATAGTTCTCGTTCATCACCAAAATCATCCCATGTATCCCGAGTATTGATTCTCTGTTGAGTCATGTAGCCATCATTGACTTTCTGCATTGTATAAATCATATGTGACATTCTAAATAAAATAATGCATTCAGAATAGATCTCTTATTTACCAGGGTGTGTTGCAGGAATGTGTCAGGGCCATGGAGCGCACCCCGAGCTGGTAAAACATCCGCAGGGCTGGCAGGCTGCTGTCAATGGAGTGCCCCCCCTCAATACTTATTAGACAGGCAATCTTATGCCTCATCTCAGAATTCCTCAGCTCTGCAGTGACAGACACACGGGCACAATATCCAAAATGAACGCCTCAGGGGAAACCAGCGAGGCACAATTGTGTTTTTGTGTTAGCGAGTGTGCAAGATTCCATTCTTCAGTAATGACGCAAAGATGATATTACTTTCATGTAGCTCTTTGCAAATATGGACTGTTAAGACATGCAAAAGTTTGGATTCACAAATCACAGGATTATGGATGTTTTTGATGTACATTCAACCATGAAACAAAAATACCCCACTCATTTATAATTGTAGATAATCAACTACATTCAATCCCTCTTTCATCTCCATAGTGGTTTTGTGGGTAAATTGCTTGGATGCTGTGTTGAGGTGTACTATACCCTGGGCAGATGTGACCAGTTCAAAGTCCGGGTACTCAGTGCACATGCGTCTGACCACATCTATTTGTTCCAGAGTCAGCCTCACAGCATCCTTCTCCTGGGCCCCACACATCACGTAGACCGCAAACATCTGACAAAGGGACGGGTACATGACACAAGAGAGCCAGAGTGGTATCTAAGTTACTAAAGTGCCTGCAATTGGTTTGATCTTTCCACAACATAAACTTAGTCGACGTTGCTATTCAAAGACTACTCTCTGGGACAACTTATACTATAGAACTGATCAGGGTCAGGAGTGAAAGACTGATTGATCAAACTTCGATACCTGTGCCTGTACATGGCCTGCTTGGAGTCGGGTGATGTCGGTGGCCACTTTGCTAACGTTGTGAAGGTCAACTTGGCTCAGCCGATTGTTGTGCAGTATCCTCAGCTGGAGAGCTAGGTCATTATGACTGACCGATGGAGAAAGAGGGCGGAAGGAAAATGGAACTCATGAAGAGGCATTTCAATCTTAAATCTATTAATTAATTTCCATGATTGAAAATGCTGTGCAGAAGAGACCATACACATTATTTACCCATCGATAAGGGGGTATTTGGACATTAAGTCATGCACTCTGTCTCTCTCAGAGTATCCAGATATCGAACAACACAGAGAGGAGAGAACCACAAGATGCCCAAGGGACTTCATCCAGATTCCGCTTGAAGCACTGATTGCACTTTTCCTGGAAAGCATATTCTGCGAAGAGAAAACACGTCAGTGACCGAACCGCGCAATATAGTGCATATGGCATGCATAGCATTTCCTATTTTGGACATATCACTCATTTAGGAACTCACTGCACAGATAAGTCCTTTTTGGAATGCTACAGAAATATTGCAGTGACAGTTAAAAAAACTAAACATGAGAGCATCATTGCAAACTTACTGCTTTATATCTCATGTTTAAAGTCCTACTTAGAAAACATTACACTATTATTGGTGAGGTTTAAATCCCCCATGGATCACTACTTATTAAAACATAATTAAAACACAGTGAGTACACACAGAAACACACTATCAAAACAATCTTGACGTATCAGCTCATATGATAGCTAATGTATGGAAATGCCCACTGGACAGCAACAACAATGATGCATCTTCATGTTGCAATAGAAGTTTATACATCTATATAATATCGGGAAACAATTCAGTTTAAACCACGATGTACTTACCTGCTGAGTCGTTAAAAGAAACTTGTTGACCACCTTGTTTAACAACTGCATCAACAGTGCGAACTTTCCAGCTCTCCGCCTCAGTCAAATGTAGAACAAACCTGTACAAAAACTGGCAGTTGTGCTGACTGATGCATTCAAGTCATGGCGGAAAAAATATCACGTATAGTTTCGGATTTTCTACGTGTTAAGCACACAGACACAAATTGTGTCGTTAGAATGGAATATTGACTTGAACTGATACTACCTCCTTATTGTACCTTCTTCACTTCCAAACACTATACAAGCATTGTAGTGAACGAGTTAACGATGGTTACAAATTAGATAAACAAGATTGTAGAATTTACGAGGAGCACTTGAAAGCACCGTAGAGACCTGTGGATTTAATGTTGCCATCTGTTGGCCAAATAATGAAATCGCTACCATTAAAAGACTCAGCAGGCTACAGGTCCCGTTACCTACTTACCCACCATGCTCTCAACGTTTTTACATGTGTCACGTCTGCAATGAGGATTACTTTTGAGCTACCATGTTTGTGTTTTGTAAAAGTATTTATTCGTTAAAAAAAACACACAAAAAACGTGTTTGACGACACTGAGCCGTCATCAACTCTTCAAACGTTCAAACACTGTCCAGATTTCCAGACCGCGTGTCGTCACAGAAAATGCTTCAAAAAGCACAAAAACATGGCACTCGGGTGTAACACCTCATGGAAGCATGGCCTCGGAAAGTGACACAAGTAAGTTCAAAGATATTAAGCACACAGGTATAAATACTTCTAACGGAATATAAATTGATGTAAATGAATAAACCTATTTGAAAAAAACAAGATCTTGCATTAGGCCAATTTCGCCGATGCCCACGAGCTAGCAGGTACATAATGTCCTGCCATCGTCCTTGTTTGGCTCAAGCTTACAAATTTAGAAGTTAGGACTATTCAACTCTTTCTGTTTTGTTACAGCTAACCTAAGTAGACCCATCTCGCAGCAGACAATTGGGCATGTCACAGTAGTGTAACAGACTGTCTCATTATTTGTCTTCTTGGTGTTGAAGATGATAAGTCCCTGGAGAGTTGCCGTAGAGAAGGGGGCAACTCCCGCCTCTGGTCGAAGGGGGGAAACAAAAATGAAGAGGGAAGCCGTGGGCTGAACAAGATGTCTGGTTTCCCGACTCCACTTATTACTATCTGATAGGTGCCCTCATACACGAACGAACCCAAGACACTCGGTCACAGTAGGAAAAGAAAAAACACATGTGTAAATTCTTAACGATGGCTCCATTCCAATAAGTGTCCTAGCCAACTGTTTCAGTGAGCAGGCATGCACAATGCCAGAACCCTGGAACTGGCTTATCTATATGGAATGTAGCCCTCAATAATGTTATTAACTCCACCTGTGCTTTTCTTGCATAGCTGAGTCAGAAAACAGGGGTAGGGTTAAGTGTTGGTAAACAAAGTACGATTACTGTGCCAAAGAAATTGTGTTTTGGGTCCTTTAAGCAGTTTTGTGGGATGCTGTTGAGTGTGTGCTGTGTTGAGAGGACATTCAGTTGGTTTTTGTAATGTTTAAGGAGGTTGAGGCTTTTTGTAAGGCTTGTGAAAGTTGTATTTTCTCTAAAGCATTAGGGAGTTTGTTGGCATTTGGGTCACTTCATGTGGTAATATTGCACAATACTTTTGATATCAAGACAACATAATTCTTCAACCCATAATCATGTTTTTGTTGGAAGGTTGAACCAGCAGCTCCTGAGCTGGTGCAGGAGGTGCATATTCAGCTGGGCCTCTTTTCTGACTGTGTCTATGGTGGAGGATGGAGGATCCCAGAAACCTGAAGGATTCCACAGCAGACACAAGTCAAGAGTTTGGCATTTGGAGCACACGACAAAACCGGACGAGAACATCCCGAGGTAAGAGTGCATTTATCTGTGAAGGTTGTTAAATAGTGATGGTTTTGACGTCCCTCTAATGCTATTAGGTGTGTTTTTATACATCGCCCATTTCGACTGATAAACAGCTACAATGCTACAAATCCACCAACCAAGATTTGTACACAGATGGCATAGTATTTGCAAGAGTTTGGTTCTTTAGCATTCAGTGGTAGTGGAGGTCTTAATGGTTTATAAGAGTAGTGATGGAAATGGTGATCGAATTAGCTGTTAATGTGTTTGCGATAATTGTTTTTTTTGCTTGAGTGGTACTTTGGAGAGAGGAAAGCTTTTGCCTGTGGTGTGTAAATAGTGCGTGCTCTGTGAATGCATAATAACAAACTGATTAGGACCACATGTTGTGTAAAACAAGGATGGCAACAATTTGGCATGTGATATTTTACTTTCTCATGTATGATAAAGGGATGCATGTTGCCATTGTAGCATTCAAAATCAACCATCTTTAGACATTAATTCCCATCATAGTTACCATTCCTGGTCTGTGGGGGATTCAGTATGATCACAATGGCCACATAGTGCATCCTTGCTGGTGTGAAGGTACTAGGATGGGGAGCATTCTGTTTGCAGGACATTCTATTTTGACTAATTTAATTATCTGTTGTCTAATTCAGAACCAGCAGTCTAAATGCATGAGGTGTATCTGGTAGGATTTGTTTTCTTTGTGATATGTGGTAGGTTTTCACTTTGTGCTGCCAGAAGCCTTAAGTAAGAATAAATACATCCAGGCACCACTCCACTGGAGCAATACATGTACCTGGTCAGATTACATTGCTCCGCCTTAACAAGAATCGTTCCCAGAAAGATGCATCTGATACTGTAAACTGCAGCTTTCAGTCGGGCCTGAATGCAGAGGTCCAGACCACAGCTCAACAACCTCTGCTTTTACATGCTTTCAAACTTGAAATGCTCTTGTGCTTATAATGAATCCGGGGTGGATTGTGCAAATTTGAATGAGTCCGTGTTGATGGGGAGCATCGGGGTGCCACAAATTAATTTCAATTAATTTCAGCGGGAAGATGCAAATCCTGATTCTGTGGTCCACCCACTGAGATCTGGCCTTGTAGTCTGTAATGAGGAGAGTGATTCGGCTCTGATTGGAGCACCCTACTGCTTCAATGGAGTAATCACAACTGTGTTGATATTACTCTACCAATCCTCCCACGGCGCGGAGTGGACCCCCAGCCGACACTGTTTGAATTCAAATTAACGAAATAATTTAGTCATATTGTCGACCTCGCTGTGGAATGTGAATGGCAGCACAAAATCTATAAATTCCTTACGTTTTCATTGTTTGATGATGGCGCTTAAGCCACATTCTTGTCATTGGGTTGCTGTCAGTTAAAAAAAAAGGGTTTTCTATGTATGACGCTTTCCTTAAAATCCTCAATGAAACTGTGCAGAGATAGCATAACAGAGAAGCACTTTAAATCACCATGAGGAAAAAAAAAAAAGACTACTCAATTAGGAAATGCCACTGGCCTCAGGTGTATTTTAACAGTAATATACATTTTTGATGACTGCAGAATTGCATCAGAAATCTGATTCAGAAAGTCATGTCAAAAGTTGATCACTGTTTTAATTAATATGCTGAGATGATTAAAAGGTTTGGAGATTGGTAATGAAAATGGGGATGTGGAGAATGTATTGTTGCTGCAGCTATGACTTTTCTTTAACATACTGCTTGTGATTAACACTGCTAAACTTCCAACAGAAGGCCAGTCCTTGTGAGTGTTGTACACACGGTTTGGAATTCTGTGATCCTAAATGCTGTCTGTCTTGATAGCTGCAGCTAGCTAGCTAGATTGAGTACTCTATTAATCCCAAAAGGAAATTGTTGTGTTACAGCAGATACTTCACGCAAATCACACAAACAAACTAGAGGACTGCACTCTGTGGAGTGTAGATCTCTGCCAAGTGGGCCTGCAACAACCACCATTGTAATGTTTGATTGAATGAACACAACCCACAATTGACCCTTCCATAAGTCCCACCTGCGAACGCAGACCGGCCAATCATAGCGTAGTTTCGTCCAGCTCTGACGAAAGGTCTCACAACTAACCAGCTTTGCTTAACAGACTCTCATGAAATCGTTTGAGATTTATTTTCAAGCTGGTTTTGTGGATCATGGTTTAACGTTGTTTAATAGTGATGCTCATCATCTGAAGAGGTTGGAAGGAGATATAAGTTTCTAAAATGTTATATTTCTACGTAAAAATGTGTGGAGCTAACATTAGCATATCATTTACTAGCATTTGCACTTCTATCCTACACGAGTTACCGAAGGTAAACTGAATTCATGCTGCTTTTTGTTTTTTCAATGGTTGTAACAGTGAATACATGCCTATTCTGCTTTACAGGAACAGGGTTGTTCCTTAATTTCCTGGTTTTCTGTCCTGATCACCATGTGACAGTGTGATCTGTAGGCTTTAGCTTTTATCTTCAGCTTCTTAAACTGTTTTCTCCGCTGAATCAGTTTGATATCGCTCAAACACACATTTTCGACCCTTTTATCTGCTTCTCGCTGAAATCAATTTTTTTTTCGTTTTTCCAAAGATTAGATAATATTATTCAGTTAATGTAGTTAGTGACAGTGTTGGGCTTCATGGCGGCTCTGACAGCTTGGCAGAATAGCAGCGGGGGGGGGGATGTGGCTCACTCATCGTGGTGAATTTGTAGTTATAAATTCCTCTGTTCAGAAAAACAACAACTATTCAGGCTGTGTACTTTTTAATAACTGTTGTATAAAACCTATAATACTTCGTTAGAGAGAAGTATGTAAAGCGGTGTTATCCCAAAAGTAAGCTGCTTAAGAAAACTACTGTGCTTTCAATTCAATGATTATATTGATCGCACTTTCCAATTACACAGATAAGACCGAGAGGCAGCAACTGTTCATCACTCTATCAGTACTGAGTAGAAGACTAAAGAATGTTAATATGCAACGCAAGTGCACTGCACCTTATGCTTGGATGGTTTTCACCTCTGAACACAGCCAGTATATTAGAACAGTTCAGTCACCATATTTATCAAAGCATAATTGCATTTCCCCCACATTGTACAGCAGTGTCTTTCCATTCTTACTCATATTCCACAAATATCGGTTAATAATAAGTGTAGCCTCTCCTGTTTCTCATCAGTGCCTTTTAGAAGTAGCTCTACAGAGTATTTTATTATGAGTGCTTTTCATAATATAGAAGACGTCCTTTATACTTTAAATTCGTTAAGCTAATTAAATCTGAAGTCCTTTCATTATTGCAATGGGGAGAGAATGATAATAAAAGGGTAGAATGTAGTCTTTACACTTGTTGAAGTTAAAGACGGAGAGAAAGCAACATTTTAGTGGGCTGGCAATGAGATTGCCATTAAACGATAAAAAGAAAAACACTGCCCACAGCTCCCATTTGCTTTTATGAAATGCCGTCTTATAATGATTTATGATTACAGATGTCATTTATTCTGTGACCATTTAGCTTTGTTGTGCAAACCCTTTAGTGCGCAGGACAATAGATGTCTGTCAGATATACCAATAATGGCATCCTTGAGTAAAGAGGTGTATCTTTTTCTATGTTTGACTTTGAACTTATTCTCCCACCAGAGGGCAGCAACAGTCAGAATAAACCCTTGTTGATTTTCTTCACCTTTCTTAGCTCATCCCTAATGTTAGAAAATTACCTGTATAGTAACTAAGAGATGCATGCATGTTACTAAATACATACAACTGTGTGCACATAATTTAAAGAGCAGGGGGAAATCCTTGTAGCAAATGTAATTTTACCTCAAGTTGCTTTTCAAATTCCAACAGCACAATGCAGCTGTCAAAAGCTATACAAATTCCATGTTAGTAACCACTAAGTTTTGTTTCAAGGGGATGGTCTTCACTTACTGTAAATATAGTTTTTTCCTCATTGTCAATTGGGGCTTTTGAAAGAATGCTATAGACATTTTGGTCCCTGAACTCCTCATTTCTTTTGCCCTGGATTCTGGCAGCCCTGTAGTCAGTGTTCATTATCTGCTCTTACAGCTTTGACTTCAGCACAGCAATTACATCCTCAGCTGCGCTGATTAATCCAACATGGAGGCATTTCACAAAATGGTTTTGAAAAGGCATTTCCAGACACTTACCAGGGAGTAGCTATGGCACGGCTTGTTTATGCAGATAGACCACAGCCAGTCATATTGCAATAAGATGATTTCAATAGCTGCTTAAGTGTTCTCTTAACCTCTCGTGTATACTGGGTAGGAAACAACAGACTGTTGGGAAAGTGATTAATTCAACCTATTTTTCTCCTGACATAAAATGGAGGTCTGCCTGATGTCATGTTTGGGTAATGTACGGTTCTCTTTTGTTGAACATATTCCCTCTATGGCCATTCGTTAATATGTCTCCACTGCTCTCTGCTTAACTGCTTAACCTTCCCATTCTCTCCTGACAATCACATAATCAATCACTGTCCCATTACTTGACAAGGCAGACAAAGAGAGTGTATGAGTGAGAAAAACCTTTTGGCCTGTCTCGACAAGCAAGAGGAATGTCGACTTCAGAGGGCTAACACAGGCAGAAAACATAGGCCCAGTAAATATTCAATTTAAAGGATTCCCAGATAAGGCGAGTTGAAAAATTGAGGCAGCACCCATTCTTCTAGATAAGAGAAGACGGAGCCATCTGGAGGCTGGGAGATAGCGAACTCCCACACCATCCCAGAGACCTCGCTCTCATCTGCTGCAGCGGCAGAGAAGGGAAAAATAGAGTGCCAACACTTTCATTATGTTAACTTCAAAATGAATTTATTCACATTCAGTGCATGTAGTTATTGGCTTTGGTAAACAGAACGTTACTGCTGTGCCCGCCATAAGAGATAACAATGTATTGGTCGGTCTTAACATAATGCTGTAATGATTTAATAACTTTAAACTATTTAAGATATATTTAAGATATTTCTCTGCATTACCATTTTTATGTAATCATTACAAAAAACAATGTGATTCATTCAATCAATCCATTCGAGCTCCATTAACAGTTACTGCGAGAAAAATAACGGCATTCTTTCACTGAAATTGTCCAACATACATACTTGGTGGGGAGAAATAGGCATCACTCGTAGTCTCTAGAGTTGCGCCCACCCCAAATGCTCTTTATGTATATCTCCTTCATGGTTGAAGGTATGGGAAATTTGTGCTGAATATATATATATATATATATATATATATATATATATATAATTCAAAATAAACCAAACTCAAATGGTGCATTTTAGGCCCTGGCCTGTATCTTCTTCAAATCCACCTTGACAACATCTTTGAAAACACTCAATATTTGCAAAATGGAACCTCAGCTTGTGAATAACCTTGCCCACATCGTTATAATGCACTTTGTTGACTCCTCCACCATGCTATTTCGTGCCAGCCACATCGGATTTAGCTCTGGGATAATGCTTTTGTCAGTATGTTTTATCTGTTCTCTCACTCAGGTACGCTATGCTGTTATCCCTAATTACCCCCACTGCATTTTACACTTGGCCCAGAATTCTTAATGCTTGATAACAGATGCAGGTCGATTTGAAATTTACTTATAGCGGCATTATCTTTTTGACCCGCATTGCAGACCGACTGTCCCAAAGGCTCTTGGGTGAAAGCTGTTAACTCCGTGATAACAGCGACCTGAAGTGATAACCTTCCAGCAGTCTCGAGGACACACAGTTTGCTACATATGTGCTGTATTGCAGTCGCAGCATTTCTTATTCAACCTTGGGTGCTCTGCTGTGCTCTGATTCACTTAATGGGATCGAGAGGGAGGTTAATCACTATGTCCACCATAGACTGTTTAAAATGCTGGCTGACCATTATATGAAATATTACGATTTGTATTCCTTTGAAAGATGAATTTGAACGCTAATTCTGTTGAAGTGAACTCAACTTTTTTCTCCTTTTCTTTTTTTTTTTAAGCTGTAACTGAATTGTCTCCCCAGTTAAGATTCACTTTGATTAATTTACTTTAGGAGACCGACATCTGCGTTTGCAGATTTTCATTAAGATCAACATAAAAGCTCCAGACAAGGTTCCACTTATCTTAAGTTATTATCCCCAGAAGACATGGTTGATTAAGTGGAAAAAGCTCTTAAGTATTTGAATAATTCCCAGAAAGGTTTATTTAGTTTGTCTTGTTAAGGGCAACGCTTTAAAAGGTATAGAATAAGTTTTTATGTTTAGAAATCTTTAATCCATAAAAATCAATACATACTCTGCCGGCTGTTTTTTTTTTTTTTTCTACCACCGGGCATTCTGCTCGGAGTTGAATTTTGATCCGATTGCCATAGATGTCTGCAGCATCCAGTTACGCTTCAGCAATCAGTCAGCGGTACCTTTTTTGCAACTGAAATTATATTTAAATGGTGTGGAAATACAGAGGCAATGCATGACAAATGTCAACTGCAGAACGTCTGCAGCCATTTCATTAATGTCAGTCAACTTCAAGTGCATATTGTTACGTTTAAACATAGCTCTTTTTAGACCATGTTGTTCTGCATACAGATTTTCTTGAGAAAAGCTTGAATATAGCCTCGTGGAAGAGGTACGCTGTGCTATACAATACAATACAATAGATATGGTGGGTGGGTAGGCCTATCAGCTGAAGCTGAGTATAGCGTGTTGCCTTGGTTTCATATTTTACACAAACCGTGTAGTGTGAAGCTCTGTCAAGCCTAGTTTTAATCCCTTTCTCCACTGTGTTGTGTGATGTTATGTTGTTATCTTAATGATAATCGGTGCCTGTATTTCTGCCCTCGGCGCTTCTGTCAGGCTGGGTTGGTTTAGGAGCTGTGCCTTATCAACAGCTTTGTCATTAAATCAGCTTTTTCTACAGAGAAATTTCACTGCCGTTATTCTTATCAACAGATCAGCACACTGTGATTTTCTGTTCAATCAGAGCTTTGCAAATTCAATGACGTGTGAGTAAGAAAGATGAAACAAAATTTCCATTGGAAATAAACCCCAATTTATTTAATTTTGTGTTCATGAAAGACAAATAAAATAGGTATGTTTTGCATTTGTCATACATCAATGGCTTTCAACTGTTTTTATTTTATACTCTTGGGTCTACCTTGTGCATTTTAAGAGGCTACACTTAAAGAGTACGGAGGAATAGAAATGATTGCAACATGATGCTAATAAACGATTTTATCCACAGGCTGTAGATAGTTTACTGCAAGCAGGAATCTGGAACCTGTGCAATTCATGGCTTTTCTTTTGTCAGTGTGAAATGGGATGTGAATCGCTGAAAGATTTTATAGCACACATCACAATTATGTGGATGTGAAAGACCATGTTGGACGTACCCAGAAACACATCCCTTAAATGCTGCATGTACAAAGGCAAGCTTTCAGGTCCCAGTCAAACTGACCTCTGGAGGCTGGAATGGGTACTCAGTTCTTCTGAGAAAGCACTGTTCTGTCTGAGTGAGTGTTCTGATTGTCTCAGCATTGTGCTTTAGTGGAGGGCAGCGCCAAATGAACTCTCCTGATTCAATCCTCTCCACTGTTCGACACCGGTTCAGCCAGTCAGTGAGGAGGGTGGACTGACACTCCTTCCCCCAAACACACTCTCTTACAGTGAGGGAAACCGCTGTATGGCAAAGGTCCGAGAGGTCTCTTGCATGCCGTTTGCGTGGCAGATTCGATCCCCTCTCTCTCGTCCCACAATGCACTGAGAGTCTCTGGAGGCTGATAGCCCGGTTCCTGGGGATCCAGTGGGTCTTTGGAGAGAAGAACGCTGATAGAGGGCACAGTCCTGTGCACCGTCATCTCAGGTGTCCCCCCTTCACTACTCTCCCACACCTCTTTCACCACCTTGTACTGCAGTTTGGTCAGCTGGTGCAGAGAGCCCACTTTCCGTTTCATGATCTCAGCACAGGTGATGGTCTTTGTGACCGCGCGGCCCGACCCCGTGAAGACCACCTGCCGAAGCCCACCACCACTCACACCTCCCCCACTAACGCCCTTCTCTCCCTGCATCCGTGCCATGGCAAATCCCATTAAGTTGCGGATCTTACTTCCCTCCTTCACGCGCATCTCCAGCACCCCAGAGGCCAGTCCTGGAAAGGGACAGGGGCTGTCCTCCTCAGTTCGGCAGACTTTCTTAAACCCTTCCTGCCCTAGTTTAAGTGCAGGGGGAGGGACTGGCAGTGGTGTTGGCTTCAGCGGGCTGGAAACATTGTTGACCACTGCTTGCTGGCCAGCAATGCTGTAAGTTTGATCGTGGTAGACGGGGCAGGTCCCTGGGGTTACCCCGTTTTCCATTTGGATCGGTCTGTTCACCTCTAGTCCGGGATGGGGCCTGACAGCGTCTCTGGTCAGGTACTGATTCTGGCCACTCAGCACTCCACACCCTGGGAACATTTCTTCCGTCTTCAATGCTCCACCGCAATGTTAGTCCAGACGCACACTTTTCCCACATGGAACACAGCTCAACATCGTTTTCTTATGCATGTGGCTCTTTTCTCTCCCTCCAGTTAACAGCTGTAAAGTTTCGAGACTTCACAGAAGAAATGTTGCCCGTTCCCCAAGAGCACTATCAATGAAGTCTTTAATGCTCCCCCTCAGAAAGAGCTGGAGAAATAAGATAAACGCCTGGCTGGTGAATTAGGAGCACTGTCGGGACTATTCAAGATGTTCTTTAAAGAGCATCTCAATTTCATACCACAAATGACTATTTTGAAAGTGCTCTGGTGATGGATAAAAATAATGAAAACATTAAGATACATTTTCCTCTTTCTGCCGTTTTGTATCTATTTCATATAGTACTTTTATCCTTAATAGCTGTGAAAGATACAGAGTTCTTTGTTGATTCTTCTTCGACAAAACTTTTCGAAAGAAAATCTAAAAGCTCAAATTAAGACTTCACCTTTTCCTTCGCGATCCAGTCCAGCGCTGTTGATTTTGATCTGCTGAAAATGTCTCCTTCAACTCAAAATTGACCTCTTGGCTTGTCCAGCTGATAACTTCCACCTCCTGTTTTGGACCTCTTGGTGTTTTACTCCAGCTTGAGTAGGTCTGTGTCTCCTCTCCCTGTGCTCATCTTAGCATCCACAGTAGTTGAGGCCAGGGTTGCATGGAGGTCTGCACCTGGGGTGTCCTCCCTAGGGCTCTCCCTTGTCTCCAGTGGTGCTCTGGGAAGTCTGTTCTGTTCCCCACAAAGAGACATAAGGGACAGGAGCTGCCTCACAAATGCTCACAGGAGGAGTGTCTGTGTGGTTGAGGGGGAGCATGAGGGAAAGGGGAGACAGCCCTCTTAAAGGCGCAGGTCTTTTCATCTTTTAGATGAACACCCTCCCCTCCACAACTGAACCCTGCCATCTGAGGAAAAGGAGAAGGGCTGGGCTACTTTGTCCCTTTAAAACCTAGAACGCAGATCCCCGGCAACTTTGTCAATCTCTTTAGAGGACGTTCCAGTGTGCAATGTACATGACTGATTAAACTTGAGTTCTGAAATAGAGACTCAGTCAACCTTTAAAAATGCATTTTCAGCTACGAAACAATGAATTAAATTAGCTCAGTTATAATTGAAAACATCCTTCAAAGAGCCACTGAAAGTCAGCAGCATTAAATTGCACTGTACTTTGCCTTCATCCTATTAGATGTTTGTGACCATTACCATTTACATAATGCAGCATTAATAGCTTCATTGTTGAGGCAATCAAGTGGCACGTTAAGAATGCCTGTCTTTTAACGCTTGAACTGCTATATTGTTACAAAGCCGGAGAGCCCTTGTGATCAAGGACACAATGATCACAAAAAGCGTAGAGGCATGACTTCCATGTTCAAGGTGCTGTAGGAATAGTGACTGTCTTCATTAGTCTGGTGTATCTGTGCAGGTGAGGAGATGGGGCTGACAGGTGGGGTAATAAGCATCTTAATGGGCTTTCCATTACCAGTGGAGGGCGCTGGCTCGCTCCCTTCTGCACCAAGTCAGGCCCAGACAGCTGTAGCATCGCCCTGTTAAGCCCAGTCTCCTGGTCGACAGGTGGATTTGTTTTTGTGTGTGACTGACAGATGGGAGAATAGGTAAAGACAGCCCACTGAGGCTGAACCTATGAGGCTGAAAGAGAGGCAGGCAGACCTTACTACGCTCTGCTCAGTATATCCCATGGTGCACAGTCGTACACAGACAGTATAAACTCACTGTGGCTCAGCTCAGTCCTTACTGTGAGGCTAATTCACAGTGGCATGTGTATTATATTGGATCCCTATGGTAATCAAGGAAAAAATAAGGAAGAGCCTCCACACCCGGAGCTCCAACTAGCACAGTGGGAACTGGACGTGGATGTCTTTTTATTAACAGAATTCGGAATCATCATTGAAGAATCAATAGATTGATTTGATCCATGGAATGATTAACTTCCTTTCTGTTTTTTCTAATCCGTATGCATGGGGTCGGAGAGCTATTTATCTCTGGAGCCATTCCAGACTCCGCAGGAGACTAGTGACAAATATCTGTCTTTTTTTGTAAGCTAAAAAGAAAACAGGAGAGAGGGAAGACGGGGGGGGGGAGGAGGAGGAGGAGGGGAGGGTCTGTAGCGCTCACCACCAAAGTGATCATTCTGTTGTTTGGGAGAAATTACCCTCATCAGTCATACAGAGATGCACAGCTGCCTAAGGGGATCTGGTAATGTTACTGCATAATAAACCGTGTTTGTGTGTGTGTGCGTGTGTTCAAAGTCGGAGCGAGTGGAGAAGAAAAGATATGCAAGAGGGCAGGGGGGGTTAAAGAAGTCTGATTTAACCACAGAGAGGTTAACATTGATGATGAAAACAGCTCTGTAATCATCCTTCCTTACTACGTGATGTTGGCACGTCATTTATTGCTTCTCTGTTTAATTTTAGGGACCTGTTTGCAGGCGGGATTGTGATAGCTAACGAAGATACAGGGCTTTTTGTGTCTCCGTCAAAGACGAAACCATTCCCCAGTTGGCTAAATAAAACCATCAGTGCTTTGCAGGAGTGCCATGTTTTGACCTTTTTGAGCGGCGCTTTTTTCCTTAAGTGGCTTCATTTAATGATGGGTGGAGGCAGCGGCGCTCACGCTTGGTCACTCACTCCTTCAAACCTCCTCCACAGAGCTGGCCTCCGCTCCTGTAGCTCTCCAAGCACTTACTTCTCACTTTATCTGACCTTGGCTGGCATCTGTAACAGTCTTGGCATTCTTTCCCTCGCGCTCACTTCCCTGTCTTCCTTCAACAACCACCTTCGGCTCTCACTTCTGCACACCACAATTTAAGTTAAGAAAAAAAACATTTATTCCCAAAGACTGTGACAAATAGTAGAGGTTGTGTCTTACTCCTTTCCCTCTTTGCTGTGTACTTCAGATGCCTGAAGTGGTTGTTGTTATGAATTGCAGGGTTGTCCCTTTGTTGTTTGTTGCAGCACTGCAGAGTCGAGTTGTAGAGGGGCTTGTGTGCTGTTGTCAGGGCTGCACATAAGCGCAGTGCCTCACTGTGACAGCCGGTCGCTCACTTTACGTTAACCGCAAGTGTTTTCACGGTCATCAACCAATGGTGGCCTGGAGGCTGTCATTTCGCTCCGTGTGGAGCTCGCCCGCGGCTTGGTTCTGCCCCACAAACTCACAGCCGGCCCTGGTGGGGGGACAGAGCAACACACACGCATGCATATGCACACACTTACAGACACGCACACGCCTACTGGATGGGCGCGCACACACACAGAAAAACTATATGCTCAGCATAAGGCAGGCTGTTGGAGCAATTACAGAAACATGGCAGAACACGATGAAGCAGGCCCCACTATCAGAAGGGAAATAGAGTGAGCAGAGGAAAAATGATGACGCCATTAATAACAGGGAGGCTCAGAGGCTCGGAGGGAGGTGGGGGTGGATGACCCTCTGTGTGATTTCACTGTGACAGCACTTTGAGGTGCAAATGGTTGTGTTTATATTACATTTTGGACGTTGAAATGGGCATGTTTCTTTCTGTCAAAGGCAAAAAAATAAATGTAAAATGACTACAGTGTACTGTACCAAATGATGCTTGAAGTGATGTTGTGCTGTCACTCGTGAATCCATTATTTTTGGTAAGTGACGGGTCGGACTTCCTCATTGTCATTCTTTAATTTTGCATCACTGTCTCAAGCCGGTTATACACATCTCGTCTCCTCCAGCTGCTGCTTTCCCCCTCAGCACTGCAATGCAGATGTGTCTCACACAGTGGCAGGAAACTTTCACTGAAGATGCTTGTGAAAGAGGAACATGAGAGAGAGAGAGAGAGAGAGGAGGGAAGGGCATGAAAGAGAAGGGGTGGGAATAAATGCCATACTACCAGAAGTGATGATAAGAAGAAGAAGAAAAAGTTTCTCGTATTTTTGGAAGCATATGGTAGACAAAAAATCAGACATGGCAACTCTTGATTTATGAGGCTTGTCAATGAAAGTGATGTCTTTAGCTTCATCCCCGAAACAGCTTTACAAAGCTAACCCACCGCCTCACTAATGTTTTGATGTGTTTGAAGTCCCACCAGGATTTAAAAGGGTTGCATTTTTTTCGTTCAACATTAAATTGAATTGGGTGGAGCTGAACCCTGTTGATCTGTGCTTTTAGGTGTATTATTGCACACAGTTTGATTAACTGTGCTCTCTCAAATTTAAATTGGCAGCAGCCGTTGATAATCACATTTTGTGTTTGGTGCTTCTGTTTTGTTTGGCCTCCGGCTAAAAGTTAATGGACTTTCTAGAACATTTTTGATCAATTACATCGAGACTTAATTTGCCATGTGGAAACAAATGCAAAAAAGTAAATGAATGCCTCTGAGCAAGTATTCATTAATTCTGTGCCTTTCAATTTTGGAACGTAATGCTACTTACTGTATATTCGTACACAAACAAATAGAAGTGTGTCAGAACAAGAAGAATGGCATATCTGAATACATAACCCCTTCTAATTCTTTTATTTAAATATATGTGTTTGACCTTCCAGGCAGCGATTTGCTTTCTTCCTTGTCTGCCTTCTCTCCTTGAACACATAGTCAGTATTCTTTCTCAGAGAAATTCTGAATTTAAGGTTTTGTACCATTGTAAACATCAGCTGCATTTGCAGATGGTATTTTATTCTTTTTTTCTTTTCTTTCTGGCAGAGTCAGCTTTTCCTTGTGTTATTCAAATTGGCTACACACCCTCAAGGGATTTAAAGTAAACAATGCATGCATGTACCCCAATGTTACTGCCCATCATTTTATCTCATTGATAGAAGCCTCCCTGTTTATGGTTTACTCTGCTACAGCCTTATCAGAGTTGTATTTGTTAATGCAAACTGAACATTTTCCAATGCTGCATCATTTAAATGAGTCCTTGAGGTTAGTGGTTCTTTGCTGCTGTTCACTCAAACTCGATCTACACAACAATGTATGGACATTTTTAAATATTGCAAAGGAGGAATGGTACAAGAGGAAACAGCCACAGTGCATTGCAGCTGACAGACTTTTACTGCAGTTTGTGCAAAACAGCACACCTCCAACATGTTATCAAGTTAAACACTGCCTTCCGGAAATACTCAAGTAAAATAGGCTATAAGTACCTCAAATTGTATTTAGGTACAGTACTTGAGTAGCCTAAATATACTTGGTTACACTCTACCACTGCCAGAGAAAAAAAAATCACTTGATTGATGCATTTAACTTTAAAATGTACAAAAGCCCTTGAGGGTCCAAGGTCCACCCACCATAGTCTCTCAAAATCATGTGGGAAACACTGCACATTTTATCTGAAGTGTGCCATGCAGTGTGGGACTTCTACCGGTCTGATCTTGGTTTCAACCCCTCAAAGTCTTGGTCTAACGTCTTTGAACAGCAGGAGCCGAGCCAACACCAATTTCCCTCTGATCAGGTGCTTTTGTTGGAAAGCTCCAAAAACTATGAAGCGAGTGGAAAATCACGGCTAAAGCATAGGGTGTGTGTATATATATATATATTTATTAAAGTGGTATGATGTCGAAGCTGAAATGGAAGACTAGAAAATTAATGAGTGATTGAATTGTCAAATTAGGTGACAGAAAATCAGTTTTGGGATACAATAATAGCCCCCCTAAGTATATTCCTATAGATGTGTGTATGTATATTTATGTGTGTGTGTATGGCAAATGCATGACCATAACTGTAAAGCCGTGACGTGTGATGGAGTCCAGACGTGTCTTTTTGTGTCTCGTGGCTGCTTGTTGCCAAGGTTTCAATTGGGCAAATGCAGAGCCTGCACACAGGAGTCCAGTTTGAGCCAAGTGCATATGTTCTCCAGCCAATACAACATTGACCATCTAGAAGTCTGTAGACATGGTGCGTCTGCAATTGTTTACAGACAGCCCTCCATTACTAATCATACCTTTTTAAAACAATAATGTTTATTATGTGATATAGATAAATAGCTAGGTATATTTTTACAGTAATAAATGAAGAGGCCTTCATGACTTTGGAGGGGCTTTTATTATTGTATCCCAAAACAGATTTTCTGTAGCCTAATTTGACTATTCAACGACTCGTATTAATTTTCTAGTCTTCCATTTCTGCTTCGACATCATACCATTGCAGCTTTGGATTTTACTTTTCCTCAAACCAGTTTATTGACCAATTTATATCTTCCTCCTTTGGGTCCCAAACCAGCCTTTTAACAACACTGCACTGGATCAGTGGCTTCTGTACAACAAAATGAGACAAAGTAGGCTGTGGCTCTTTGTTCCCCCTAGTCTCTCATAAACACCTTCCTGTCACTGAGTTTCCAGATGGCCACGCACCTCTGTATCCCACAGTTCATAGCTCTAAACTTCCTAGCGCACACATTTGCATTGGGTCACTGCTCACTCCGACACGCTAGACGAAGAGGAGCACTAATCCTACCCAGCATGCCTCCCTGGAAATGCTCTCTATGCAAATGTTTATTTTTTTATTTTTTTTGGATCCACTGCGAGAGTGGTTTGGTTGCAAGCATGTGCATCCAGCGGGGGTTCTGTAACAGACGGGTGGCTATGGCTCGGTAGGTGTGGCTCTTTTGGCAAGTGACCTCCTTGACAGACTTGGTTCAGGTTTCCTGGCTGGGGAGCGGTTGTTAGAAAACACAGCAGTGAACTTTAAAAGATCCGTTCACAGGTCCACACCAGATTTATCCTGTATTTAATTGCATCGGAGAGCAATCACTCTCTGCCCTACAAATCCTTGGTAAAGCTGCGCTTTACAATAGAGCCATAATTGCAGGAGTTTAATTGCCTGCCAATGCCCTGCTCCCACTGCCTGCTTGCATTGAAGAGCCCAATAATTAGAAACAGGGAGAAATTAGGTGGCAATTTTGTCTTGGCAATTATCATAATGCAAAAGAAGTGCCATTAGTATTGTTAGCCCCACAGTACATAATCCTTTGAAACTGTCAAGTCCCTCTCTTGGCTGCTGGGTACAACAACTCTTGATTTCCCTGTAGCCTTTGCACTCCCTCAGTCACTACTTTAGTCATCAGCTATCCAGGCCAGCCAGCACACAGAGTCAAACTAGCAGACTGAACACATCCATGCCCGGAGTGCTGGGAGGATTATAAGCTACAGCATTAGCAGTCTGTGTTTCCTTTAAAGGTATATAAATGGGGTGTTAATCCTCTTCCACCATGTCAACCATGAAATTGTGTTTGATATAACAGAAAAAATGAATGCAGTTGACATATATTGTATTTGTACGGCATTTACGTACCATTTTGTTTGACTCCCAAGTTGGATTTCTTCCTGTTTTTTAAATTATACATAGTAGTTATAACATTTTGACAAGAGCAGACTGCTGGCAAGTCATTGTTACTCTGAAATTAGATATAAGACCTGCATAACAAATGTGTGATACTTTATGTTTGGTGTAGATTGAGACAGCAAACATTTGACACAAAACAAGGTTTTTCCTCTTCACCATGTCTCTAATCTTTTCCTAAAGCCAAACAGAATGTGTTTATTTGCTCGGGCCTTACACTTTAACCCACTAATTTCTATGATACAGAAAAAATGATGATTGTAATTCAATACTAATTTTTCCTCTTTAATATCTAACAAGTTGTCTAAAACCATGATCCATGAATTACTCAATACTTAAATCCCTTGAGTAGTAAATACATAGTTTACAACATGGTAACTTTTGCAAATGTGCTGCTCCCTTTTGTCAGACTTTGGACATCTTTGTAAAGTCACCTCGGCACATTTCAAGTGTTTTGGTCGCAATTCTCTAACTTGGTTGTACAGAGGGGTACAGCCATTTGTAGCAAGGCTACAGATGTTTTGTTAAGTGTCAAACTGTATCTTGCTGTTAATACACGAAAGAGGTGGGGAAAAGGATGGTGAAGGTCATGTAGCATAATCCCTTCCACATTCCAGCTGGTAATGGCATTAGCTCTGCTGTCTGGAGAGAGTTTCTCATCTTCCTTCATTACTTCAAACTCTGTTTGTTGCTCTGGGACTATTTTTCCACTTGTGTTGTATAACGTTTTGTCATATTCATCAGTATCTTGATATAGAGGGTCTTGACCTCACAGGTGGCATAGCGAACTCACTGCACTTGCTATGAATGGATAGAACTGCAATACAAGGAAGAAAACCATCACATTTCTTTAAAAAAGTACTACACATTGGTCTGTGAGCATTGGAATGTACAGTAGCCAGAAACTGAGGAACTAAATCTGGAACCTTTTGTTCTATAGGTTCCAAGTATAAACTAGGCACTAGGCACAATTCTGTTGTCTGAAGTCACCATGTTTATTCGTTTGGGTATAATGAAAAAACCCAGCCCAACATGAGTATCTTGGCACCGAAACTGTGATGATTTTGTGCAAATTTGTTATTCTTTCTGTTCTGAAGAATTCTGGCTCGAAGTCAGTTTCTGAACAAAAAAACTGGACGCATATACACTATATCCAGTTTTTATTCGGTATACTGAGTTAAAACTAATGCGGTCTTATACAGCAGTGTCCGCCCCATTTATATCAATGAGGGCAGGCTAAATATAACAAACACCTCTCTTCATAATGCAACAGCACCACAAACTGCAGCCTCCCAAAAGATAAAAAAAAAACGGAATATTATAACCCTCATGAGTCATGAAGGTAGGATTTATTGCAGGACTGCTGTATTAGACTGCATCAGTTTTAGCTAGGTGTATCTAATAAACTGTCAACTGAGTGTAGACGCTTGTCCATTTCTAAAGCAGGATTTGTCTGCCTAGTCAAAATCACAAGGACTTCAAAGAATACTCTGGATGTCTGTGGGACAAATCTGCCAAAAATAATCTGATATATTTTATTTTATTTTTATATTCCATTCAGAATACTATGCTGGGTTAGTTCGTGTTACACAGCCTTTCAGAGAGCATCACTTCACACTGCTTCTGTTCTCTTTAGCCTTCGGCAGTTTGTAAAAACTTCTGCCTGGATTCTTTCACAATCTGTTTGTGCAGTCCATTGCAAAATGGCTTTGTACCATTTTAGCAATTTTCTTCATGTTGAATGCATGATAGCAGATGCTGACTGTTGTGTTTGCCACCCACGGGGGAAGTGACCCTGGTGACTACACATCATGTGCAAAGCCTCCATTGCATACTTTGGATTCTTTTTCTTTTTGTGGCATATAATATCATCACACAGATGACTTTATCACGGCAGGCAGCTGGTGTGACACCTCAATGTACGAGAATAGTTTGTGTTGGATTTTATTTTATCTGATATCTGATGGGATTTCTCTTGTGACAAATACTGTTTATCAGAGTCAGTAGAACATAAGTCATTTATAAATAAGAAAAAATAAGTGATAATAGCTAAGAAGTTCCATTTAATTTGATCCACATGTATAAAGGGTCCAACTTATATTTGAACCCAACACTGGGGACACAGTGACGCAGAGAAGAGGATGCACGTGAGCTGTTTGTCTCCTGAGCGAACTGTGTTGTATGAGGCAGGGTGTTATCTCTGGGTGGAAAACAAGAGGCGCTAATACACGCCTGAATAATGAAGAGAAAATTACTTTGGGAATCAGGAAGTCCTTCACCTTTTTAATGTTGAACAACTCTCAGTGGCTCTCAAGCAATCAAGCAATGGGATTTACAAAAGATTTTAATTTGGATGCATGATCCAAACTCCTCACAGACCAAAAAGCAGACAATTGCCCTGACAGAAGATATGCACTGATAAGTTTGAAGGTCAACAAGCTGCTGCAGTGGAGATATCAGCAGCTGGTCTGTACCACGTGCAGTCAGACACGGTAAAATACAGACACTTAATGTATATGTGCAGATTAGAGGTTGATCAGGTGGCATAAACACTATCAAACACTAAAACCGAGTGTACAATTACTCCTCATCAAAGTTTACGACCGGTAAAATGCTTCTCTTTCATCACACATTTGAAAGTCGCATGGAGCACAGCTTATACTTTCCAAACGCCACAAAGGAGAAGAGCTAATGAGGCCCTATGTAGAGAATAAAAGGGGGATTAATGAACAACACGGTTTGAAGCCTCGGCAGCCCTCGCCCAAACCCTTTACAGTGTATGCATATGCTAGGTGAGAATATTCCGGCTTTCACACGTTGCCACAGTATTGAATGGTCTGTGCCGCGCTTGGAGGAGCATTCTGCTGATGGAATCAAAACCCCTTTCACAGATTCAAATGAGGTGCACTCAGCTGTGATTGGTATTGGAAAAGCATTTGTCGGAACAGAGGCTCACAGAAGGCTTCTTAAATACAAGGCAATCACAGTGTCTAACGCGGAGACGAGGCGAGAGGTGTGCCCGGACTGCAGAGTGGAAAACAGGACAAAGGATTATGATGGTAATAAGCAGTAAACCAAAACAAAGTCATCCCCTGATCCCTCATTCTCGCTCTCTCTGTCTCTCCCTATCTCTCTCACCCCTAAATCCTCTCTCACCCCCCCCCCCCCCCCCCCCCCCCCCTTCTCTCTGCATCACACGCACCACATATTGACAGGGCCCGTTTTTTCACAGTGCCTGAGCTACAATTTAAAACTCATTTCTCATTATTTGCGGTGAATCCCTACACACACAATTTCTAATCTGTCATGGCCATGATGGCTCCTGGCAGAGGCAGGCGCTCTTTATGCAGATGCCCGACTGTACACCTATATGCAATGTCAACTCTTGCACACCCGGCTGGCCTTATTTTATTACAGGCGTCAGCAAATCTGCATGCTGTCAACTGTGAACCTTTTGTGCTAACGTCTTTTTTTTTTTTTTTTTCCTTTAGCTGAGCTTGTGATGTACGGACTGAAGGCATTTCTACACCCCAGTGATAATGTGCAAGTGTAGATCAGAAACAGTTTCCAGCTCACAAGCTTGAAGAGATACCCTACTCTGACAGAGCTGAGATACAGAATGTGCAGGCTTGGGCCACTAAGGATAAAGTGAAGGTGGATGAGCTCTGGTGGCTGGGGTGGGAGGGGGTTTACAAACCCTTTAATTTGCCCTGTTTAATGAAAGGTTGTCGGGGCTTCGCTATATCCCAAAGTAGCTTCCCTCCTACTTTTCCACATATCTTTGACAGACACTAGAAGTGTGTGTGTTTGTGTGTGTGTGGTGGTGGTGGTGGGGGGGGGGGGGGGGGGGGGGCACAGGCGACAGAAGCAGCCATTATTATGCCAGCAAGAACGGGTTGGCAGCAGAGGAAAGAGAAGAAAAGAGGGGAGAAGATTGTGTCTGAAATTGTCCAAGTGTGGCAGTAGTGGTCCTCAGTCACTTTATCAGTGCCACAGTAACGCTTTTTCCTTCCATCTATATGCCCAGCGACTAGTCTTCCCCTCTCTCAGAGCAGGAAAAACACTCGCTCGCTCACCATGGATGGCTCAACACAACCCCCCCCCCCCCCCCCCATCCAACTCACGCTACGCACTCAACATTGCTCTTTGTCTAAATGCTATTCTTTGTATGTTTTTTTTTCTTTCCATCGCTCAATCAGATCATATTTGTAGAAGCGCAGAGCATTGAAACATTATCACACTTCACCTCCTCTGAACATTTCTATCTGTTCACTTAGCACCAGGGTTGGTTGTAAATACCACACTATGTCTTGTTACCTACGGGATTGCTGAGGCAATTAGTTTTATTTTGTACACACAAAGTATGACAAAACAAATTGCAACATTTGGCCCAGACTTTCTATTTCTAAATTATATCGGACCCTTTTTTCATGTTTCAGATGACACTTCCTCCATGCTGAACGTCTGACATTTTCAGGGTGTTTGACTATTTGCTCTGCCCTAAAAATTGAATTAATGGTTTAGAATGCATATTGTGAGCAGATATGATCAATAGATCTCATATGATGCTGTATTTGTTTCTATCTGAATGCATTTGAACAACAAGGCAATATCAAGCCATTGATACACTGCATGGTAAAAAGGCCTGTCAGAAATAGGACATAAGATTAATGTTATGAATGCGCATCAGATTATTTAAAACATGTTTTTCTTTTTTATCTCTGTGGTTATCCTTGTGCCTCTCGTTTCTGTTCCTCCTCTCCATCATTCTCAGTTTATCCCAATACTTAACTGATAGATAAAGTAAAAGAAAACAATTGAAAACCATGTCAACAGTGGCTGTCTCCAGTATCTGTGATACATTCAGGCACACACCTCACTGCCCCTTCAAACTTGTATGGCATAGCAAACTGTTCCCTGTATCTCTATGGAATTGGGAAGCATGATAGAAAACATTGTATGGAATACTGCAGGGAATCGTCCCCTTAAACAGAAACTCAAATAAAAAAAATCCAGAAAGCACTTTTCTTATCACATGCCACAAATAGAATATATGACATAGAAATGTATGCAATGCAGCCCATACATTTCCAGAGGGAAGTACCAAAATGTGGGAATGAATAAATCAGAACAATTTATGAACATTGGTGCTTCCAGTTCACTGCAATCTACACTGCATGTATTCACCTCAACCACATCACTAAGGAGCATTCAGCATACTCGGTCAACCCATTCCGACGTCTAGTTATCAATATAAATAGACTGCATTGATATCCTTGAGGATTATGATGATGATGATGAGGTTGTTCAGTTGAGTTTGATGTAAATCAGTTTACATTCTATACATGCACATTTTGGGTTTTGTATGTCGGCTCTATTACATGTCAAAACCATTGTGTGACATGTTGTGTCACAATTTCCTTGTCTTTCCTCTCTCTCAGTATTATGTCCAAATCGTAATTTTCTGGCAAATACCTTCTTTAATGTAAACATTAGTCACCAAACTGATTTTCAGAAGTCAGACTTCTTCAAAAACTTTTGTTATGATTAAATTACACTTGATATTGGCATAATGATCATGGAGGGCTAGAATAGAGTAGGCACAGCAGCAGTGCTGTATGCACATTTATACCATCATGCTGCACAGGCGTAGATGCTTGGTCAGACATGGAGATGAAATAAACCAGCAATCTGTGGATCACAGATGACGAGATGGGTGCCCTTTGTGTCTTCTGAAGACGGAAATAGCTGAGCTATGAGAAAGTTCAGAGTCTGAAGAATGAATCTGCGGCTGTCATCATAAGAGCAAAGAGGGCAAAGTAAAAGATAGGTCAGCAGGCAGATGTGTTCAGTCTGTGTGAGAGGGGGGCCGAAGAGGCAGCTGGACAGTGAACGGAATAATGTTAAAAAGGATTTGTGTGGTTAGTATTGCAGTACTGCAACCTCAGTCGGGGGAGGCGTGGAGGGGGAAACCTGAGGCAAACATACTGCGTCAAGTAAAATGGACAGGTTATTGTAGTTTTTGTAATTTCACCTGCTGATTTTTTCCATTAACCAAGACGATCAGCAGCAGAAGCTGTGACACTCACGGAGGCAATATGCGCCAAAAATAGCACTGATCCTCAAAGTCATAACTCAGCTAAATCTGTACACAAAGACATAATACGCATTTCTTTTAAATCAGTGTGACTTGCACTTTCTTGGGATGTTATCGATCTGATGTCCATCACAAATAAATGTCCTTAAATCTTCTTAGAAATGGTAGAAAAATAGACAAATAGAAATTTACTGAAAATCGTCACATTTCAGTTTTCTTCAGTGTTAAAGAAATCTATTCACAGTTGTCTGTGCATCAATGGAAACATATAACTTCTAACAGCTAATTTGACTTTCAATGGCGCTAATTTACCAAAACATAAACAAATATAGACTAAACAAACGGGGTGGAAGTTATAGCCCACAGCGTAAGTAACTTGAATCCATAGCAACATTATGCTTTCCCCCAAGCATCATGGGAACTGTAGTTCCAAAACTTAGTAACTTTGAAAATCCCTGGTCTATTCAAATGTGCAACTCCATACATACAACTCTAATCAGTGTGTAATAATATAGATCCTATTACAGGTATATTCTGAGGCTCACTCTGTTTTGATAATGGATGTTCAACTGTGACACCACCATAGTATAACATATCAATTAGGACTGTGAATTTTTTTAAATCCTTTTCTCTCAGTGGTTATAGCATTAATGGACAGGCATGGTCCACACAATAGTAGTAAAACAATTGTAGTAAATATTCCCTTTCATATGTTGTGCACAATTACATAAATAGACCAATTTGGTGTGGTATGTATGTATGTATGTATGTATGTATGTATGTATGTATGTATGTATGTATGTATGTATGTATGTATGTATGTATGTATGTATGTATGTATGTATGTATGTATGTATGTATGTATGTGCATCTTAGAGCACGATTTCAATATCAGACGGCAGTTGAACTACTGCATGAAAGTTTAAAATATAATTGTACTTCTTGAATTGAAACTGAATCATTTGTGAGTAGCAGTTTTAAACATCCAAACAACACATACTTTTAAAAGTGCAGTGATGTTTCACAAACAATCTAGTCGACTACAGTAACTAGTTTGTCGTTGTTGAACACAGCAGCACATCAAAACAAGCTCAACTGAGAATGTGATGAGCTTGGGTGGATAATTGATCAGGCTGAAATTACCAATGGATTTCTGCAGAGTTTACGCCTGAAAATCTTTTGTGCTCCAGGTCATCTATTGGGAATCATAGCGGTATGTAATACAGTGAAATGGGCACAGAACACAGTGTTAATAATCTGTTTACACTTCAATCCCCTTTCCATTGATTTCCATTCTCACCATGCACTACCCGACAGGCACCACCTCCCCCGTGGGACTTCAGCTATAGTCTGAGAAGGAGCACAGACGTTTCAAATAAAACACAACTTATCACAGTTATATACATTTTACATTTTTTATTTATTGTTTTTGTCTTTGTTCGTAGTGAGCTATTTTCAATATTGAGTAAATTACTTATTTTTTTGCACAATTCAAACAATGAAATTTAAAATAAACATAACAGAGATAAATGAATATCACTTTGACTTTTGTTTTCTTTGTTGAAAAACATTATGCTTGAGTCTTGGTTGAGTCGTAAAACATAGCCTCTATAAAGAAAGGTCAAAGCTTAGAAGGCCAGGGCAACATATTTCAGCAGATGGAGGTTAACAGTAGGTACCTGTGAATGTGTATATGCTTTATTCCAATTAATAGTTTATACTATCTTAGGGCTGAAGGATTTGAGGAAAATATAGGATTACAATTTTTCTGAACAATATTGTAATTATTATTTTATGTTAATTAAACCACATGCCTGTGTTTGTGGTCTACATAGTTTTGAGGGCAATATGTTTGTGCGGTACCAAGCATTGTCAAACATGGATTTTGTTTTTGTAAAAATAATCTGATAAAAGAAAAATGATTTTCTTAAGGTCTTAGTTCTAAGTAAATTAGATTTTTGTATAAAAGACGATACCTATTTAGTTCACCTCTCTCAAGATATTACACAAGTGGTGCTAAACAGAATTCAATAATCTCCAAATATGATCATGACTTTTCGAAGTGGCGATGTATTTATTATTAGTTCGTAGAGCAGCAGCATAATGACTGCCAACATTTGATCCTGCTGACAGCTCTGAACTGCCTCATAGACTGACGGGACAAACGGCTTCACAGCCTGAGCTGCAAAAGCTACAATTTACAGCTTTTAATGTGATGAGCTTAAAACAATAATATGATTTTGCTAGAATAAAATTGACGGGAGATCTCGTAAACTCTATTCAAAAACTGTCTGTCAGTTATGCTCGACCTGCTGCCTGAAATGTACATGAGGCGCTGAGGATAATTCATGTAGATATAGAATCGCCACTGTGTTGGTCTTTTTTGAAAAACAAAAATGCTGCATTTTTGTTTTTCAAATATCAAAATTATACAGATTGTTGTATCTTCTTCGACAAAACCATCTTTGGCCAAGCCTAAATAGTGCAGAGACGGTTATGAACCAGGCAACAGCCAAGACTTTCTTTTTTGTTTTTTCACCAACTATCAAAATAAACTGCAGCAGAATAAATTGAGTTAGTTTTGATTAAATCACAGCTCAAGTGATTTGCAAATTTTCATTTCAATTTTGATATGAAAATGATTACTCCTATTATTCTTAATCAAGCCCTTCTTTATCATATTACCCATTGCTGCTAATATTTGATGCATGATCGTTTCCCCCCCCCCCTGCATATATACCGTACATATTCTTAAATTGTCTAGTATCCACTCCACTTATGGCTGCTGTGTGGTGTGTGTGTGTGTGTGTGTGTGTGTGTGTGTGTGTGTGTGTGTGTGTGTGTGTGTGTGTGTGTGTGTGTGTGTGTGTGTGTGTGTGTGTGTGTGTGTGTGTGTGTGTGTGTGTGTGTCTGTGTGCACTGTACCTTCTGCCATTCACCTGCAACTTCTTTCATCCGTGTGTGTGTGTGTGTGTGTGTGTGCGTGTCTCACTGTAGCTCTGTCTGCCTTTTTAAAGAGGCTGTGAATGATCTTATTTAGTGTGTGCTGATTGCTGCTTTAACCTGGCGGCCACGCTGGCTGCTGCTGCATTAATAATCGCAGGGAGGCAGGAGAGCTGGCGAGGCCCGCACCTTGTTCACCGCTCGCTCACTCGCTATCTCCACAGCACCAAGGAAAGAGCCAGCAAACAGCAGGGGAAGTGTGGCGGAAAATTACAGTCTTCACATGCCAGCCAGGAAGGCTGCTGCTGCTCGGTGGGGGCCAGTGCTGTGTGAAGAAGACAGAGGAATTGGGAGGACGTTTCAGTGTATAATGTCTGTGTGGAGGCAAAGGGGCTGTGTGTGTGTGTGTGTGTGTGTGTGTGTGTTTCTCTTCTTTTGCTAGTCTCTATGTTTGAGCTAAAGATATTACACTTTTGGCCTCTCTTAATGAAGGGGCTAGTTTGAGATCAGGCTTCTGGTTTGAATCAAGATTCGGTTTAGTTTATATTCAGGCTTGGGTTTAAGTTTATTTTAACAATTAAGAGACAGAATAAGAATGAATGCGTGTGTGCATTGGTGTTCGTGTTGTGCCTCTTCCAAACAGATTTTGTATGCTCTGGTTTCCCCCCACAGTCCAGATACATGCAGGTTAGGGAAAGTGAAAACTCTAAATTGGCCGTATGTGTGAATTTGAGTGCGGATGCGGTTGTCTGTTTATGCGTGTTTGCCCTGCGAGAAACGACCCGTCCAGGGTGCACCCGGCCTTTCGTCCTGTGCATGCTTGGTTATGCTCCAGCCCATATGACCCTGCATGTGCATGGGTGTGCATGTACTCATATGTGGCATAAGGAGTGGAAAGAGGGGGAAAAAAGCAGAACATGGCAACAAAGCGGTCCACCATCAGACCTCCTTTATGTCAATATTAACTGGACGGGAGGAAACCGATGCCCTTTTTAAGCGTGGCCAACAATTCCCTCTTTCAGTCCAGTCGACATTTTGATTGGTTGTGTGAAGATTAAAGCTTCCCACTCTCTGCCAGGCAGAACAGTATAATTGATATTTCAGCTCTCGGCAAAGTTGCTCTCGCAGGCCAGTGGCTGTTTCAGCAGAAAATTAATGTTAGCACAGCTTGGCGGCAGAACGGTCGGCATGTTTCAGGAAATATACTTTGAGTTGGTTCTCTCTGGTCCACTGGTTTCTGCTGCAACTCTCTGTGTGTGAAATGAACATCCTGTGTCAGAAGAAATGCATGCACTGTTGTTCCACACACACACACACACAGAGAAACAGGTATTTTACCACAAATGTGTGCTAATAGCAACAAAACTTAGGAAGGTTTACTGCTATATCAGAAAATGTAAATATTTTCCTTGTATAATTCTCTTTTGCAGCAAAATGTTGCGATACAATTTATGGTGTCAAGAACACTTGAAAAAGGAATACAACAAGAGTCTGAGGAGGATTTTATCTGTCCCAGTGCTCCTCAGTAATATCAAGTTGCTCAACATGAAGAGCATCTCTTGTCTACTTCATTAACACATGTATCATGCAGCCAGTCTGAAGAACATAAAAATCGACCTAGCATGAAACAACGCTGTAGTCCTCGTTCCGATTGCACCCTCATGGTGCACTTGTCCTGAATGGGCCATTTAAGTGGACACAGGGGATTAGGCAGATGATGGCAGCAGAGGTCCTCATATTGGTGCAGTGTGACTCGGACCACATTAACGGGACATTAGTCTCATTTCCATTCCGACGGCGTGCGCTTTCACACAACACTGGAGAGTGCGACCAAAATCATTGTGACCCTCACGCTCCAGCCTTTCATTTCCTGTCGCCATTCAAACCTCCCTTATCTCTCTCTCTCTCTGTTCTCCCGTTTTCCTTTGCCCTTTCTCGGCTCTCTGTCCCCCCCCCCCCCCCCCCCCCCGTCCTTGCTCCCGCACACCCCATTCTCTCCCTTCCGTCTCCTCTTTTTCTTTCTTTGCTTCTTGTTCCACATCAGCGGATGGGTGAAGCCTCTCCCCGCCACGCTTGGCCGCACTCTCCTTAATTACCATGTATTCTTCTTCAGCTAATAAAAAATGCTGATGAAACCGATTACATGGCAGCAGGGCTTTGTACGGAGTTGGATTTAGGGACGGATGGAGGGTGGGAGAAGAATAGAGGAAGAGAGGGACGTTCAAAAAGAGAGATAAAAGGAGAGAGAAACGGTGCGGGCGTAGTGACAAAAAAAGCTCTACACGAAGGGGTTGTGAGAGATGGGGAAAAGGAGGAAGGGAGGAAAGAAAGACGGAGGCAAAAAGGAATGGAAACGATGGATGGAAATGGGGGAAAATGGTTTGGGCAGTAACCCGTTTGTTGTCTTTGTTGTTGTTTGGGTCAGAGATGCTTTAGGCCCTGAGGGAACTTCCTCATCTTATCACAGTGAGCAGACGGCTGGCACATCTTTCTCATTACTAGCCTCTCAGTTATAGATTACTCCTGCCTTACTCCTCTCCCCCAGCCACAGGCAGTCTCTGTTACAGTCTACAGAGCTACGCTTGCACCAAACGCAGTTTGAACTGCTGAATATAGACTTTGCCTTTTTCTTTCCCTTTCATGAGCATTAAGTCACTCTGTCTGTCCATGTAATTGTAGTTTCAACTGCAACCAACTGTGGCTTAGAGGAGAAAATGAATTAGGGCTTCTTGCTTGATTGAAAAGCCTTCTGAGAGGAGCTGGTAGCTGCTTCATGATACACTCTTTCTCTTTGCATTATATTGTGTCCCTGCTCAGCTGGATGAAGTAGTGCTTGTTTAGTTTCAAACTCCATGTCTTTCACTTACGTTTTAAGGCTTTTATTTTCAACAAATGCAAAAAAAATGTGCAGAGAAAGCTCTCACTCTTGCAGAAATGTGTCTGTTCTAGCAGTTGAGATACAGAGAACTTGGTAAATGTGATTTAAAACGAGTGAACATAATTTCTATTTTTGCACTATTTTAGGATTGTGTTTTCATAATTAAACATTTGCTGCTTCAACAAAGTGACCCCTAATGTTAAAATAGTCTTTGTGCTCAAATAATGACACCATTTCTTTGAAAAATTCTGACGCCTTCTGATCAGCGGGTCGTTTGGTTGCACGATATGCTCTTGTCTGACCAAATTCTTATGGTCATGCAATCACTGGTGTTACTTCAATAAGAACGCTTCTTAATCCATTAGCTTTGGGGGCGGGAGGGATAGGTGTTAGAGAGAGTGAGAGAATTCATGTCTTCAGTGAAGAGCAGCGTTTGGAACAATTTGTCTGTTTAAGTAGCTGCGATCTTCCAGCTGCTGTGGGTAAGGGAGAAAGAAAGCACACTTGACAGTAGTAGGGAAGTCAAAACTGGCAAAAATGATTTTCGAAAATGTTCTCTTAAAAAACAAATTCGAACTAATGTAGAGTATGAAGTATGTCGAGTGGGTGCGAGCCAGACAGCGGTAGTGCTGCTTTTTTTCACAATCGAATATTAATTTACATATTCAAATATCTTATTTTTAAATTAGAAATTTAGAGTATTCGTTGACATCCCTACAGTGTAGCTGCTCCGGGGAAGTACCTCAGAGAGCGCGGCAGTCCTCAGTCCTACTACTACTATGATGCTTATAGTTTGTAGTTTCCTGGTCGGGTTGGATTCGTGACGTTAATTAATGCTTAATTTTGCAGGTTGGGTGGTGCCGATTGGCTTTCACAAAGCTTCTGCTGTGGGTGCTGGTATTAAAACCAGCACATCACTACTTGATTGGCTTTGAGTTTGAACATATCTGAACTGGCATATTTCAATATTTTTGCCTGATAAAAAGCCTAATTGTTTTGTCTACAATTTAACTGCTGAAGCATCCACTCGCCACAGCTTCTCTGACTTATTATACATTTGTAAATATGGACATGTGCATGCTGGCGGGCTTTGAGTCTACTGTTTTCATTTAGGTATACAAGAATAAAAAATAGCTTTTTTATATATATATTACAGCTTTAGGTTACCAGGTAGGGTGAAACCATAGATAACATCCAGACTATTTAATATATATAATCTGTGGGGATAAAACCCTGTTCCTAATCAACGTTAGAGAACATGTACTAAGACCTTTGCACCCACTGCGAGTGCAATTTACTGTATGCATATCTACATCCATTAGCAGTAGAAAAGTGCTACACAACAACCGTTGATGCACACAAATGCTTTGGAACAAGCTGTGCCATTACTGGTTCGTTGTCCTATTTCATGACCCTCTTTCAATGAATACGGAAGCCCTGTGAGGCATCCTCCACATTTACATGGTAATGTTTGCAATTTGTAAACATAAATTGAAAATGTCAGGAGCTCAATAGCTAAATGGAGATAAGTAAACACATTATTAAAACGCCGTGGCCACTTAAAGTCGGACACCCATTCCATACAAAAGCCGAGAATTATTAGGAGGAGCAGAAGGATGAGGAGGAGGAAAGAGACAAAGAGGAATAAGAAAAAGAAAAAGAGGGCAGGGGCGCTTTAATTCGCACAGCACGTACTTGCCGAGGGGGTGAGACGATTAGGTTTGTGATGAGAGGCAGCAGTGTGACGGAGAGGGCATGGGGGGTGTCAGGATGAGCGAGGATGAGGGAGATGAGAAAGAGAGAGAAGTATTCTCTTGCTGTGCTTTCAGAATCCTGCACATGTTTAGATACATACACGTGCACTTAAATCAACTTGTGCATGGTCATGCCCACACGCAATCACTGAAAATGTACCCATATGGACATATTGTTCACACTTCTATCACTTTCTGTCTCTCTTTCTCACACAAACACACAAACACACACACAGTCAGCGGAGAAGAGGAGTCAATGCAGTTGCCACCTGGTTCCCCTCTCTGCACACACATTCATCACTCAGTCGTGGGCCTGACAGAACCCTTTGCCCCACAGGCCATGGGTACACACACACATACACAAACATACACACACCTTTACTCTTTAACACACATGCACAGACAAGAGAGGTAGAATCAGGAGACATCAGCACTACCATCAAGCAATAAAGCTGCCCACAGGCCAGAGAGCTGCACATAAACACACTAATGCTGTTGCTCACTGTCAATGAAACATTTTCCAAGATGCCATAGCATTTTCAGATTAATCACTTAACTGCAAGTGCGGAATGCTATCGTGAATATCCAATAGGTATACAGAAAAGTTTGCGACTTGATGGAATAGTTCTACACTTTTACTCTTTGTGTCGAGGGTAAGGGTAGCTCAGTTTAGCTCACAGACTAGAAACGAGGTGACGCAGCTAGCCTGTCTCTGTCCAAAGGTAACACAGTTTAGCTACAAGGATCTCTAAAGCTCACTCATGAAAGTGTTGCTTTAAAAATCTCCTGGCCTGGCTTAGCCCCACATTTACCACACAGACATGAGCATGGTATTTGATCTCTAGTGGTAGGGAAATCAATTATTTACATAAAAGAAAGCTATTATTGTAAGAAATATTTTACATTGTTAATAAAATTATGTTGATGGAACATGAAATGCAAAAGTCAGCCGCAAGAGCACAGTGCAGCTCCGGGACCATGTACAGTGCGCACACACTAGAATCGTCTTGTCGTTCATCTTCACAAAATGTAAAGCGTTTGGCCGCATTTTGAATTTAATAACTTCATATTTAGCTTTGCAAGACATTGTATCTTGTGAATACTTTGTAGTCCATCTCCCGGAGGCTAATATTAGCAGAGCAAAAACCCAAGTGTGGGATCAGGTGGATAAGGCTATAGAGAAGGACGCTTCCCCTGTGGAAGAGGCAGATTTTGAAGACTCAGGGGAGGCCTCGCCAAAACCCCTGGCAGACTTCTGACTTCTGAGGAAGTTAATAGAGCTTGAGGCAGGAGTGTGGGGTACCGAGGCTGTTACCATGAGCCATCCGGTCCTTATATAACTGGAGTAAGAGCTGTGTTTCGTGTCCTCCTGCAGAATGTCATATACATTTTCAGTGGTTGTCCGCTCAGTGTCTCCGGTATGGGGACCTTAGTATGAACTGCTTTTATCAGACGATGTGGTTCTATTGGCCTCATTCGAACGTGACTTTTTGGGGTTGACTAAGGCTCAGTGGTAGAGCAGGGTCGTCCTTCAATCAGAGGATCGGCAGTTCGATCCCCGGCTCCGCTAGTCCATGTCGATGTGTCCTTGGGTAAGACACTTAACCCCAAATTGCTTCCACAGGCTGTGCAATGTGTATGAATGTGTGCATGAATGGTTAGAGTCATGATAAGCAGTATCGCATGGTAGCGAGTATGAATGGGGGTGAATGATGACATGTAGTGTTAAAGTGCTTTGAGTGGTTGGAAGACTAGAAAAGCTATACCAGTACAAGTCCATATACTGTACCATTGACTTGTGGCAGTTTGCAGTAATGTGGGCATCATATCCCAACCATTGTGGTGAAGAGGGAGATGCCACCACGATCTAGTTCCGGATAAGTGGAAGAAAACATACGGATGGTTGAACGATCAAACACCCCATAGTGACATTAGGACATATGCTGTTTGTCTGAATGGGCCACTATCTGTTATCCAAACCCAGAATGTGATCAAATCTAAACTACAGGAGGACTATAAGGATGTAAGATATTGGTGCCAGTGCCACACTCTAGCCCTCTCAATGGATGTAACAACACACTCCGGGTTACCAGTTTGATACAAAACCCCTGGCAGACTTCTGGAGTCACTTACCCGTTTGGGAGCCAGTAGATCAAATCCACTTGATTTTGCAGTCCATTCTTGCCATTATATTTCCACCAGAATATCATGATATACCATGATATATCCTAACATCCTTGCTCTAAACCATAAATTATGATCCTCTCAAACTATAATTATTGTAGAGAGTAGATCATTTCATGACAACTAAAATGTCGAACACAAATTGCATTAAGCTCTGTCAGTTTGCCAGCACCTCCATTTTCAACAGCCCTAAATCTTAAATATATCTGTATGTTCCTGTTTAATTCCAGAGTGATGTGTGTTGACCTACACTTAGCAAGGTCATGTGTAAAAGGAAGTGATCAGGAATCAACCCCCCGACAGCAGGTTGAATGCACCAAACGCATGGTTTATGTGTGAAAGTGGTTGCAGACTCTCAGCAGTCATCATGGGAGGCAAATGTCATTTCACAACAGAGAAAAAGACAAGCTGTCATTACTCTGAGAAATGAGAGATTGCCTTACAGGGAAAAACTGTCCAAAAACTTCAATATCCTTGAGCGCTGTGGCTGACACCATCAAAAGAAAGAAAGAAAATGGCAACAATGCTTGTGGAAAATCTGGAGATGTATGTCAAATATATACACTGCTAGCATGAAATAAACTGTTATTGAAAACATTCATCAGTCACTCATTTCTTTAAGATATTTAGATAATTTACTCTTAGGCCATAGGCCATTTTCACAGCAGCTATTTTCACGTCATTGCAGGGTGAACACAGGTGTAATTAATAACTTTAATTATGGCCGTGGTATTGTGCATGCTGGCTCACTGGAATGGCTGTGACGCACTAAATAGAATGGAAGCGTAATGAATTAAATTAATTACACCTGTGTTTAGCCTGCAATGACATGTCAAAAATGGCTGCTGTGAAAAGGGCTTGAATTCTGGATTTGAACTCTCCACTCTCGCTCTCCTACACACGCACACACTCGCACACACTCTCTCACAGGCACCAAACACAATTTGCTCAATACACAGCATGTGTTTACTCCTGTCCTTCATCTTACAGGCAGTTGAATTTAGCTAATAACACAAGCACACATCAAATGAGTAATGGGCTGTCTTGTATGAGCTATGGCGGTGTTACCCTTTATAACTTGTTCTTTGCTGCTGTCTGCTTGAGAAAAAATGGCAGCCAACAACAGGTACTGGGGTCTCTAGAACACATGATGGTAAGTAACTCCATTTGCAGTAACAAAGTGGATTTAGAGGGAATCATTTCTCAAAACCTCCCATGTCCCGTCATAACCAGCTGTTTTTTTTGTTGTTCTTTTGAATCAAAAACCACTGGATTACAAGGAAGGGAGAGAGCTAAAGCCTTTTGTTGTTGTTTTTGAACAAATTGAAGCTGCCGTCACAGCCAAACCTAATTTTCCCTGGTATTTCCAAATTCATCATTTGATCACAGCAACCATTTCTACCATCATGCTTGTCAACTGGCCCCTCTTTGGTATGTATGATAAGTAAGGTACAGTTGCCATCTCAACTGATTTAAGTTGAGTATCTTTTTCACAAGCTCTTTGACGATTAGACCACCAATCCAACAAAATCCTTCCATTGTGTTTATATGTTCGTCCGTGTGGTTTAGAGCTTGTGGTTTGTCTTTAAACAACACAATGTGGGCCTTTTATTTCCTGTGTGTAGGATTTAGGGGGCTTTGTTAGCCAAAAGGGAATATGATAGTCATTAAAACATTTTAATTGGTGTATAATCACCTGAAACTAAGAATCGTTGTTTTATTATCTTAGAATGAGCCCTTCATATCTATATAGGGAGCTGGTCCTCTTCACTGAGTCTGCCATGTTGCATCACCATGTTTCTAGCCCAAAATGGAAAAACCAAAGACTGGCTCTAGAGAGGGCCTTTTGCATTCTTACGTTACGTGAAGGCCACCGTAGTTCTCTGACACACTTGGAAAGGGAAGGTTGAGCGGAAGGGTATTCAATTGGTTGCAATCTGCAACCTCAGTGCTAGATGCATCTAAATACACAGTGGTCCTTCAAAGTAGCTAAATGGAAAGTGCTATTATTGTTTTCTGGCATGTTGAAGAAAATCAACAGAAGCTGTGGTTTGGTTTGGACAAGCCTAAAGGTCTTCAAGTAAATATAAATTACAGTAATACATTTTTGATGTATTTGAAATTCCCTTTTTTATTTAGCACTACAGACACTGTAAAGAAATATTTAAATGGATAAATCTGTAGGAATTCAAAAATGTCATTCTAATTTGGTGTATTAACCTCTTTTGAAATAAGTGTCAAAGTGGGAATGCGCACTATATGCTAGAGTAAAATTCAATGATTTTTGGCATTTCACTGCAGTCAATCTCATCAGCTGACCTTTACCATGGAGACCTTTTACTCTTCTCACAGCATGTGAATCCACTCAGTGGTGCAGATATACTTGTTTCCCTCTACAGCTGGCTAGATTGTGATGTAAAATTACATTATTTATATATATATATTCATTATATATATATAGTAAAATGGAAAACCAATACTTTTAAGTAATCTGGACCTTAAACATTTTTCAGTGAAGTAACTAAACGATGCAGCGAACGATATTTTTAAGTACATGCACATTCCAATTTAAGGAAAATGCACATTAAAAGTGTGTCTCACCCTCACTGCGCAGTATAAGCACAAGGCAAATGTGTCTGCTTTTCATGATGCATTAGACCTTATCTCAGAGAGCAACTTGAGAAAATTGCAAATGTGCATGTATGCAAAGCTTTGCCTTAAGTAGTGCATTTTTGTGTCTCTGAATGTGCTCATTTGAATGTGAGCACTTGTGTGTGTGTGTGGATTGCAGTATTAATGGACGTTCCAGTACATTTGGTCTGACGCCAATGGACCCAATTGCTTAGCATGCCTGCAGGACATTAATTGATGGCCGGGTTACGCTTCCTAATAAGTGTCATAAATAACGGTTTAGCAGGACGAGGGTACAAATCTCAAATACATTAACCACTGCGCTGACATCTTAATGGTGATTCAACTGAGATGTGATCAAGTGGAATCCGTCATGTAGGAATCCATTAATGCGAGGCTGAACCCTCCGCAGCGGCGAGCTGGTGACAGCGATGACGGGGATGGGACAAACCAGCTTTACTGCTGCTCATGTGTCACTCGCAGCTTTAATGGACAGCCTTGTCAACATCCTCATCCCAACTCGCACATGGCCCTCCACCAACACAGCTGTTGGAGATCTGTCAAACCTCTGTGTCGGGGAGCCACACACGCCCTCCAAGAAGCCACTGATGGAGACAGTAAAAACCACGGGCCGTTCACTGGCAGCATCATTGATTTTATCCCTGAATTATTGTTGAGGACACGCCATGCCTTGCATACCAATGGCGGGCCTTTCACAGGCAGACGGATAGGAAATTAGCCCCAGGTTGCCACAGTTTTTGTTGGTGGAAGTTGGAGAAGCAAGCCCCGGCAGCTTTGTTTCCAGGTTTGTCATGAAGCGCACACACACACACACACACAGGCACACGTACACACAATGAATTCATAGTAACGTACCCACACACAGTTTGCCGGATTTACCTCCATATTGGGTATGCAGCCAGGAAGCTCATCAGTGAAATTGCAGGTTTAGCCAACTGAGGATTTTTCTGTGTAACAAAGCCTCAAATGAATTGGATGAAAAACCTCTGAGCTCCCACGATATATTGTAAGTGGTGTGGGACTCAGCAGAGGTACGAGTATTAGTCCCATGCTCGGACTATATTACAAAGAAGTGGGTGTATTCAATTGCATGTGGGATAGAGCCAGAGTATGCATGGAGTGTTTCTATACATGTGTAAGTGAATGCTTGTTGTATACCTCTGAATGAAGACGAACATTTTCTTCTTTGCTGTTACTGTAACACCGTCTTTTTGTGTGTTTTTTTTTTTTTTGTGTCATGAGGGAGCCTGAATATTCATATTGTTCTGATAATTGTAGCGTACTCATAACATTGAAAATAATATGAAAGGAAAGCGTACATTCAGTTTGTTTAACTGATAAGAGAAAAAACAAGAGCCTGTTAAGTCCGCCTTAATGTATATGGTTTATCTCATTCTTTCGTTTCCTCTCATCAGTCTCTTAACTCCGCCTTAATGCATTTATTTGGTCTCATTCATAAATTATTTAACAAATGAGTATGTTTTCAGAACGAAGTTGGGATTTAACAAAGGTATACCTCCTTTTGAAATGGCTGGTTAACCTATTCAAGAAAATGGTGATGCGGAAATGGCAGTAAAGCTGTTGTAGCTGTATTTGTAGATACATTCTATTGTGATTTGGTGATGGATTGTCATTTTTGAAAGAGTGTCCCCAGAACCCCAGTTTGGTAAACACTGTTCTTAGTTAACCCATTACACAATAAGGGGAAAAGAACGCCAATTTTGCAGCGCTACGATGTTTGTACAGGAAGCCTGGCACTCCTAATTAGTAGCATTTATGATACTTTTGACAGGAGTTGCAAAAGTAAGACATTTTTATTTTTTTTTAGGTTGGAAATTAGTTAGTTTTTAAATTTAAGTTTTTTTTAAATTTTAAATTTTTAAATTAAATTACTGCTAACATAAATAGGATTCCTCACAGTAACAGTGCCTTTATGTCAGTGAACTATTTTATCACCCTTGCTGTTAATCTCTTTCAGGAAAAGCTTAAGAAGTGCCATGCTCAGCTCTTCCAGCAGAGTGGTGGATGTAGTCTATCATTAGCCTACACACTGTCTTGACAGGTGCTTTTGTTAAAGGAATTCCCTCAAGTTCATCAACGAGGTCTTCTGAAGTCTCTATTGTAAATGTGACAGTGTTTAGGAGGTGAGCAGAACTGCATCAGTGACAGCCACTGTACGCGCGTGTGTGTGTGTGTGTGTGCGAATGTGCATGGTGGTGCGTGCGTGTGTGTATTTGTGCTTGTATGTGCAAGGAAATGTCTATCGGGGCCTTTGGGGGTGACAGTTCTGCTCTCGGCAAGTAGGTAATTAGCATGCATTATTCAAATGAAAGGCGGAGGGAATGAGGGTGGGGACCTGTCCACCTGGTTGTCAGCACTGGAGCCTGTCTCGTTCAGCGCCACTTACTCCGCACATTTGGAACATCAGAGCGTGTCTCTTGTCGATGTATTGCCCTCCTCCCAAGCGTGTGGATAATGCACTTTTACTGCTCCCCATTATGAGGCAAGATGTGATCGAAGTAAGCCAAAGTAAAAGACATTTAATCTTCAAATTGGAACAGAAATGCCTGTTATCCACATTTGTATTTGAGTCAGATCAAGTCAATTTTATTTGAAAAGCACTTTCAGCAAAAAGGTCTGACAAAGTACTTTACACTTGACGTGCAAAAGGCACAAGTAGACAGGCATTCAAATTAAAACGGAGAACACTCAACACATGCGAACATACAGGGCTTACAGCATGACATTGAGGTCCCATCTAAAGGTGTACTTATAAAGAGGCTGGGCTTGCCTGAAATCAATCTGAAATATCCAATCCAACATAAAAGCCCTGCAACAAAATCCAACCTTTATGAAAATAATATATTTTTTTTTTTTCTGTGGCAGCTCTATGGTAATCTATACACAGTGTGAGGCTGTAGTTTGGGGTCTTGCTGGATTACCATATATTGTAAGGTGCTCCTGTTATTGTGTGTACTTACTCGCTGAGGCTTTGCATTGTTGGTTTACTTAAAGCTCCATGGCAGGAAGCAGAGTTGGAAACACTTTTCCACAAGGCAGCAGAAGCGAATTGTGATGTTTTAGACCAATTACGGACTTTCATGCGCCGGTATCTGGTGTGTGAAGAACTCTCCTCGGTCAGCCAGCAAGCCTCTGCAAAGGCTGAGGCATCTGTATCTCCATGAGCATGTCCCTTTGTTAGTGTGAATGAGCTAAATTATGTTTCTGCAGAAAGTACATTGGCAGCTAAAGTCTGTTTCTTTGTGGGCTAAAATGGAAATGTAAGATATGAAAAATAACAAATGCAACGCTTCTCATATCTGCACACAACTCACACATTGTTTTCAGTGCACACAAAATATTCTGCCACATAAATACTCACACATACATGCAGTATCCCGTGATATTTACTTGTGGCAAGATTTCCAGCATATTACCGACCACCAGGTGCTCCCGTCTCGCCACTGCTGGATTTTCATCTCCAGACTCATATTTCAGCCACAGATGAGTCATTAGCTCCTTGCCTTATCTCCCACCCTTTCTCCAGCCCCACCACGACACCCCTCCAGGAGCGGCCTCTGTTTACTTAATTGATCAATTAGCTGCATGAGAGGGCTCCCTCTCCTCCACTCGTCCCATTTAGCCAACATTTACATGTGTCAGTTTAATTGTGTCCCTATCTCCTCTCCAAAATTATTTACCGACTCACTCACCCACGCCGCAAAGCTCCCATTGTCCCCAGGTGACTGATCGTCTGACTGGAATGGCAATATGTTGCCTGGATCATAATTTGACATTTTTACTGGGAAATGAATGTTTAAGCCAATAACCACTACAGTATTAACCTTCACACTTTCTTGGATCCCCTGGATTCTCTACATTAACTAACTACACAGCTGACAACTTTTACGTGTCAACTGCTGTTTGTTGTTCAATATTTGACCAACAGTCACTGTCTCCTCTTGTTTTAACACAGTGCTGAAATACAATTATGGTCCTGAACGAGGACAGACATGGAACCAAAGCCCAAAAAAAAATATATCCCCAAATGAAAAGTGCAGAAAGAAAACATTGCAGAGGAAAGTGATTTTGTGTCAGTGGCTGACTTTCTACAATGCCCTTTTCCCCACATAACTATTCAGCCATGGGTCAGCTGGCCTGAGGTCCTTTTCCAGTGGGTTGACTGGGCATGAAATCAGACTGGCATAACCCTCCTCTCCCATAGCGGATTTACACGATTTACATACAACAGTCTTTGATTGTGCTGGACCACCAACTAATCCTTTGTTCCCAGGGAGGCTTCGGCTTTACTTTGTCCACTATGTCTGTTATAGACTCTTACTGCCCTCGAGTGGTCAAAGGCCATATTACATCCTGGTATAGGACATACAAAACAAATGCGATCTAAGAAGCAGTATGTATTTATAGGTTCTGATTCACACATATGTCATTTATTGTCCGTTGGCTCTGACTGCACCCAATGAGAGGGTAAAGCATTCAAACCGTTTCTTAAAGGCAAACACAAAGTAATTCCTGAAATTGTATTGAGGAATTTTTCAATTATTGCACAGTAGATCACACTCCATTACATTACACATGCATACAGTACATTGATGAACTCATTACATCATGGCATAGGTTTGGATATAAATTCAACACATTAGATACTGTGCTAAAAATGAGCTCAGGGACTCTTGCCCTCTATGTAACTTACTTTGTTTACCTAAAATGTTTACTGGGCAAATCATACTATTTGTCTGTTTTATATTATGTACAGAAAAAGAATCTACAATGTGTTGTTCTTTCAAAAAATGTTCTAATCTTGTACCCTCCATCTACCACAAGGTGGTGGTACATCACTAAGACTGATTTACATTTGTATTCTTTACAAAACTGACCTGTGGCCTCTGAAAGGCAAGGCCAACATGTGTGTTTCACTGAAAATAACAACAAATAGGTTTTTTTACACAATCATTAACTATTGTCTGGCAGTGTTGGATCCTAATTTGAATGTTGTCACAGTGTGAACTCGTATGCTTCATCTTCTCTATTAGTTCAACAGATTGGAGAATAAATGTTCTCTTTGCTTCAGAAATTAAAAAGAAACACATTAACTAATGTTTATTCATTGACTCTTTCATTGACTCTTTACAAAAGCCTTATACCCACCAGGCTTTTAATAATTTGCATGTCCAAAAGCAAATTGTTTTTTTTCATTACTAGAAATAAAAACAAACTCATCCCCACCCCTTAGAATTTGCTTTTGAATGTAATAAACAAATATCAAGACATTATTTTAACTACAAAAAATGCCTGTAACCGCTTAAAAATATACCCACTTCAGCCAGAATCTCAAACGGTGATATCAGTTTGTAGACCAAAGACCCTCACTGAGTGAAAGTGCAGCGGGAGTGGAGGAGTTTGTCATGTTTCCAAGTGTCCTTGAGCAAGACACGGAGCCCCGACCTGCTCAGGGCTTCTCTGACTGAACCTCCCCTTCAGTCTCCCGGATACAGAAGAAAGTCAGCTACGATCTTTGTGGAGATGTTCGTTTGAGGGGGAGTTAAAAATACCACAACGTATAGAAACACGCACTGTGTTGGTAGAACGAAAAGGCACAGTATGAGCTTTAAAATATAGATGCATATTTAGTCCTGGATGGTAGAAGTGTGACAATCTTTATGTAAAAATACTGTGGTTACAGAGAATAAATGGTGTGAATGCTTTTATTCAAATCTCTCATGATTTCTCCAATTGTCTTTTTTTCAAATTGTAGGCTTATGTTCTAGTAAAGCATGAACATTATCACTTAATAGGTGAATGACTTTTCAGTTTCATGTAAACCTGCATCCTTTAGTATGCATGATAACATACTGAAATTGAGAAAGCATTGATATCATCATGTTATTAATATTTTGAGTCCACCCCTACGTACAGTACATTATAGAAGGCTACTGCACGGTAAAGTAAGCCTTGTATAATATGATATGGTACAATATATTAGTCATTACTATATTCTTTCATTCTATTTAACATTTTGTATGATCATTAAATAATTATCCAAAAATAATAAACAAAAACTATTGAAAAAGGGCAAAAATAAAGCAACCGATTTTTTCCAGTGAGTCCACCCTCTATGTATAGAATAGTATGGTACAGTAGTACAGCCTAGTATTATGTGATACAGTGTGGTCCAATGTTGTAGCAGGTATGCAGAAAATGATTTAGTTTGGCTTGAATAAAACTCAAAATGAAAGTAAAACAAATTAAAATGAATGCACTGATGTTAAACACTGTAAATTAAAAAATAATAGAGTTGTGTTTGTAACAGTACAACATCTAACATTACTGTGTGTGTGTGTGTGTGTGTGTGTGTGTGTGTGTGTGTGTGTGTGTGTGTGTGTGTGTGTGTGTGTGTGTGTGTGTGTGTGTGTGTGTGTGTGTGTGTGTGCGCGCGCGCACACACACACACACGTGTGAACACACATGTGTGAACTACAAACTGCATGTTTGTAGTTCATTGCATTTCGTCTTGTAGGCAGCTGAAGAGGTTCAGTAATGACAAGCTATTAAAAGACCCCCAGACTTTACATGTTTAGCATTTAGAGTTGAGGCAGCAGTGTCGGAATGTTTGTGCATATACTGGCGTGCTAATGGCAGGGACCTCTGTCAGATTCAGGTCCCCATCACAAGCATCTAGCCATCAGGGTTCAAGCCAGATCTGCCCATTAACACGGAGGCCGGAGGATGCAGACACCAGGAGAGCGAGCGAGCGAGCCTGACACGGAGCAGGTCGCTCTCCCCACAGCATGCGCACCAGCCTGCACTTTCCAAGGACATTACGGCTCCATTCTGCCCGCTCTCTGGTGGCAGCCTATCATTAGTGCGCTTGCGAGAGCCCAGAGAGGTGATAGCAGGGGAATTGTGGGCTTTCATATCCACAAACTTGTCCACAGGATGCCAGGCAGAGTGTGGTAATTTAGCTCAGAGGTGATGGAAAATAGTGGGTTAGTTTAATGACAAGTTTGTGTGGCCATGTAAAAGCACTCATCAGAGAGTGGGCGATAGAGAGAATGGGTGAGAAGCACCAAAATGAAGAGAGAGAATTGTCTGTCAGTGTGTTTTTAAGTGTGTATGCATGTCCCCCTTTCTTATTAGGGCTCAGTTTTCCTTTTTTAGTAGTGAGCAGCTTACATGCCAATTTGAAAAGCATTTAGTGTTTATTTAAAAGAAAATAATTCAACACGATGTTTAGGGATAAAATCTGAACCTTAAATCCTCCTGCAGTTGTTTTTAATTTTGATTATGATGATTACCAAATTATTTATTTATTTAACAGCAAAGGACAGAAATAAAGATATAAATAATAGATGCTCTTCTAAGTAATATTTTACTCTAATATTGCACCTCAATTCACAGATGAATCAAAATCCAAAGAAGTGGACTTGTGTATCCATCATGAACACATCTGAATGATGTTAATTTATCAATTCAAGTCACATTATTTTAAGAGTACATGAATCCATTTCCTTTAAACATGTCTAGTACTTAGTTTGTTAAAGTTAAAGCGAACAAGTGAGTCATGATTTGATGATTAAATGAGTTTATGCCCAGCAAAGCTCTTTTTGATTACTTTTTATATTGCAAAAAAAGGATAAATATCAAATTAATAATATTAACGGGTAGTAGTCCACACCCGTTTATCCTCAGAGTATCCCATAGAATCATAAAACAGGTTTCTGTGCTAATCTGTCAAATAATCTTTGCTAATCTATAACAAAATAGAGTGAAGCTCACCGATAGAAGAGCAAATGAATGAAGTCACCATTTACAAATGTTAGTGTGCCCTGTCTTGATGCATTGTTTATTCATGCATCTAATTCACTTTGAATTTCATCCCTAAAAAAAAAAAAGGAAGAAAAAAAAGAAAAAATCAATCCTCCATCTCTGTCTCCCTTGGCAACAGGTTATAATCCATAGTTACGAGGAGCGGTTGCTAGGTGCGTTGCCGAGATACAGACCCTTCTCTGGTGCTACGTAGGAGGCCACCGGGTCCTTGATGATGGCAGAGAGATGAGGGACGGGTGAAGGGATGACAGCAGACAGGACAATGAGGATAGGAAATGGACACACACACACACACACACACACACACACACACACACACACACACACACACACACACACACACACACACCTGACGGAGGCTGTGTGAGCAGAGGCACAAAGACGGCACAGACGAAGGGCTGAGGATGAGAGCAGAGAAAGAAAAGTAAACACAAAAAGGATAATGTAACGGTCTAAGTGGGCAATCTGCACACCCCTATTTGCCACAGCTACATTTTAGTGTCTCCGGTTTCGGTGTGTGTTTGTGTGCATCTGTATGTGTGTGTTTATTTGTGTGCGTTTGTGCTGCATATGAAAGACAGAGTCACGGTGGAAAAGAGAGGGAGATCTCCTTTGACTTCTTGAAAAGCCTGCTATTATATATATAAAAAAAGGTGCACTGATGACTTCAATCAGAATCTATTGTGTATTGGCTTTTTTTCCTGGGGAGTGGGGGAGGAAGTAAAGCAAAAACATAAGAAGGGAACTTTGAGTATGTTCAGCATGGCAGCAAGTTATAGGTGTCTTCTGTTAGAAAAGAATAGCATTATCTTCACCATGTTTCTTTTATTACAGGGGTAACAATAATTCTAAACATCTGTTTTGATGTTTTGAAACCGTAATGACGACGCCGAGAGTCTTAAAAGTATGTACTTTTTGGATGTGTGCAAGTTGAAGACTGTTATTTGTCCCCCAAGAGGCAATTGGTTTTTGCTGCAGTAGCAATAAAAACAACACAAGGCAAGACGCGCAAGATAAAAAACGACACATAATAAAAACACATACAAATACAGGAGTACAAGGTGAACACATGAAGTACAAAAGTTACAATGTTAGTGAAAAGTAGGGAGAAACGGAGATGTGCTGTTGGAGACATGACTCTTCCCTTCCTTTAGTTGAGCGGTGAAACAACACAGGATATGAAAGACAATTTAAATCTGTTAGTTTTGTCTCATGGTTGTCTGAGGCGGGAACCAGAGGCCAGGGACTTGTGCAGGGGTGGGTACTGTCAGATATAATGCATTCTGCCTTCTACAACAACTGTTTGTTGATGTGTGTACGGACTTGTGTGACCTGTTGGACGTTTCTACATGTACACAGATATTGCTCACAGAGATGGTAACAGCTCTCTTGTTTATTAGTGCTCATGGCCATATAACCACCTGAGTCATTTTTTTTTTTTTTTTCCAAGGCTGATCCGATTAGTATGGTGATGATAGAAACCCATGGGAGTGCTTACTCCTCACGAGTTTTCTTGTTGGTAGATAGAAAGAGTGTTCTTTCCTGCTGAAGCCTTCCGCAGCCATCTGCCGCTCCGCAGCACCGATTATCCCCGGCGCCTCCCCCAGGGGGCAGTAGCACCGTGCACACGACCACTCGACTCTGCCCCCGAGATCAGAGGCACAGCGCTCCTTGCAAGCCGAAACAGCCACCATCGCCCTTGTCGTCTGTCTACCTCAGTACAAGTTTTCTGCAGTTTTATATCGAAGAAAGAAAAAAAAAAAGAAAAAAGTATATTAACATGGTGTCATAGAATGAGAAGTCGACCTCAAAAGCAAAGCTCTGAGCTTGCTTGGTGCAGCTCTGCCGTGCCCATCGCTTCTGACAATGTTATGAGGAAGATAATTCTCACAAGCAAATAAACAGTGTGTATTCCCCCTGTGAATTTTCCTTTTAGGTTGGGTTATTGTGAGTGTATTTCACTGATATTGTGTCATCCGGTGAGGGAGCAAATATCAGGGTTAGTTAGAGGTTTGGCTTTTGATCTCCTTTGAGAATGCAACTGAGGGGGTTTATAGATGATCTTGAGCAACTCTTTTCATTCAGTTGAAAAACCACCGACATCAGTCACTCACCGACAGCGGTTGAAGTATTAAAAAAATGTACTATAACATTTGCGGTTCATAAACACCTCATTTTTGTCAAAGTTGGTTGAATAACTTATCTGCGAACTCAAGTCTCTGTTTTACTTAATTTTTTCATTCTAAAAACATGAGGCTTGTGAGAAGCACATCAAATGTTCTACAATGTATTATTATTCATGAAATGTAATGAATTTGTAATCTCAATTGTTAGCTGCCCAGTGCGATTGCTTTGATGATCTAATTGTACCCAAACAAAATAGAAAAAAGGTTACATTAATTAAGTGCTTATTAGTTTGTCAAATGTAAAAGTGCAAGGGTGACTAGAGCATGCTTTACTACTTTTTGGTAAACTGCCTATTTTTTTTAAATGTATTCCTGTGTTAAGAGGCATTGTCAGAGGTAATGAAATGGTTTTGAATTAAAGATGGACCTCTGTGTCAGTATCTGTCCTTCAGCTCAGCAGCCTCTTCATACTGTCGGCTTTACTCGGAGGAGAGACCCCTGTTGGTTGATTGGAATGACTTCCCTAATTGGATTCAATTCCTAATTGAAACGTAATAAAAATGCATCAGTAGACGTGGCGCCAACAATTACCTCATGCAAATCTCTTGATGAATTGACGTGAGGGGCGTAATTGCAGCTGTTAAAAAAATGCATTGATTTCTGCTGGAATAACATCAATTCAAATCAGTTCACGCTCATGCTTCAACCTGCGCGCGGAAAGCATTTGTCACCGCTCAGTGTCCCCGTTTGGAGATGTACAGAAAAAAAATTGAAACATCTGCAGCCTGCCACGCGGGTACCTCAGAAATGATTGTGCTTGTGCGAGACTCTGTATCAAATGTGCTACATCTATGCATATGCAATAAAGTCTTCTCTACACTTGGAAAAGGGAAACAAAAGGAGACATGTCTTTGTTCTTTGTTTCTGTTTTCACTCGGATGGTGTACAGGTTATGGCTTTATTTGGTTTGTAGAGCAAACATATACTGCTGGGGATGTAACACACACACACACACACACACACACACACACACACACACACACACACACACACACCGGTTGAATACAGTTGGAGAAAAAAAAGAAATGAAATCAGATAGACGCAGAAAGGAACTATGAAGGCTTTGATTCTTCCCTCCGCCAAATGTTCTGAACATTATCCGTCTGTCTGTTGATCGGGCTCGGCAGTTTAGAGAGAAAGAGTTAAAACCATCTTCTGAGTTATTGCCTACCGCCGTAGTCATAGCAACAGGTTAATAAGTAGCTTCTCTGATCTTCCTCTGTTGCTGCACATGGGTTGCTAAGATACAAATAGCATTGTGGACTCAGTGGACTGAACGGCAAACATCTTTTGATAAGAATGAACTTTAAACATTCAAAAGTAATGTGGAAGGCAAAGAGCTCGAAGGAATGTAAAGGGGAGAAAACTCCAGCATTACACCTACCACCGTAGAGATTGCATCTACCGCATTTGACCTAGCCAGGCCCCCAAAAAAAAAGAACACAGACAAAACAAAATTGAACACTTTCTAAATCCAGCTACCTCATACCTTGGAGGCTGGTGGTTGGCTCGTGTCTAAAGGTAAACGGGCCAATCAGATTTGGAGCAGAGTGGCTGTTCCTAGATGCGTGTGCGAAACCAAGGGCAAATTAAAGCATTGCCTCCAAGTTGCATCATTCTCCCCTCACAGCTCTATTAGTAGGCTAGCCACAATGTCTCTTTACGAGAGCTCCTCTCACAGCAGAATTAGGCACACTCCCCTGCAGTGCGATGTGTTTTTTTATGAACCACGCTGGCATCATGTGTGCCAGTTCCTACAGGAGCAAACTGGGAACACACGTCTGGGTGCTTTTAGTCCTCGCAAAGTGACCGAACAGCAAAGCAGCAGTTGGATGTGGAGCTTCCTAACGTGATTCTGGCATGATGAATTTCTCCTACATTAAGATATATGTGAATCAGGATCGACAATCTCAACACGGATTTGAAAAGATAAAAAGCAGGTGGTGTCCTCACCTTCCGGTTGTTATTCCAACTTTTTCTTTTTGTCCTCTGCTCGTCGTGTCTCCGTCCCCCATGGAGTAATAGAGGCTGCAAAGTGCATTGATTCAAAAAAAGACGGACCATCCACACTGACACAACAAACGAACAAACAAACGGACAGCTTGACTGGAGGAAGCTGTGAGGCCGCAGTAGGGAGCACTGAAGTCGTGTTTGATGATAATGCTTGATCCCTCTGTTCTCTCCGTCACCGGGCCTCATGCTTTCAGTTCAGCTCAGCTCAGCTGTCAGCCTGGCTCGGCTACTCAATCAAGTGCCTGTGCACACGTGCGAGCTCACGCACACCCGCACAATGTCCTAGGTGGCAGGATTGTGTCCGTGCTTGTTCATAAATGTGGCGGAACATATGATATGATATGTCCAATAAAACATACATGCGTGTGTATCGTGTTTCAGAAATTAGTAACTATCCATGTGTGGCAATTTGGACGCTTATGAGCAGCAATAATTGTATATTTGTGTGATTAAGACAGTAATCAGAAAGTAATGACACTTCAGTGTGATTTATGAGAATGGATGAAATTTCCCAGCTGAAAGGTGGCAGGTTAAACAACATTGACCCACCAAATACCAAGAGAGATTTAAACAAAGGCCAGAGCTAATACATCAGCTAAACAAGGGGGGGGGGGGGGGGGGGGGGGGGGGGGGGGTTGGAGAGGAGAGTGGAAAGTGTGTGTCGCAGAGCTTTGGGCCATTGTGTGTGGAGGTCACACAAATCGAGGAGATGATTAGGTTTCTGTACTAACTTCTGATGGGTGAAAAACAAGTGTTTTATGAAGGATACAGATTCTCCTGGTTTATTAAATCAACGCACTTGATTTTGACGTCATAAGGGTCATACAACCCCAAATCCCCACACTAGTGAAGAAAAAGAATCCCTCAAATTGGAGTTGGGTGACTTCAACCACAACAGTATTATTCTGCGTACATCTACAGATGAAAGCAACACTCTCCCCAGTACCGATTAAAGGCTCTTCGCTCCCACCGGGCTCCACGCTGGTTTGGGTTCATTCAATCTCTGCCTTGATTACTCGATTGGACTCATTGATTGAAGTGGGACTTTAATGACCTATTATCTCAAGTGTTAATCAGGTGTCGGCAGACAGCTCTCTGTGGGACCGGGCAGGGCTGAGGGCCAGAATGGACAGAACTTGCTGGAGTCCTGCCGCTCGGATGAGTCACGCGGTTGAACAGCCCCGTGCAGATGCGCCGCTCGACAAGTTTCCCCTCCGTAGCACAGTCTCTGTGCACCGCAGTGACATCATCTTCAGTTTGCCCGGGTCGTCTATGACTCAGATGTTTTGGTGTTTTTTTTTGTTTTTTTTTAAACCCGCTCATTCTCACTCACGTTATCTTCCCTTGCTACAGTTTCACCACCCTGTGAATTACCTCGAAATGAGACGGAAAGGAATTGAGATATAAAGATGGAGGCCTGTGCGTGCCCTCAATGTGTTCTCATTACATTTAGTATCTATGGAATGTAGTTACTTAAATTAACCTTGTGGAATAATATACTCATTGGAAAGGCCAGTGGTTTTAAAAGGAATTGGGCCCACTACATTAAGTTAAGTTTCTGATTGGAATGAGATTACTTGTACACTAGTGATTGTGGTCAAACATATCTTCAATTTCATATTTTCCTCTAAACTGGCTTCATCAAGAATTAAAAGGATGTTTGAATTAAGAACCCTTTCAAGGCAGAATCAAAAAGAAACATGTCTGTGCGCTTTTAAAGCTTTGTTTGTTATGTTTTGCATTTGACACATTTACATGTGTTTCACAGGTATGTATCTGCCGGTATTTATCTGCAAATGTGATTGTTGCGGTTTGTGGTTTTCTGTTGCTTTTGAGAAATGAATTGAGTTACAGTTGTTAAAGTATGAAAGACATCCTTGTAATTGCAAACCCTTGGACGAAGTATGAAACTTTAATTTCACACGCAGCTTTAAATGTGTCTTGTTTTCTTCTCCAATAGTTTTTTTTCTGTTGGTCTTAGCAAATGCACTTCCTGTGGAAAACAAAGAGAGGGCGGCGCGTCCAAATTACACCTGTCTGCATCACCTCCTGTATCTCCAACCTAAATCTCTTTTGTCTCTCCCTCCCCCGCACCTCCCTCTGCATCCCTCTCTTTAATTATCTCCCTTTTCAATCCCGGCATCTTCAACGCTCATCAATGCTTCTTAATTTCCATCAATACCACTGCAGCCTAAGCTCTCCACACCTGTCCAGTCACCATGGCAACCTCACCTCTGACAGCAAAGAGCTCTGTAAGACATGGCATGCTGTATTCCCCTTGATTAGATATTGATTAAGCTTTTGTAATACATAATAGGATCAAAGGGATTGTGTAGCTTTGCTTACCCAGGTCTTCTTCACACTTTCATTTAGTTATAATCTTTTGTTATTTCGGAATCTGAATGTTAAGAGGGATGGGATTGAAATTTGCCACCCTTTGTCATAGGCAGCCTCCTTCAGGGACCGTTTTTTTGTAATGATAATTTAAAAAAAGAAAGAAGTGTCAGAGAGGAGGCATAAATACTTTCTTTATGTAAATCTGCAATTTGGAGACGGTGTTGACGGCACATTCAGTTTTCTGAGTGCAGTAGCTCATGCATCGTGTTTGCAACATGTTTCCCATCAAAGGACATGCTAATAGGCCCATTGGAGTGTTCAGAGGCTCCCCAATGCTTGAGTGTCCCTAATGGCTGCATTGATAGATTAATGGACGATAAAAGTCAAATGCTAAACGCATGGTACGTGACAAGTGATAAGTCAATATGGTAAATATTTGTGTAGGACATAGTTAAGAAGTTGAAAGGCCATTATTTACATTTACCTACAAACACACCATTCCTTGATATAATGAGGCACATGGCATGAATTTAAAAGTGCATTGAAGTGATAAGAGTGCACACACACACACACACACACATATATATATATATATATATATATATATATATATCAAATAAAAAATATCTTAAATATATCAAATTGATATAGTTAATATTGTCATCTAATGACAATGATGCACGTTCACAGCAATCATGTTTTCATCTTAAGCTGCCCGATTCAGTGAATGTACAGTTCGAAAAGATGTTTAACATGTAACAGTAATATTTGCAGTTTCGTTGTCACTGTTGGGAAATACTTTTGGTTACCTGTGCAAAGCAGACTTCAAAAATTTCAAAACACTACATGATCTTGAAGACACTTGCTTGAGGACACTACAAAGACTGAGATAGATCTTTGAAACACCATCTGTGTCTGTGTTGTCAGCTGTAGTATTTGAGCTTCATAAGACCACCCCATCCCAATCACCATCACCAATAAAGTAAATACACACAAGAAACACTCCAGCCAGATGGGAAGTTGTGTGTTTGTCAAATTTACACCAAAGATTTACAGGGATACAAGGTTGAGAGAAGTGAGAAAAACGATTTTTCCTTCCCCACACTGTCAGAATTGAGGATAAATCCGGGAACTGCAAAGAATCATGTTTGGAACAATCTGACCTTTTTTTTACAACTCAAACAAGGATAAAGACAACAAAATGTAATAACGTTCCCCTATCCAATCCATACTTCATGATTATCCCTCACTCCAAAACATTAGAAAAAAATGGAACTGTCAAAAGAGTCTTGTTGTTCCATTTTCTTTCCCTTGGCCCCCCTCCTGGAGAGAAACAAACAAACCCCTGTTAGCACATTTCATTAGCTTTAGGGGTTACAGAACAGATTGAGTATCGACAACGGTGGCTGTCGAGGCTTATGGCTCAAAGGCAACAGTAGGGGGAAATCTCAGGGGTAGGAGATGCAATCGAAAGGACCAAAATAATTCAGCAGGACTCACTCGAGGAACAATCCAGTTTGTCATGTGGAATCATGGAGTGTCTGCCGCACAATGAGAAAGGGTCCCCGGGGACTCGGCACGGGAGTCAACATGTGAATAGCCAAGAGTTAGGGCCCCAACTGGCCACTCTTTGCCTTTTTATCGGCAGCAAATTTAGCCACCATAAATCTGTTTCCACACCAATGCTGCTACACGGAGGCACCAGAGAGGCCCATAAACAATAAATGATGTTTGGTGTCTAGGGATGGTTTGGTCATTGATGTTCCCTGGGGTGTCATACTCTGCTCTGGGAACAATTACTGTCAGGGAGTTTGATGTTTTCCCTCTGTTGTGATGGACAGTTGCGAATGCTGGAAATTGTTGAACCATGTTGATTTGCAAAGAAACAAGTTCAATTATTTCACCCGCTGTGCGCAGCGGCTTTGGGTTCGTTGTGAGACACAATATTGTAAGGACTTTTCATTCCCCTGTAATTGGTTTTGAGGCGTCTGGTGACTGCTGACTGACTCAGAGGGTTAATGAGCGATGAGGAGACTCTGGGTCATAAAAAGGACACTGACCATAGGCTTCAATGTGACCTGACCCTTCTTATCGTAACGTCTCTGTCAATAAAAAGCAGCATGAGGAAAACCTCTGATTAATCGATTGACCTCCTGTTTCTTATTCACAGACGATAACCAGCAGCACACATTGCACCTGATTTTGTTTCCACTGTAACACCTCTACGAGACAAGAGCTGAATATCCATTTCCCTTTAATCAATTCACAATTTATTTCCCTCCCTCTTCCAATCTCCCTTCCATTTATTATGCATTATTCGCCCTTTTTAAACGATTTTCTACTAACCGTCTCATCTAATTTGGTATTCGGATACGGTTAGCGGTGTTAGCTCAATTAATACAATGGCATGTCCTAAATGCATTCTCTCCACAATCCAAGTGACAAGAAGACACCGCACACTTCACATCTTTGCCAACGGGGTGATGCATGCATGCACGCCATGATAGATCCAAACCTTCAGGAATTATTTAATCAAGCAATGTGTAATAGATAAAAAGGAAGGACAACACAGGCTCAATCTTCTACAGGACTGTGCTTTATTTTAGTCTAAGCAGAATATAATGAACTAGAGAACTACAGAGTTCAGGAGCACTATGGGAGGTATCACCCCGAATCAGGGAAACGGATCCGCGCCAACACTATTTCAAATTACATCTCTGTTTAACACAAAAAGAAAACAGTTTGTTCAAGTCAAATAATAAAATAAATGATTATTCCATTCATTGTGAATATAAATACCCAAATATATCATGATTAATTCATTTTGCATGGGAACAAATGAACAGGATGAAATTAGATAGTGAAGCTGGGAATGTAATGATTCATGATACAAAGATCCATGGTGCAAAATCACCTCTGACTACATGTGGATTCTTTAAAGGCTCTCATTGAATGCTTGATTGGAGCAAACTGCTCAGTTATCTGAGTTTGTTTACATTTTGGTCCTTGTAACCAATGGAAATGGAGGTGGATGACCACGTCCTTATTAGTGTCAGAATGGGCTTGAGGCAAAACTGACTCTGGCAAAGTGTTTGTCTTGACAACAGATTGTTTGTTTACTTTTGAAGATAGAACATTTGGCATCCCCAGAAAAGAGTGTATATACTGCTCACAGGTAGTACTGTCAGAGAGAACAGGCTGGGTTTAAGGCAGAATTCCCTCCTCACATTAACAAATCAACCTGACTGGAGTAAAGCAATGTGTCACTGTCGACTGTTGGTACAAAGTCTTCAGTGGATCGAGTCACTAGATAACAAACTGTGGAGGCTTCCGATAGGTAACAACAGAGAAGATCAAAATCAGAGATATGTCAATGATTACCACCAACCCTTCTAATAAATAAATGATAGAAACAACACAGTTACAATGTGACAGAGAAAGACAAGAAGAAAAACATTCGAGGGAACCATCTTAAAAACGATGAGATATGACAGCATCGTTCTCAAAACCAATCAGACTGCAACGTTTGATGTTCTTTTTGTTTTTGTATGCCTTTTTTTCCCCCTTAAAACAACAAAAGGCCTCAAATGAGATTCGTTTTGAACATGCAATGCTAATTCATGTTAACTCAGTTGTGCAATAGAGTTATTTTTCTGAATCCACATGACCGGTACCATCAATCATCCTTTTACAGTGCAGTTTTTAATTGATCAATTTTGTATTGATTTAAGAGCTTTCAGCAAACAAACAAAAAATGATCAAAGTATATCTGAATAAACCTCATGACAATGGGTCTATCCCAGCTTCAGCAGATAATACCAAAAGGAAAGACATAATAAAGAATAATTTACCAACATGAGTATAAAATCCCATTCTGAACAGCAGTGCTTCACCAAATAAGAAATAACATCATTTCATCTTCTGTTTTGGATAAATTATTTCATAGGTTCCCTCTCTTAGTTTCACTGAAATATATTAACAATTCTTTTAATTTTTTTAATGTTTGAACATGATCTAACATACGGCCTATAAAGAAGGATCAACATAATTGAAAAATAAGCTATATTGTATGTACAGGAGTAACGCAGCTGTGTGGTCAGGAGAGCTGGGGCAGATTGGGTCAAGCTGGCAGGGGGTTCTGCTGGGTTCTCCAATAATTGTTCCTCCCCTTCCTCCGATCTCACCCTAACCACGTACATGTGGGTTCCACCATGTGTATTAAATGTTTGATTCCAAAATGATTTAATGTACAGGTTGAACAAACGTGGAGATTCTTTTTGCAAAACTAACTTCTTTAAATGTTGTAAAGCCAAAACTTTCACTTTGAAAGACTTTTAAAAAGTGTCGTGGTGGCTTTTCTTTTCATTTTTTTTTTGTGTGTCGCACTGTCAAGCGGTAAGCATGCAGATGGATGAACTCTACTGTCACTGTCATATCTGTTCATCAGCCCCAATTGGACTAATCCAATTACCGCACAGGCGATCTTTCTTCTGTCAGAAAAATCATGACATATCGGTGTACACAGAATCTTAATTAACGGATCACTTCGGGGCTGTGGCTTAAGTTTGACACTAAGTCAAATACTCTAAGCCTTGGTCCGACGCTTAGGGTTGTAGGATGCATGTTCAGAGCCCAAACTTAAGGGGCTTAAAAGAACTAAAACTCTCCTAGATCCCTGCACTGCTGTGGATACATTTTATAGTGACATCATTGTCCCACAGAGTTGGGGCTTCTCAAAACAAGCTGCTATACAGCCTTCCACTGTTTTTTTGTTTTTTTTTCCATTTTAAAGGCTATTTACATGAAGGAATAAAAAAGTCTTTGTCTTCATCACTGTCAGCCATGTTGTTGAACACACACCACCAGAGATTCACTCTGTGACGTTGGGTGGAAGATGGCATGTTATTTCTTTGTTTGTTTGTTACTTGTTGGAAATGGTTGGTGATACCATAAATCCGAAGCACTATTCAGGTGGTTCATCAGCCCTTCTGCTGGCTCGGCACTCCCCCGCGATGGGACCCGATCTTACAGCACTGACCTCATATTAGTGATTCTGCTCGACCTCCCTCAGGATCAGGGGTAAGGCAAGGCTCTGAACCTCTCCACTAATCATGACATCATAGCGCCTGATGCCCTGAGTATTGGGAGTGATTTTGTGGAGTTTCAGTTTAGCACACAGCACCCCCACCACCCAGTGCCCATTTCCACCTCCACCTTTTTCCATGCAAAGTCCCATTTCCACAGCAAACCCCACTCGATGCTAAAGTGAGATGACGGAAAAGCTCTCCCTCCCAAAGCAGCTATTAAATGAGAGGCATTAATTTCTTCCCTCCTGTCCAACAGGTTCCTTTAATTATCTCTCCACTTTCAGTCAATTACATTTCACTTCCTTTCCTTGACAATTACTGCTATTTTAGGGTGAGTGTTATGCACCCAGGGGGTTGGAGACTCATAGACATGCTCTAGCAGTTCTCTGCGCAGCCCGCCATTGGCTGGGGCCCTCTAAGGATACATGCTCCTCTAGACCAATCTCATGAGCAGTCGTGTAGTGGCAACTGAGGATATATGTATACTATGTGCATATCCCCCCCCCCCATTCTCATTTAATGATGCAGGGTCAGAGTGAGTACATGCATCAGTGGCAGAGAAGCAAGTGGTCTACATACTCACTGTAAGAGAACTGGTTGTACTTGTGCACTAAACCACCGATTGGGAGATGATAAATAAAGGTAGTTGTATGGCCACAGAGAAGATAATCCATATGCTTCTGGGGATTTGGACATAATGTTTGACTTTGCCTTGTAGGTTTTGCCTGACGTGCTAAATGCTATACTCTCACAATTAATTCGATTCACGCTAATTCTTTTAGGCTAAAATGTCAAGTTACATTTTCTATTTGTAGATTAGAGGACAAAAATCGAATAGCATTTTGGCAGCAGCTTGCTGAGTGCCTGCTGGGTACACATTTATCATGGCTCTTAGAGGTGAAACATGGCCTGGGCTATAACCAGAGAAGACCGAGGCTGTGATCTGGGCAGGCAGAGACTTGTGTCAATAAATGGGGGAATGGAAAGATCTAAAAAACATCTTTTCTTGTTTTGGTAGCTCTGAAGCATGTTTCACAGCTATTTCTGTTTTTAATGCACTTCCCTTCAGTAACAACCTCCCCGGGGTGTAAAAGTAACACCGGCACCCTTGTTAAAAGTGTTGAAGTGCTGATTTCACATTGCCTAATTTAGCCCTGGCATAGCAGAGAAGCTACATGAACACTGCACTGTAAGCCAAGCAGACGGCAGGATATCCAGGCTAGGCTGGGTTTTGGCTCACTGGGGACTCAACCTGCCATTAGCAGTGGGAACTAGCACAGCATCTGATATAAGACAAGGTTCACGTTCAGCCTGACAGAGCCTCACTTGCAGAAGGTATTCTAAAGATGGCGGAGACAAGCACAGGATATTTCATTGCTCATGGAACATTAGATTTCCCATCGATTAGTTCAGCTTCACGTGAATAATGAGCATAAGCGGTTTGCAGAACACGGCTTTGTTTTGACCTACTTCACTTCAAAACAATTCATGTAGCTTTCTGCATTTGTAACTAACATCTAACCAAGGGTTTTTGAGGGAGGACAGGGCTACGTTTATTTGAAGGCAATTTATTCAGTCATTTTTGATGGCCATCTGAATCTGGAGAACTACCGTGCCTCACAAATATTCTAAATCTACAGTACTGTGCTTTGCAGGTGCCCCAGCGGGGATACATGCAAGAGAAAGAAAGGATTGTACTTTTATTTTGTAAAACATTGTGGCTTCTCAAGAAGTAATTGAGACTCAATTACATGCTGAAAGAAGAAGCACAATAACACAGGCCTCAATGCAGATGCTTCTACGGAAATTCAGGATTTCCAGCAAAATTGTTGGTTTAGACCCAACTTCAAGCAACTACCGTCGCAACGAAAAACTGTTTCATACCTTTTTATCTTCCGCCTTTCTCCTTGAATTTTGGGGAATGTCAATCTGCTTTGTAATATTAACACCACGCTATGATATGGAAGGTTTTATCCCACATCCTCTATCGCCTCTTCGGGTAAATTTGACAGTATTATTGGTGCCAGGTCAGCTGTCAGCAGCCTTGCCAGGGAGTAGGCACAAACATAATTCTCTCTAATCTTCCTTCTGTTATCCATGTGCATTCAGGGGACCATCTCTTCCGTCATTTGGTCCAAGTGATTATCGCTGTGATTTTTCACTTGGTTGCTGCTAATGTATGGAGGCTGGTGATTACAGTGTGATTAGAGGGAAAGGTGAAATAGCATGTCTAATACGGTGCAGGCGATAATTGAAGGCTAGTGAGTACAGACATTAGCCAGGTTTGAAAATGCCGTTCCAAGGGGAGAGCTGCTGAACAGTTGGGCTGAGGTTTGGAAAGGCATCGCTGCTCTATAGGACAGGGGGGGGGAGAGGGGATACATGGCACTCTGATATCAAATCCAGACCTTCTGCTTATTTAAATTATAAATAAATTGTAGTGCGGTGAATAATCTGCCGGCACATTTTATCCCTCCTTCAGTGATTTGAAATATAGGTCTGCTCTGCTTTTCTCTCTAAAGTAAGCCAGAGAAAGAGGGAGGGAACAGCAAGGAGGGGAGTCTCGGTAGTAAACAGGAACTGGTTCGACCGGAGCCTAAATTACCAGACCCCAGTATATTTGAACCCTTTAATCCTGTTTTTGGAAAGCATCTCGCACAGATACACAGTGTTTGTCACCATGAGCTTGATTACAGCTTCTAATTTTCTGGATTAAGTCATTGGCCATCATCCCACTGTAGAAGCATCAATTTAAAGGATCTCAATGCCGTGTTTGGGTGTTGACTTCCCCCCTTTACCTCCCTCTCTCCTTCTTTCCTAGCCATGCCTCTTACCGCCAGCTGCCAGTGCTCAAAGAGCTGGTGTACGGATGTGAGCTGGTGTTCAACAGAGAAAATTGGGAAGTGTTCAGAGTGACTGATACAGTATCGCTCCTCTCGCTAAGCTCATTCCAAACATATTGATCTGCTTTTAGAGAAGAGGCTGCATTCAGAGCTGTAAAACAGTCAAAATAAAGGCTACAGGACTCTAAATCAAGACATGACAGTATTGGAGTGCTTTACTCTGTCCTGTCTGGCGTCAGTGTCAGAGAGGCTACAAGCATGCTGAAGGATGGTTAAGGGTGACTGTTAGATCTAGTTTAGATAGTCTGTTTAAACAGAGCCTGTTTTTTTTATACTCCATATGCTTTATGTATAATATATGAAGAAAGCAGGCATGTTAATCGTGGAATTAACATTATATTTGATAGAGCTAGATAAGCTCTGAAAGCCTGCACTCCTTTGTCATCAATACAGTAAATCGAGTTTGTCTTTAAATACGTGTTTGTTTGTATCTACCCAAGAGACAAGAGGCAATTTTTCTCAATCTGGGGTTTTGCAGCTGCTCCAGTGGACACACATATCCTTGGCATGTCACTTATATAAGTCCTGGTTGTTTACAACGTGAATGCTTTGTTTTTGACAGAATTCCAACGCCATAAGGGCCATTTTATTTGTATGCTGAGTTCATTCTGCTGGCAGTTTCAGTAGCTGTCACCATACTCCTCCTCCCTTTCTGTTGCCCTCATGACCATCCATTTGTCCATCTCTCTTAGTAGAACCGTCACCCTTTCAAACAATTTGTGGCTTCATAATTCACACTCCTTGTTGCAATACAAAAGGTCAAGAAAAAAACCAAAAAGACTCCCCATGTCCATTTTGCTTGGTCTTTACAGTGGATTGTCGCTTGAACACAAAGGCTACTGAGAAGCCTTAAACGTCTGCACCCTGTCCAGCACAGACGTGAGCAAGTTCTGTCTTATCTTCATTTTTTTTTTCTTCCAGAACAGTCTGTTCATAGCTGTCAGACAGTGCGGTGACTTATACATCATGATGAGCGAGATATCCAGTGGCACCTTGACGTCCAAGAAAAAGAGACTCGTTGCGTACATGGGCAGATGAATACCCCCCCCCCCCCCCCCCCCCCCCCCCCCCCCCCCACACCCCACACCCCCACCCTTTGCCCCCTTTGCCCACTTTTCATTACGACTTCAAGTATTATTTTTTTTAACAACAGCAAAAGTTAGCAAATCTACATTGTTTTCTAATCTACTTTACTAATCTACAACCAGGTGCTAAATCAGCATCCAGAGCAAAAGATCACCCCTTATACTACGATGCCATGACTTTTTTTTATACATTATTTCCATTTTCTTTTATTCATAATTACAGTAGGCCACTGGATATTGATTTAATGATTTTTTTTTTTTTTACTACGAGTAAATTGTAATACTTGCAGCTACAAGGTATGAGTTTTTTTAAATATATATTTATATATTTATATATTTATATTCTTTTAAAAAGCGTTTAGTCCTTTGGTCCCTATTTCCTAAGGAATGATGCATGTAAATTATCCTGGATTCTCCTCTTCGCTTCTCTTCTCTTCTCTTCTCTTCCTCTTCTTTTCTGTTTCTCGTTTTCTTCTTTGATCCAGAGCTTGCCCTGTCACAGAGCACAACACCTGTGTAGGCACAAAAACCAAAATGGCAGCAGGCTGGTGTGTGTGTTTGTGTGTATGTGTTTGTACGCACATGAATGTGTTTGGGTCAGTACTTGAGTTGGCATTTGCACGTATCTATACATGTACAAAGTTTTTTTTTTTTTTCATTTTTCATTTTTAAGTGTAGCATCTTTAAATGTGTGTTTTTGTCTTGTTATCTGTGTTTATGTGTTTACCTATATCTTGTGTCAGTATGCATGCTTTGAGCATAATGAGTCTATAAAGGTTTTTTTTCCCCATCATGTCTAAAAAACAGCAGCAAAAAGTTGGTCTCTGCAAAATATCTTCTTCCACAGACGCCAAAGCAAAAAAGGGAAAAAAAGGCATTTGCGAAGGAAAAAACAAAACTCTGGGATCCCTCTCTCAGTCACCCAATCTTTCTGCGGGTTTCCAGCTGGATCAAGGGGCCACCCTTCCTTCATGATATGTAGCAGAGCAAGAAGTCTTTGTACTTTTACTGCACTTGTGGAAATAAGGTGTTGTGGCCCTTCATCCTGTGACAGAGAGAGAGAGAGAGAGAGAGAGAGGAGGGGAGAGAAAGAGAGGGGGAGAATAAGGAGAGTGGATTCAGTGAGGCTGCGGCAAACATGCTCAGGGTTGCTGGCTCCTGGTTATCACACAGACTGACAGGCACAGCCAACAGCATGAGAAACAGACGGGGAGGAGAAAAAAAAGGAGGAGTGTGTCAATCAAAACCAGAAATAAGTGGGCTAGAGGTGGGGTCGGAGATTTGTGTTTTAACCGTATGGAACATCTACACTGTGACAGCACTAATCCAAGGAAGGCCTTATTTAAACGGACTACATCGCCCTTCATAAAAAGAAATACAGCTGAATGTTGTCGGAGATGTTGCTGTCATTCGTCTCACTGTTAATTCACTACAAACAAACTACCAAAAGAACAAGAAGGAAACATAAAGAAAACAAGACGAGAAGTGTGAGTGTTGACATAGTGTTGTGATTATGACAGAAAAACTGATGGTTGTCCAATATATAAAAAAAAAAAAGAACAAATGGCCTCTAATTAGAATCCCATGAAAAGCCAACCTAGACTCTCCCCGGCCTTTGTGTTGACTTGAAATGCTGCATTGTCACTAAATATGTCTGTGCAGCTGAGATTTGGATATAAAAGATCTAGTTTACAGCCTATCATCCCTAATATGTTGTGAGCTATGATGTAGGTGAAGAAAGGCTACTAAATCACAGCAAATCACTCTCTGGCAGCGAACATGAAAGGGACTGACTTTGTGACAGGAACACGCGTGCCCAGACACTCTTTGTTCTACCTTTCCATTCCTGTAAATGAGCTTGTTACCATTTCATTATAGATCTGTTTTTTTTTTTTCTTCTTGTGTGTGCCAAAGCAAACCCAGCCATTAGCAGCATAAAGCACTCACGAACAGTCCCGATTACGGATGCCCTCTTTTCTAAGCCACTCGTGTTATATGTATACTAGCACAGAGCAGAAAAACACACAGTGGCTTTAAAATAGCCCCCCCCCCCCCCCCCCCCACCCTTCCCCCAAGTAAACAGCTTCTTTCAAAACATCACAAGTATTTCATCCTCCGTCTTTGTCAGATAATAAAGACTTCATTTTCGTTTTTTCACAAGCTTTGTATCCCAGTATTATGCCCTCCCACCATACTGTCACCTACTTAGATGGTTTCATAAAAGACACCTGGCAGTTAAGAGGCATAGTTGATGCCAGAAAGTCTTATCCCGCCCGGCTTTCCTGACTAGACAACCCCTTGAGTTCATTGGATAGACTACGGGAGGCAGAGTTGCCTGCGGGGCTTCTGAGAGAATAGGGCAGTACGAGTTCGATGAAAACGACTAACTCTTATCAGGGTTTGGCCTGGAGGGATAGAAACAAACTCACTTGCAAAGAAAGGACCTCTTTCACTGTGAATCTGTTTGCTGCCTTTTCTTCTGACAGAGCGAGTCATAATTATCTCCGATACATGCCAACAAAACAAGAGCGCTAACTTATCTGCTGGCATTATCCTACTTAAAAACAACAGGCAGCAGCAAATACTTATCCCAGGTATTTGTATTTTGTTCTATTTCTGCACCCTGCCTATACATCTATGTGTACAGTATGGCTGTATGGTGGGCATATTTTAGCCATGTGGGTCTGCAGCGCGACTTGCAGCTCTGCTATCACGGCGTAATTGGTTTGCACCCTCATAAATAAATAAATGGGAAGTGATTCTCATGTTAGGCAAACAAAACAATCTTGCAGAAGTACTCCCTGTGCAGATGGAATCCACGGAGAAGTGGAGTGTCAACATTTGCCTGTGCTCTCTGCGTGATCGGTGGAGATTTACTTGGCTACACAAACACAGGGTCATCTTGGCCATCTCTCAACTAAACAGCTGTCGATCGGAGGGAGAAAAAGGTCCTTTTTTTTTGCAAAGATTCAGACTTTCATAAAACAATAAATCATAGTTTGCAGGAAAGAACGCTGTTGATGTGAATGTGAAGAAATAAATAAATGAGAAAGAAAATACAGTACATCCATATGAACCACATGAACCTCACAAGAGAAAGTAAAATATCACAAGGGCACACGGTACAATAGCACAAAGGGTCAAAGGCCACTTCCAGTAATAATCAACCAACCAGTCAGCACATCATTACATTATGTACAACAGGTACCAGCCAAGAGAGGCATCGTTTTACTGCACTCCACAAATTGCCAATATACAATATACAGTATATAAAAGTAGGGCACAATATAAAAAGATAGAGTTCAGAGATATCAATCAACGCCACGTCATGCAACGCAGTCACAGTCCCACCACATGACGTCATCCAAAAGAAAATGACACCATGGGTTCAACTTACAGCTGTGGGAACCTGGCCCCATGACAGGTGTGGGGGGGGGGGGGGGGTGTGTGGCTATAGCGGAGAAAGGCCACCTCCCACTGTGATTGGCCATATCAGGGTTGCCAGGTTGGTGGGTGTGCAAAAGAAGGAAAGAAACAGTGGGATTTTCTTTTCCTTCAGTCAGAATTCAAAGCACCCTTTCCATATTTATTCCACACTCTCACTTATTCTGCCGAACAAATCAAATGAAGTTATTATGGTTATTACCATAAAAAAAAAAAAAAAAATACAGAAAAGAGTTGACAAGTAAAACAGAAATAAGAGAACAAATAATCCTCAACAAAGCACAAAAAGGAGCCTTTTCTTGTGCCTCAATGTGGTGGTGAAATATTCTCAGGCTGACAACATTTGCAGGTTAAAAGGTTGAATTGATGTATTTATATTCACAAAGATAACCCTTAAGGCAGAAATGCATATTTCAGAAACTTGTCCTGTCTACAGTAATTGGATTTGCCTTGCATTGTTTGCTATGAGGGTGGCCGTACAGTCAGTGCTTCAGCTTTTTTGCATTAAGTTTATCTTTAAGACACAGAACGCAATTTCAGAGTAGCAGGGCTCCTGAGACCAGCAGAAGAGAATGCTGTCTGATCGTGTTTTTAATTCAACTTCAAAGCGAAATCGTCAGTATTAGAGGAAAAAAAGGGGGCTTCTGGACTTATCTACATTTTTGAAGTTTTTTACCTAAGGAACACAAAGAAATTCATCGTTCAAGTTTCATCAAAGTTTTTCATCGTTGTAACGCGGTTGGATTTAGAAAATTAAACAGTAACAGTTGAACTTGACTTAATTTCAGTCTTTTGCTCAATAACTCAATGTACTCTTTCAACATACAAGGCATTACATGAAAATAATCAAACAAATTATACAAGTTATTTAAAGTAGATTGCTCAAATTTTTCAAATCCAACCTCTTAATGTAAGATCCCTCATGGTTTTTGTAAATCTATAAACCGGGAGCTGGCCTCAGAAGCCCACTGTGGTATTTTTTTCTTTAATGTTTTCATCAAATTGCACTTGGTTTTGGTCTATTGGTTTCCCTTAACTCAACAACAGAAGTGATGTAGGAACAGAAGAAAAACAAAGAGATAGATTGAACCAGACCAGAGACGAAGGAGGACATGGAAACACACACAAGCACTAACGCACGCACGCACACACACACACACACACACACACACACACACACACACACACACACACACACACACACACACACACACACACACACACACACACGCACACACACACTTCCTGATAAAGTGACAGAATATTATTGCGGGAAATGTCTGTACTTGGAGACATTCTGAGTACATCTCAATGACTGCCCTGTCATTCAATGCTGTTGCAGGATATTTTCCATTTGTCCCTCATTGATGCGCTGTAGTAAATCAAAATCCAAACCCTCAACCCCCCCCCCCCCCACCCCCCCTTTTGAGGGTGTCTGCTTTGAAAGCCTCTCTTCAATCTGCAGGACACGGCCCTATTCAAATGCTATCAGGCAAGAGATAACTGGAGCATCTATCATTTGTATTGCATACCACCTTCCATTAACGCCATCGTGTGGCTTTTAAAGAGTCAAATCTAAAACAAACAAATGGTATTACCATGCTTTTATTTATGGAGGAATATAATCCAGGCGTATGCTATTCTAATGAAAAGTTGTCTTGGCAATTGTGCGAAGAGAGCATGCATCTATATTATTTTTCACTGGCAGCTGCACTTTGTAACAGATGGGTGATGATTCTTTGAATCAAGCCTGACGCTGTGAAATTAGTCTTTATTGAAGGATGGTGCCACTTTAAGTAAACCTTTCTTTTTATTATTTCGTATGAAAGCTCTGAGTTTTTGAGGGCCCAAACAATGAACTGTTAGATATTGAAGATATCTGGCACCGGAAATACAATAAGCACACACAGGCAACCATACATTTGCAATGTTTCTTGCTCAACTTTGTGAGTGCAAACTTAATAAAAAGCAGCCATCATTAAACAAGTTTAAAAAAGCAGATATATGTTGGCACAGTTCCAAAGTGGATTAGTGTGATTTCAACAAAGTATGTTTGAACTAAACATTGTTCAGTATTAAAGTAGCTCTGCTCTATATGTAAACACTGACATAGTTTGCTATTAACACTTTCCCCAGTGTCACACAACACATTTCCAACACATTTAAATTGGCATTATATGTGGTGTTAAACAATATAATTTGTTGCTGTGTATATTTCTATTTATTTATTTGCATGCATGCTCAAATCCCAAGTTATCAAAGCATTCAATTCTGCTTTGCTACAAGGTTACAGGTGATTCAAATTATGAGGACATGCACTCGTTGCATAACCAAGTTAAAATGACATCACCACAATATTCCTATGCTATGTTTTTGCTATTTGTGGGAATTGGCAAACAGTAAATGACAGATTATGAGTATGGACTATGACTGTTTAGAAGAGGTGGCTGAAGCATCACTTTTCCTTTCCAAATGGTGCTTAGTGGGGTTGGTGCTGGTGCCACCATTAGACAAGCCACTGCGGTTTGTAGGCTGAGTAAGTGCTTTTCCATTAAGCATCTTTTTGTTGATTTATTTCTGTGAGCACAAACTTTTTCGTTTCCTTTACAACATTAGTTTACTTATCATGCTCATCGGTACTCTTGTAAAAAGTTGTTGGTACTATAAATCTGCTATTTGGTTTCATGAATTTGTGGCTCAACAACTTGTATCGATTCTCAATACAGTAGACTGGTAATCATGCACAGCTGGGTATTGCTGATGTCATGAATTTGCACTGGAGCATACTGCATGTACAAATTAGATTTCAATCCCAAGAAAAAGCAAAAACAATCCAGTGGAGCAGAGCAACCTGTCGAAACGGGCGTTTAACAGGCTGATTATGTGAAAAGTGCAATCTAGAAACTAGCGCCCTGACGCTTTCACGGCTAATGTGTAAAAAAAAAAAAAATTAAATAAATCTAATAATAACAAAAATTAACAAAACAAATTTCATGTCACATCAGGGCTCATGGGGACAAAGTCTGATAACGACTGCAGAGTTAGAATTGTACCTGTTTCCCTAGTTGATCACATTATATATTAAACTAGGTAGTTTGTTGCATTTTCTAGCTCTATTAGTCTGTCATATATATATATATATATTTCAACAGAGACTATATTTTAATGCAAATGATGGGTGATGGGATTTTGTACTGGTGAGAAGACTGGAGAGTTGGTTTAGTTCATTTTCATCTTTGTCCACTCGCCACTAAAAGTTACCAAAAGTCTTAATAAACAATTCAAAACAATATTTAAATGCCTGAAGATTGTGTTTTATTTTGTTAAGCTCTCACTTCGTACTAGTTAAATATAACTCTAAAATAAGTAAATAAGTAAATATAATATTTAAAATGTGTTAATTGTTAATTGTTATTATTTAGTATAATATTTAAACTTAGATTTGAGCCAAATGCACTCTCAGACATTCACATCTACTGCAGCAACAAGATGTAAACTATCCAAGTGAGGTTGTTTGTTTTGAGAACAGGCATGGCATGGCATAGTATGGCATGGGTGTTGTTATACCTGGGTATGGACAGCAGACGAGTCAGTAAGGTCGGTTGGCATCCTTTGGCCGCTTTAGCTGCACCTTCAGCCTCTTCATGCCTATCTGAAAGCCGTTCATGGCCTGGATTGCGGCTTGAGCACTGGACGGGTTATCAAAACTCACAAAGCCTGAGACAAGAACACAGAATGGGAGAGCGATGGGGGCAGAAACAAATGGGAAAATAGAAAAAAAGGAACAACACATGAGGGGAGAAGAATGGGGGAGAGATGAGAGAGAAACAGAGAAGAGAAAGGGAGAGGGGAAGAGACGGGGAGAAAAGACAGACGAGATGAAAGAAAAAAAGAGGGGAGAAGAAGACCCTTTTAACTCTCAACAATGACACAACAATAGCTCTTTGTTTTGCTCTTTTCCGGGGATTAATTGAAAATCTTTGAATTAAAAAGATTACATAAAACACCACAAAGGCTAATAACACAGATATTAAAAATCAAACGGAAGAGGAGCTGTTAGGAGCCGCGAGTTTAACTTGAACAGAGAACAAAAAAAAATACATGAAAAGGTGTTGAAAGATTAGAGAGAAAAAAAGGAGTCTCATGTTGTGTGTGGATTTTCAGAGCAAAGTCTGTAAATGTTACCGGCGTGTTTGAGCTGTGTAAGAGTGACAGGGGCTACACGTGTGTGTTTTCACGTACGTGTGCGACCGAGCCTGTATCTGAGTGAAGAGTAAAGGGCATGGGGGTCGTGACGAGATGCTAGGAGCAAGGTGTGTAGGACGGAGGTGCCTGCTGCTCTGAGTTATCACCTGGGTGTCGAGGCGGAATGAGCCCACAGCTTTCCACACCGGGACTCCTTGCCTGCTCTTATCAGACACCTCTGTGATTGACGGCCCGAATTTTCCGCCTGCCAGCTGATTTGATCACACCGCTATGGGTCCAATTTAATTTGGGGGGAGAGGGCAGGCTTTTGTCAGTGCGGGTACGATAAGGCTGCTGCTTTTACAAACCCTTTAAACAAACTGAGCAGGGAAGGGCCTGTCAGTTGGCAGTGATCCCCTCCCAATCCCACAAACACACACACACACACACACACACTATCCCTGGCTTTAACGAATCTCCATACCTCACATTTACACCCACATGCCAAAAAGAAGATAGGATGCTGGGGGTCAAAGTACCGAAGGAGAGGACACAGACTGCACTGCAAACTTTAAGCTCTGATATCCATGTACATTTAAATATTCTAAAATCAGAACAAGATATTTTAGCTTCCAGTTTTTGCTGTTTTCTCGAGACAAAGTAACTGGCTGATGTTTCATATCTTTGATTCCGCACTGAGCGTGTGGTGCTGCGCAACTCAATACCCCGAACGCTACTAGTGGTTGAAGTATGGCTCTCACAGCAGCCATCCATACTAGCAGAATGTCTGCATGCTTTGTAATGTCATGCATCTTTAACAAAACACATACAAGGTTGCAAACATTATTGGTTGACAACTGGGAAAAACGTCTAGGACCAGGTTGAGCAGCAGAAAATGCTGCAGTACATAAGTCTCACATTTCCCTAAAAGAAGGACTCACTATGCTGTGCACTGATGCTGTTTGGTCCCATGAAAACCCTTTTCTGCTCTAATGTAGAGGTGTCTGTAGTCTAGAGGTGTCTGGACGTCCTGGTTCAAATTCCATCATAGGCTGTCTCCTGCTCTGCTGCAACCACGTTGCCACTTGGAACAAGTTGGTCAACCTCCAGGTGATCAATTATTTGACATTAGCAAGTGTTGATTGGAGATTTGCTGTTTAGGGTGGCTGTTAAAAACTATTTAAAAGGGTTGAATTAACTAAGGATGGCAAGTCTGTGCACAGTGAATACATGAATGTGCAGATGTAATGAACATGCTCGGGTAACTTTCCCAGACGTAAAAGTGGGTAAGAACAAAAAAAGCAAAACTAGGAAAGAAACAAAAAGTGTATCATGTTTTCGGAAACCATTTTATGTAAATTGCATCTCTGCTGCATGTTTATGTTTTCTATTATATCTAAAAAGAATTCCTAGGTGTGTTTGTGTGTGTCATTCCATTCTCAGAAGAACCTTTTTAAATCCTTTTTCAAATCCAGCTAATTCCCCTTAACAAGGTAAGCTTTGATCACTTTTAAAAGTCAGTATTGAGTGACTAAACGCAGAGGATTAAGGCTAATGTTATATCCATAGATTCCCAGGTTACGGCTAGATTAAACACAACCATGTCGCTCCTCAACAGTAGGTGTTTATGGGTTGCACACTATCCTTAATGGATGTTCTAGACATTCTCAATAAAGCATCTCTAACTAATAATTACAGGGTATATTAATACGCTGGTGCTTTCTTGTCGTCTTATTTTTATTTAATTGTTTTAAAGCGAAATGATCGATACATCTCTAAAGTATTTTCTTCATTTCACCTGCACAAGTGTTAAATATCACTTCATGTCACATATTCATATCCATTTTATCGCAAAGCAAAAAAAAAAAAATCCAAACCAAACTGACATCTGTCTGAATTGACAGTGATGCATCCCTTAAGACCGTACTCCAAATCCTACTCCAGAAATACATCTTTTATAAGAACATGCTTCTAAGGCACCTCCAGTGACCTTTTCATCATATTCAAATTTCCAAGCTTCTCTGTAAACACTCCGTCTTAAAGAGTGATGTCTGGTTATCTCCTCTCAACATCCCACAATGTAGTTCACCTGTGCTGCAGAGCAATATGGCCATGTACGCAGAGATGTTTTAGTTAAAACTCACAAGAATGATTCTGCAGTGGCAAGGCATTTTTAAAAAGTCTTTTATTTAAATGTATAAAAAACCATTATCAAACATCCTGTATCGACTAAGACACTGCCTTTTAAAATGAAGTAGATGAGTTCACTTTTACATTAATAAACGATTAATATAAAAAATAAAGATTTTTGAAGAATGTTAGCTATCTTTAGATGATGAATCTGAGATTTTGCTTTTTAGATTTTAATTAGAAGAAGATAGAAAAAAGTGGATTATCTAAATTAGGATATGGAATATGGCGTGCTACTCAAAGGATAGTGGGACAATTAAAATCCTGGTTATAGGCTGACATACAGACCGGATTGTTTACATGTTATCGATATGAATGATAAACTTGTATTTTTGAATTGGTCCTATTTGAATATATACTACAGTGCTTTGGAAATTTCCTGAACTAACAGTAAGGTTAATGGCTTTCTGTTAGTTTGTATAAAATATTGTTGCTTTGATATCCCGTTTATTCAGTGAAAACTGAGCACGTTTTCTTCACACCAATGTGCACAAGGCCAAATTATTTTTTTTTATTAAATTACAATTAATCTGTCCATCCATCTATCTATCGTTCTACTGCATCTGATGTTTGTCTACACATGTACAGTATGTGAGTCTAGGGTGCCCGTTATCCACGTCATCAAGGCTAAATTCACACATTTTTAAGATGAAGTGTTCCACGTTCCTAGAGGCCTCATAACTTATCCCCCTAATAACTTATCCCCTTTAATGCACAGCATCTTCTGTCTAATTTGTTAATGTCTTACAAAGGAGCCCTCGGGCTTTCTGCTATAAAAAGGAGGGAGAAATGAGTGAAGAAAAAAAAGTCCCCTCAAAAGAATCATGGGTTGAATTGCCGTTTTTCAGCCAAGATCTTAATTACAAGCCGTGGAAAATAAGCCGGTGAGACTGATGAGGTCACCGCCCCTTTGTCCTTCCCCCTTGTTGACTGACGGATAGCGATAGCGAGAGGCATATGTTTAGAGGAGCACACACAAAAGGGAGAGAGAGTTTTGAGATGGACAGAGCAAGACGGACGAGGGAAGAAAGGAAGAGAAAGCCTCATCGGCATGCCATGTGGAAGAGAAACTGAAAGCCGATGCTGGGAGTCTCTCTCTCTCTCTCTCTCTCTCTCTCTCTCTCTGCCTGTCTCCTGGGTGCTACTGTCCAACTGAATCAACAGTAAGGCCCACACCAGTCTATTATTATCTCTTTAAGCCCATGGATTCCGCCTGCATTGCCTCCACCCTGATGAACTGGTTTGCTGTGTGGGAGGCGAGAGAAGAGGATGGGAGGGGCGGCGGGATGCTGCGGGTTGCCCGGCTGGAGAACTGGGGGGTGTCTGGGAAAATGCTTTCCTCCTGGGTAAAGCAGTCTGGGAATGGCAGAGCAGGGGAGATGAACCCTGATTGTGTTAGGAATCCTGTGATAGAGAGCAAGATGTGTGGAAAGACGTTTGGGTCAGTATGTGAAGGATTCATCGTGGGTTTGGCTTGTTTTATTTTATGCAATTAGAGCGTCCACCTTCTTCACTTTCCTTTTTCCATTGCTGAGCCCCATCATCTTGTCTGTGTGATGGACCCAGGGAGTACCTGTGCAGTGCTGTTTTTGCTTCTCTTCAATGATGATTGGAGATTGATTATTTCACTCACCGAAACATTTGCTCTGATTGGTCGCTCGGTCCACAAAGACTTTGGCCGAGATGACGTTGCCAAATGGCAGGAACATTTGCATGAGCTCCGCATCTCCAAACTCCTGGGGCAGGTGATAAATAAACAGGTTGCAACCTTCTGGCCCTGATGATGAGAAAAAGACAACAGGAGGTTACAGAGAGAGAGCGAGAGAGCGAGAGAGAGAGAGAGAGAGAGAGAGAGAGAGAGAGAAATATGACGCAATAAAGTAACCAAGACAATAATCCAATGTACGCAAGAGCCGTGTAAACACCAGATTCTGATTATGTTACCTGCGGCACAAATATTAGTTGTTTTAAACCTAGTTATCATTGAGTACACACACCCTCATCCTATTTTTATAGTGTTATAAGTTCTTACATTTCTTTATTCTTATATATATGAGAGCAACTGTATTGTATCAATTTACCCTGGAGATCAATTAAGTATTTCTTAATTCTAATTCTGACGCCCCAGATGTTCATCTCTTTTTGTGGTTCCCTTTTTAATCACATATGGCATAATAACTGTATAGATAGGTGGGATTTTAATACACACAAATAACAATTAAGCTTGACTATTGTCTCAGAAAACGTGGGAGCAGTTGCAGCGCACATCAAACAGCTGTAGAGGAGCATAGAAAGAAGTAAAAGAGAAATACACCTAAGAATAAAAACACAGACAACAGGAGGGAGAAAACAAAATAGAGAGGTTGATTGGAAGAGGAAGAGAAAGATAAAGACGGTTATATTGAGAAAGAGGAAGAGAGAGGGGAGGGGGAGGCAGAGCATAAGCCAAGTTTTTGTCCCAATTACTCTGTGACAGTAGGACTGTCTTCCAATCTCTCTCCATCCCTCCACACTCATCCACCCAGCTGCCACATATTGTACAGGCCAATCTGGATAAAGGGAGGCATGAACTGGAGAGAGACAGAGGGAGAGAGAAGGAGAGGAGGGAGAGACGTGGAGATACAAAGAGAGAGAGAGAGAGAGAGAAAGAGATGTGTTGGACTTGGGGACAGTATGCTTGCAGCTGGCTGCCTGGCTAGCATTCTCTCCTGTCTCATTGCTCTGGGTGATAGCTTGACGAGATGAGACTGCAGCTGGTGAGAAGGCTGATAAGAAGGCTGCAGTGGTGGCGCTTGCTATGCCTCGACAAGATAGAGGACACACACACACACCTTTACAGTTAAAGGCTGAATCTCAGTTCTGTCTGTTTCGGTTTAGGTGTCTTATAGAATTCATGCTTTAAATAAAGGAACAAAAGAAACGTCCCCAACTTCTGGGTATGATGGTTGATAGGTTGGACGAGCTGCACAGTTGTAATAAAACTCCTCACAGGTACAACACCACTTTTTCTTCAGGATTGCATGAAAACATTTCTGCCTTTTCCAAGTCTGTCCTTTCATCTGTGTGGAAGAAGAGTGATTCCATTCTTGAACTACTGCATGTTGGCGACACAGAGTGGATATAAGCACGAGTGTTAAATCATACAATCGCACGTCTTGTAGACTGCACTCTTACCCAATAAAGAATAATGTTGAACTTTAATTAAAAAAAAGTTTGTACACGAACCATGATCTCATGAATATTAAATATATATATATATATATTTTTTTTAATAGTAAAATACAGTCAGTTGGAGCTGAAGACTACAAGTCTTAGTAGTCTAAGTCTGCCTGAGGCTATAGGGGCTCAAGGCTACATTAGCTGCTACTAGCATAATACACCTAAATCTCTGACCGAACTGTCGGCAGTAAGTGTTGCATTGTGGATAATGTAGTCATATGATTTGTCAAGAAAGATAAATGCCTGGAATTCACCTAGGACCACCCGGAAATTATTCTATTCATGCAATTACAGGCGACAGTGATGAATTTAACCCAGTGCTCTTGAAAGGGTTGTCATTATTGCCATAATGGACAGATGTGGTAAAGTTGGCATGGAACTTGAGCAAAAGTGCTTGCTGCAATGACTGAAAGACTTTTTAAAAATCATTTTTTAGTCCATCATCAAGCATTTAGTGCATTACTGGCATAACCATAAATTGATATTTACTGTGTCAGAAAGTTTTGCTGTCTGCCAAAGAAGTCCACTGAAGTGAAAAGGACACATATGTTCAAAGAGTACAGTAAAAATGTGTCTGGTTAAAATAAGATTTTTGGATTTGGTGGGAGTGATAGATTGCATTGTTGCAATTCTTAGCTGAGGGAGGCTGAAGCTGAGGCTAGACTGTGGCTGTGTATTCAGGTTTAGGTGTCTCTTGTTAAATGGCAAGGCTGCAGACTGTGGCAGCGGACCGAGACAGACTGGGAGTGCCGCCAAAACCCAGAGGAGGCCAGAAAGACAGGCCACTGGCTCAACCAAGAATAGTGTGTGTGTGTGTGTGTGTGTGTGTGAGTGCGTGATCATGATTTCTGTAGTTCTTGCAAATGATGAAAATGTTAAAAGGTAGTAGTGAGAGATGGGACGTCTTTAACGGCAGTGTGTTTTTAGTGTGGTGTGAAACTATGCCAGCATGTGACGTGAATAAGTTGCTGACATGTGAGGATACGTTTGTGTCTATCTATACTTTCTTCATACATTTCTGCACTGTGACCCTGGCATGCACTCACACTACAGACACATTGTAAACATATACTAACTTTTCCTCTTGGCAATGTTTGAGACACTATTGATATTGAATATTCATGCCACTCTATGCTGTCTCATACAATCATATAGGTGAATAATTGAAACTGACAAATGACGTCAAAAAGAGTGATTTACCATCACAGTATATCCTATGCTTTATTACATCTGATGCTGTGGCATAAGAACGAACACTACACTAGGAATGGTAATAAATGATTATGCATGCAGCTAATTAATCTGATGAATATTTATAACCACTTAAACACATTGTAATGGACTGATTAAGCAGTCCAACGCTGCGAGTTTGAATTAGTGCAGTTTTTGAATAATGACAGAGTAACTTTCCATCTCACTGCTAATGTTCTTCTCTTTAAATGGGGAGCCTTTTTCTCACATTTTCCCCAGCCAGCTTTTTTCCCTCCCTCGCTAATTCAAAGCAGCACAGCTACATTAGAATGGAACATGGCAATTATCACCTTTTATCTTGGGTGGGCGCGCTCGCTCGCTCTTACCTTCCCTCTGTTGCTGGGGAATGATGGTTGGTTGCTGGGGGAACGCTTGGCTGATTGGCGCATAGGCGGCAGGGTAGGCTGCTGTTGCAAAGGGAGAACCAGAGTCGAATTTTTCACATCTCTATTTTCATATTTGACACAACAAAACTCAAATCATTATTCCATTGTTCATTTGCATCCTCGAGACATTGCATAAATACATTGCATTACGACTGGGAGCCTGGGCTCATTTGGCTGGCGGATCACTACACAAAGAGTATGGCAAAAGGGGGAGTGGAGTGCAGTTCAACTAAGCAGACGCGCAAGGAAAGAGAGGGAGACGTACACCGTGTTAATGAGAGCTGATGTCATGCAGAAAGCATTGGTTATGAGAGGTCTGTGTCATCGCTCATGTAGGAGGTTATGGCAGGTTCAGATCCTCAGCTCTCGGTGTACTTTTGGAATTACAATTTTTATTGTGTGGGTGTATAATCAAGTCAACTGAAAATCCTTTTGCAATCCTAATGTAAAGTATCCTAATCCGGGAAGAAAATTGGCTGGCTATCTCTGCCTGTCATAGTGTCTACTGATGTGGCAAACAGAAAGGGAGAGGGGAGAGGGAAATGGACAGATGGAGGAAGTGAAACAGAGGAGGTGGGAGAGACAGATCACCTGCGTAGTGTTGGACGCCAGCATAAGCCTGTTGGAGAGGGTCGGCCACTGTTGGACTCTGTGCTGCAGAGAGACGAAAAGAGAGACAGAGAAAGTGGGGTGACAATGAGGAAAATGAAAGCAGAAGAGACAGAGAGAGAGAGAGAGAGGACGGAGAATGGTCAAGACAGAGACAAAGACAGACATAGAGAGAATGTTAAAGAGCGAGACAGAAATTGGCTTAGCTGTAGAGAACCATCAGGGGGTAAGATCACACAGTGAGTGGGGGAAATTTGGGTTGTCATATTTCAGTTCTTCAAAATGCCTGTTCGCCCCAGATGTTTGCATCAAATATTAACAACATGCCAAACAAACCACTTTGTAGTTCATTACAGTTGCAGCTGCCTTTGCATAATGCAGGAAAAAGGGGAGTGTGTGTCTGTCAATTCTTCAGGAATCAGTCCCAGGCAACATTGAGAAGCCGAAGACGAGCTGAGACACTTCAAATTAACCATAATGGACTGATGGATGAACTGATGGATTCATCATAATACTGGGGATGGCCGCTCAGAAATCTGCAGCAGACACTGTTGATTGACCCTCAAGCCTCAAACGCTTCAACTCAGATCAGAAAAAGACGTAATGAGAGTGTGAATTAAAAAAGGTCTCTTGTCAACTTTTACAGTACCATGAGATATAATTCAATTTGTCACCACTGACGTGTTGAACTTGCATCGTGGCAATTAGGGGATGTTCTTATTCAGATCAAGTGCAACACTAGAATAATTCATATACCTCCATCAGTACAAGCAGCGAACTGTGAGCGTCAGGGTCAGAACAACAGTCTCATGACTTAAAATGTTGCAAATGTTATGTTATGTTTCTTTTATGTAGACTTGATTGGCTCACCTGGGTAAGGGTGAATACCATTGGTGTAGATGGCCTCAGAGGTGGGGTGCCCGTTGCTTTGAGGAGGAAGGGCACTGAATCCGTTGACCCCGAGAGGGTTGCCTAAGCTGGGCACGGCTGTGGCAGAGATGCCAGGGGGTGTGCTGGTGCCTGCAAAATAGATACAGAGTCACTACGGCAACTGCAGGGTGCACGCTTCACATGCTACAAGAGAAGTATTTCTTTTTTTTTTCACAAATGTACTAGTGTATAACAAGCATATAATTGGACTTCATGAGCACACATTCATACCTTTTGACCCACCATGGAGCTGCAGTGTAGTTTGGTAGAAATTGGTACCAATTCAGCCTGAACTAAAGCTACAAGTACTAAAGCAGTCAAGGTAGCACACTTCAAGTTTATGTGAAGGGGGTGCAGGGATAAAAAAAAACACAAAAAACACTCATCCTCCACAGTAACAGAACATAATAAAGGTAGCACTCTGATTTTCTGAATATTTGGTCATTTATAGCCTTGTTTGAAGGTATATTTGGTGGACATAACTTTACTTTTGAAGGTACAAAAAGTAGTGGGACAAAACTGACTCACAAGAAGAGGTACCTAATGTACAGTATATTGGATGTAGAGACCTGTGCATCCTCTTCTTTCTCCTTGTGGTGATATTCCAAGTCTGTCCCCTTGTCAGTGCCCTTTTGTGCTGATGGATTTTTATTATTTTTCTAATCCAGATGAAGGGCATTTAAGTCATGTAGGATTATGTTTGATAGGCATTACCTGGTATATGTAGGCCTTGTGGCTTACAAATGCCAGGTACAGCGTCAAGCCACTTTATTTAATACATTTGCAATGACCCTGCCTTCAGGCGGCCTGCCTACTTAGTGTCGAGCCATCAAAGCTCCTCATGACAAGGGCCAAAAAGATAGTTCAGACTGGGGTCCAGGATTATCTCACACAAATCTTTGCTCTTATATTGTATAAGCCAAGGACTCTGCATCCAAAGTCATCGGATTGGCTGTGGATTGGCTGTGTTCCCAGAAAACACACACTGTCACAGAGACACAGAGGGAGAGAGCGACGGACAGACAAGAGAGCGAAAGAGAGATAATGAGCAAGAGGAGGAGACAGAGACACTATAATGTGGCTGCCAATGAGTGTCAAGGAATGCTGTATATCTTCTCCTATCGTGCCCCATTCAGTATCAGCCTCGGCTTATTTTAGTTTCACACTGGCAATGTCTGCTTCAGCCCAGAAAATGGAGCCCACATCTTAAAAAATGTACCAAGGGCAAAAGCAGAAAGGCCTTGAATGAATACATTACTACCGTTTCTATAATTCTTGCTAATGATGAAAATGTTCCAGGGCAGTGGTGAGAAATGGAGAGAGAAGCCCTGCATGTGTGTGTGTGTGTGTGTGTGTGTGTGTGTGTGTGTATGTGTTTGTGTTTGCACCTGATTCAGATCGTGAGTTTGTGTGTGTGCCTGTTGCTGTATACCTGAGGACGGTGTCATGGGAGTAGCCACCAGGCCGTTGACATTGAAAGCTGCCATTTGCTGCATTTGCGCGGCAGCAATGGCTGCCATGGGGTTCAGGTACGACCCTTGTGTTGCTGCCATCAGGGCTGCTTGCTGTTGCATCATCTGCTGTAGGATTACAGAGCAGTGGGGGGAGAGGCGTAGGGTGGGAGGGAGGGATGGAGGGAAGGACAGAAAAGGAAAGGACGTTGAAATAGCCGCAGGACCGGAGCATGTTTACTCTCACATCACTGTTTGCTTGGTCCATGCCTTGTTCTTGTACAGAGTGGTCTGTGTTGCCCTGCAGCGTTGCTTCCCAGCGAGTGTAACACCGCTCTGGCCTTGTGCTCATTATACTGACACAAAATCAAGGCTGTGTTGAGATGAGTTTAGCAAGCCTGAGACTATGTATATCTATATGTACTATATATGTAGAGCTCTGCCACAGTGGCAGAGTTAGTGGAAAGATTGTGCGTGAGTGGGCGGTTCTCACCTGACAGGGTGAGTTGTTAGCTACTGTGTGAGTGCAAAATCTCACAGACTCCTAACTCAGGCTGTGACTTTCATGTGTGAATATGAAATAGGGATGGGCTGGGCTGGCAGGGATAGTGGTAGGGGGTGAGCAAATGTGGGTTCTTGGTAATGAAGTGCACCTCTGTTTGAGTGTAAATGCATATGTGTAAGAAGATGAAAAGTTAAAGGAGGCAAGCTGGGGTTGGCAGTTTAAATTCACAGACCAAGTCAGTAAATGTGGGAATGGAAAGTGAATTAGAAATGGATGCTCACAACTGTATGGAAGTAAACCAGTGTATTGCTGAACATGCATGATAAGCAGCTTCCCTGGACAAATGAAGGGGTAAAAAGACACAATACAAAAAGAAGTGCCACATTTTCTGTAAAGCCTCTGCAAATGTGGACTCAAACAGCCATTTAATAGTGTAAATCACTTAAGGAGCTGTTGCTGGGAGTGTCACATGCCTATTGGGAGAAATCATGAATTCAAACCTCAAAACACAACAGTTTTTGTTTTCTTTTTTTTTTTAAAGCTCACCGTCTCCTCCCCCGCCGGGCTGAGACTTACAGCATGAGAGTAGGCGCCATAGGCCCCAAACTGGATGGTCATGGGACTGAAGATGCCAAGCTGGCCTGCCATCTGGTGCATCCTGCGCAGGGTCCTCTCCTTATCAGTGTCTGCAAATTTGACCACCAGACTGGACGAGGCACCCTAGAGGGGCACGTATATTTACAAGGTTAGTGAAATGTGCAACTAAAGTTTTGTAGTTAAGTATGTTTTGTGATGTGTATCTTCATTACAATTGTTTAATTGCAGTGTATTATCCTGATTTGGCTAGATGGGAGATTAACAAAAGCAAATAAACAAGAACAAACAACCTGGATAGAGATATAATAAGTCCATTGGGCTGTTAAAGTTTCAACAAAGTAGGACAACTAATAATACTAACTTTTGCAACTAGCATGGCTACTTTCAATCAGCAGCGTTTTGCAAATTGCACCTGCCACTTCAGCTGGCCATCCAGCTAATGAGCTTGTGTTTGTTAGCCACAACTGTCTGTGCACATCTTTACACTGAAAAAAAACGTTATTCACAGGGAAAAAACTGAAAGAGGTCAACAAGGCAAAACCACAACCATACTAGCTTGGAAAGCTCATATGGATTCCATGACGCTAAATAAAATACTGATCCCATCGATACTGATGTCACTGACTGACTGACTTGTTACGTATACCTGACAAGTCTATTGCTCTGGTTGATATGAGATGCTTTAACTGGAAGCATGCAGATATGTGAATACATTGAACACTATCAGTCTGAACCATAACCTAAATGTAGGCCATTTAGAAACAAGGTTGCTGAGCACATGCATTACATTTGCATCTTTTTCTGTGTGGTTGAAAAATAGCTGTCTCACAATGTGTGTGTTTCCTTTGGGAAATGACCTACAACAAAATGCAGGCTCCATAATACACACATATTTAGAGCTGATCTATATCAGTGCATCAACATACTTTTATTGAAAAGGTGAGTGTGAGTAGGAGCACTTTACATCACCACGAAGGGGAAACAGTGGTTAGCATGTGGTTCATTTCTGTCTCGCCTTCGAGACCTAATATATCTAAGCCAAGGAAGCAAGTTAAAGTGAATGTGCACTTAGCTGTCAGCGTTAAATGGAAGAGAATAGTGAGTGGTATTTGCTTTTGTGAACTTTCCAACTCCACTGTATACACTGGGAGTGAACTGTGATCGTAACCAGATCCCACAGGAGTCCCAGTCCCCCAGTGGTGAAGCTCCACTGAATACAGTACAAGGTAATTAGGTCTGACAAAAGCCTTCGGCATGTGGAGGGCGAAGTATTGACTTATGGCTCTGCCTTATGGCAGATATAGTTCCGTATTGATGTCCGTGCTCCTGAGTTTGCATCCAATTAAATCATTTGAGAGACAGAGACCAGAGTCAGTTCCTCATGTGACATCCAGGCAAGGAGAGAGGCGGGGAGGGTGTCTCTGTGTGAGTGAAAGACAGAGAGATAGATACAGAGAGAGAGAGAGAGAGAGAGAGAGAGAGAGTGGGGAGGCTGCCAGGCAGAGAAAGCAGCCACAGACACTGTGAAGAGGACCAGGCTCCTATTTAATTATAGGCAATGCATGCTGGGAAAGAGCACGGAGCACCACCAGGACAGAAGGACACAGGCAGCCAGGGGGCAGTCAGGATATGATTAGTAAGATCATAAAAGCAAAGACATGGGGAGAAAAGGACTCCATGATCATAACCTGGATTCATCTTTCACAAAATGTCTCATCCTGACAGGGTCAGTACAAATGCAGGCTTTGATTTAGATTTCCATATTTTCTATATTTGTAGAAAGTGAACATGTGAATGCAGAGGACACAGTGACAGAGAAAGACTAGACTGACCAGTTTGAGTGATGGCCCTGTGTTTTTTTTTTTACACACGTTTATGACTCTCTGTATAAGAAATTGAAATTGACAAAACTATAACACACTCGAGTGGTACTTCCAGGAGGCATATTACTAAAGCAGAGTTATCCAAACAGAAAATCATGGAAACAAACAAACGTATGCCCCGTGAAGCTGAATATGGCAACTGCACAATAAAGAGTGTGTATACGTGTATATGTCTGTGTATTCAGCCACTGAACAAACACAGTCCCAGTCTTACTGTTATGCCGCTTAACGTCATGCCATTTTATAGTAATTCATACAAAAAGTGTGTCCTATTTTCGTAAAAGCTTCATGAAATTTTAAACAGGAACAGCTCAGCGATATGCCATTTAGAGGGCGGTTTGCCAGGGTGGTCTCGTGCTTTGTGGTTTGGTTAGTCGTGGCTGCTGCAACAAACCTCACAGAATATCTAGTCGTATGTTAATCCTGCAGAAATGTGTTGTTTTTTGTCCTAAGTCATCTGTTTTTGTTATCTTTTTTTATAAAGAAAAACATGAGCATTTTTCTGAACGCAAAAAAACAAACAAGCTAGGTCTTGTCCAGAGGCTTTATAAGTAAAGCTTTTCGACTAACTCATGTGGAGAGTGTCTAACAAACGTTCTATTAACACAAGCAAGAGAATGTGTTGGCCGTAGATAACTGTGAGAAAGAGGATGTGGAATGAAGGAAGGCATCAGCATGGACCCCAGGGACAGTGCGTCTCAGATGGGATCCTATCAGAGCTCGCCAGCACCCCACCTCAGGCCAGAGGAGACCCATCTGGTGTTTCTCCCTCGATGCCATTTCAATTAACTAAATCAATACTCCGACGTGGCGGCGTTAACGGCACAGTTTTTCCGTTTCTAATTTCATTTCATCCCACCTCCTGACCTTTTTCAGTTCTTTCTCGACTTTGTGGGCCAGTTGAAGGGACTGGGCTGTTGAATTTAATGAGGCTGGCACAGAGCAAACATCCTCCTCCAGCCTTGTTGCTTAAGCCTGCCCACAGCATGGGGGGTCTGGCATTTAGATCACATTCATTTTCTGCTTTGTGTGTGTCTTGTGTATTCTTATATTCATTTAATTCCTCATGAAGAATGCATTGTGAGCATCGGGACTGTGAAAGCTCGGGGCTGCCTGTACTCACTGCACCGTGACTTGAGATGAGGCGAGCCTGGCCTGGTCTGACTTCTCCCAGCAGATTGCTCTGCTGTAGACGACAGCGCGGGAGGAGACCCAGTCTTCACTGTCTACTCTGAACAGACTTGGCAGCAACATTAAAGCACTACAACCACCTCTACAGGTGTCGTCAGCACTGCCACTCAAGTCAGAGTCGAGCATTTCATAGCATGAAAGCCAAACTATCCCCTTCTGAAATAATGAAAATACTTTTTCTCTCACCCTTGCCTCCGAACAGGTGAATTTCATATCCTCACATTTCAAGCAGAGGTATTTTTGACTAAATCCAGCCTAATCAGAAAAGGTAGATTTCAGAGTGTGATCCCCTTCACGGATCAAGTGTTTCAATCCACATAAAAAAAAAAAGAGTAATATGTGGCCAGGTAATGAAGGAACAGGTGGCAGCAGACAACAGGCACTGGATGCAAAGCAGCCACTCCTCACTGGTAGCAGAAAATCACAAGCTGACAAACAAACAGAATAATAACCTCCACCGGCATGACTCCTATACCTGGAGAGAAAATGAATTTGCTGAATTTGATAAGGGCCAACAGGGAGCCTTCACTTTTGACAGGTACAACTAAGGAATTTGTCACAGGTTCAAAAACTAATCTAATTTCTTGAACAGCACACTTGACTTGTGAAAATCTCACATATTGGATTTTGTATAGGCCGCCAAATGTGTAGATGGAAAAATACACAACGGTAATTGAGGGATTAGAGCTCAACTACACTACGCTTTTATCTCTGCTTTACTGTGATACAAAGACACTGGTGTTAAGTGTTTACTAACAGGCAAACAGACACTCATCTTCCATCCTCTACATAGGCTTACAGCAGTACAATGCAATGCCACAGTCACTGAAGGAAAAAATGGGAAAAAATGTCATTTGTAGAAGCGTATCGAATGTGAAAAGAACCTTCCCCATTCAGCAAACATGTAACAGCTATTGGTGAACATTATCTCAGGTTCTACAGACTTATAGACTCTAAAAAAGTGTTAATTGAGAATTTGTTAGAAATTAATTGAATACACCATAACACGTTTGTTTGGTAATTGGATGAATCCCCTGTGGGCTTCATATTCAACTCTCTGAACCTTGCTACATCTCTGTTAGCCTCACGGGAGGACTGTCCCTCATTAGCACCACATGATGCTGTCTTGGTCTGGCCATGCTGTCCACCACATACTTCTGCTACACTGCATCAAGCCAAAAAAAACACAGAAGAACAATACTGCCATTCATAATGGTATTTTCACTTGGTCTGTACACTGCATTTTGTAAATAACAGTTTCCACAACAATATGTGAGGAGCGCAAATACAAAACGCCATGTAGTATGTCAGCTGGAAACCTGCGGAGATTCTACAGTAGCTTCATGTGGCATTTGATGAATTGTGTGTTACAATGACAACGTTCTCTGGCTTAGTTTTATCTCTCATTAATCCGGAACTATAGTATCACACACATGCACGGTCGTGTTGCTGCCAGCACCAGCGAGCTCCACAGGCCCTGTCAGCCACGCTGTGACACCGAACATGACAATGTCTGCAATTTGCTGGGTGCTGTCTGCCTGCCCCCGGCTCTGCCATTTGAAGTTTTGCCACCTGTGCCTCTGCAGCCCTACTGTAATTCAACAGATGAACCAGTGAGAGTGCCTGTTCTGTGCCCAATCACCTTTTTAAGTTAATTTTGGAAGCACCAGCAATCTGCAATAAACATCAATTAAAGCTATGACCCAATCTATCAGCTCATGCCCTTCGGTGGCATCCCTTGCCCTTAAGCTTCATTAAAACCTTTCATTTTTTGGCCAGCGTATTTTGGTGCAGGTATTATTTATGGCATGTGTGCGTGTGCCAGGTAACACAGATGCTGGAGTGAGAACATTAAGAGGGAGAGAGAGAGAGACAGAGAGGGAGTGAGAGACAACTCTTTGTTCAAGGTTCATCCAGACCTCACAGCTGGCAGCAGGCAGTAAGCGGAGCAGCCTACTCTCTGAATCCTGCCTCCTGTTAGTCTGTTGTTGACGACATGTGGCAGTGATATTATCCAAATTAACTGCGTCCCCCTTCGGTACCAAAGCCTTAGTTGGATACTAATGGCCACCTTGCCTATTAATCTGAGAGGAAGTTGGATTTGAGGAGAGAAGGATAACAGGTGCAGGGATAGAGGGAACGAGCTATGGATAATATAGATTATTAATGAACTTTTGGATAGCTCTTGATCTGCCCCGGGTCTGTTTGGGGCTCCATATGCAGCCTTGGACAGTTCATCTGCAGCAGACCTCAGGTGGCTCACTTGTCCAACCTAATGCAACTGTGCCTGGGCTACAGCATGACAAGCAAACACAAAGAGCGCAAAAGTAGTCCGCAGGAACCAAATCTGTACAAGAAAGCCAAACTAACAGACGGAGTAGTCCAGTTCTTTAAATCTTCTGAATGTAAACATATTATGTTGATTGAGTCGACAAGATATTTTGAGCGCTAGGTAAATATCTTGATTATAATCAAATTTCAGGAAGAGGCCTGTCATAATTGTGCCCGATCAGTGTGCCACATGATTATTCTTTGGCTCACAGCCCACTGCTTATTAAAAGCTGCCACTTGTGGTTTACACGCCAAAAAGTTTGGTCGTTATTTTGCACAACAACCACACACACAGTGAAACCGACTCTACCACTTATTTCCCTCCCTCACTACTTCAATGTAATGCAAAATGAAGCGGCATCAAAAAGATGTGTAAATTACATCTGGCTTCCAGGACACTATCTGGCTGCCAGGAAGCATCCGTAAATATTTATTGCTGAACATCAGTGAAGTGTGTGAAGGTGTGGATGTCTGCCAGGAAGAGTGTGTGCTCACGTGTGTGTCCAGCTGTGCAGTACTCATCATACATCCAGCACTGGATGCTTCGTAATTCATCATTTCTTTTACTTAAGCCTTTTTGGTGGCCTTGTTCAAGCCCAATAGAAGTATATTGAATTTGTAATTAACTGCAGCTTGACAAGAGTTACTGGTTTGGTGGCGTTATTCTTCAACTTAACAAATCAACACCAACTAATGCTATTTCATGTGTCTCATAGCTGCTGTATACTAAAGTATATTACCCACTCTCCACAATTCTTCCTATACTTACATCTAAACTATTCCACACCTCTAAAAGGCACATTTAAATCTACAGCTATTTTGTAGTGCAATACAGTCCACTGACCACAGTGATTCATGCACCATTGCAGCTGAGGTCTTGTCCTCTCATTATATCTCAACATGCCGTGTGTGATTCTGTGTAATATGCAACATTTGGGCTATGAGAACGAACACTTGTATTTGTGTTCTATGTCTGTAATTTGAGTGAAGTGATTCCTATGCAATCCGATTAACAATTGGAATGAGCAGCGATATAAAGAGTATTTACAGCTTCTAATTATGCCGTAACGTACCGATATAAAAACCCTGGTCTTGGAAAGATGATATCCAGACTGTGAAGAATAAATGTAGAAAAGCTGAAAGTTAATGGGAGGCTGATAAACTGCAACTGTCCCACAATATTACTGTATGAAATATCAGGAAGCAGTTAAGGAAGCAAAACGTCTTATTAATCTGATCTCATTTTGAAGATCCATCCTAACCATAGGGTGCTTTTCAATAGTATTGACTTACTTGTTAACTTCCTTCTAGTCACTGTAATGAAGCCTCACTTGATAACTGTGTTCAAGTGTTTTAAGTTTTTAATATTCTTTTACAAAAAGCAGCTTTTGGACAGGGGCCAAATGTCACTGTTAATGTTTTGTCTGCGATGAGCTGTTTGTAAGTCTCCCAGAGAAGGCAGTGGCATGTATAAAGCCTACCTCTCCCCATATTACAAAATATTCAGCAGCCTTTATGTTATCTATTATTTATAGCACTCTTGCCACTGGTTACATTTTTTTTCTTCTAAATATGCAGTTCGTCTCAGGGAAAGTTTTTTACCTGGTTCTTGTCCTGCCTTAGAAAATATTTGCAATGATACCCTTCATCTTCATCTTCAGTAGAATCAAGTTTATTTTTTTGACATTTACAACAGTCATGCATGATTCTGCTTGGACGTAACGAAAACAAACTGAAATAGAAAGGTGCACCCAGTAGAGGCTGTGAGGTACTCAGTGGAATGGTAGTTCCTTTAGCTGTTAGCTGATAGTAAAATATACTGTCCAAATCAACAAAAGTGTGCAAACTGTATTCCCCCACTGTGTCTCTGGGCACAGTGTTGCGGCTAGGGGTCAGTGATGCACTCAGCTGTATTATCACAAATGGCCCGGTGGGCGGTTAAAAGTAGTGAGTAAGGTGTCAGGAGGAAAAAAATTGAAGTATAAAACAGGCAATAAAAGGTGTGAGTCACCGCAACCACGGGTCCTTGAGCATGTAGCCATTACTGGCCATCCAAAATAGTTTGCAGTTTGCTGTAGCAGAATCTAAGATTGATACCATGGACAGACACAGAGGTACACACTGACACACTGACACACGCGCACATTCGACCGATCGCGTGAATCTCCTGGTGGAGATATTAAAAGAAATGTCACTGATATGCTGATGACACATCTATATCTAGGTGTAGGGAATTCTAACTAGCCATTACCATGAATGGCCTTGACAGCATACACAGTGTCAGAAGGTAATTACACCAATTCTGAAATAATCTTTTTGGCCTACTATCTCAATTTCATTGCTTCACCGTGAAGATGACACACTGTCTCCTAATGCAAAGCGACTAATTTCACACTAATTTTAATATTCAGGAACAGGTTAAGTGAGCTGTTCAAACTATTAACTTTTGACTGAGGACTATTTCCTCATGCAAGAGAAACATTTTAATCCATAAGTAATCAGAAAATACTCATCCATGCTGTAGTTGGTTTTTATTTAGCTAAAACAATATTTGAGCTAAATATAATATAATATTTCACTTGTCTCCCACCTGCAATATAGGATCCGTTTTTTCACTTTTACACTGAGTTTCCTCAACTGTATCCCATGTCACCGAAGTTGCATTCAGGGGTCTTGTGGCAGCTTCCTATGGATTTTTTCACAGTCTACTCAAGTCAATCGAGAGGTAGATTTTGAACGTGCCTGAAAATGTTCACCAATCAAATCATTACAGTATTCCTTAATGCTACTCGTCTGTATTTGCATTTAATCAATTGTTTAACCTTTCTTTTATGTTTATTTTATTAATATGCCTTATTTAATTCTTTTTTTTCTTTCTGATTTCTGTTTTATTTTTCAGCAGTTTTTGGACCAATCCAGGACTTTAATACCAGTTAATATTACAGTCAACAGATGGCCGGAAAAGGTTCTCCAATGGGATGCTCTGTTTCTTCTGGACATGTAAGTAGGGCAATTGTTATCTAACACATTAGCTGTAAGAACTCGATCGCTAGTTTCAGTTCTTCTTCAATGCAGCATGAAGTTCATTTTGCTAATGATGTCCCATTTAGAGTAAAATAGGGTTTATAATAATGCAGGGTATGCTTTAGGGTGTGGTTACCTTGTGATTAACAGGGAGCTGCCACGCCCTTGTCCGTCTTTGGGTGTTGTCTGTGTTTTCATCTAAAAGCTTTAACCCTTTCAACATTCAGTGTGTTTTGAGTTCATGGTTGTTAGTTATTAACATTTAGGTTGTATAAAAATGTCAGCGTTCATTTGTACTTAGCTCCGCCCTCTGACTCGGTCCTGGTGGTCAAAATGAGGAACGAGAGGCTTCAAAACCATAGACCACAAACCAATGGGTGAAGTCAAGGTGAGTACGTCCACAGTTTATGGTTCGTGTTAGAGTCTTTTTTCCCTCAACTATAACTACATTGAGCAAATGGAAATTCTATGTGGAATGCAACCATAACCCCGTCAATACATTTTGAGAAAGGCTAATCATTATCAAATAGTTATTGCTTAGTTGTTCCAATTAAAATGCTGTTTCTATTATTCAAGAAATTCTATAGAAAGAATGCTGTGATGTTTATTCACACACAATTGCATTAACTATGGAAACTAAGCAAAGATGGAAACTCATGCCTACAATATCATTTTATACTATGCTTGTACTATAGCGGTCTTGTATCTCTATTTCCATTATTCCACAACTTCAGTTTCAACTTTATACCAGACAGCATCATATATATATATATATATATATATATATATATATATATATAGTACAATGTCTGCTCAGGATACATTCAAGGGCTCATGTGCGGTACACAGTAATCATATCTTTATAAGACTGTGAATTTAAACACTCTATCTGTCTGGTGAAAAGTTAGTGTGAATAGCAGAGGGGGAAATGGATATTGAGTGAAAGTGACAGATACAGAGTATGCAGCTGTGCGCTGTAAGGTGGCGGATGCTGACTGTTGGATTCTTTTCTGTACATGCAGCAAGAATGTATGTGAGACTGTGGACTGTTGATGCGCTTTGAAAAGAGTCACTGTGGTAAACATATGACTTTGTTCTTCAACCACTTAATGGGAATAGAACCTGTGAATCTCAATAGACCTATTTGTTCAAGGTGTAAACCGTCACCTAAGAATAGGGTCTGTTAATTGCAGTAGTTGTATGCTATATTGGATAGTGTGAAGAGGAGGCAACTTCAGAATAGCGAACCTGTGTGGGTTGATAAGTGTCAAACTACTCTTGAATTAGTTATGAGCAAATTAATTCAGAGTTGTTTGGACACTATCAACACTTCTAGTTTTGTGTTTTGTTCCATAGGAATAGGCCATATTTATCAGGTGTTGTTAAATTCTTCAACCCTATAAGCCCCACACTTAGCAAAGCATATGATGATCATACGTCATGTGGAACAAATTACTTACTCCCTATTAATACACAGTGAATAGGGGGTTATTAAGGGAAACTTCTTAGTTGAAGTAGAATAAGGTCATCCAGAATAAGGTATTAATAGTGCTTTATAAGATTAACGAAGAGCCAATATGCTACTAATATGCATGCTAATAAGCATCTAATGGTAAACATGTACCTTAATATAAAGTGCTGCCATATAATACACTGTATACACATACTACAGGGTAGTGGAGAGGAGATGAAGACATTCTGGTATATCTTGTGTATATGTTTTTGTCTGAAATGTATGAGGTTTTTTTCCAAACATAAAAGAGACGAGGACATTCAGTACTGAATAAATAAAAAAAGGCACACACCCTCCAGTGGCCGTATGCACGTGGAATGGAAAACTTTAAAGGTAGGCATAGGCAGCGTCTGTCTCTATGCAGGGCAGAAAACACGATCAAAAATAGTTCACAGATCTTTGTTGTAAACTATATCCCATTTAATGAACGTGGGACCACAGGCCAAAACAGCTGGCAAAGACATCAAAGGGATGTCCACATTGATTGTGAAATTGTTTACAACTACGTTGAAATACACAAAATTCAGTTGATAGAACATTTGCTGTGAATGAGTTTCAAACTGTATTACTTACAGGCATAGTCTGTCCACCATGCAGGCTGTTGATGGCGGCCTGCGCTTCTGCGTGGCTGGAGAACTTGACAAAGGCGCAGCCTGTATACACAGAAAAAGAGAAACAGAGAGGAAGGGCACAACATCAGGGAAGGGCCTTGAATATGGGGGGGGGGGAAACACCATTCATTACTATTGTTTTCATGTTATCTGGTTTGTAAATATATTCTGCCATGTGTGTGTTCAGCGCATAACTCTGAATAAATCAGTCTAATTGTAGTGAAAGCATTAGCTTCGTGGAACATCCTGTCCCTCGCCCGTTTCTTATTCCACCCCCTCCGCTTTGGAGCATGGAGCCAAGGCATTTACTATCCTGACTTGTTTGTGATTATTAATCTGTTTAATATTTACACATTGTGATTTGTGTGCAGTCACTCATAAAAGAGATTATGATGACAAAGGCATAGTATTATAATCTGCCTATCTAACCAAATCTTTGCTCGCACATAATTTCAGATGGAGGGGGGCTTTGCTCAAGGGGCATTCAAATCATCTTAAATCTGTTGTGTAGTTAACGCACAAAAGGAAAAGTCAACATCAAAAGTTGGCCGGAAGACAAGGGAACGGGTGTTGGGAGCAATGTTCTGGAGCCTCATTGCATTAACGTTTCAAATGATTGATGATTGAATGATTCAAGCAGATAATAGTAACCCACAATATGTTTTTTTTTAGAAGGTTACATATTTTAACCACGTGATAAAATAGTGTATCAGTGTGTAGTTAAGGACAGGCACTAAACTTCTACAACATTAAGAGAAGTGAAATACAGTGGAACTGAACTGTGGTAGTCTTTCAAAAACCATTAAATTAAACAGGAGCTATTTCTCTAAGCTTTATGGTCGTCATAGACTGCTCAAGGTATTCTGTTATGTCCTATTCTTATCCTTGCCTTCAGGTAGCTCATGTGTTAAGTCAAGAGATACCTAATTAACAAACTCGTGGATTAACTCTGCCCCCTTTTCATTAATCGAGTAGCACCAGCGTCTTATAACCAGACGGGCTTTTTCTGAGTTCAATCCCTGGTTTCTTGAGAACTGCTAATACCTATTTAAAATGGTTACTTATGTTCATATGCATTTATCCATTCACAAAGGAGTCTTGATGATTCATTTAAATTGCAAACACTGATAGGTCGGCTCAGGGGATGTTCTACCCATTCACTTCTACGCCTCAGGAGTCAGCTTTGCTTCACAGACAAACAACTTCATAATTTCCTGACAAAATCAAAAAAGATTGAACTGAGGGACATGCAGTATGTGCACAATCAATGGAAGACAATTTCCACCTTTACCTGAGGCTTTTCCTTCCACATTCCATCCACACCATATTTCTGCACACAACAGTTTCAACTGCTTCGCATTTATTGAGAGTTGTAAAGGCCATGTATTTCCTGTACTGTCAAATGTCCTCAAAGCTCTATAGATCTACAGAGGCAAACCGATAAGTCAAAGAAGCCTTTGATTGTGTCACAGCACTCTAGAACGCTTTTACTTCACTTGAACGCTGCTCTGGGTAGAGGCAGAAAGGGTCTTCATTTGTCCAACTGAAATATGTCAGCCTACTGTGTGTCATTTGACTGCAAGTCTGCCTTTGAGGGAACAAATGCATTTAACCTTTTGTAGTTGAAATAATAAGGTGCAGTTTGTTCTTGCAAAGGCCTTATTGTTTTGTAAGGCAAGATAACTTGCTGCTGGTTTACTAACCAGGCTATCAGATTATGTGCCAGAATCCCAGTGACCCCAGCAGCTCAGCCCAACCACAAAGACCCTGAAAACTGCAGGGCTTGGCGCACACCATCAAAGGCAAAGTCATGTTAAACATGCAATGTCCTTAAACTTCTCCTCCAAATAAAACAAAACAACAAAACAAAACAATGCTTTAGCCACGCTTTTCCTGACCTAGAAAAAAAAAACGTTAAGGGACTCACAGCACAACATTTCAGAAGATTGGAAGTTCTACAGCCTCATAAATTATAGTGCACATTTAAGTTTTTGAATTTGATGGCTCAGAATGAGTTTGAGGGGAAAAGGAAAAAGAGAGATTGTATTGCTTTCAAGCGAGAGGATCTGCACAGCCTTTTGAATTCCCGGGGTAATAATATGTATGCATGAATTCCATCCCGCTGGATGGGTGACATTTATAACACAACTTAATTATAGACCTAAAAGCCATCTCTCTATTTTTCCTGACAATTCAGGGCTCTATTCAACTCTGGCAGCAAGTGTTGCACTTTGAAAGTACTTTGAGGAGCAGCACCATAGAGAGATGGATGTTAAACTTCTCGGCCTTTTTATTGGGTGAAGAGGGGTGCTGAAAAGCTTCTGAGTAGCATAAATTTACATCAACAGGGGACAAAGCCTCCATCATGGAACAGATAGCACTGTCAATTTCAAGGTCTGTCTCATTCAAATTACAGGAACCTCATCCCAAGCGAGGCGGCTGGCAAAATAATTTGCCGTAGCATCCCGTAATGATTGCGTGGGACTGTTGCACGGTGAGTGATAGGACCAGATACCTATATATGAGACCTTTGTCTGGGGGTGGTATTCATAGTCAACCATGCTCTACAGTTTCCATTTTATGGCAGTGAAAACTTGAAGAAGATGTAATGATCAAGACAGTGATAATGGAGACAAATAGCAACACAGGAAACGTATGGTATGTGAAGAGAGAAGAAAGACAGATGAGGCGCAAGGTGCAGGAGGGTGAAAAGGAGTGAAAGCGCGAATGAGGGAGAAAACTAGCTTCTGTCTGACACAGCAGCATCGGGCTTATTTAATTGTACGTGCTGTCAATCAGCTTGAGGCATTTGAGCAGACAGGAAGAGAGGGAGCTGGAGAGGGAGGGAGAGACAGCAAAAGAGGAAACAAGCCAGGGAGAAAGAGAGGTAGTGGGCCGGTGGGGCGACGCAGCGCAATAGACCCGGGATTAACAGTGAGAGGAACAGATGTAGACACAGATAGGCGTGTGGTTCAGTACAGCCAGCCTTTCTCTTTGATATACTCGGAAGGCTTGCACATTATCAACCCCTCTACCTTGCCCCCACCCCCCCCCCCCCCCCACCCCACCCCACCCCCCCCCATCCTTTCACACATCCAGACGCTTCACGTAGGAGAATAAATCACACTCAACAGAGAGAAAGGAAGGTTCCAAGCAATATCACTGACGTTATCGCTCAAATTATGGCTTTGAGACACAAACCCATCAAAGGACGGTGGGGGTGCCTCTCGCTCTTTCAGAACAATCCCACCTGCATCGCACATTTCACAGCCATCTTTAATTTGACTATGCTTTACTAACTAAATAGCACATACGCCACAGACATGAATGCATAAGCTGTTACTGAACGCAGGCAAATCTGCCGCACAGTGAGTGACAGCAGCAAAGCCCAGAGCCTGGCTGCGTTATTTACAGTAGGACATTATCGTCCAATGATGTCTGTGGGGAGGGATGACGGGAATGTGGGGAACAAACATGATTACACCCCTCCGCTTTTCAGATAACAGGAAGAGGAGGAGGAGGAGGAGAGGGATGCGCTGAAAGACGAGGTGTCGTGTGATGTTTTTGTTGAGTACAAGCCCAGGGTGAGAGGAGCTGCAGTGATGAAGGGATAACATCAGAAGAAGTGTGGAAGGGAAAGAAAAAAACGGGAAGAGGAAGAAGAGTGAAAACAAAAAGGGAAGGGAAATATGGAGTAGTGAGAAAGGGGAAGGGGAGGTGTCGGAGCACTGTGACAATGAAGTATGAAAGAAATGCTTGCGAGACACATAAGAGGTGGTGAAAAAAACAGAATAGCTGAAGGGGAGGATAAGTTATTCAGAAGAGCAGAGCGGATGGCAGACGATGTCAATGAGTGCAGAGAAGGTGAAGCACGGTTTTAAAAATGTAAAGAGCAGAAAGAGAAAGAAAGACAGCACACGTACACGCAGACAGACAGAGGGATTAAGAGGGACAGACAGGGGAAAGAAATAGTGGGAGGTGTGTGGGCTCTGACCCTTACTGGCCCCATCAGGCCCTCGCAGGACGGTGCACTCCTCGATCTGGCCGAAGGTCTCGAACAGCCGCCGGACGTCGTCCTCGCTCTGCTGCTTGCCAAGCATTCCGACAAACAGCTTCCTGTCTTCTGGATAGGAAGAGAGGAAGGGGAAGGGAAGGAGGGTGGAAGAAAGGAGATAACAGACAAATGCTACAGCTGATGGTACCGTTCTGCTGAGCTGAGAGGAACTTGTGCAACTCAAACCCCCCTTTTATCAGCAGTCTGCTGTGTTGAGCCTATGCTGCTGCTGCTGCTGCTGTTGTTATTGTTGTTGATCTCACTGATGTGTGGTGCGCCACCCCACCCTGGTATGAGGGAAATATATTCTTGTTTCCAGTGAGCTATGCAAGTCTGCCACGGTGACGTTTGATACAGATGATGTTTGGAGCTGGGTTTCAGGTAAAGGTAGAAAGAGAGCGCAAATATTTTGCACAGGTAGACAAACTGTTAGATTGTCTGGATGCTTAAGTCACAGGGTTGAAAGAGAACATGGAACGAGAACATGGTGTGACATTTCGTCACCACCAAAGGAGCAGGAATTATAATAAGTAACAGTAAACTCTACAGCACAATCTATCCCATGATAAACTTGGGAAAAGTAAAAAATAAATAAAAAAGTGTCTCATTCAAGAGTATCCGCTCCACTTTCTGCTGACAGTACGTAACATATGTCGTATGGAGACAAATTGAAACATTTCTTCAGTATGAATGACTAAAGTCAGGGAACAAATAATTTAGAAAATGAGTCAAGTAGAATTAAAAAATAATGTTTGTGGATGATTGTCAGCGTAAGGTTTGCAGATTTGTGTTTTTTAACTCCAACAAATACAAAAGTAAATTAAGCTAGATTCACAATTCAAAGAAATAATTTACCTTCCTACTATGTTGTGTACTCGCTGCATATAATTTCATACAAGTTGAAGAGTAAATGAGAGTTTTTTTACCACAATAACCGTGACCACGCCCTAATGCTTTCACAGGCTAGTGATGGAGAAGGGCGGTTGCAGAAACCATTTCAACACATATAAGTTTAAGAGCTACAATGTTTAGTTCTAATGCCTTGAAACAAAAGAATGGCAAAGCATTATACTGGATCATTTATATTGTAATATTCGAACCCCTGACTAAATATTTCGTGGAAATCTGTGATTTGTTTAGCTGGTTTACTTTCCAGTATTATGAATAGATAACCTCAGATCTACTTCTTAATGGTCAATTATTGGTCACTAATTCTATATAATAAGTTAAGTCCACTTAAAAACAATGCTAGGAACATATGTTAACATGTAATAACAGTCCCCTTTGGACAGTCTAAATGTAAGCCGAGTCTGGTGTGATTTAACATCTGGAATGACGTTGAGTACTGGCTTCTCCTCATCAAGTTTGAAAGGCAGCTTCACTTTCACCTACACCTTCACTGCCACTGCATGTCAGAGTTGATCCCGGCTCTCCTGCTCAGATGTGGCCCTATTCCGCTACATTTTGGCCAGCCAGAAAGCTGGATTTTTCTAATTAATCTTCCCAGTGCCCTGGCATTACACAGTGCATTCATCTTCTTTACATCTTTTACATTATGCATCCCCTATTCCGCTGTGTTGTGGAATGAAATGGCTACTAGCAAGAACCCATCGCCAGAATTGATGGAAAGTGGCAGGAAGAGTAAGAAGAGTTTATTGGAAATGACTCTGTTGATCTTCAGTGTGAGTCATTTGACTGGTTGGAGGCGGGCGAGGAGCGGAGGGCGAGAGCATCACCTGGGTCTCGACAGATGTGACGCCTCCTGTACCTGCCAGGCCCCATTAGACACAGCTGTTCTAAAAATAAAGCACCACGGCTTCCTTTTTGCAGCGGGGAAATAGGATCCTGTTCCTTTCCTGTAAAGTTCAAATGAGACACGTGCCTGCTACCCGCTTGGCCACACAAATGAGCACCTGAATAATCAATAAAGGCCACGCTGCTTGGTCTCTACTGCTGGTGTTGTAGCGTTGGTGTCAGTTCATGTTCCTGTAGTCACGCCTCACACAGCGAGATTTCTCAAACCCACCAGCTGAGCCGAGTACGACTGCTCATTACTGTCCCTCCACCCCTCGGAGCTCCGGGGTTGGAAGTAGCAAGAACCCTGAGGTGATCGCCACAGAGACAGACGCTTATACCATCAACTGGGATTTAGCAAAGACCGACATGGAGGACAGACATCTAGCTGGAAATTGGGCAACAGTGGAGGAGCTGCGTAGCTGTAAAGTCGGCCCTGAACAGGTGTGGGAGAGAAATGAGCCTGACCCCTGTCCATGGCAGCAAAGGTGAAATATGAAATGAGGCAACAGCCCGTCCAGAGCACACATGACTTTGCCTTGATGTCCCTCCATCTTTCAGATTTGCACCGAGGTGTCACTGTTACAACTTAAAATGGGCAGAGTGCAGTTTTACAGGCCTCCTGCAGTGTGTTAATGTTTTGGGACAAAAGTCTCATCTCGGTCCTGGCCCGAGGAGATCTAATGGCGGCTTTACAAGGCTAATTAACAAGCCATGAGCGAAGTAATGAACTTTCCAAATGTGCTGGCAAACGCAAAAATAAATTACACCCCAGTGAAGGCATTAAAGGAAGTGTGAGTGTACTTGGGAGCCTTCCTTTGGGATAGCCACGGTGAGAAAATGAATTTGGAGCTGCTATCTTTTCATTGCCTGACCTAAGAGTGTCTCAGTCGGCCCACTGCATGCGCTGGCCAGAGTATAGATTGCTATTAATTAGTCCACTTTGCACCTGTCTCCAAAGCAGCTCTTATTGGATTTTGCATGTTCTCGCTCGTCGCTTATGGCCACTCGCAAGCTTTGATTTGGCGTTTTATGAATATGAATACATATCTTGTAATGCACCCTCTGCACAACGGTCGGCGTGACTCCAAATTGTTATCCATTAAAAGTGGGGAGAGTAGGGGGAAAAAAAGAATAATCTTCTCAAGTACAGTCATGTATTTGCATTAAGAGGGGTGAGGACCTTCGTATGGAACTGTCTGAGGATACAGAAGTATGACAGAACTCATTGAGCCGACTGTTTGACCTCTTGGTACTTATCTCTCATTGAGAGGGGCTCATCTTATCCCGCTAACAGAGCTGAGCCACACAGCTCGAGAACATTTGAGCTCTACAGCACTTCTCTGCCCTACTCTGAAGAGACCTTTGTAATCTGCACTTTCAAAACCTTGCCACTACTTTAAAATGATAATGAGTGTGCCTGTGTGTGTTGTAGTCATGAAGCCTGGCCAGATTATTTTGATGATTCTTTTTGTATCATTGCATCTTCAATCACTTAATCAATTAATTAATCCTGGAACCTTTGCACACATTTAACTATAATTAGCAAGTATACATAGGCTTAACATGGGTTTGAGTGTATATGGAAGATATTTTTATTAGATGTACAGTACTGGATATTTGTAAAGCGAATGTGTGCGAAGGCATGCGGTTTTATTATTTTCAGGCCTTTGCCAGTGCACACACACTTCTTCTCATACGCAAAGTAATTCACACGTCTTTCTTGTGTTTCCTCATCTTCTGACTGAAGGTGGGAGCAATTGTGTGGAAAATGGTTCCATGTCAGTCTGCAGCCATGTCCAAACTGAGGTGGCATGTGGACAGCCCCAGTTTATGAATGCAAATAAAAAAATAGGAGATCAAAAAAGTTATCAAAACACTACTGACATCTGACAATTGCTTGTCTCAGGAAGCCTTTTCATTTCAGCACCCGGTATATTAAAAATTAATGGATTTTGCACAGACGCCATATGCTGTCAAGATTGATGCTTCTCTCCCTGGAATAAAGTGCTACTTGTGTTGTAGGCTGCAGTATATGCATATAGAGTGTGCTTTTCCTTTCCTCCCATCTCCTTTTGTCTCTCTATTGCCCTCCCTGTATCTTTCTCTTTACCCTTTTAATGACATCCCTCACCCTGTTCTTTCTCTCCAGGCAAAAAAGTGCGTTGCTGTGAAGACTACTTTTCAAAAGTTTCTGCTTTTGTTTGGCAATAATGGGAATATTTTCTTTAAATAATTACTCTCCTGCTACTGTGTCATGGTAAATATATATATGTATTTTTTTCACGATTTTATTACATTTGTGCCCGCTGGTAGCAGTCAGGGAAGCTTGGTAGTAGTAAGTGTTCAGAAAGCATGGACAGCTGCATCTAAAGATAAATGATGCCTGCTATGCCGCTGGGTGCATTTCAAATGCAGAGTAATGTTCCAGGCAGCACAACAGAGAAGTTGTGCTTCTTCTGGTCTCATTAGAAAAGCCTGACGCTGGTGCGCTACTGCCTGGGAGGCCACCAGACACGCTCGCACATGTAGGCGTACAGACCGGGTGTACGGTACGACTTCTTGATATTGAGCGAGACATTATTTTTCACCATCTTCTGTATGTGCCAGTTGTGTAAAGGCAGGAGTCGGTTTAGAATCAAACGGTGCCATTCGGTTTTAGAACAGGCTTTTAAAGATAGTGAGCATTATACATTATTAAGAGAGGACATTTTTTGGGGGGGGGTAGATGTTGTCAGAAACACTGTTATCGAGCATTGTTATAACTCTTATATTCTCGAGTTAATAGTCCTGTGGCCATGCGACTTTCGCATCCTCAGCAGTTTTTCATGTTAAACTTCTGTGAACAGAAGACATTGCGCCACCACTTTAGATTCCTCTTAGTGATCAATACGTTGTTTTTTTTAATTTAAAACCTGTCACAAGTTTTATTTCTTGCCTTATTAAAATGATTGCATATGAATTTGGGGGATTATTTTGACTTAACAGAAGAAGCAAAGAAGGGTTTGTCAGTTTATTTGGCAAATATGGTGATGCTGCAAAGTGAGTATGGGACAATTACTTGTAATAATGGCAACAAAAAATACAACCAGAGGACAAAAGACGAAAAAAAGAGTTTATGATGTAACATGGACATGTATCTCACATTTTGCGATCAACATTGAAAATATGCCTACAACCTTTCCTTAGCATGGGAATCAGCCCATATGAGGTGATTTCTCCCGCGACAGTATTTCAAAGAATTGTTCAAAGAATTTGTATTGATTTGTTTGAGCCTATGTTAACAAAGTGGGTCTGGGTAGTGGGATAACGTTTCAAGATAGCAGTTCAATACAACGTACCCAGGTTCCCTGCAACTCCTGTTGTACACGGTGATGTTAGAAGGTGCCAGACCTGGGTTACCTAGTTAACTGAGATGGCTAGCATTCTTAAGTTAATTCAGTGTTATGACCTCACAAATACTAGCCGGTAGCGTAAATGTCAACTTTCTAAACTAACTTAGAGGTAACGTATGCAAAGAAAAAGCTGCAGAGTGGGATATCTTCACTGTCAGCAGTATGGGCGACTCATTTCATCATTCCATGCTATTCTAATAATAACAAATATTCCTTCATGGAGATTTAAGTATGTCATTTAAATGTACTACTGAATATTCTCATAATTACTCAGCCACTTAATAGAGGTGAGAGTGTTTCATTCCAAATTGATATGTTAGATTTTAAATGCGCAAACTTGTGTGTGTGTGTGTGTGTGTGTGTATACAGCTTAATTTCTCAACCCCCACAAACTTCCCTATTGCCTTTACAGAACACATTCAACTACTAAATAAGCCCCATTCTACTTATAAGTCATGTTTAGTTCCTATCCAGCTAACATTAGTAATTAGACACGATCCCAGTAAAAATGATGTGCAAACGCATACTACACATTTCTGCTGCTGGTCCCAATCTGGTGTATGCAAGGGGATTATACAGTATAGTGAGGCGGTAAATGGAATAATTAAATGAGAACAAACGTTCAAATTGTCAGTGTATCAAGCACGATGAGAAGATACAGGCTTTGTGTTTGTAAATGAATTACTTATACCACTACAGCTGTCACATCCATTTACCCAGGGAAGTGGGAGGGATCAAAAACCAGTGCAGAACATTCAAGGAAACTTGTGAGGAACTGCTTGTTGCAGCACGAGTCCAAATATTTTAACTCCTTCTTTTTGCACTTCAGAAATATCATTCTCTAACGGATCAAACATGGATCTCTACAACAAAGTAAATCAATACTTTAAAACCTTAAATGAATACAGTGCAATGGTCACTGTTGGAAATCCCTGAATTATTTAGCCTGTCCAAGAGTCCCCATGTCTGTGTCTATTTCTCCGCACACACATATCAACCGCTGCCAGGGTTCTTCCTGACTTTTCAGAGTTTTGCACGATTGTGTCCAGAGGCACAGAAGGATTCTTTGGCTTCATTTGCATGTAAAGTGGAGCGCGCTCTTCTGTGGGCGTGAGGAGCCTCCAGACAGCCCCTCCCCTGTGGCCTGCCAGACTGAGCCAGCCAGCAGCCCTCACTCTACCCCTACCTGCTGGGGTGGGGCATGACAGCACAGTGCGCAACATCTTAAGGTCCTGTCAATCTCTTCACTGCCCCGACTGGGGTCAACCATTTTGAAGAGCAGCAGGTTGGCAAGGACAAACACGACCCATTTACAAAGACTCCCGTCAGCCAGACAGACGAAAAGGCATGGATAAGATATTTAAAAAGGCTCACACGGGGCTGCAGAGTATAAAATGCAGGGACTGCAATGCCTCTGGCACTCTATAAGTATCCAATAAAACAAAAGTATGGGGAGCTAATAAACAAGTAGGGTAAAGAGACTGTGTGTAGACAAAAGCACTGAGAGTGGCACTTTGTGAAAAAGTCGATGTTGATGGAGGTTGCTGGGCATTTCGGGAGAGTGTTGAAACCATCTTATCAGAGTTAATAAAAGGAGAGGGTGTTGCTGGCTGACCCGTCATCTCACTTCTCATCAGTGTGGTCTCCAGTCTCTCAGCAGTGGCTAGAGGAGTGGGACCTGGCTCCAAGATTGTGTTTAGATAATGGCCATCTCCAATCATAGATAATCTGGCCCCATCTTTTCTTCATAGACACAGCGTCAGACAAGGTCAGGGGGAAAAGGATTCCTGGCGAGGCGAGGAGGAGATAGGGATGGGGCGGCTCTGAGATGATTTACTGCTGAGATTCACTCAGCTGCCTCCATCACCCTCCGTTAACTTTCTCATCCTGTCGTCTCTTCCCCTCTCGCTCTTTTTGTCTTCAATCCCTCACTCTCTCGCATTCCTCCATGGGCCTTGTACTGAATCCCCACCTCTCTCACTATCACTCGCTCCATCTCTCCCTTTGCACTGCAGTACCAATGAGACGGAATGAGGGAGAAGGAAGTAAAAACAATAGAGAGGGAGAACAAGCGATGTCTACTTTTCCTCATTTCAGCCTTTTGGTTTGAAGCAAATTGCTTGGGTTTCAAGTTAGCGTGTCTGTTCCTGCACTGACCACAGAGTGAGTGAGTGAGTGAGCAGAAGAATCATGCCTTGATTGTGTCTCGGTATCTCTGAGTTGAAATCATGGTTTGATAGAATTGTGCAGGAAAAGAAAAAAAGTGGTGTTAACCGCATCTTATAAATGTGGACTTTGTGGGGAAGAGGTCGGCTGACTCAAGGAACAGAAATAGATTTGAGGGCTGTGAAGTTCCCCTCTCATGCTCCATTTCTTCTTGATAATCCAAGGAAAAAATAAAATAAGACATGAGTCATTGTAATAGACAGCCAGAGAATCAGCTCTGTGATCCACAATGGCAGCCGAGTGGCAGGATTGTGTGGCGCCGGGGCCCCCCTAGTCATTTTCTGAGCTCTGGTTTTATTCTCCTCCTGACACTCCCATACCCCCAGAGACAAGTCGTCTCTTAGGGACACCGTGAGAGGCTACTGGAGTCTCCAAATGGCGTAATGGGCCCTAATGCCTGCACAGGCACGTAATCGAGACCTCTGCACAAGTTCCCATGACAGATAATTGCTGATGTCTTGGTAGTGATAAATGTGACTCCATTCCAGAGGTACAAATGTCCCGGTGCAGCCCTGGGTTTGACAATCAAGAGGCCCCACTGGGATTGGTGCACCGCACTGCTCCCCGGCCTTCCACAGATGAATCCCTCGCTACTTTCTCTCCTTTAGTCAGTCTTAGCTGGGCTGTCTATTTTACTTTAACCACAGGCCTTCATAGTAAATCTCATTTCATTGTCAGCCGTGACTGTGGTTTACTTCTCTGGCCTGTCTGCTGACTTCCTGTTGCCATTAACGCTCAATATCTCTGTTGGGGCCTGTCTGCTTGGTCTTATTTCATTCTGTACCGTGTCCTGTCCTGTCCTCCCATATAGATAGTCCATCTGACAGACTGGCAGAGGCTGTGCCAGCCTAAGAGCTCTCTGTATTTCATTCACACTGCCGGTTCATCTCCCTTCTCTTTCTGCTGAAAAAAAGGGTTGTAATTGATATTGGGACCCATCCATCCTCCCCTTTTAAGTCCAGAGATCCAATTTATCTTGGTGAGAATGCCGATTGGCTCTCGCCCATGCCTTGTCGGTCAGACTTTGCCTGTTTTTAGATGGCCGTTAATTAAAGTGCCGCCCTGACAAAAAATCAGATCTACACGGGGGTGTGTGTGGCAATAGAAATGGTCCATCTGATTCACACTTGACCACATAAATCAGCAAAGTGGCTCAGTCTAATCTGACCTAGGCAGTTTAAATCACCACAGACACAGACTGGTCCAATTAGATCTTATTCCACCCATGTAAATCTTTAACAGGCTCAATCTGCATTAACCTCAGTGTTGTTCGTCACAAATGGCTACAGGATGATCTAGTCAATCACCTTTTCAGTCAGACTAAAGATGGAGGGAGGAGGCTTTGTGAAAGAACAGTACTATGTCAAAGCACAATCGCTACATTTTAATGTCATGATTAATGCTTTAAATGGGCGGGTTTGCTTTTGAAACAACATTCTTTCACAAAAAATGTTCCAATTCAACTTGTAGAATTGAACCCGTTGATGCATGTACAGTATGCCAAGTGAGCTCAGCTGGAAGTCTGACATCAAACATTGAATCACACTAAATCTGACTCGGATCATTTTTAGATGGTTTAACAGTCTATACTATTTAATCCCAATGTAATCATGGGACAGTACTCTAAATTAGGCAGACGGATAGATAGGTAGCTAAATGGACAGTTCGAGAAGTAAGTAGGTAAGTTGGAAGGCACTATGGAAACATTTATAGTAGATACTGTACATGTGGATGTGGAGTTTAAATAAGTGAAACAGGAATTAGTTGTGTTCTTACGACTAGACAAAAAAAAACAGATACCACAAAGAGGTTAAAAACACCTTGAATACCTCCTACTTTGAGAAACTTACTTTATGCTGTCTCCCCTTCATTCGGTGACTTATAAATGCATACATCCATTCAAAATGATACCGTCTCTGTCCATGTAGTATAGCTCTGGGGTGTTTATATATATATGTGTGTGTGCTTGTCTTTGTATATTTGGGGTCTATTCCATTGCCTCTTATCTTTATGGAAATCAGAGGATGTAGATCCTCTACTCCCCTTTTTTTTTTTTACCATTCCCTGTCTCTCTTTTATTTCTCTCCATGTCGCTCTATCTTGTCTTTGAACTGCTCCCAGTGACTGTGAACCTGAGACAGCCCCTCAGCTGGCACAGATGGGAAGTCAATAGAAGCAAGTGACCTATATTATGGGCTACTCTACTAACTCCCAGTGCGTCTCAAGTGAGAGCAGAATATTAAGGATTGCGTGTACGCTGTTCCAGTGTATTTGTGTGTTTGCGTGTGTGTTTTTTAAGGGGTGTGTGCAACGGAGACCAGGAGAAGGTTAATTACCTCCTCGTCCTTCGCTGTCGGCTGGCTTTACCTGGATGGGTCGGTTCATCTGGAGAGAGAGAGAGAGAGAAGGAAGAGATGGGAAATCCCAGGTTAGCACGAAATGATAGGAGTGAACAAGTGAAATGTGGTAGTGTTCCTGGCGTTAATGTCTTGATTCTGTCCTGCTCTGTCAGTTTAATGCAAAAGTGATGATAACGTAAAAGAGATCAATCTGTTTGGTTCTCCATGCCAACGTGTTTAATTAATCGAGGGCACTGCCTCTAGAGAAGCCTGAATTCCCCCCACAGTTCAGCAGAATTAGCACTTTTCAATGACGGAGCCACACTGGGTGTCAGATGGCACTTGGAGATTAATGCCATTACATCAGCCACTCCCAGCCCCAGAGGGAGAGGTCCTCTCAGGCTGGCCCTTGCTCTTCCTGTCCCCTCCTGGCTCCAGACTCGCAGTCACCAGCTATATACTGCTCATCCCTGACCCTCAGCAATCCGTCTTTCTCTGCCTCCATCCCTTCCTCCACTCTCTCCTCTCTACCCAGAATCCCTTTTGCAACTCACAACCAATGTACCACTGGTCTGGACAGCCAGCCCCACCCTGACCCAGCCTGCTCCTCCTGGAAGCTATCGAGAGCCAACGAACAGCGTAGCTGTGAAACAGCTTGTGAAAGGTTAACAGTGGGGAATCGATAAACAACCTTTGAAGAACAATTTTATAGTGAGGTGAAAGCAAAACGTCGCCAAGCTAACATAAAAAAAACCTTTTAAAAACTGCACACCGTGAATAAAAACTCCCCTGGCTCTCTTTGCTCCCCTGTCTATGGTTTCTTTCTTTTTTTTTCACAGTTTGAATGTGACAACAGAAAAACACTTGATCTTGTGACTTCTCTGAAACGAATAATATCCCCTCTTTCCTTTGTTAAAAGGGGAGGTGTTATGAGCCACCCTCGAAGACCCTTGTTTATTGAGGCTACCCACGCATGTCATAGTTGTCATTGTGTTTTATATTTGGCATGGTGTTTTTCTGGCTTCAGTCTGCAGTGGGCCTATCTTTCTAACTAGGCCATGCAGACACGTCCAACATGTGAGTGCCAGTGAATGACACACAATATTGCCCCCTCAGATCAGTCAGCAAGGGCAGCACAGTGGGTGTTGGGCCCTCAGGCAACGCATCACTTGACAGCAGTTGACCATGGCTAAATATAGACCTAAGACGTGAGACATGTATAGACAAGCATATACATGGTGACACCCTGGGGATGTAATGTACTCGTCTTGCAATATGTTGTGGCACTGGAACAAAGCTTGCAGAGATGACGGACGCATCACAAAGACCAGCGAATGAACGCCCCACACACACACAGATTCAGATGCATGCGCAGTCACATCCATATAAATGGACGTTGATAGAGGACTTTCACCCAGGAAACCGTTGTTTTATTATATTTTACGTAAGAAATATATCTATTTTAACAACCACGATTTTTCCTGAACCTAACCCAGTGGTTTTGTTGCCTAAACAGGGCTTGTGCAGGCGCACTAATCGCTTGTCTTGCTGGACATTTGTAAGAGAACGGACAAAAGAATTATATATAACTTTTCGATATATGAACCTTTGAATGAGGATACGTTGACTATTGATGTATGTGAGTATGCAGTGGAGAGAGTTAAGGTCAGTTGGAGCATTGTAGACAGTATTGTATTGAAGGTGTGTTGTGTGTATATATTGTGTGTGTGTGTGTGTGTGTGTGTGTTGGCAGCAGCTCAGGTTGGGGGAAGAATTTGTCTCACATAAGAGGTTTAGAGTAGCCTGAAGTCCCAAGATCCCTGTCCAGTGATCAGTCAGCTTCTAGGTCTTAAACGGCAGCGATTGGTCAGGAGGCTTCATTAGTAGCCCCTGAGCCACTGCAGCAACAAGAGTCATTAGACAACCCAAAAGTACACTTGTGGTTGCCAGGCAACCGAGCGGAGGTGGCCGGCAGGCAGGCAGTCAAGGCAAGCTGGCCGTTGGTCTGTGGGCTGTCAGCCAACCAATTGGCACTCCTTTCTTTCTTCTTTCTTTCTTTCTTCTTCTTTTTTCTTTACTTGGTCCAAGGAGGTCATAGTGAGAGGGGAGGGACAAAAAAAAAAGATTCCTCAACTCCCACCTTCCAGCATGTCCCACTTTCATGTCCCTTTTTAGTGACTGTGACAATGAGTTTCCAGAGCGAGTCTGCTGCAACGTCTGCTCCAGCTTCCTGCCAAATTATGGAGTTCAGCTTGACGCCAAACTATGGAGATGTGAGATGTGGAGTTGTGCATGTGGCAGCAGTTGAGATGTCTGCTTCTTTGAACTACTTTATAGTGTCCTCTACGTATATTTTCTTGTGCAAACAGAGGAAATGTTTCCAGCACATGTGCGTACTGCACACAGAAATCTTGAAATTAACTTTACTTTTATCCTCTCTCTCTCTCTCACACACACACTGTCACACATACACACACACACACAGAGAGGCACAAAAAGTCTAGGGGCTCAATAACAGCAGGTGGCTTAGGTGACATTTTAATCCCTTATTACTGAGTGCAGGATTAGCCAACAGATCAAGGCAGAGTTAATTATATGAATTCATCAGAGGCTGGGCGAAGAGGCAGCCTGCTTTCCCCTAGGGCCAGGACCCACCCCCACTCCCACACCACCCATCCTTTGCCTCCACACATGCATACACACACTAAGGAAGAGGACAAGTGACATTATGTCTGTCTGAGGAGCTAGCTAGTTTCTTATTAGCATTGCAGCAGCAGAAAGCTAAGATAGCACAAGCCGTTGAGCTTTGTCGTTGGGCCCTGCAAAATGAGCTGCATAGACATGGGAGAGGAGGACTAGAGGGTTTTTCATCCGATAGACGTGTGGCTGCCGAGGCTGAAAGGAGTTCAACAACCCCCCGTCTTGCTTTATCTTTGTCTCTCTCTGCCCCTTTGGCCTCCAAAACCAATATGCTTCCCACCACAGCCCCTTAATGGGTTGATCAATGCTGACAAATAGGCAGCTCATGCTGTCTTGCCTGGGAACTCACAGCTCTGCGCCTGTGTGCTGCTACACTTAGCCATCTCTCTTTCTCCGCATCTCTCCCCTTTTCTGTCTTTCTCTTTCTTTCGCTCACTTTTTTTTCCCTCTCCATATTTTCCCCTCCTTCATGCTCTATTTACTTTATGTCTATACATTCTTTTTTTTTTTCTTTCTTTGCTCTAATCTCCAGAGGCAAATCTATATTTTTCATTAAGTTATGATGACTAAAAGTCAGCTGAAGTCACAGAGGGGTGGAAAGCCAATAGTGTGGAAGAGAGGAACTTGCTTACATTTTCCAGTAAAGGACTGTGTGTAAGTTTCAGAGCGTGTGACTGTGTGTGTTTGAGTGTGCATGCACATCAGTCCATCTATCTTTGGCTAGTCCGCCTGATTGATAACAGTGCAGTGGAGAGAAAGAGAGACAAGGACACAGCTGGCCTTTGACCATGCTTTGTGAATACCACTGCTCACAAAGCCAGCAAAGAGAAATGCAATCTACCAGACACTTAAATACACAAAGAATGTTCTCTGAGGACCATAACAGAAGTGTGAGTACTTCGTCCACTGTTGAGTCTCTTTGGTTGTAACTCTTACATTTATTTTCTTTTTAGATGACTAGAGTGAAGAACATTTTTGGTGAGCCAAGTTGAATGGGACAGAATAAATCATACTGATTTGCAAATTGAAATGCTTTTACTTTTTCTAACTGAATGTCAATCGTTACCTTCTATTGCATCTACTGAACAAGTAAGGAACAGTTAGTACTCAATGTTAGGGACATGCTGATCAACTATGATTTCTTAATAGTTATGCTGTGAGCTGCTGTCTTCTGAGTAGATATGTAGTAAAGTGAACACAGGGCTAAACCCACAGAAAGTGCTGGTCGTGCAATAAATATTAAGCCACTCAAAAAGACAGCGAGCTAAAAGCACACCATATAAAACTAAAGCATAGTTTCAAACAATGGTTTTACACTTGTGCAATGAAAATTAGCTCCAATCTGCACAAGTGTTGTGTCTTGCGCACATGATGGATAATGGAAGCATATCTGGGCACACCTGCTATTTTCTTTCCTCAGTGAGCATCCACACACGACAGGTGTATTGGGTGAAGTGGAATATTTATAGCAGGATGTGGCGATGAATCATTACCTTCTCAGCCATACACATTACTTCATCTCATAACTTTTAAACAGCTGTGGCAATCACAGTGGCGCAAGACGAATATTGGCTCACCAAATGGGGGGAAGAGTGTAAGCCAACTTGTCTAAATAGAAAGATATTCTTGTCCAGGAGGTGCAGAGTGGCAAAGGCACACATATACAGTTTGTCCTCACAAATGTTGTGCCAAAGGCTGATGGTGAACTTCTCTGAGATGAATCTACATTTGCGGGGATACTGAACGTCTGGTCACCAATTTCTTTTATATATTATCTGTTATTTATTGTCTTGAGTCTTAATTGTTTTTGGGAGTAAGTTGGATTTTTCTGAGCTTTATGAGAATAACAAATATCAACCAATCAGTTTGTGTTTAAGGAACATATCCAATGTGTACATCATAGAACAACACAGAGGCAAGACGTCAAACTTAATTACTCCTCTCAACCTTGACAATGGCAGCACAGACCAGATCCGCTCCTTCCACTGTTACCTTTTACAATATAAGCCTTAGATATACACAGTACACTGTGTAAGTGTTTACCCAGAGGAAACTCAAATTCACTCTGGGCATATTGTTAAACGGAAACTAGCTTGCAGTAGCTTAGGCTATACAACAATATACCTCAGGCGGACTGCCAGACACTGCTCTGGATCAATAGGATACCGTTAGTTGGTCCGCTGCCAGCGCACATCTATTCAACCTTTTAATGAAAAAGGGTTGCAACTGTCGCAAACTGTTATCGCTGCCGGTATGAATAGTGTTGATGCGAAATATTTGCAGGCAAGTATTTCACATTTTTGTATCGTATATGTTTCCCTCCCTTGGTGTGTAATGGCCTTAACTGTGCAGTACAGTCAAATTAGAATAATAAAAGTAAAAAAAGTAGAATAAATAAGATTGTTATTCTGGTTCCCTTTATTTTGTAGTACTGAGAAAAATGAATACGGATAGACTCATTTAGTCTTGGCTGCATCTACATGCCACAACAAAGCTATACTGCCAACATTGTGATTGAGCATTACTCTGTTTTGAGCCCTGTATTAACTCACAATTCTCCAAAATAATTTTGTTGACATGACTTCCCTTAGAGTATTGTCTTCCAAAACAATTAACAGGTTTCTTGACTATTCAATGTCAGATTTTACTGAAACAGTTGCACCCACGTTTGTGCTCTCATGTGGTTCATCACAACTACAGACTTACTACAATTTGAAATGCGTTGAAACATTGTGCGTTGCTTCATGCTGCTGTGGCCTCACTGTGACCCAGTGATTGGTGAGAACTCATGACATGAAGGAGTATTGTGATGTAGTGAGAAGTTCACTTAAGATTTGTCATGAAAGCTAAGCTAAGTTTACACATTTATTTCATTTTTATTTTATTTGTACCTTTTTACAGTGAAATGTCATGAACAAAAACAAAAAATAAAAATAATAAGTGTACTGGTTGATTAGTTTTCCTTTGCTGTTATTTCATTTCTGTTGCTTTCATTTCATCTCACACATCAGATAACTGCTTAGTTTTCAAGTCATCAGGTACCATTCTCTTGATGAGCCATCCATTGTTTGATGCCTCTCATTATCATTCTGCAGTTTCGCCGTCAGTGAATTCATTGGAGCTGTTGATGCCATTTACAACCGTTTAAGCTCAATTAAAGATGTTTATTGCAGACTGGCTTTTCTTAAAGAGCTAACAAAGAGCCGACGGCGGTGGCTGAGACCGAGAAGCCTCATTCCTAAAGCAGATATAAGGACGCTAAGTCCCTGACCTTTGATCATTATAAAGCCACTATAAGTGCCCTGACCTCTGTCATTATCATCAGTGCCTTTGGAGCTTCAGGGAATTAAGAATACTCTGATGTTTCATTGAATGGAATTGGCTTTTTGTCAATACCCACTTTAAAGTGTCATGGTAAGCTTGTAATTGTTAAAGATTTCTTTTTCTAAACTGTAATACACCAGACCAAATGATAGGAAAATACAGAGAGCAACATTTCTTGATAATTTGACACTAGTCCAAATTAGATCCATACTGAGGAATTTAGGGAGTACAGTTGAAAAAAATACAGCATTTTGAAAAAAAAAATACAATTATCTCACTGTAGGTCTATCTCACATGGCAAGCAAGCTTCCGGATCATGGACAGCCTGTACTGTACCAGCCCAAATTACTCCTTCCATCAGCCATCGCTCACACGTCAGGACATCCTGCCCCTCACTTCTGTGGGGAAGAGAAACCAGGCCAGCGCAGCAGGTATGAGCCGTTCTCTCAAATTGGTGTGCAAGTTCACAGCAGCCTCCCTGTGAGGCCAGCAAGTCAGGAGAGGTCGGGCCTGCCGTGTTTGTTAGAGGAGATGAGTTAGAGCTGGAGTGATTACACATTGCCTGTCTCCCACAAAAACACATGCAGGAGGGCTGTGTCTGCCTCACTGTGACGAAGAGGGAGAAGGGGTGCTGACAGCTCAACAGAGGGTGGCTGGTGGTGAAATGCAGCCTATTTTTAGCTCTGATCCTGCAGCTCCTATTTAAAGACTAGATACCGGGGGTTGGTTTGGGAAGGGAAGAAGGCCAGCAACAGCAAAAGAAATGTGCTCCTAACTTGGGATGCAGCGATACCGATACCAGTATCGGGTCCAATATGAGCTCATGTTCTCATGTACTCACGCATTTGTACTCGTAATACTACTTTGTTGCAACCACACCCAAGACCAGTCTGGCAACGTGATGTTAACCTCTCTTCAACTGAGCCTAATAAGCCACCCAGCTGCAACAATAAGATGATGCAAAAGATAAAAAATGTATCGCCAGCTGCAGTGTATGCGCAAAACAGGCTGTCCCAAGTACGTCTCATCAATAAGTCTAGCTGTGAGGTTGGCATACTCTCAGGGGTTTCCACCAGTGTATTGCTAAGATGGCGTAACATTGGCAAGTGGTATTTAATGAAATCATTGTATTGAATGGTAAAATGTCAGCAACAGCATCATGTTGTACATTTGATTTGTTACAGTCAGAAAGTGAGCATCTGATGAAAATAAAACACGTTTTCAAAGTTATTGTTAGAACTGTAATGGCATTATTGAGTTCTCACATCGGTATAGGTATATCGGCAAGTACTCAAATGTTACTTGGTTAATGAAGTAACCCTAGTGTGAAACTGCAGTGTCATAGGGAAACATCTCTGTGTTTATCTTTCGTCTATGTAATCTCCGTCTTGTTCTCCATAATTACCTGGCATTTGATCCCCCCTGGAGCAGGATTTTGCCTTCTAATTCATTTATAAATCCAGTACTGGCTCTTTGGTCCTCTGAGTAGCCCAGCTGAGCATCTGAACCAATCTATACAACCCCACCCTGCTTGGCCCAGTCCAACCCAATCTAGTCTTGGGGACTGTAGCCATTATAGCCCTATTCTCCCATTCTATTCCTACTTTTACTCTACCAGTGCCCAGCAGCCCTCCTCTCGAGGTGGGACAGAGGCGGACAGAGACAGAAAGTGGATGAGAAATCGAGCCATCATGTTATCCTCTGCTCCATAAAGCCTCGGTTCTTTCTGTGACTGTAGATGGATTGCCGTGTAGATCACTGCAACCAATGGCCAGTGCACTATATTACATTTATTGCCCCCCCCTTTTCCCTCCCATTCTCCTTTCCTTCTTTTACTGTGAATATGAGGGTGGGTGCAAAGAAGAACAGGGGGAGTCGGGGTAGAGGTGCATCAGGGGGAAGAGGGGGGTGACGATTCGACACAGTGAGACAAGACTAACAAATTAGTCAAAGTGACAGGGAGTTTTATGAGGTCTGCTCTTGGGAGGCGACTGCTGCTCTCTCCTCTCTCTTTCCCTGTCTTCCCTCTCTCTTTCTCCTGGCCACAGGGACACCGTGCCTTGGCTGTGTGTGTGTGTGTGTGTGTGTGTGTGTGTGTGTGTGTGTGTATGTGTGGTACATGGTTGTGCATTTGCAAAGGAAAAGAATGAAAGAACTGGCAGAACAAGAAAGCAGAAAGGACCAGCAAGCATTAGGTAGCGAAAGAAAGGCTGTAGAAATACTGGATATAAGAGGCTCTGGGATTAGGAGAGGACTTTGCTCTGACGTCTGCTTTTTGTTTTGCACCAACTTTATGAATCACTTGCATTACAAAAAGTATTTTTTAAGGGATTATTTCCCTTTTTTTAGGTGAACATGTGTTTGTATGAGATCTTTGCAAAAACACAACTAAAGGTTGATGGTAGAAGGCCCAATGCTTCCGATGCATACACCCAAACACAGAAGGTTAAATGCCCAGACTCGAGCTCTGCGACAAAAAGTCAGCGCAGGAGTTGCCACAATAACCTGGTGCCTCCCCAGGAGCATCTATCACTCTGCAAGGCCACAGTGCAAATGTTTCAGAGCCGGTCGGGGAAAAACTGCTAAAGTGGCTCACGGTATAAAGAGGTGTGGGAGAATGATAATAAGTGGAGGGTAATGACACACCATGCATCTGTCAGATTTATGAGTGTATATCCTGCATTGCTCTTCTCATATACCTGCCGGGCCGGGTCTGCACTCCAGACGGTACACACCACAATGCTGATGAGACGAGTCAGCGGTGAGCAATCACAGAGCGAAGGGGAGAATGAAGCTGGACTCGCTCTGCTATGGGCAATGACAACATCCAACAATTGAGCACTAAAGGCCCAGAGCACACACTAACACACACGTCAAAATGGCCTGCAAAAATGCTCAGAATCACAGAGAGGCATATAACAAACAGGCAGCCAGGATGGGGGGCCAGTATGGGGCTCAGAGGAAAGAGCCTGCGATCTATATATGTAATATGTGATGTTTATACGTATATATTTCATCATCATTATGCTTAAAAACAGATGGCAGCATTATAAAGTGTTAACTAAAGTGTTCATTTCTGTTCCTGGAAGATGCAACAGCACATGCATTTTATTTGAGCCTTTTTTTGTGTTTATGTTCTGCCACTCTTCCAGGTTAGCTTCTGTTCTCCATTGCACCAGAGAGGGGAACGAAAACACTGAAATGTTCGCAAATGCATATTCCAAAATGTTTTATTAAGTTGTAAATTCTTTTTTTTAGATAAAAAAGAAAATGATTGTTTAGCCCTTAGGATTCACATAATCAACTACATTTTGGTGAGAAGTGTTAAATGTAAATAAAACAGTGTTGTTTGCAATGGAAATTCCACAGAATGTGTCAAAAGTAGCCAGAGGCTGATGACTGCTACACAAACAACATATTGTTCATAAAAAGTTTATCTTGGGTCAGATTTTTGTGGCTATTTTTGTTGTATAATGAGAAGAGACTTCTTTGTCTGCCCATGGTGGGTAAAGCTTCACATAGGGTGACGATTGTGGTAAGGGGTCGGATGAGTTTGTCCAGGTTCTTTCTTTAATCATTAGTTAAGTCATGTTTAAAATGGTTAATGCAACTTGTGAAATGTATATTGTCACTAATATAACACAAATGAAAAAGTAAAACAATCTTGTATTTCTAGATTTTAAGAATTTACTAAATTAAATAATTGGATTAACTAGCTAGCACTAATCATCTAGCTCATCACCATCAACAAACACAAACATACACACACAAATCGAAATCACAGCCTATACAGACAGAAGTGCAAAGCGGGGGATCACGTAGTGTACGTGCACATACATGTTGGACTCAACAGAGCATGCACTCTCAAAAACACGAAGCAACAGTGTGATCACACACACACTTGCTTTTACCATCACATCGATGCATACATTCAGATACAACAACAAATACATAACAAAATTAAACAGCAACAGCAGAAAAATATCTCTAATATCCATTTGTGTTCGCATTTTTCACAGATTAAGGCACTTTTGGTTAGTGCCAGTGGTATTAATTAATGGAATACACTGCTTAACAATACAATGTGTATTTTATTTTCTGTTTTATTACGATATTTGCCACATTTTGTTTTTGATTTGTTGCGCAATTGGAGAAGATGGTAGTCTTTTGCAGTTTTTGCTATCGCCACTGATTCATTTTAGATATCTACAGGGAGCCCAAAGAAATCCTCAATATGTTGACAGATGAATATTTTTTACCCAATGGGCTATTGATTCTCTTAGGTTTAATATGAAATCCCATGCCATACCCACGCAGACAGGCTTCAGATAATAAGAGGTATTCCACACACATCACGGATGTGGCAACGCACACAGATTCGTAAACACACACTCACTGGCTGCCGATTGTAATGGGAGTCACGAGAATGAAGATGCTCCTCAAACAAACACTTTCATAGCTAAATGGTCTTGTAAATACTCACAGCAGAACAAACACAGGAATAAAATAGTTATTATAATGGAACAGAATATGTGTTTTTGTAATGAGCAATGGAAGACTGTTATTACACAAACAAATTCAGGCAAGTGGATAACTAAGCATATGGAGGCATACACACTGATGCATACTTTCTCAGTTTGAAACAAATGCATACATTCACACGCACAAACTCACGCATGCCAGCAAACGTGTGCAGAGATACCTTTAGATACATAACAGCATACACACACACACACACACACACACACACTCACAAAAGCAACAACCCTGCAAGTGTGCTCCAAGACGCCGTTATCACAGAGGACTGTTTGTGAAAATGATCACATCAATCGAAGTGATAGATAAAAGACTGGGAGCAATTGATAAAGTGCCACAATTATTTGGAAGATGAATGGCTGAATTTGCTTTTGAAATTGGACTGGATCTCAAGTGCAATGGAACAGAACTCATCATCATCAATGAGCCTGCCATTAGATTGCTTTCTGTCACAGCCCAATATCAGCCCGGACAATTGGATCCATCTGCCAAATGGGATCAAATAGACCTACTCACACAACATCAGAGGTGATGTATAGTGACCGCGTGTAAAACATATTACATTGCAAATGCACTATACATCATTGTGTATGTTGTAGCGTGTGTGCTTAGGAATAGTGTTTGCCATCACCGTGGATGAGTATGCTCAATAGAAATGATTTGAGATACATTTAGAGAGCACAAGTACGACATGGAGGGAAATGATAGCGCTAGATATATGCAAGGAGGAAAAAAAAAACAATGCTTAAATGCCACAAATGAACCCATCAATTCATATAATGTGTGTAAGATGATTGCAAAGAAAAGGTATAGTGTGAATAGCTTGATTTAGATGTGCAGTTAAAGGTGGGCTTTAACAGGTAGAGAGGAATCATCTTCCAACAACACCAGGACTTTTTTTTGTTTTTTTATTATTATTATTTAAAAGAATATTTGCAAAGTTGCAACTCATAAAACTTGCACTATCGTATCACATAATTTATTCAAGCCTATAAATCCTTTGGCTTTTGCAGTTATACGCCTCATAATGATGCATTGGTTAACACGGCCTGAATATTTGAGCCACATAAAAATGCTAATAGATTAAACCACGGGAGTGTATGGAGCTACAGTGTGAATGTGTGTGAGTGTGTGCGTGTGTGAGCGAAGCTATCAGTAAAGAAGTATTACTGCAGCTTACACAGGCCTTAGCAAACTGAAGGGAGCATCGGAATGCACTGTGTTTCCCCTGCATACACATGGACAAAGCAATAGAAGAGGGACAAACGCAGCAGGGGGTTGGAGGGAAACACACTAAGTAATGTATTGTGCTGGGAGGGAGGTGACAGTGGCCTGAAGATTCAGAGGAAGTGTGTAAATGGGCTGCTATTAAGGGAGAGGAAGGCTGAATGATTGTTTATGGGCACAGATCTGCCCAGAGAAACCATCTTAGCACCTCAAATCTGTTATTTACCTTTTCTGCCTTTAGTGTCCGGGGGTCCACTACATTTAATTCACATGCTCTATAAATCACACACACATCTGCTGCAACCTTTAAATATGTCAGCGAGGATGACACCGTAGTTTTTCTTTTTTTGCTTTTTCAATATGTGTCTTACTTGCCATGACAGACTTTATATTTTCTCCTGAATGTTCAGTACTCTATTCATATACTGTATATCCTGTATTTTAGTTCCATAACGACCTAATTATTAAAAAAAATGATGTTGTGTTGCATTCGTCTGTATTTGTATTGTCTAGTGTCTGAGTTAGCTAAGGTGAATGCCGACTATCTTTGTCTGTAGGTGTGACAGGCAAAACTTAACTGACATGTTATTCTATTTTTCCAAACACAGACAGATATTCATACACCTACACTGTAACTTTGTCTGCCTGCATTTACAATACATTTAGCTTCTTTCTGCCCGTCTGTGAGGGAGTATGTGCACAATGCAACCTGATATACCCTTCACCATCACGTCTTTTTTTTTTAACTCTCATTGTCTCTGCTGTCTCTCATTGTCTCCCCCACCCCACACACACACACACACACACACACACCACACACACTTACACATACATAAAGACAGACATATGCATGCAAGCACACTCCAAGCCCCCCCCCCCCCCCCCCCACACACACACACACACACACGTTCATGTGTGGTCAGTGTCTGGGGGAGCTCTGCGGGGACCTGTGCTGTCAGAGAGCAGACCACAGAGTGTCCCTGCTCCCTGCTCCACCTGCTGTGACAGCTAATTAGGCCTGTCCTCAAAGGCTGGCCTGTCTGGGTGCTGGAGTGGGTGTCGTGGCATGGCATGGCATGGCATGGCAGGGCATGGCATGGGATGGCATGAGGATAAGGTGACCAGCTGATGAGGTGCCCTGCCATGTTGTCCGGGGACACACTTAACCCGGGGACACCCACGACCACAGTGGTGTGTTCTTGTCTTCGTTAAGGTCCCCTTCAGTCATTAATTACGCTCACGCACTTCTATTAGTCCTCCATTTAGGCTAATCAACAAGCAGGGCCCTCCGCTGACATCATTAGCTCTTATAATAAGCACAGCATTGGGGGAGGGGTCCTCCAGAGCCATTTTTGAACATTAACCCTTCCGTGGCAATAATGAGCCACCCTCATCTTGTGGTGCACCTCAGGGCCTTTAGTCCTGCTCCTGTTGTCCGACACCCCCCAGCGTGTTCTTCTTGCAGCGCTGTCATTAGCAGACAGCCGCAGCGAGTGCCAAAGCTGTGGTTGCTCCAGGCAGACAAGGAAGCTTAAATAGCATGGCAGGAAGTTAACACTGCAATGGGGCCGATGTATTTTTGGGAGGGTTGGGGATCAAAGGCACTGTGGAAATGGGATGAGACAGGGCAGTCTAAGCCCTTTGGGTGTGTGTGTGTTTCTTTGAATGTGTGTGTGACTCATATTAGATATGAGGAAAGGAAAGAAACACAGGTTGGAGATGGTGACAGGGAGCTCAGCCGCTTGCCTGGACCAGCAGGGAGCATGGAAAGGGAGAGCGGCTCCCTGAGCGACTGCACAACCTCCCGGGGTTAGAGCTGCTGTTTGGACGCTAAATTAAACAAACACACACACACACACACACACACACAAATACACAAACTGAGCTCCAATTTTACTTAAAAGTCTATGTTATTACTTTCTGATTTTCACACTCACACAAAACACACTCCCACACACACAAAGGGCCACCTATCACATAGATTCACACCTGAATACACATTAAGCTCATGCTATCTAACATGCACACGTGTATTTGTGTGTAAATAATCCTACCTCCCACACAGATGCACCTGTTTACCTTTATGCCTCATATGTCAGGCGAGATTCACAATTGTGTGCATGTGTGTGTTTGTATTAAAGAAATTCACCACCGAGGCAGAAGTGTCCATGTGGTAGGCACAATTTAGCTTCCATACACAAACGCTGTTCACAGTAATTTACCTTCATGCTAACGTCTAAAAAGTAGGCGAGACATTGAATCTCTAGAAAAAGACGCAGCCAAGCCGCGCATGAACCTGTGCTGCTCCCACGGGCTGTGTGGTTGCTCCGTCCTGTTGACATGGGGGCTGATATAAAAAGCAAGAGGTTTTGCTCCAGGAAAAAATGATCACTGTGTCCCAAATTGATGAGGGATGTAGCTAACGAGTAAGCCATCTGTCTTCTTTCCTCATGTCGAGAGTTGTACATGTGCAGTACCGATCTGGCAGGTGTTAGCAGGGAGCGTAATGTTAGCCAGAGCTAGCAACATTTCAGCAATTCTACAGTCAAGACTAAATTAGAATAAATGAGGCACTGTGTTTGAATACTTCATCCATTATTTAATACATCCATGATAGCTAATCACCTGTGTTGCTGGCAGTTAAGAACTTCAATCATAGCCAGCTTTAAGGACCACAGACCCTGGTCAATAATTTACTAGATGAGAGCCGTGGACCAAGTAAGCAGAATGAGCAAGAAAAAGTACAACAAAGTCAGAGAGACCTTCATTAGGCTCATCTGTGCGGCTTCAAGTTGACTCTGAAGGCAAAATCTTAGTCAATTACTGCGTTCCTAAACTTGTACTCAGGGCAACGTGTAGCCTGTTCTTTACTTATTAATTCCTGGCAGGCCTGCTGTATGGTCATCTCATTGTCTTCCTCTGTCACCTCCCTTGTAACCATTGCTGACCAATAACTTCCTTTTTTCTCTCTTCTAAGCTGTAATTTAGACGGGCATGCATGCGCCGCTGCTCTGTGGACTATTGAGGCAGAGCTGTGAAAAACAAGACTTTAAAGTTGTTACTGAATAATGTTGCCGTGTTGGTGAATGCTATGTGACACATCAGCTGCGGTGCAACTTTGAAGTGCAAGTCATTTTAAAGATGTTGGTAATGGCAAAAGCAGAACTTTTCCTCTTACAACAGAATATGCTCAGCTCAAACACACAAACTGCAGAGCAATTTTAAGAAAAAGAAACTGTGGTGCATTGTGTACATACTGATACATCTTAGCGTACCTACAATTGTTTGTTTGTTTGTTTGTTTTTTCTTCTTGTTGGTTAATTTTGCTCATTTGTAAACCCACAACAAACAAGCATATGCACACATTCAATCATGCATGCACACATGTAATTTGTGTCAAGAGAGGTTTGGTATGAAAAGGGTTAACACACTATTTTCTAGCCCTTATTGGCACTTGTAAAAGGATAAGGAGAGGAAAAGTGAGAGAAAGAGGGAGGGGGGAGCGGGAAAATGCCATTTGGGGGGAGAGCCAAGTGGGTCTGCTAAACGAGTGGATTCTTATGCAAATACATGCTAATTTATGCACACAAGGCAGTGGCAGCGCCCGAGGCTGCTTTGATTGGCAGTTGCAGGTCTGTGTGTGCTGAGGAGGGACGCTTGGCTCCGGGTGCTTTTGTGAAGTTGGGCACGGCTGCCTCTCCATGTTCTACATGCTCTGGATCCACCGACTCCACACGTCTGTAGCCTTGCCTCTCCTTCGGACTAGTCCCAGCAACCAGCCGGGCTCCCATCCAAAAAACTCTCCACACACCAAGAGCTCAGCTCAGCCAGCTTCAATTCCTCCATGGCTGCAAGCAGCCTGGGCATCATTATAAAATCAATGCCCCAGCTTCATCTTGCCTGGCTGTGTGTGTCTGAGCAGTAGGGGCAGCGTTCTGGGCTTGTTTGTGTTTATTCTAGGGGGTGTTTGTGAGTGGCAGAACAGCAGAGGCACCGATGCAATGCTCTCCACGCTCACTAATGGGCTGACAGAGAGGCTCTAGGTCAGGGCCTCCCATTACTTCAGGAGGCAAACTGGCTAAATGAATGGAAACCTGCACCCAGCTACCACCCAGAGGAAATGTAAATGCCATTTGTTTCTGTGGCAAGGTGTTGTCATGCAGAGCAGTGGTACATCTTGATAATGTAAACATAAATTCCTGAATACGGTGATGCCAGAGTAATTGGGTGCCTGTTATTTATCTTTTTGGGCAGTTTTTTTTGTATTTGCAAGGCAGGAGGAAGAAAAACAAATTTAGTCGGGTGAGGATGAAGCCATTACTCTGTCTATTACTCATTCACACAGGCCCCCAGGCCAATACAAAAACACTTGGAAATCACCAACATAAAATAAAATATGTTCCCTAAAATATAGTGCATTTTACGCTACCTCATAAATATACTCTGCCATGATGAGGTTTCTTGGAATGAAACAATGGAGGCATTTCTTCCACTATTCCTCTTCAATAATATATATGTATGAAAGTACTAATGCATATGTGTTAAAACATCTCATTCTAATGTGCAATCATGCTTGTCCAACACACACACACACACACACACAGACACACCAGATGTTCGTGTACATGACCAACAATTCTCTCCTCCACCCCCATCGTTTCACACGTGCCAAAGCAGAATGGGTATTTTTAAGGTCTGTAATTATACTCTCTGCAGAGTGTAGGCAGCAAAATTACTCGGTTGGCACCCCAATCACACATTCCCCATGCACCCTATCTCAATGGAAAATAAAACAAAACCATTTAGACAGATCTGGAACAAACATATCCAAACCTTTTGTTTGTCACACCTGGGGACCACAAATGGATTCACATCATACAGTAGATTGAAAATGTATGCTTATTTATACCAGCCCTATCATCCCAAATATTACAGAGATTTTTCCTGCCATGAAGTGGCCCTGTATCTGGCCATGGTGTCCTCACTCAACCAATCTCCCGTCTCCAGCTTTGGATGACACAAGAAACACAATGTGATGTTCCCTCATCACCCGTCACACATCGCCCGGCATTGGCTTTTTGAAATTGCACACGCCCCATATGCATATTTCAACCCCACAGTCACTGTAGAAGAAATGAATAATACATCTTTTATTACATTATTGCAATAGATTTGTAACACTTGAAACAGAATGCAATATGCAGTTTATCTCCATGCATGGCGAACACAAGGTGCTTCTGTAGCGTCTGTCTGTGTCACCAGGCGAGAGGGGAAGAAAAGAAGAGAACAGAGGAAACAAGCATGTGTTATTCCTGACAGTCCATCAGGTTCCCGGGGCAATTATTCTCCCGGCTGAGAGGTTGAATGCTGAGGCTGGTGACGGCCTATTGTGCGTGTCTACACACTTAAACAAAAGATATGTCATTTTTAACATGTCTTTGTGCTTCTTGTTACTTTTCATCCCAGCATGTTAATAGCACCTTGTGTTGGCATACATTTGCTATTAGTGTCAATGGCCAAAATCCTGTCGTAACAATTCGGCCATATCACTGTATAATAATAATAATACTTGTCTATACTCATACACAACAACAATAGATATTAGAAAATGTCAGTGGCTCCAATAACTCCATTAAATACGCAAGATATCATCATGGCAAAAAGTTTGGGCACCGTACTTTTAAAAGGCTTTTTGTTCAATTCACTAACCTTTCAAGACCTGGAAATTATTACATTAATATCCCATATTCTGCAGACCAAAATCGGGTATTATTAAAATCCCCCCTTAATCATCAAGCGCCTTTGTTTTGCTGCCGTAACTGTGGTCCATTTTGAAATTTAATTTCCTGAAGTAGCGGGTCGAGAGCTGATGCCATTTTAAATGGAATAATTGAAGTGTTTTTTTCCCTTCATTCCTGTGTGTGTGTGAGCAGCGGTGTTTGTCGTCGGCCTGCCTTGTACTCTTAGAGATGGAAGGGTGAAAGCATGCTGAAGGCCTGCAGAAATCCCTCCAGCCACTATCGTTTAATTTGACGAGGGGGCGTGAGGTGAGCTGGCAGAGGAAATACATCTCGCTGTTGCTGTATACCACTTGAGAGCTCATTCGCTGCCTGGGGCTATTGACCACACCATGTCAGGTTCTATGCTAGAAACGCGTCCCCACACAACACTTAAATTGCATTTGGACCTTGGCTGGGCTGAGCAAATGCCTGGCCAGAAATCAATGGGAGGATACAAGCCTCGGTGGACACGGGAAGGCGTTAGCTTTCATTCCAGCTATTGATGAATGCCAGGTACATTTCATCAAAGTACTGTAGCTCACTGAGTTTCGTTGACTGTACTTGCGCAGAATCTGAGATAGGGTAGTTGCTCAGAGCGATATTTATTGTCAAAAGTATGGATATGACTTCAGTGTTTTTTCTTTCGATAGCCAGGAGCCGATAAGCCTACAAAAGTCTTGAGGAAGATGGGTTAAATGTTTAAAAAAGAATAAGTAGATGGATAAATAAACATTGTATCCCGGCTTTGCTTCGGTGATCTGTGACTAACTGGATAGCCATTAAGGTTTTAAAAATCCCAGAGTGTGAAACCGACTGGAACACATTGAGCTTCGGCTCAGCATAATAGATTTTCATTTCCTTAATCAACTTCCTTATTCATCCTTTTTTTTTTTCCAAGGAATTAATATAGATCAGTGTAAATGGGAGCCAAATACGTGAGTGGCAGCATGCAGAGAGCAGGCTCAGTGGAGGAGAGCAGGCTTTTCTCCTTCACCAGGAGCAGCATCTGTTGCTCCCCTGCTCCAACGCTATTTACAGATAGCTGCCATTATTTACGCCTGATGAGATTCTATCCAATTTGCCAATCTACACTGTTCACCGAGACACGGACCACACAGGCGCTTAACAAGGAAGTATCACAGTGAGACTTGTCAGTCGGCGCATGCGGTTTCTGATTCAGCATTGGCGGAAACAAATATGACAACCATTCGTTGATTATGTCTTTCTGCGATGGCAAACGGTGGGGCAAACACACGCCTGTGGCCTTTCAAACATACACTTAGACACTACCAGGTTTAATAAGTAAGATGGCAATTTCAATATATTGGTGGCTATACCAAAGACATACATCCGTTATTACCCTCTGCTTAGTCACCATTAGCATTCAGGAGAGGCCGGCAAACTGAAGCGTCCCAGTAAAGAGACAATATGTATACTGAGATAAGGATTACACAAAGCTCTCAGGATAAAGTTCTCTCCTCGCCATGTAACAGCCCCCCTTCACAGAGCCACCAGAGCCACATATTATGTACACCTCTGCCTAAATACTGTGCCTAAACCTCAGATGAATCCTTGGAAAGTTTGATGTGCCAGCTTTCAGCTCTAGGCTAGGTGGGCGACTGTTATTTTTCAAGGGAAATAATGCACTGTGAATATTATGCACAAGTTACCTTTTTTTTGTGGATTTTGGAAATCATATTCTCTCTCTGACTTCAGGGACTTCACAGAAAGAGGATTTATTTGTGTGTGTCTCTGACGGTGTGCAAAAAGACAAGAACCAAGAAAGAAATGACAAAAAAACGCTGCAGTGAGAGGAAGTGACAACGAAACAAAAGAACAAGTGAAGACCAAGACAGAGTAGGAAAAAGTGACAAAGATGACGAGAATAAAATGAGGCAACACAGAGAAATAATGAAATAAAAGGCATGTCGAAAGTAAAATAATAGAGGAAAGGAGAGAAGAAGGATGGACACACAGTTTCAGACAGAGAGAGAAACTTTAAGGGGGATTGTTTGTGGCAACAGAAACGATTTATCTATGATTGCAGGTCTCTTTGCAAATAACATATGGTGTCAGTTTTAGTCTACTCCAAGCACCAGATAGATTTTTTTTTTTCACATAAGGATAATTCAGATGCCAGAAGAAGAAAAAATAAACTCAATTGTCAACTGGAAAGAAATAAGTAGACTTTTCGAACACTCTAAACTGTCATGTGTCAACCAATCAGACTGTGAGGAGATATTTTCGAGGCTTTTGGAGTAGAGATTCAGCATGGTACTTCATCAGTTTTGCTTGAAAACGTGTAAACAAAATCTTCCTCAGTGCCCCCAAAACTTTTTTGGTTGCTAATAAAGTTTCCCTTTGTATCACAGCATCTAGACTTTGCTGCGAGTAGCTGAGAATCTGCCTCTGTCTGTGCCCGATCTTTTAGCACCGGCTCACCATTATTAAAGGGGAATGGTGATTGCTGATTATGCTAGGTGTGCTCACAACTAATTGATTCCTCCTATAGGAACACATACAAATAATAGGGAAAGAAAAATGTACAGGTATATGAAGTTGTGACATATTTCCCTTTTTTCGTTACTCTTCTCTTTTCCCATTCCCATCTGTCTGCTGTCTATTGTGCGTGTCACTGCAATAGGAACAAGTCACACACAAAAACACACACTACACATCCATCCCCTTTTTCAACAGGATAACCCTGCGATGTTATACCCTTGCAGGGTGCAGCATCTATAAGCTCCTTTTTTGTCTATTGAAGAAAAGCGTTCCACTCTGGTAGATTACGGTCAGGGGCGATTAAGATCTTTGCCTCACTGAAGCAGGGAAAAGGGAAAAAACGGGGACGTGCTCTGTGTAACCTAAAAAAGGAAGACAGAGGAGATAAAACAGATGAAATCCTTCCTTCACTCCAGAGCCCCAGGCTGCTCAGTGGGCGTGGCGATCCCAATGCATGAGCAGCATCATTGGCTTCTCTCTCTTTTAGTGACTCTGTCTTTCTCCTTGTCTCTTTTTTTGTAACTCTCTCCAGACTGAATCTCCTTGTCTCTTTTATCACCTTGCTCTCAAAAAAAAAAGATCCCTTGTGTGTTTGTCCTTCACTCTGATCAGTTTCCAGTCTGAATATTATCACTGCACAGTGGCATCAGATGCTGCATTTCATGATGTTGGGTTCCTGACTTTATAGAGATCTAATAGGAGCTCAGTCTGCTATTGCACTTGTTGTAAGTCAGTCTGAGTAAGTGGATAAGCAACATACCAAAAAATGTCTGTTTGAAAATATATCTTGTCCTTTTCTCAACATCAGTTTTTTATTAAAGAACACACATAGAATCAGAAATTCTACAGTTTAAGGCTCCAACCACTGACTATTGACTATATGTTACAAGCGTATAGAACATGCATGTACAGTATAACAGCTATGTCTTGTATTGTATATTCTTATATTATATTTATTATAATGTATCCTCTACATACATAGACAGTGTATCATTTTAAAACGTTTAATAAATGAAACCATATAAGAACACATGTATCAGACTGGATTGTCCATTTCCGGGAACAAAAGTGACAGAACAACATTTTTACTACGAAACACGCTACAAATTTAAAAGTTTAATTAATTGCAATCTTATGATAAGAATAGGTGAAACGGTTTGGATTAATATTTGGATTTTCCAAGGATATCATTTTCCAGCTAAATGTGCTGACACTGATCGAGACGAAGCCTTGTGAATGAGCAGTAACTTGTAGTTTTTTGAAGTTAAAGAAACATTAAGATAAATAGTTCAGCCCTCCATGTATATGGATACCTCTCTTTGCTGATTTCATGGAACCAGAGCTGTGCAGACCCTGCTGCAGCTGCACTGACTTTTTTAAGTTATCTGATGACTGAATGTCAATTATTTAAAGTCACAAACCTCATCAAGTGATGGAATCAGCTGCTTTGCTGTCACAGCAAATTCCCCAGCAACATCAACAGAGAACGAGTCCTTTAACAACCTCATCATCTCGCTGAGGATGCTGAAATCTCCAAATCAAGAGGCAGTTGATTTTCAGCCCCTCCTAAAAGCCCATCATCACAAATTCGAAATGAGTTCTTCAAGTCCCACGATACTTTTATGCATGCCCTGTAATTTCTTGTTAAGTCGATTCAAATGACGAAACATATCATTTAAAAAACAAATTGACTCATAATGGAGCATAGATACTGCACATCATACGGCAGGAGCAACAGAAAAGACAGCTTTGGTGTCTTGCTCAAAATCATTTTAAGCTAAGCTGCCTAATGTCTTATAGGTAAAGATTCATTCATTCTGCTCTGCTCACATGCGACTGAAAACAATGCTACGAACTACAAGCACCACTGAAGGAAGTTGAGCCATAGCAGAGTCCATTTTGAACTCACCATGCTATATTGTAGGAGGACTATGTGTTACCATTGTTTTGATCAGTTCCAAGTCCAGTCCTTTCTCCTTGGAAATTGAAACAATCTCCTGGAAAACGATTTCCCCAGTTGTGTGTCCTTACTAGGGAATATAGTTATAGTATGGACCAAGAGAGTCCTCCTGAAACACTTGTTAAATTGGAAGTCATTCCTTCATCGCAGACCTTTCCTTGGTTGCTAGTCTTGCCTCTACAGTATTACCCAAAAACTGTTGTTAAGCCTCATGGGATTGGGGGAAGATGAATGACATTTCAAGAGATTTAGCAAACAATCCACTAAAATGTCTTGGGCGTGGTAAGAAAGGCACCAGCCGCCAAGCAAGTTATTGTACATTTTTACTCCTGACGTTTGAGTTGTCAGTCAGCTACTTCAGCAGGTCATCAGACATCATGTGTAGGTTCTCTATTGTGAATTGGTTGTATTCCTCTCCGCTATTACACAAGAACCATCCATATGTTTAAAAAGTAAAAATCTCCTGATTCCCCTTTCTAAAAGCTTCAGCGCTTTACTGAAGGCCTACATAGAGAGGAAGGTTTTTGGAACGCATTACATCATCCAGGCACGTTCTTGAAAAGAGGGAGAGATGGTAAGATAAAAAAGGTCTTTTTGTGTGGCTTCCACCCTCTGCTTGCCTCTCGTGCCCACACTGCATCATATTAACAGTTCAATTTAACTGGGTTTCTGTGTTGGTTACATTGATTGGGTTTCAGTTGTTTACCAATTTCATTGAAAGAACTTGCAGAAGTTCATGTTGTTACATATTAAAATGTGGCAGGATTATGTCAGAGAAAAGATGTGAGTTTGCATTAGAATCAAGTCAGATAATCTCGCAACAATTATTGTTTTTCCTCTTGAATTTAAGGAAAATAAGATTTTTAGATTTGAATCAATGGAAGATTAAATGAGTTGTAAAAACCAGACATTTTTCAGAGTGCTTTCTCTGTTTGTCTTTCGTGCCAACTCTCCCATTGCTCCTCTCTCTCAACCCGAGCAGGGAAATCGGCCATATGGCAAAGCATCCCCTTACTCCCGCATGCTCTCCATCCCACCTCCCATCTCCGCCCTCCTCCAACAACACACACACACACACACTCGTGCATACAGGAAAAGAGTAGAGTGAACCACAGGGATGTTATGGTTCCCGGTACAATAGGGCATAGCAGGGTTGGTGACCAGAGCAGATGTCTCTCCCTTCCCCTCTGTCTCTCTCTTACCCAACCCTGGCAACCCTGGGATGGTATCCACCCATGCCAGGGCACTGGTCCGGGCACCGTGGCGCTCCATATTGACTAAAATGTATACAGAAGTTGTCGGTGGAGATTAAGCGTCTCTGCGGTGTCGGCAGGATGGGGTCAGAGTTGGCTGGTAACAAGGAGCGCCAGCACATGCACAGGGCAGACAATAAATCTTTCCTGTGTGCCAGCGGACCCGCGGACCTACAACTCACTGAATGCTTTGTTTTTTAAATGAGCCGAGTTGACCTTAGCGGTGAATTAATGCACATTTCAGATGCAAAGACATTCTCGCCCAGCAAAAAAAAAAATAAAAAGAAAAAAAAACACTGCTCCTGGCTATATAAAAAGGGAAAAACAGAACGCGAGAGGGTTTGACTATTATGACTGTTCACCTCTATACCCTGGCTGCAGAATTAATTTCCGTATTTGAATGGTAACGCTGGTGTTTGGCTGAAAGATACTGCCAGTGCAATGATCCTCAATAAAGCGCTATGAGTACTTTACATGGGAAGAGACATTTGCCATTTGCAGTGGGAGGCCCATTGGATCACTTGCTGAGGGCTTAGAGGGAAAATAAACCAGTGAGGCTTTCATATGAAGCTGATAGAATAGCCTCAGCACATTAAAGCTCTGTCATAGTGGGGCAGAAAAAAACCCACTATTCTCTGTACTCAGATTATGGGTTGTTTATGCTCCATTTGAAATTCAAATGGTATTTCACACTGACAAAGAAACAAAGCTACAGAGATAAAGGCAGCTGGTGTTAGAGTTGTCATTGTGGCAGTGATGTTGCTAATGTCTATGGCAGGTCCAGCCGTAATGGGCAGATGGCCACTGTGCAGAAAGCCCAGCATGAGCCCCCAGCACAGCGCCCCCGTCAGGTAAAGTCTTTCATGCAGTTCCTCTAGAGAAGTAGAGACATAATGGGAAATGTTTGCTAGGCTGAGCCAAGCTGTCGTTTTGTCATGAACAGCTTATGATTGACAGTGATATCATTTTTTTTCCAACCATGCTGCCTCCCACCCTAACACCACCCACTGCCCATCTTGGCTGCCTATGAGATGTATGTCCATCCTCCGGTCAGCCATGCTGACAAAGCCTCATCAGGGCTCCCTGGAATGGCCGGGAGTTCATATAGCCTTGTGAAACAGAATGCCAAGATGAAACGAGGGATGAAGGGGACACCAAAGAAGCACTAGCTGGGGCCAGATTAGCCATTATTTGCCACACAAACCCTCATGATGCGAGGCCAAGGTCAGACAAGCAGGCAGGCACAGCTGGGGGTGCAAAGGCTGAGGCATCCCAGCGGCAAATGGCCAGCCTTTGATCAGGCGTGTCATTTCTGTCACGAAGGTGACCCACACAATCAGACCATGTGGACTAGCCAAAGCCTGCAGCCGTGGCAACGAATGATGGCTAACATACATGCTCTCTATCTACCCTGCCAAGAAAAAGTGGAGGATATCTTTGTTTCGTTGCCGTGTTAGCCTCACAACAGAGGTCATGCTCTGAGAGAGATCTGTCGGTCTTACCAAAGCCTGTTTTACTACATCTTCCTCTTTCTCATACCCTAACTTCTGCTTTATGAAGGCTCATCAGAGACGGACAGAAACAAACTGAGAGGCAGAGCAAGCTGAGGGGGAAGGGGCCCGGCAGACAGGAGTATAGCAGCAGTTCCATCCACACTAACGGTGCCCCCTACAGTAGACTGGCGAGCATCCCACGATCCTACGTACCACACACCCCTCTCCCCAGAATTCCTTCTTTGCCTTTTCAACTATAGGAGGGCAAGCTGACACTCAAGTTAATTAAGATTTTAATCCAGGGTGAGAGTGTCAGTGGGATACCACATAACAAAGGCAAACTCAGGCCTATCATGATGGGATTGAAAAGGGGAAAAAAAGATTGGAATGTGCGCTCTACAACACGACAATATTCACCCTTCCTCACAGAGGTCAGGCAGAGTCACTTTGTAGAGTGATCAAAAGTCCCCGACATCTAGGTCCATTTCTGCAGGCTAAGGGCTCCATGTCATCTAAGTTCTATGCCATCTACAGCTGAAATGATGAGTTCATTTCCAAACACAGAATGCATAATCAAAAACCATGTCTGATGTTGTAAACATGAGGAAACAAATTACGAACGATGGTAGGGGAGCGACGATCCATTACTGACTAGAGAAAAAGGGAGGATGAAATTGACTTGGAGATATTTGAATGCCTTTACTTCTTCAGAATTCTCTCGCAGCTCGACTTCAAAACAGGACAGCTTGTGACAGTTGACGTGTTTGGAGATGAAATATGAGCTTGCACAAAGGCTGATTTATTCCTCATGTTTTTTCCACTTAGTTGTGAATCAGATTTGAGGACCTTTCTTTATAAATGTGCCCCCGGGTTCAGTATAGCCAAGAGTAAGACCTTCTGGGAAATGTAGTTGGAGTGAAAATGCGAACAAACCTTCCCACTGGCCTGATATCAGATCAGGCAGAAGGCTGCAGGAGAGGCAGGGGCCTATCCCATATTTGGAGAGTTCACCTACCTTGCAGGTTGTGTATGGTGGAATAAGTGGGACAACTCCCGGCAGGCTCTGAGAGCACCGGCCAATAAATGCTAAAAGAGCAGGACCAGTCCCCACGCTGCCTTATTGAAGTTTACCTTTGTACATTTACTCTGAATTCCAATTTGCCCCCCCTGCATTTTTTTAGCTCATACCATCTCCCCTCCGGAAGTCTGGGGACCGTCAGACACATCCATAACTGTTCTACCTGACTGGCCTTTGTCACGGTGAAGATAAAGGAGATCAAACTGAGCTGCGCGATAACTACAACTATCTGGAAGCTGTTGTTGATGGAATAACTGCACTGCATTTCCCTGAAGACATAGACATATTTGACACAGCATTGTGCGTAACATACCTAATTCTTACACTTTTCTGAACCTCTTTAGACACAGAATGAGCAATTAATTGTTAGGTTAAAACCAGGATTTAAGCCAGGCGCACATTTTTCCAATATTTTGGAAGAGAGAGTTGATAAATGGATGACTACATTTTCCCGTTGGAGGGCACTTTGAGCTTTTAAGTGCCTCCAAACAGTCTCTTGACCCAAGAGTAACCCTCATCCTACCAACTGGGTTATCTTTAGACCCTACAGCTAGTCATATCTCAAAGGTGTTTTATTATATCTTTCCAAATTTTCACGACTTTTTCAATCAATTTGTTCCTAATGTGATATAATTGTTTTCGGTTTCTATTTTAATTAACGCTTTTTAAATAATCATTTCAAATCATTGGGTTCACAGCCGATGCAGTTTTAACAGATACAATAGGAAGCGATCGATTAATTGTTTGCCATGAGTCCTAATTTTGGGGGCTGAGGGGGTTGGGGGATGCAGCAGACACAGATTCCCTCATGTGCTCTGTCTATTATACATTTAACACAATATGCTAATTATCTGTAACATTCCGAAAAATGATAATGATCTGTTTTTGTTATTATCATTAAAAACAAAAGGTTTATTCATTAAATCATTGTTTTTTTGTTTAGAGTTCTTTGTGTCGACAAGTGTTACAGTGCACGATTTGAATGAAAATTAAAATCAATGATAGAAATACCAAAATAAATATACATGACTTTTCCCCTCAATGATCTAAGCATCATGCATCACCTACTATCTTTTTCATGATACAACTCACAACTGGGAATATTTGCAATCGCATATTTTATAATTGAATGCAATGGGATGGACATTTACACAACTTTTGATGATGGTCGTAAACTTAATTCTTAAAAAAAAGAAAAAAGTTTAAGCCCATATATTTGAAATCAGTTTAGTTTTTAACATTAGGTATAAGAAAAGCAACATGATTAAGTATGCTGGTGAACATGAAACGTATTCAGTGCAACCCAGTGCAAATGTAAGTACACATCCCCTCTGCTTCATTACCAGACCTGAACAGACATAAGCCTGGTAATTCTCTGACCCATTCGGCTGACCTGGAAAACTCTAATCATATTTGCACTGATTCCCAAACATAAGCACTTTAACTTAACTCGGCTATGCAAATATGACTTCAGAGCCTACAAGACAAACTCTCTGTGATGTTTTTTTTTTTCAGCCAGCTCAATACCTTTCCACTTAAAATGCTGCCAAGTTAATCAACGTTGGTTGAAATCTGAAAGATCACAGGCACTTTAGCTGCTGATGTGCCTGACGTTCCTCAAAGGCAATGGCTGATGGATCTCCTGTGTTCATTATGGAGAGAAAGAGTTCTCTTTAATCAGCCTGGGAGTCACTTATCATAAAGACGCCTTGCCACATGCACACGCTCACACGCGGAGACGCACATACTCGAGCACAAAACACAGACGGATGAACCTTCATGTAGAAAAGCCAACATGCAAATGAGCATACATCAAGATGCCTCACCACACACATACAGTAGGTTATCAAGACACTTCCACCCTGGCATACAAAGGAGGCAAAGTGGCTCGCTATGATGGAGCATAAAGGTACAGATACAGAATATGCATCACATACTGTCAGAGCAGTTGAGGAAGATATACTGTATGTGCACATTTCTTACAGGACCTAATATGGAAATGCTTAATTACAGCGCTGTACACACCGACGCATACACACACGCACGGCTGTAAGTACTGCAAGTTAGCTGCCATACTTTGTCTCATGTGACAGGCTGAGAAAATGTGATCTTGTGACAGACCGTGTTTAAGACTGAATAAATATTTGAGATTTTGTGTTGAAATGCTTGTCAGCGGGATGTAGGTAAATATATATTTACGTCTGTACTGTGCCACTGTGTGTAACTGCGTGTCTCTTTAGGTGACTGAGCGGGTGTTTGTGGCCTGTGTGTGTGTGTATGCCAATCTCTTTTGGATTGCGAACAGGCGTACACTGATTTAATCACTCCCCAGGCAGAGTGTGGGGGAGGCAGAGGAGGCTGTGAGGCAGATAGGAACAGACAAACGCGACAAGGCAAAAGAAGGAGAGAGCATGCTCGCCCTGCGGGCCGTCTCTGCTGCACTATAAATACAGACTTGTACACATACTACACTAAAGGTACACCTACAGGGACACATACATACTTACATATATGTATGCACTTTAACACCTATGTACTTTAGACAAATATTAAAGCACTTAACTCAAAGTGTATGTGCGTGTACACGTGGTCGCATGTGTCCGTGCCTGGTTATGCATGTGTTTGTGAGTATGTGTGGTTTATTACATGTAAACTTGCATTCGTGAGTGTGGATGTGTGTCTTTGTGCAGTCTGGATGCGCTTACTGTATACATCTAGTCCCAGGCAGAGGTCACTAATGGAGAACAGGGTGGTAATGGGCCTGGCAGTGCAGGTTGTTCTGTAATCGCATCACACTTAACTCAATAAGGTAAAGGTCAGCCTGCCCCTCGGTAGACGCCTTGTCCCTACTTCGACCTGCTGAGAGACAGAAGGCATGGCACCGAAACCTCAGGGCCTCTGAAGGGGGCTCCTTCCAGACTTATTCAGTTACAAAGTCCCTTCAAAGCTCGGTCCATTTCTCCTGGCTTTAAACATTTTGCACCCAATGGCAACAACAGGTAAATTAATTTTGATACCAATTAATCCTGTAACATTGTGTCAGTATACTGCTCTAGCACGCTGATTTTATAGAAGAAGTATTATATTCGAAAGAACAACAGAGACATGCAAATATCCGATGTCGGAGAGATGTACTGAAAGCTCTTTCAAGAGTAAGTTTTGTATTCACTTGCTGTGCAAAATAAATATTTAATTTGTGCATTAAAGCTCATTGCAATACAGATGCTCTTATCTGTTTCAGCCCCACTTTGTAATTTAAACTAATGAATCAGGAATATTATTACATTAAAAAAGACTTGATGTACTGCAGCTTTAAGATGTAATTGCACAGCCAAAATGAAGGTCCTTATTGCTTCACAATATGTATTGCTAAGATTAGACAAACTGTTTCTGGGCTGAATAATCTGTTCGGTAAAGTAGATTTTGCAAAAAGGTTCTTTGGTTTGCCTTTTTATAGCTACTAAAGGTATGCTTGTTTGTGTTTGCGCGGGTGAAAGATGTTGACAAATCTGAACAACTTGTTCTGAGAACTTTTCAATCAGAAATGCCAAGCGACTGTTTCTGTGCCTTCCTTGTTCTATCCCCCCCACCCCTCCCCTCTTCTCTCACCCAGAGATCATCCCTCTTTCTCACACACGTCATATCAACACTATTCACCTGCTCTGCTTCCTCTCCCTCGACTATATACATTTAGCCTGTGAAACATAAAATAGACTTTCAAAACTGCTTTGAAAAGTAGGACATTCTACTAGAAGTAACCATCAATGCAACATAGATTTGATGATAACTGTAAAGTTACAAAAACACTGTGATGTCAATGGAAATAGATTATTCTCCCTTTCCTCTCTCACCGTCTTCCTTTCTCTCTCACGGCAATGAGTAGGTTGGTGCCGATGTTGACAGAATCAGACCATGTTATCAATCAGAGCACAGCGGTGACAATGAGGACCGACGGGTGAAAGATTACACACATATAGTGGAAACCTGAGACTAACGGCAGTAATTAATTCTGAACTTCCTGTAACACACACACACACACACACACACACACACACACACACACACACACCACAAAATGGCTGAAAACAGGAGTAACTGGAAGGTAACAGCAATAAAAAATATGTCATTTTCTTCAGCAGTCATCGCCCTGAGTCTCGCGTGTGTGACATGGCAGGCTTGAAGGGGGGGGGGGGTTTAAAGAGTGACCTGGGAGTGTCCCAGTAAAATGCCCCTAATCAGCCCCGGGGGATAACATCCTCTCTGGGCTCTGGCTGAGATGGGAGCCGGGGGCAGGCACATGGCAAGTCTGACAGACTCTCTTCCCAGAGATCAATACCCAGACTCCTTTTAAAGTGTGACATGTTGAGAGGCAGACAAGGAATTCTACTTCTGAATTACCAGGGAGGAGAGGCTTGTTGTTTGTTTTTCGTGGGCTTTTGTTGTGTTGCTTTCGATTACATCAGCGTTCATCTTGTGTGACTGGGAGGGACTGAGCCTGTTCAATATGTACACAAATAATGTGACTTTACGTGATCATTACTTGAGTCGAATTGTCAACAAACCAGTGTAATTCTTTAAAACACACCAACACATTTCTTTCAGATCAGTGTTGAGTATAAAGGTTTGTTTCCTATACAGAATTAATGTTGTTTTACACACTTTGTATCTCCTTAAAACAACACACATGTTTTACTTTTTTTCTAAAACTTTCACATGTCAATAACTCTATATCTATGAAGCATCATTACCATGTGAACGATTAAAAGAGCAATGCACAGTTTTTACTTAACGTTCTGTAGCATACATTATAGACACACATACATTCAAAATTATACTTTTTAAAAAGTACTCTACCTGCACTGTACAACCCCACCCTGACAACAACCAGGACTTCATCCACTGAATCCCTTGCCTTTGACTTCTGTTTTTGTTGAGGTTGGTCACACTTGTTTTGTGATGTGTGGTCAGTGCTTCTGTGTTTTGGACTTCACTTCCCCATGATCACATGAAAATAGTGTTGGCAGTACTTTTACAGCAGTTTCCAGAACCCAGAACAAACAAGGAAAGGTGGTCCTGCTAAGAGAAGTGAAACAACTTCAAATAACAGAGCATCAACCAATCACGTTGCGTAGAACGGGGAACGGTCAACTCTTATCGCTCCTGTCAACCTAGACAAAGGCAGTAGAGATCAGATCCACTCGTTCCGTTCCTACCTCTCACAATAAAAGCCCTATCTAGACATATCTTCTGTTTTTCATATAAAGCACTCTTTATTATTCCGTCTCTGTGGAGAGTTTTTACTATTTCATTAAATCATCTCTCAGATCTGTTTGCTGAATTTCAGCTGTAGTCATGGTTAGGTGTTTCTAAAATGTTACGTTTCTACGTAAATACATGTTCTTTAGCACATTGTTAACGAGTGTTAGGTACAGTGAATGCATACACATGCTGCTTTTAAATGATAGTAACCCTGAATGGCTTAGTGATATATAATAATATATTAGATACAATAATGGGTAAGGAACATATTACTGTTGTAACTGTTGGACGTGGTGCTGGGTTCAACCACTTTGTAATTGATTTAGGTCGGACACCTTCATAGGGTCACAAGCTAAAAGTTTGAGGTCATGAGATGATTAATGGAGTAAGCAGATGCATTTTTTTAATTACCTTTCTTGAATCTTTGTATTATTTTTCTAACTCAGACAGTTATCTAAATGAAATCATATGAGACATTTAGAAGGCATTTAGATCTGTTAATAAATAACCCATAGACATCGGAAAATGCGTTTTAGGTATTTTCCTGCAGATGTTTCAACATTCTGACTCTCATATTTGTTGTCTTTCATTGCAAACACTAATCTGGCTACCCAGCAGGCAAACTGTAAAAAAGGCCTTTGCCAGCACTACCTGATTCAGGCCTGCTTGTTCCTCTGAAACCATCTCTGCCATCCATCCCATCTGACATCTGGCCCCGGCTCACTGGGCACAGCTCAGCCCTGCCTGGCTCTGTAGCTTTAGGGGAGGTCAGCGACTGGGGGGCTGAGCACTGGGGCCGTCAGGGAGATTGTTCTGCATACTGAGCAGCCTGATTAGGCAGAGGAGCACAGAGGGGCTCCAGCCTGAGAGGGCAAGCGGGGAGACAGGCGTGACGGCACACAGCCCTACAGCTTCCTGCCACCACTGACCAACTAACCGATGACAACTCACAGACCATCTTCCCTTGCACAGTAGATGAATCAGTAAAAACGTTCCCTCTACCCCACCGTCATCAAGAAAGGAAGAAAAAGGCACAGGTAACACCCTGAGCTAAGGATCATATTGATGGGATAAAGTTTTGTGAAAGACAACTATCTAGTCTGCACCAGATTGGTCACTATGATAAGGGAAAAAACGCATCTGTGGTCACCATGATGCGAAATTGCAGAGGGCATGAAAATATCAAAGCGTTAATGCACACATTTGCATGCTAATAGAGGGGCCAGCATATCTAGCTTTTGAGTGATTTGTCTTCTAAAACACTGTCTGCTCACCTCTGTCCCTATGGTAAGAGCAAATTGATAAAGATAATGAGCCCATGACAAGCTGGCTCACATCAAGCCCAGCACAGCTGACTGCCCAGAGCAATGCATCCCCTGCTCCGCCTCCATGGACACGTTGCCAGTGTGACGGATAATTTGTGTAATACCTCTACGTTCCACCTCACCCCACCATACCGTCTAATCGCACCACACTGCACACCAAAAATCATCAGCGTCTCCATGGAACATGCCCAGGTGCATTATGGTAACTGATGAGTGTTATCACGGTAAAAAAATAAAATCAGAGAGACGTAAATCAGCCAATGATTGGGGAAATCGTTGCCGCAACACAGGCACAAGGTTTATGAAGCGTCCCTGACGTTCACTGATTACTTTTGATTCTCTCTGCTGTGTCTTCTTTTCCCAATGAGGTGAACAACAGGGGAGGGGGACTGGTGATGAGGGCCTGTATATAATGGCTGGTATGAAAAATAGGTGTGCAGGGGACGACTCAGTGGTTTTCTCACATCATTCCCCATAGCCCATTATTGTTTGCACCTCGTCAGAAGAGCCTGTCATGCGCAAGCATGCACACAAACATGCCAACATGAGCAAACACACACGTGTGTCTGTCTACATACAACTATATATACGTAACACCCACACATTAGGGAGAGCTCAACGCTGCCAAGAGCACGAGAAGGAGAGCAACAGAGTAAGAGGTAGAAGGGTCAGCCATCCGCTGAGATGATAATGAAAGAATAATAATAGAGTACAGGATGAAATTACTGAGCTTTACTCACAATATCTTCTCTCATTAGCTCCAGCACTAATGTTGCCGTTTATGCTCGTGTTCTACACCAGCTCCCCCTAATTAGGCGTGGGCTTCTAAAAATAAACAGCAAACTAAATAGTGGCGTGAAAGTACATGCAAATCTGTTGATGTACAGGAATAATGGTGGCCGGGTAGAGGAGGGGGTGCGGTGGGGATTAGTGGTGCGCTGCAGAATAAAGTAATTGAGTTGGGTAGTGTTGACACCCGGTCGCAGTCAGAGTGCCCATGTTGTGGAACGCGCTGCGTGCGTGTGTGCTACAAGGCTCAGCCGGCATTTGTTTTGTGCGGCTGGTGTCATGGTAAAGGTGTTAGTTCTGGATAAAAGGCTGCACAGGATGCACAGATACTAATCCCCGCGTTACTTTGAAAGAGAGAAGCAGGGTGGAGTCTTCCTCCTGTGAAACAGTGAGGACAATCTGTTGCAACACCGGAGCGGGCAGGGCCAGGGCACAGGGCTTGGCACAGCAAGGACGAGTAACTGTCAGCCGTCACTCAGATCCAAGGCTAGAAAACCACATGACGAGTCCAAACACAGTCAGATTTATTAGAGCCTTCAGTGTACCCAGACCTGCATGTTTTGGCCTGTTGGAAGCCAGAGCACCCTGAAGTGCCATTGCAAAGACAATCACAACTTAAAAGTCCCACACTGAAAAAGGAACAGGGCAGATGCTAAACTGAGCCACTGTGTTGCCCAACCGTTTAATTTTACCAAGACAAATTTACCATAACAAAGACTTTGAACCCTTGCCAAATAATTGATTCAGTAGCTCTAAAATAAATGAATGAAAACGGGTAGAATGTTGACAGTTTAATGATATGTGGGAGATAAGGTAATACAGTGGCTTAGAGCAATTTTCACAGCAAAGTGTCAGTTTAAGCACGACAGGGGCTAAGTAGGGCCACGCTCATCTTGATAATACCTTTAGCCTTGTCACTCCAGCTTTACGACTTGAAGAAATTCCATGATCTCTCAACATTGACTTTGTTATTTTTTCGTTTCCTGGCATTTTTTTCATATTTTCACCTTCACTGAAATGAAGATTTTACAATTGAACATTTGCTGAGTTATGCAAGATAAAGATGTCTGTACTAGCAGCAGTGGCTGGTTAGCATTGCTTACAGTTGTACAATTGCAATTCCTCACTGTAATTTACTATGATGTTGGGAAAACAGTAACTGAAAGATATGACATTACCATAGTTTATACGCTACATTTACACTTTTAATCACTTAGTGCTGTGTTCGTCGGATGCTTCTGCTATGTAATGTCACTGAAAGCAAAATGGCCAAATTCATCTAAATTAGCCAACGACCAAAAATACGGCAGGGTGTTAAAGGGTTAAACAGAAAACTAAGTGATCATATAGCGACAGAAAAAGGTTGGTTTCTTTACATTACTTGTACTAAGAAATTGATCTATATCTCCATTTTTATATTTGAAAAAATGATTAATATGTTCTGAGTTTACTATTGATGGGATGTCCACTGGAGTACCACAACACTAACAAGCCATTTTTAAAAACCTAATAAAGAGATAACGTTTTGGTTCAATATGAATGATACCTAATGAGTTAAGGGTAAGCAACCAAAAGTCAGGTTTAACTTGAATTACAGGGTGAGGATGTCACTAGTTTGCTTCTCTGGTGCTTTCACAGACTTTTTGCTATGGAAATAGTTGGAATCCAGAGTATTTTCCAACGTATCTGCTGCATATCATAAAGCTGTCAACACCCCAGCCAATTCTCATTTATATTAGATGTTATTTTAGAGCTATTTAGTTTGTCTTCTGAACAATGTCACTGGAGGACACCAAATCTTTGTTATGGTAATTGAAGCTCAGTGACATTATGTAGATTAAACAAATGAATGGACCAAAGTTTCAGCAAGCAATGCTCTTGGGAAAATGTAGTATTTTGTGGAGTGAATACAGCTTGATCAGAATTCAAATCAAAGCAAAGCATTACGACAAAATGAATCACATCGACTAAAGACACTTGTAAACGTCCTCCCAGGGAAATCTGTGACATCCCAGGTGGAGAAGGATTTTAGGAAATAACGCTGTCATGATGAGAAGGTGAGAAGTGCAAAAACAGCTTTTATCTTCCCACTGAAGCAAACATCTTTTTTTTTTTTTTACAAATACTGCTTAGGTCAATAGCTAGTTGAATCCTCAAATGGATAAACTGTACTTTGTAGATTACTCATTTCTCTCTGCAAAGGTGGTAGCACTGTTGTGGTGTGTTCAAAGAGAGAGACGTGTGGTGACTAATTTCTGCCTTGAATACAGTCCATTTGGCCTCACTTCGAGCCTAGCTCTGTCCATTACTGCAGCTCTGAGTCACAAACCTCCACCCTGAGGCTGTCAGCAAGAGTCACCCGGCGGGTGGGTCGTTCAAACACGCAGACACGCAGGAATACTTGTACTTGCATGCACACAAACACTTTTTGTCTACTTCTCACACCATCACACACACAATCTCTCTCCCTTACCTACTTTCTCTCTGCCACGCTCTCTCCCTCACACACACACACACACACACACACACACACACACACACACGGTCTTACTTCCCCAGGAATCCGATCTTTTTATAGCCGTGTGTTGGCGTAGGCGGCGGTATGGCCGTGCTGTTTCACCCAGCTCAGACTGGATCTCAGATCAATATCCTGTCCCCCGCCAGCCAGCTAGTTCAGGCTGAACGGACTGCTTCTGAAAATCTGTCCTTGTGGTTTCACGTCTGCTGTCTCTTATAAAAGAACGGTGGTTATTCAGCCAGCTTTAACACATCCCTATTGAAGCGACACAATTTTATCACATGTATTGTTTGGGAATTATTGTTTTGTTGATATTGAAGCACTCTGAATATGCATAGTAACTTTATAAAGTGTTGCACTCTCTTGCAGCATGCATGGTAACAAAAAACAGTGCTGAATTCAGAATGCAGGCTTCTTGAGCTGTTTGCTGGTCTGGTTCTTGTAAGCTTTGTGTTTGTTTTTCCCTTGGTGGTGGATTACTTTTGTGTAATTATGTTAATTAATCAGCCAAAATATCCCCTTTTTTAAAAAGAAAAACCTTTTAAGATAGATAAAACATTTGATTGAAATAATAATAAACAAAATACTATTATTATTATTATTATTATTATTAACTTACTGAAATAAAAACTTGGAGATCAGGATTTTTTAAATATGGATTCATTAAAATAAGACATTTCCATCATTCCATCATTCATTACTATTATGAGACCAAACTATTCTAAACCACAAGATGTCTTCAGCTTCACCTTGGAAAACACAAACAAACCACATTTTAGCTCAAATGAAGTACATTTCACTCTATGAGGCCATTGAGGTTGCCAACATAGCCTCTGAGGCTCTAAATTCACAACCCCTAGCGCTGGGTATTGTGCAGCTTAGCTGAGCTGCAGAGATCTCTAAGGCTAGTTGGGCCCTTTCACAACCCTGTCAGCCCCTGACGGCCCTTCACGATCAAGGTGACTTATGTGGGAGCGTCTGGCGCTGTGACGTTGTGGTCGGGATCTCATTCCCTGACAGATTACAGTGTTGGACAAGCTGCCACTCGGAGCAGTGTGGCTGTGATGGCTCTGATAATTGAAGTGCTCAAAGGTGGACGGGTTGGACGGATGAAGCACAGCGAGTCAATGGATCAATATGTGAGCGCCAGGTGCTGGAGCTAAATGGGTCAGTTGGACTGGGCCCTAGCAAAAGCATACTAAAAAAGGTCACAGGGCCTTCAGTGGCTACATTCAGTCTTTTTTATTTTCTATTTGTCACCCACCAACATTTTCCATTATGGGAGTGAACAGCTAAACGCTAACTCCTGGCCCACTGCCTCTCTTTCACTGAACTGTTCCATTTTATTTCAGAGAGAGAGTGAGAGCACACCAGAAAAATACTGCCTTAACCTGATTTTCTTTTAACAAATTAACATTATAGCCTATGTGAGGTTTCTGCTATGAATACTGTGCTCCAACAAGGTACTCCACACATTTTAGAGCAGTGCAAGTCACTGCATTTTTCACAAAAAAAGCATTCTGTTAAAAAAGGACGGGATTCTGTATGCAGAAAAGCTAATGGGCTTTTAATTTGAAACGGAAACAGGAAGTGTTGAGGTAAGAATAAATATATTTTGTCATGTCTGTGACATATGCTATAGATACAGTATTAAAAGTGCTTGTAGAAAATCAATATGACTAGGAAAGAGATCATTTTCTGTATGTTTTTGCAGTCACAGTGAAGAAATAGGCAAGACTAAGAATCTCTAGATGAGTCGCACCTTCAGTCACGCTGCTCAAGTGGGCTGTGTGGCTGCACTAATTCCTGATTTATACTTGAGGCATCCCCTAGGGGCCCCGATTGTCCGCACAGTGAAAGTGACGTCACACCGCCAGACTTGCCCTTTTGCGGGGGTCCCGCACGGCTGGTTTGCCTGTCCGGTACATCAGACATTTTCTAACTCCCGCGGACGCTGTTACCCTGCTGTAGACCTGGGTGTTCATGACTCTACCTGCTGCAGTTTAGGAGAATATTGGTTTGGAGTAGAAGATCCAAACGTTACCTGGTCATGATTCCGCGTGCGTGCGACCGTCGGAAGGCATTACCAAGGCTTTTCCTGCTAACATGGGCGCTGAAATGAAAAGTAAGAGGCTCCGCACATGCGCTGCTCAGGTAGGCAGTGTGGCCTAGACGTGATAAATCCCAAGCCATTTGTGCCCCAGGCAACATAAATGATGTACAGAAACTGACAGCAAAAAAAATATACCTTCACAAATGATATGTCAGCCAGTATGTGGCATTTATATTAGTATTGGTTGGGTTTAGCCTTTGGATTCTTCTATTATTGTTTTATCTCCCCCAGTCCCATTTCACTGATATAACCATCTATTTGCATATCTCTTCTTCCCGGCAAATAGACAAACATACTGCTCAACATTCATTGTGTGGCGGCAAGCAGATTTCATAATCGTCACTCGCGTTGCTCACACGTCAATAGCTATTCCTTTATCAGCAGGAAAACACACAGAAGGTTTGTTCATGGATTTAATTGAATAGGAATAGCTGAGCCGGGGCGTCATGCACGCAAAGTCATTTTCATATCGCTGAAATGTCACCAGCCGATGGGGTGACAGGCTGGTCTGGCCACCTGTCAAGCTTCCCTGCGACAAGTATCACCAAAGAAAACACCCTGAGCCCGGCACTAAAAACAGACTTCTGCACAGAAATTAGAATCAGAATCTCTGTGTTCACCTACTATAGAAGTGTAACATTTTTTTCTTTATGACACTGAGAAAGCGTTATCAACTCGCGCAAATGCGTTTTTTCAGATGTTGTACAGGAACAACAGCACCTAACATTCAGTGTAAATGGACAGTGTCGGACAAACAATACACTACACACGATAAATATCACTTTACGAACATGTCATTCAATCAGTAGGTGCATTCAGGCAGCACGGCACACAGAGAAGGATGAGAAATACTAGCTGTGCAGTTTGCCAAATGGAGGTGTGCATAGGGAGAGCAGCCGCAAGGATCTGTGGGGATGAGCATAGAGAGATGGCTGAGTGTGAGTGAGACAGACATGATCATTTCTAATCTATAGAGGTCTCTCGAGAATGAGAGGATCAGTCACCAGTAGGAGATGGCCCTAACCAACTAACCGTAGCCCTAATACACACCCCCACTGGTAATTTACACTTATCCACGCCATGACTGAGTTTGAATGAAGGTGAAATGCACTACGATGTGTATGAGAGGGAGATTTATCCCTGTCTTTAGATGTTCAGAGAATGCTTGGGTGGAAGGACAAAGGATTGCATTTAACCTTTTACATTTACCTGATGCTCTTAGCCAGGGCCACCTATCAGAATAGGCTGAAATTGTTATATCACCAACATGACAAGCAACCGATAGTAAGTACAGTACATGTACGTGAAAGGGTCAAAACCATATGGCAGGGCCCTGGGGTGACAATATAAAAGAAAGTGAAACAAGAAAGTGAAATAGAGAGGGAGAGGAGGAAGGAACTGACAGGGTCAGATGAAGATAAATGCCAGATGCTGGAGGCCAGAGTTGTAGTCGGGCTCTACAAAAAGAAGGAGCCCAGAGTGTATATAAAAGAGGGAGCCAGGAGGAGTTCAAGAAAGAAAGCAATAGAGAGTGAGAGTGAGAAACCCATATCCACAGTGGATGGGGAGCAATGCAGAGGTAAAGAAAGAGAGGCAATCCAGGGAGGGGGTAAAAAGTTAAAGCAGAAACCGGGAAGTAGTGCGAAAGAGAAACAGCCAATTAGCAGGAAGCCAGCAGGTGTGCTTTCTCTCTGGAGCCCCCCATCCTTGGTATGGGGTGTGTGTGTGTGTGTGTGTGTGTGTGTGTGTGTGTGTGTGTGTGTGTGTATGGGGGGGGGGGGGGGGCTAATGCTGTGCGGGCCTTAAAGAGCAGCAAGTTGCGATGGCAACCGCCTGGCACGCTCTGTCTCCAGGGAAACGGAAATGTCACAGCTTAAGAGGTCTCACAGAAAGCAAGTGAGGAAGAGAAAGAAGCAGAGAGAAAGGCAGAACAAAATATACAGGTATGTGCCAGAAAACAAGGCAAAGGGATCGATGCATTACTCGTTATCTTTGTAACATGGCTGTCACATTATCTATGGAGTTTCTGTACAATCAAATTAATCATCTGGCATTGCCCTCCAATCCTCCCACTCACCCCTTAACTTAGTTTACAGCCTGAACAGATGACAATGTAGAAATTGTCATCTGTGAAACCCAAGTCGCCAGCACCTGAGCACAATGCAGTCCATTGCCAGGCCTTTGAGAGCCAATCAACCTTCATTTATTTAATCAAATATTTACTGTCATAAGTAGCCGAGGAGCCTGAGGGTGTGGCGGAAAAGCAAAACCTGCATTGGCAGCGTGTGGCGAGGATCAATTTGACTGTTGTTTGCTGCTGAGCTATGGGCTGACCCTCCAAATCACACATTAGCCAGGGCCGACACCTGAAAGCCCATTAACCTGAATGGCCGCTGATTGCTTCACGATTAACACAGTCTGACTCCTCTCCTCCAGGGCTGTACCCACTCATACAGGTGCTTCAGCACCCTTCAAGGTCTTGGATTAATCAGGGTAAACAAATGTTGTTTCTTTGTCCTGGCAGTACCACTTTGTTTGATGTATGCCACACATTACAGCTTGAGTCACTCTTGACTTTTCCACTGAAATCTTTTTGAAAATGAATTTACTAATTGTGCCCATCTGGCATAATTGACCTTTTGTGTGTAGCCTGTCATGATCCAAAAAATGTTGTTTCAATTGTATTAGAAAGTCACAGAAGAAATTAATGGTCTATGCGTGTTAGTGTGTATGTGTGTGTGTGTGTGTGCGTGTGTGTGTTGGGGTTGATGTAAGCATGAGGACAGTGGGTTCTCGGTGAAAGGAGATGGCCAGCTAAATGGAGCATTTCTCCAGCATGCTGCTGCGTGCCGGAGAGTGTGGCCTGGCCATGCCTAATTTATTTCCTCTTTTGTCGTTGTTGTCTCCATTCCTCGGTTGATTAAACCAACCTCATGCAGCTATGCTCAACAAATAGCCTAATTGAGTACGACCTTGGCAAATGATATATCAGCCCTATCCTCCAAAAACACCACCTGCACCAGACGCCCATCTCCCCAGCCCATCGCTCTGCGGGCCGCCGCACCGAGCACAACAAACATAAACAGGGGATTCGCCTCCTCAGCCAAAGTCATTTCTTGCACGACCTTTCCCACAAATCACTGAGATGACACAGGGCTGGATGGATCACTGAAATGGGACACATTTGTATCACTTAGACCTTTCATCAGATGCAAGCAGATACTCATCTATTATTCCCCCTTCCATTTGCAACTTTCACCCCACAGCCTGCACACGGGGGCAAAATAAGTGAACAAAACATTCCTATCTCTGCTTCATGCAGCAGCTGCAGCAGGCTTAAGCAGCATAGAATTCTCATTAAATTTCCATCCTGTCTCTGTGTTTAGATGGGAGCTGGAATGAGGAAAGGAAGGGGGGGGGGGGGGGTAGTTTGTGTTCAAAGGGGCCTGCTGTAGAAGATCTGATGGCTCTCTCAGTGCAGTCTCTGGTGGGATCTCTCACAGGATACAGATGCCTGCTCTGAGATGGCTTCATACCTAATGAGTCTGAGCTCCAGCAGGGCTGCACACAAAGCAGCGCTGCCCTGGATTCTCTGTTTGTTTGCCACCACCAGCCCCACCCTCGCTGCCTCGCTCACTCGCTCACTCAGCACTGAGCGATGTGCCTGCCCACAGCTAGTGTGTGACACTGATGTGTTTCTCAGGAGGGATGCGTATCCTGCAGGTAAACACCTGGAGGCTGAAAAATCACCCTCCAAAAGCAGGCGACGGGGCCTGTACTGTAGCCAGGGACTGTTAACAAAGTGAGACTCATCCCTCTGCCTGTCTCCGTACCGGCTTCGGCTTCGACCTCGGCAATGAAGCTCTGGACCACAGGACCGGGTTCTGTGTGGTGTGAGAGGATGAGGGAAATGATGCTCAGATCTGAGTGATTGCTATGAATCTCAGTTAGAGTTGCAAATATTTTACAAAGTGGGAAATCGGTAACCACAAATTACCAAAATGTGTTGGCAAAGTGTAAGTATGTTAAACATGAAGAGAGCTAGGGTAATAACTCGCCAATGACTTGCCTGACTGTGAGTAGGGAGGGCATTTGCTAATATCGCTTATCTTTGGAACAAGATGACATACAAAACAGAGGTGTAAAGATAGGCTTACCCTGACTCCTTGATTGTAAACTTGCAAGAGTTACCTTTCAAGATTGTGACTGTAATCAAAAGGGCTAGGTGACAGTGACAATTACATTTTGGCTATGTCACTTTTAGAAAGTGAGCAAAAAGAAGTGTAATTGTTCAGGGATTCATGTTAAAAAAAAAACAATTTAAAGCACATGGAAAAATCCATGTCTGCATCTTTCTAAATGTAGAGGACCTGTGCTTGTCAGTACTTCAGCAATGGTATGAATACATGTGTCCTTGTGTGTGTGTGTGTAAGAGAGAGCCCGTGCTGTTGCGACCTCTACTAAAGACATGGAGGGAACAGAGGCTTGGTAAACAGCAGATCTTCCTTCCACGTCCCTCAGAGCCATGCCGCATCTGGCCTGGAGGTGGGATAGGGACGTGTTGATAAAAATAGGTCACACTGCCAATATACAGCCTGAGAGGATGGCAGGGAGGTTACCACAGCAAGGAGAGGAAATGGACGAATGTGTCTCTCTGCCCATCATCCTCATCCTGTTAGGAGAAGAGTTGTACGGAAGAGTAAGAAAAACAAAAGAACGCTTGTCCACTCTTGCCGTTGCTAAGAGGTCACGCGCTTGTTTTGAACACTTGAGCCCTCTGCACTGCTGATCATTTCAATGACAGCATCCAGAGGCATCCACTTTTAAAATCAAATGGAAAAATCACACTGGGGGGTAATGCATACTGGAGCTCATTAAAATTTCACTTTAGAGCTTTTTGACGAGCTTCTAGCTCCAAGTCAGCATGCCATCGAGGGCGTGTGAGAATAAGTCCCTCAAGGCCACTCGCACAAGACAAACTGCAGGGGGTTGTCTATGTTCTCTGGCAATTAATGCATACTACATTGACGGTCCCTACAGTCCGCAGTCCTCTTGCCACTATAAGCCTAGAATGAGTCGTCATCATATAGGCGCTGGCTGTCCCAAGGCAGAATGGTTTTAATCAAAGCCTGTGAGGAGGCAACAGTCACTGGGGACAATTTCATTGGGAGTTAGGTTATGAGAATGAAGGAGCCATGCAATCTCAACTCCTCCCAGGTGGGATGGAGGGATTAAACAGTGAGGAAGTGGCAAAGATGAATGGAGAGAAAAGGACGTTTCTACATGCCTCTTTTCGTCTTTACCTCAGAGAGCTGTCATGATAGCAGGCCCGGCCTGCTTATTTATTGAGAGCTTTCATTCTTGAGCTGACTGACTGGGAGCATTTAAACAGACCTGGCTTTCTGCCTCTCGGCAGGTCTTTGCATCCTTTTTAAACAGGCCCTCCTTCATAACCATCCATCACTTGATAATTTCATCAAGCACCCCACGTCACTGACAGTCCACATAAGACAACCCAAGACCCAAATAAGTATATCGCTTTCCCCACATCCCTGCAAATGTGCTAGGGGATTTATTAAAAACACTTCCTGTGGTTAACAATTTACATACGGCCAATATCACAAGACTTCATTAAATAAATAATCTGGGATCACATCTCTCCTCAGATGTTTGTAAATCCAATTATTGCTTTATCAAATTGGATTTTGCTGTTATTATTTTTATTTTTTCAGGGTGTGGTGGCTCGCATGATGAAATTGGTGCAGTTTAATATCAGTGCTGCTGATAAATGTGTTTGGTTAGACAGTCCAAAGGGCAGGCACAGTGCTCCAGAGCATGGGCCACTGCTGGGACAACTTCTCCGTTAATCATATTACAGCGCCGCACCAAGGTGTGCAGAGGACATTTGCACACATGGAAATGTGTGTAGGACAAAACTGATAGGCAAGACAGTACCCCAAGCCACTGCAGGGAGGCTAGCTTACAGTGCGTCACAGACAGGATAGTAGTGTTTACTGTTTAAAGACGCAGAGAGACTATAACTTTCTACGGGAAGCGTAATTAGCTGTGAAGCGTCAAATAGACAACAAAGAGCGCAACATGAAAGTGCCTCTGATGCATATCCTTGAACTCTCTGCGAGGAGATGGTATCTTTATAGAACAAAAAGCTCCCACATCACTGTCTCTTATGTCCTCTGATCTCTTCTCTTTACACTATCATCTACATGTTTTGAAAATGAAAACAAAAGCAATAGAAAAGGAAGGAATCTCCGAGGGGCTAGTCTGATAAAGTACTTCCTCAAAAGTTTTTCCTGGAAGTAGTGAGACAGTCCCCAGAGTTCCTGTGTCCACTCTGAATGACACCCCAGGAGCTCTGCTCTCTGGGGAGGCAGTATCCACGAGGCACAGCAAGACCAACAAACCCACAAGAAAACTAAAAACATCCTCCCACTTTCTTTTCTTCTTGCATCTTTGATGCTCCTCTGGTACAAACCTGGGTTTTTTTTCTTTCTCTTTGTAGCACCACGCAAATGAAAATATTTGAGGAGGAGCAGAGAAAAATGAGGCACCCTGAGGTGGAAAGAGAGGGTAGAGAGGGGAGCACTGGGGCTGTTTTCAAACAAACAGCTAAGCCAGAGAGAGGGAATTGGAACATCTTGTTAATGTGCAACCTTGCCCTTATACCTAATATTCCCCAAAGTGTGAATGTGTGTGTATGTCTTTCATACATATGCGTGCATGCACGAGGGGGAGCTATCTAGTGACCCGTAGTGACCTGTGAACAAGCTTTACCTCACGTTTAAAGGAGTGGTAGTGGAAACTAAAAAGCCTGTCATTTCAAAAGTTCCTGAGAGTGAAGGCAGTGGGCAAGCGGGTGGGCATGGTGGGTTCTTGCTGGTTAATTAGACATGCTAACAGCTTTAAAATGTTGATTATTACTAGAGTATGTTCTGTCCCTTGACTGCAGAAAACATAGAATCTATGAGAGAACGTTTTTTTTTAAAAAAAGACAGAAATGACATACTTAAGGAGAGAATGAGGCTGTAAGCCTCTAAGTCTATTTTTTTTTTTTTTAAATGTATCTACAACCTGCCTCTCTACATGTATCTGCCATTGAAGATTGTACTCGTTACTCCTCTGAACACAAAAAACAGGGTTCTGCTAATGCAGATAGCAGCTTAACGACTCCAAATCAGGGTAGATGCAGTGCATCGGCCCGGGAGGTCGATAGTCTAGTCAGACCAAGCCTGAGCAGCATCAACATCAATTGAATAGACCACTAAAACAGTGTCGTAAAAGGATCCGGGCTGGGAATTAAACAGGGACAACAAGTCAACGGGCATGACAGGGAAGGGACTCTCTCACACTTCCAGACTGCGTGTACTACCATGGACTCACAACACAGAACTAAAATAAAGATAAAACCTAAAAATATAATGCAAGTGGCACCCACACTCATTTTGCTCTTCGGATTAAGTTTCCCAAATTTAAAGATTCAAATTGTTGACAGTTGAGACAGCAAAATGCAAAAGTTGACATAAATTTAATTATCACATGGAAAATATACACAGACAACAAAAGGACATGGATTAATTATGCTGTGAAGCTGACAGGCATAAATATAGACTCGTTAAAGTGCTAGCACGTTACCAATACACAAACAGGCAGCAGCAGCTCTGGGAGTCCGTGCCATCTCCTGAGACCTGAAGGTGTTTATGATATAGACACTATATGTGTCGTCTCCTGCCTTGGAGAGGATGGCTGTTAAAATGGGGTTGGGGGCATAACTGGTGTTGGCAAACAGGGAACAGAGGTCTTTGCTGTATGGCCCACAGATGCCTCTACTCCCAGGCCCTCCTCTATGTCCCAGGCCCTCCCCTATGTCCTCCTGCTGCCTGGCTGCCAGACATCCATACAGCTCGGGGGCCTTATCCAAAGAGAGCCGCACAACGTTTTCTGTGTCCTCTGCCTTTCCTGTGCCCAGTCCACCATTGTCTATTTATTTATCCTGGTCCTGAAAATAAAAAGGGAAATGAAAACACACCTTTTTCATTATTTTTTTCTTCATTCAAGTGCTTTCCACCTGACTAGAATTCATATTTATGCTAATATGCGGCACCTCTTTCCGCCTCTGCCTCACATGGGAGATGGGAGCCAGGCAAGAATTAATGACATTGCATCGCCGGTAATGTTTGCCGCGTTTCATTAGCTGGTATATCTTTAATTTCCAATAAACACAGTAATTAGGGGAGGTATCCGCGGAGACAGGCTCTGGCAGGCTGCTGCCGTGGTAACAGCTGTAACCGAATCTGCACCGAGGTAACAGCAGTCAAGGAGGACTTTCAGCTTAACCAAATCCTGCCTCGCAGTGGGAAGGGCCTCGATTCAATTAAATGAAAGTGAAGCCCACCACAGATATCAGCCCAGCAGTTCACAAAAAAGTGAGAGGAAAGAAGTAAAAAACACAGATGCAAGAGCATCTGCAGAAAAGACGGACACATATCTACAGTATGGATATAGCCGTATATGGTATTTAAATAAGTAATACATCCATATTTCAAAACTGATGTAAAAAAACAAACGCCCACACTGACAGACTTTCATTTTTCTTTAAAACCCCTTTCAAAGCAGTATCTCCCTTCTTCAGCTTTCAAATGCCTACTCTTTGAAAAAGTACTTAAGAGGGAGGGGAAAACATTCATAGAATGTCCTAAAAATCATCCCCTCACATATTACACTGTTTCTTGCTCACTGTGAGCACAAAGGGCAGTAGAATGGAGTAATCCTACATATTATAGTCAAAGGACTAGTGAGACTCATGTACAGAGAGGCAATTTACCATCCTGACCTTTCAATCTTTAAAACGTTCCACATATCCCTCCTCCACACACACTTTTGAATGCTCTCCTCCAACGCAAGTGCCGCAATCATCTGAGGATTTCTTCATCTCAACATAACTTGATGAACAGACTGAGATAAAAAAAAACTGAGGAAGAAAGACTGTCAGAAAGAGTAAAGTGAGGGACCAGATAGGAGAGAGATATAATGATAGAGACAAAGAAGTGAGCATTTCTCCCTGAGAAACGATACGGGCCAGGTAACCCGAGTGGCTGTGCCGCAAAGGAGAGAAGAGCTATAATGGAAGCTGACACTGCCTGCGTTCCCAGTTCTGACCTCCCAGTCAGAGCGTCATGTTTATTTAGAGACAAACAAATAGTGAAGCACAAAGAGCTAATAGGCTGTGTTAGGTACTCAAACTTAGTCACCACAGTGGAAGGCGAGGATGCTGAACACAGGTTGAATGGCACCAATATCACAAGAGAAACAGATTTGTTACCAGCTGCTGGAAATATACATTAGTGTACTAATCCGCAGCTTAAAATATTTCCCAACATCTATGCTATTTACTTATATTTGACTTAACTTTTTGCAATAACTACAGCTGGCTGTTATACAAAATTTGTAAGTATTTCCTTGAAATTAAACTATATATTGCTGAACATTTTCTAAAGATTGAGGTCAGTAGGAATGAACGATGTGGCGAAGAGTCACAGATGTAGGGTAGGAAAGTCAGAATGGATCAAAGCTTTTGTTTCTTGTCTTGGGGAAAGAAACATTTAGAATAATTATCCTTTAAATCTTAATCACATAACCACATTGTCCAGAAAGGGAAGACTACAGCCAGGCTGCACAATTTCTCTTGTCGGTTCCACTGCCATCTCTATATTTGTTCCTCAGATCCTGTCCCTCCCCTTCTCTGCTCCTCCTCCAAGGGCTGTACACCTCACCAGTATACCAGATCAGACAGAGGCTATGAAAAGGTCATAGCTCAATGGTGGGTCCCTGTCGGCCTCTCCCACTGCCTTCAAAAGGATTAGGCTCTGCATTCAGGTTATGGGGGCCCCACTGCAGTCGTACCTCCCAGCGGGCTCCCCGAAGCCCCAAGCCCAGTCTGGTCTCCCAGCATGCAGGATCCATAATGTCAGACATCTCCATATCCCCGGTAATCACCAGATCAACTTGGGACCATGTGCTGGGCTGTGATTAGCAACAGTGGCTTACCAGTCCTGTTCAGACAACAATAAGAGTTGACGTCTCCATCTGCTGCCATGAATTACTGCGGTCTCCTTCTTTCACTTCCCTCACTGAGAAAGATTCACAAGGAAGCGAAGAAGAGCTCACTCACTTTGGAAAAGCTCGAACCCTAAGTAAGAAAGCAGCATGCTCAAGCTGTTCCTCTTCACCCTCCCACCTCAGTTGATCTTTGGGTGAGCATATGGCCTGAGAGTGGAGAAAGCGCAGCATCTCGGCAGGCTAGATTAGGGATGGAGTAACAGGCTGCGAGGGAGTAGTGATGGGCACTTTGGCTGGAGCACGCCGTAATCTACCCAGCAAGGCAGAGCACAGATGCTGGGCCAGGCAGGGAGGCTTACTCCTCGTTAAGGGTCCATTACAGAAAAGTCCTTGTTAAAGAAACACCACTGTGAGGAGAGACCGTCCGATGGATGAGCAGGAACGTAGATAAGATTTGAACTATTTAATTCATCGCCCCACCATTTTCAGTGTGATCATATCTCAATGTCTCTCTATTATTTTCCTCCACAACCATAGCCTCTTTCCACCTTTTGTTTGACTAAATTCCACCTACCTATTCAATCCTTGCTTCCTGACAGGCTTATTTGAGAAAATGCTTTTGGTTAGCAAAGCAAGGAGATGTGGCGAGGGAGGGAGAGACGCCTGAGGAATTCTGCTCAATTGAGCACTGGGGAGGATGTTAACATGGGGCCTTGGCACCTCTGCCAAAATGAGTTAGCTGTACTTGATGTTTCAGTGTTGATTAAGAGACAGGGATGGGAATAGGTTTCAGCTCTGTTTAGTAAGGGAGCAGCAGGTGCAGGTTGGGACGAGCCAAAGTGATGACGGTGTTGACTAGCATCAGTTTGTACACTGCAAAAGAATATCTTCCCTGAAAAGTGATTCATCACAGCATTGCTGTTTCATAGCAAAATGCAGAGGAGTTCTTCAACCGGCTTATATTAATTAACGTTTTACTGTATATACTGGTTATGATTATTTATTAAGCATACTGTCTAACTGTAAAGCAAGGAATCTGTCTCTGTCTGTTGGTATATCCTTCGCATTTCTCGAGAACCTTCTATCCGATCTACTTCACACTTGGTGGTTGTATTGCCGGGGACTTAAGGATGTGCAATGCCGACTTTGGTGCAGTTTGGACATGCTACACGATCAATTTTAATCAACGTATAAAAAGCTAACAGCGCTCCGTTCTTCAGCGGGGGAAGGGCTTCAGGGCTCTGCAGACTGAGTCGAGCATGTTGTCTTCAGCAGGCAGAAAGCAGCTCAGCAGTTCCCTTTCGCTGCTCGATGCTGGATATATTGTCATTACAACCAAACTCTTGACTTTCCTGGAGTCAACGAGCAATGAGTGGGCCCGGGCAATCGGCCCACTTTGAACGGGCACGCGGCACGGGCACTATAAACTAATAACTAGTAACTAATAACTAATATAAGTTGAAAGTTGTTTTACGATGAAAATGTAATCTTAATTCAATAAGTAAATGATTTGATGACCGAAGAACATTTTGGATCTTCATTGCTCTTTGTTCAGTTTCCACAAATTGTAAGTAAATAGATAAGTGCAAGACTTGTATTTTGACATTAATTAAAAAACACAGGCTCTATGTATATACACTACGGAATTATATTATCATCAACCACCAACCCAAACCGCCTCCTTTAGCATAGCTGTCTGGACTATAGAAAAATGAATGTGGTTAGTTTTCACTAGAATGAAAGTCTTGAACCTATTGAAGTGAAGTGATTGCTTTGGAAGTTGAATGACATGTCACCCTAAAATCCAAATGGTTCAATCATTTGATCAACAATGAGATGTAATGTTTAAATGCAATTCAATAACATTTCATATAGACATTTTCTGCAGTGCAGAAGCTGGAAGAGATTCTCTAAAGAAGCACGTAGGCCGAACTGATGTAAGGAAGATTATTCCTCTCCCTCTTTTTCACTGTAACAACCTCCCTGAGCATTTCATAGCTGCATATGCTGCTGCTTAAAGCACCGCTGAGATTTATGCCGTTGTCAGCTCACAAGGGTGCAATCAGGAATAAAGATCCCATAAACCCCTCTGATGTGTCCACAGGTACAGCAGTACTAGGTTATTGCTGATGGCGGATCAAAAACACGTAACTGTATGTTTGGTATTTTTTCTTTCCCTTATTTGAAGTGAAAGCGTACCTACAGTAGTTACATAGTAGTTGCAAAAGTTACAAATACATTGACATCAAAAAGAACACAAGTTTAATTCTTCCTCTGTCCAACAACAGTACTCCACTAGTTGAGAACAGGGTCGGGACAGTGTGGAGAAAGAAGCCATAGAGATTGCAGACTGCCAGGGAAAGACAAAGAGATCTAGATGGATGAGAAAAACGTGCATGTCACGTCAAAGCTTTTGGCCCCTTTGTTTTAATCCTAAGTATGCTGATTTCCTCTGGGTTGCTGAGGTTGCCAAGAGTGCTAGTGTGTGTATGTAGGTGTGTGTGTGTGTGTGTGTGTGTAGGTGTGTGTGTCAGTGTATGTATGTGTTATCCGTATGTGTGTGTAAGTGTGTTTAGGTTGTTTGTCCACTTGTGAAGTCAAGCCAGGTTGGCATCTGCTGCACTGTGCATGCTATGTGTGAGTCCGCATAAATGTATGTGCCGCTTGTACCTCACATATTATCCACTGTGTCCTGTTTGTTTATGTGTGTTTGTGCGTATGGGTGCCTGCCCACCTGGCTATCTCTCAAAGGGTTACATAAGTATGCGTGAACCCTTCAGGGGACTCCCTAGGTCTGGCTCCAGCTGGCACACTGCTCCCCCTAGTAGCGCCTAAAGCTTTTTCCTTTCAACTCGGTTAAAACAACTGACTTTATGTATCTCTTCCCACACTTGTACATGTTTTCTTTATTTCATTTGAATTGATGTCTTTGCTCTCCAGATAGTCTTTACTGGGATGACTAACTGGGCTTAGCTGATACAAGCCCACAATTCACTTTTCCATTCTGTATTTTCATGTTGAGGTTGTCTGTTGTAACGGCTGGCTAGATGGTATCTACTATATCCAGCCTGGCTCAAATATGTGGTCAACACTGTACAAAGAAAAAAATGAGAAAACATCTGTAACTGTCCGTATACCTGTGCTGTTTGTAGACTGATGGGAAAAGTATTTGCGTGAAGGCCGAGGTATGAGAGGTGTCTGGGTCTTGTCTGTGTGAGATTGCAGAGTAGTAATCAAAGAGGTGGCACCTCTTGGGCTGAGCTGAGGTTGCGCTGCTCACCCCCCCCCCCTCCCCTCCCAAACCAAACCCCCCCCCTGGGCCTCTCAAGGGCCGTCTATCCCACTCCATCGCATCACTGTAGCGACAGCTCTCCTTCGCCTCCCCATCAATCCTCTGGCCAGTCGCAGCTTCCCGATCTCACTGCCAGCTCCTCAGCCAGTCAGCAGCTGCCCAACAATGCCAGGCCTGACAATCGCTTACCCTGCCGGCTTCAAGTCTGTCAACCCCGGGCCTGTCAAATTACTGTCAGCGTAAACAGTGGGGGGGGGGGGGGGGGGGGGGGGGGAGGAAAGGGGAGAAAGAAAAGAGGAAGGGGTGAAAGTGGATGGGAAAGGAATGGAGAGAGGAGAGTGGAGAATATTGGGTGAGATGAGATGGGGGGGGAGTGTCACACACACATGCACAACTCTGACATATATATCACTCTTGCCCCATCTTCTTCTGATGCTGGCACTCGCTCGCTCCCATCAATGTCCCTCTCCCCATCTTTCTTTCAGGTAATTCCCTCGGTCACATCAGTCCTACTCATCTCTCTGCGCTTTTCCTCCCCCCAATCCTCCCTCTGCCCTTCCGCCACACATGTTCTATCGCTATCCCCCAGTCTCAAAGCAGCAGCTCAACATCTCTTTGATTCAAAAAGAAAAGGAGACAGAGTAAAAGAAAAAAGTAATGGGCAGAAAAATGAAATGACTTTCTGGGCCCTCACGTAAAAGTGCGGCTCGCTCTTCAAGACAGGCAATATTCCCTCAATTATTGCCACTCACAGAACCCTCGTCGCCAGCGGATGAAGTTTTAATTCCAGGCCTCCAATAAAATGGATGCCCTAGATATAATGTGGAAATAACTCCGCAATGCTTCAGGATTTGCATGACAGCGCACTGTACATGTGAGTGCTCCACACATGCACCGCAGCTATGAGTGGGCGTGTTTTCACATACATGTCCTGTAAGTGAGAAGGAGAAGATGTGGAAGCTTCATATTGATGTGACAACCAGCCATGGGCTCTCAGCTCTTAACTCCAACCTGTTTTTTTTATTCCTCGCAACTGGAGTCTATCAACTCTCAGTTGTATTTATATCACCACTTCTGGATAAGACTGGTGCCTGAACTTTCATGAGCCAATTTATCAATAATGCTTCAATCAGTCATGCAGTAACTTCCTAGATTGTCTATCTATGAGACAAGAAATGCAGATAAACCATCTATTTTAACATTGCACACTATCGGCTTCCTTGGTCATTTGTTGTATGTAATGTGAACATATCCATATTTCCAGTCATCTAGATTCACGCTAGATTCTGGCATTCAGCTAATTAAGTAGGCACCATTTAATTGTATTTTGGCTACCTAAAATGTAGTTTTGTTCTTGAGATAGTTCTACTTTGAGATGCATTTGCTGTTTTGGTTCTAGTTATAATTCAAGTTCTAAGTTGGAGTTATATTTGTAGCTCTTATGTTAGTTATATTTCCCTTTAGTCCTTGTTGTAGGTAAATTAGCAGTTTCAGTTCACGTTATTGTTCTTGTAATGTTTCTTGTGCTTGTCATATATTTTCATTTTCAAGTTTGAGTTCTAAGTCTAGCTCAAGTTCTTGCTCTAGTCGTAGTTCTATTTCTAGCTCTTGTTGTAGCTATATTCCTTCTCTCTCTAACTGTATTTGAAGTTGTAGTTTTAGATCTACATCTTGTTGTAGCAATATGTCTAGCTCTTATAATAATAACTAGTTTTAGTTCAAGCTCACTTCCAAGCCTTTCAGTAGATGCATATCCAGTTCCAACTTTAGCTCTAGTTCTTCACTACCGGACTGCTGTTGAATTTGTATTAAGACGCTGGTCTAATTTGCCATCGTTACTAACCCCGGGCACTCAGGTTTCTGATTGGTCAAGGGAGGGGAGTGGCCCCCCGCTGTGCATAGATGAGTGCTCAGATAATTGGTTGAGAGAATTGGGAGTCGTCAGCGGCCACTCTAACAGAAATGGGTCTAGCCAGCTGAGCTCCCTGCTCCTTAAGTGCCATTTTAACACAGTCATTCCCCTCACCTTTTAATTGCAACTCGACTTTGAGGGCATGGACGTGGACCTGGCCTTCCATCATTAACTGACGCACACATTTCATACGCACACGTACGTAAGCAAACATACGCATTCAAGAAGGAAAAAAGTGTGTCAGACCTGTACTGATGATTCACACAAGACACACACTCACATGCTGACAGCAGAACAGAAATCTTTCAGATCCACACGGCTGACACACCAGAGGGAATAAACATGGCTTTGTCTCAGAGAGACAGAGACAGACAGAGACAGAGAGAGAGAGCAGAGAAGAGACCGGCTTTGTCTTGGGTGTAGCTGTGTGGCTGTGGGATCGATAGGTTTAACCAGCAGGGGCTTGGGCCTGTGGAGCAGGAAGAGACACAGGCAGGAGGTTAGGGCTGGGCAGAACAGCCTGGAAATGCTTTATCACCATGCCAGCAAGGCACCGTCTCCCATCAGGGGCGCAAAAAGCTCAGGGGCTTGAGAGGCTGCGTGTGTGTGTGTGTGTGTGTGTGTGTGTATGTGTGTGTGTGTGTGTCTGAATGCATAAACTGTGTGTGACAAATATTACATTATCATCCGGGGTGTTTCACTTGCATGCTGATATTGTTTGATTCAACCCGGCATCTGTGAAGGACCTCAGGAAAGCCTTCTGCTATTGTTTCTGTTTTGCCCCCGCTTACTCCGTCGGGTTCAGATGGAGCTATCAGAGAGAAATGAATCTAAACTGTCTGGTGGAGGAGAGCAGATAGAAGGCAAGGGGAAACCAGGTGAAAACTGTAATACTGTATCAGGCAAGGCATGCTGCTTCTCCATGCTGACATTAGCCCAAAGACCAAAAAGTCGTATTATTCTCCAAGCTTTCTCTACTATTTGGATCAAAGAAGGGAGTTGCTTGAGAGGACGACAGAGGAGGAAAGTGGAACAAAAGGAATTTGAGGAAAGCTGACATGCGGAGAAAGGAGGATTAGACATCCACACAGGAGAGGAGAAAGGAGGAAAAGAGAGATGTGGAAGGTTGACGCAACATGCTGACCTGTCACACTTTAGTGCCCAGAGCCCATTGGTGACAATGTCATCACCCAGTTCAGGGCGGAGGAGTGCCGCTTGGTACAAATAAACTATTACTACTGCAGTGGGGCCAGGCTGTTGCACCAAAACAGTGCAGGGTGTGAAAACAAATGTAGGCAAATCACAGATACCTTCCGATGTCGCATTTTGAAATTTTATATTTACAATAAAAACTCTTCATAGATATAATTGTGCATGCAGAATTTTAGTTAGACAAGAAGATCACTGCATGTTAAAGAAACTCAAAATGACAAATGAATCCCCTGTGAGTTATTTATCTCAAATACAGACAGTTTTGGTCTCTGACAATTCCATTCATTACCAGACAAGTCATACAGTAATTGAGCTGAATAAGTTGGCCTAATGTCTTAGTCGTCCAAAACAAACAGTTGCTGTCATAATTAGTTTTTAATCGGATTGCGATGTTTTGGCTGATAAAATATGCTTACTTGCATTATTATGAGTAATGAGAGGAGCGGAACTCACTGCAGAGCAGCGATCCTCTTCCCAAGCAGCAAAAGAGAACGATTGTAATGCAAATCAGCCTGTCTTGCTGTTTATTGATTTAGAGGACACCTTCTGATGTGGATGCTGCCGTCTTTCAGGGCAATTTTTACCTTTCACCTGAATCAGACTGTGATCCCAGAGATTTAATTAAAATGCGCTCCTCAGCTCAATATTTGGATTAGTTGAGGTTTAAGCGCAGACTGTGAAATTTTATTTGATGATACTTTCAGCTCTAACAACAACAGGTAAACAACTACAAACCTTTTTATACAATCCTCTCTATTTCCAAGTTGCATTTGGGTTGTTAAGATACTTTTTTTTTTTAATTATGCATATGTCGTGTATTATCTGATGTGTAGCATACATCAGTGGACTGGACTCTGTAAAAACAGTTTCCATTCATTGAGTTTCTGTTTAAGTGCAAATGAGCCTGGTGATACCCAAAGAATAAAATGAGTCTAATATGTAATCAAATCAGCCACATTTCAGTACTTCTGAATCTGTTGCATTTGTTTATTACATTTAAAATCAAACATACGTGCCTAATGCTTATTTGAATTCTTCTGAGAAAGACAAACATTATCTAGTTATATCTTAAGCGCATTAATAACAACAAGCATAATATCATTTTTTAAATATTGTTGGGATATGGTAACAGTAGCTGTGAAGCTGGGATAAGTAATCACTTTTTTACAGTTTCTGTCAGTGAAGCGGTCTGTGTAATTTATATTTACATGGTAATAGTCTGGCTACTCGTGTTTGCAGAGGTATTCGGGACGGGGATATGGCGGTGCATAAAACAGCTCATCCTGAATAAAAAAAGATATCAGGAAATGTACTTTTAAACTGCAAAAAATATAAATCATATGTACATATTGAGACCTGAGTTCTTGTTTCTCTTTTCCAAATCAGTCCAAGCGTTGCAAACAACTAAACAGTTGACTAAATGAGTGTAAATCAACAAGTGTCTGAGCTGTCGGACTTGCCTTATAGCACCAGGAGCCTGCTCAAACACTGACGAATGAACTACGCTTGAATTTTCATATTTAACTCTGTGGGTAAAATGATAGAACAGTATCAACTGCAAAGTGTTGCTCCTGCCAATTTACAAAAATTGCAAAACGTACAAAACTATATTGACATATGTGTCAATCTGCATGAGCATGATGATTTGAAAATGGTTTATAGTTCCATCCAAATTATTTTTGGCCCTTGCAGAAAAAACATGCTGCGCATTGAGGGAGTGTTATCGTACAGCTGTTCCAATTCAGGAAGTGTTGCAGTGAACGGAAATGTAGACTATATACTCCTGCTCATACACACAAGCTCTGAAAGTAATAGATTGATTGTTTGGGGATCGCAGTCATTTGGGCATAAATAGCCTGTCAGTCATTGGTTTTGTTTTTCCTTTTTAAAAAAGCACATCAGTTGAACTGCACTACTGCACAAAGCCAATTTAAATGCGGTACTGAGATATGTAAATAATCTGTAGGAAAACCAGACACTCCAAAGAAAAGCCAGACACTCCAAAAAAAGGATGACCTGTTTTGAGGCAAAATATAACAGTCCATAAAATGTAGTTATTTAACTCTCAAATAAGGTACCTTTTGGTATTTTTGACAGTACATGTCTGATCCTCATTCAACTTACTATAATGAAGGACTGAGCTCAAACACTACATACATTTCACTTTCTCAAATGAATATTAAACTATCAGCTGCAAAAAGAAATGAGATGATGATAAGACATTTCCTATGCCTGAATGTTGAAGCCAAAGGGGATCAAAATAACCCAGAAGTAAAGCAGAGATTGCAACTGGGCAGCTCAGAACACTGATAAAGGTTTTACCTCCATTACAGGGGCTAAAACAAGGCCCGGGCCACTGCAGCTCTGGATCCCTGATTTGTCAGGAGAATGCTGTAATAGTGGACGTAATGGCACAAGGAGGGTTGTTGTTGGAGTGTGTGTGTGTGTGTGTGTGTATGTGTGCAGAGAGGTGGGACGAGAAGGAGTGAATGACGGTAGAAAAATGTCTGCAGATGGATGTTGAAACAGCCATACATCCTCGTTAGACCCCCTGTCTCCCAGCGGCAACAACAGTCCGCTCATCTCCCACACACACACACACACACACACACACACACACACACACACACACACACACACACACACACACACAACACACACACACACACACACACACACACACACACACCACACACACACACAAACATTCTGCCATCACTAACTATACATACTGGATTGTTGTCAAAGGTCCTGCCATACCATGTGGTGCTAGTTTTATTTAGAGAAAGTATAATACACTGCATTTGACATTTCTGCTAATTTTCTTAAATAGACCTGAAGACTAAGAGTCTGCTGCCAAATGCTCGTGTCAGCATGCTATGAGAGGTGAAGGGATCACCAATGTAATAGGATTCATTCTGAGGGGAGCATGAATGTGTGTACTACATTACACGGCAATCCATTCGATAAAACATTTAACACTAAAACAACACCCCAACACTAAAAATATGAAATGTCAACCCGCTGGTGGCCCTAAAAAAAAAAGGCTGGTATCACTAAAGTCAGTTGAATTCACCCTCTGTGGACCATGAATGTTTACCGGACGATCGACCAACATTGTCATCCGTAGAAGCATCGTATTGGCACTATTTTCCAAAATATTCAATGAATATCTCCTTTCATATAATGAATATAAAATCAGGGTGTTCTTGATTAAGAATTGACATAGTTGAATCTGATTGGTCAAGCCTTTTTTGTGTTTTGTTGCTCACTGATTGATGCTGTTTGCTGTCTGAAGTCCTGAAATGCAACAAAGGAGTTTGATAGAGAGATAGAACTGGTGTTTAGCCTGCTGCTATTCATTTTTTGTGAATACAACTTCCGTCCCTAATTCCATTTTCCCCCCGTTGTGGCAATCCACAGACAGAAGGGAAACAACAGGAAAGTGAAGGGACAGTCAGAGCGAGGGAGCGAGAGAGAGAGAGAGCTGCAAGCAGCCAATAGCTCATTCTACCCGCCTCCCCGTGCCGATTTTGACAGACAATATTTTGACATGAATTCAAAATATATTTAACGCTCTGATAAAGTTTTTGTGTGAGTATTGAGATTCATAAATGTATTCTTTGACTTTGAAACAGTAGCCTTATGTTGCCTTTCTTACGCTACCGCCAAGATGCTGCTCCGATGGTACCACAAATTTGGATAGTGCAACTTTGTATACGTTGTGATTTATTGACGCACACTACGGAGATGGATTAAAAGCACATGAGTTATTTTAAAATTAATATTAACAGTATTATAAATAGGCTGATAATTATACCAAAAATAGTTTATTCGTCATGATTTGCTGAGAGAAACCAAGCAGTTCTATGTAAAATCAGACATGCAGCACCCCCATACAGCCCAAATGGAATGATCCTTTGTTTCATAACCACATATTTCCGGGCACTGCGACAGTTTGACTGTGAGATTGGCAGTCGAATTAGACTTTTTAACAGTCCACTACTCGGGGTCATCCCCAAAATATACATGAATGCTAAACCTTTGGAACAGATATTGCATGTATGTTAAAAACCTTCAAAATGTCTTTCTTGACTCACATCAGCACCATTACAAGTGCTTGTAAATTATCATGTTTTTATCCTCACACATCCTTTATCTTATCCTCAAGGATATCAATCTGTCCGTTGTGCAACCAACTGCCACCCTCTCTCTAGCCCAAGAGGCACTACCCACCCGCCATCCGACAGTACTGGCTAATTCCCCCCAGCATCCCCAACAACCTATCGTGTCATGTCCTTTATCATGTCGTCACCCCCTCCTCTGTCCACCCACAGCACAAGTCTCTTGCCCTGAATAGAGCTGGCAGAACTACAGTGAAACAAACCAAAATACAAATGGCCACTCCAGAACAGCTCACACTTGCATCTGCATTCATTTCCTCTCATTTTTGCAACGTACAAAAGCGTCTCGCGGAGCCGCTGTTGTGTGCTTATGACGGGCTGCGCGGTGCTGTCACACCGGCCTTCAGGGCTCACGGCTTTCACGGTTGAGACAGTCAGAGGTCAGTAATGAATATACATGTGTGGTCTGCAGCAGGGACGATACTGGGAGAAATAGAGCGAGGACGGAAGATGAATATTGAGTTAACGTGCTGAGCAGAGTAGGGCTACATTCCCAGTTCCCCAGTCATAATGTCCTCTGCTGTTAGTCTCAGTCTGACTTGTGAACATAAATATTTACACGGCTGTCACAATCAGGATTTATAGCTCTTCCCATAAGAGAAATATAAAGTATGCTTTATTCCCTCTTTTCTTTTGCAGAGGTAAGTGTACTTCTGCACAATGGCAATGACATTCTTGTTTGCTCTGGGATGTTATGAAAGCCAGTTTTCTCTGTATTGGATACTGAGTGCACAGGGTATGAATATTGTCTCATTATATTGACAGTTCTCGTCCTTGCCAGTTTCAATAACCAACATTCAGCAAAAGAAGTGCCGCAATACAAACAGTTTGGATATTTCCAACTGATGGGCTGGTGAAGTGAGGGAGAGGCAACAGAGGCAATAAAACACAGACAATATACATATTGCCTTTCTTTGTAATACTGGATGCAATAACAATAGTGCACGCTAACCGCTATGATATTTATTTGTATGTGTATGTGTGCGTGTGTCGAGACAAACTCCAAATGTTTGAGACATTGCTGGAATACTCTCAGCAGCGCCAATGCAAACACCTTTCTCTCTCCGTTTTTATCTCGCCTACTCTTCTTCCTCCTAATTCCATCCTAATCTGCCAATGCCAAATCTATTTTGTCATGTTACTCCTCTGATAGCTTGGCATGTAATTAACTCCTTGGCATGCGCTGTGGGTTGTCATTTGCATGGTAATAAATCTCTGCTCCTTATTGTAGGTGGGGGAGGCATACAGAACTATGTGCTTAGCCTCAGCAAACATCCCTGTCCAACCCTTATCAACTCCCCTGACTCCAACCTGTTTGGTCCGAGAGAAGCAAGCGTCCCTTCCAGGTGGCAGACGATATTGATCAAACATTGTGGTTAGTTTTTATGAATGTATTTAAGGGAGAGCGGTGGCAAATGAAGCTTTTGGGAAACTGATTGCTATTAATCGAGATGGAACATTTGGATCCTTGTATTTATTTGGTCCTACAAGCTGTTTTCCATCCATTACAAAGCCATTTCCTTTTGTCCACTTTATCAATTTTGAGGCCCATCTTTCCTTGAGATCCCTGGCTCCCGCCCAGCTATTGCTTATATACAGTGTATGTGCCAAACCACAAAGCAGAGGCCAAGCCAAAATGTGTGTGTGTGTGTGATATGTATGTGTATATTTGTGTCCCTGAGTGCACATGCACACACAAATAATAGGGTGAAGAGATGAGGCATTTGGAGTAAGAGTGTGGGGGGGGGTGCGAGGTGATTATATGTGTGTGTTTTGAGAGATGGATGAACGGAGTAAAGATTGCACTCATCTGTCGTGGTACAGTGCTCCCATCAGGTCTAATGAGTGTGCCGGGGTGACCTCGGTCTCGTAGGTTCACAGGCCTGATTAAACATCGTCTCCGAGTCGACTCAGGGGATGCCGAGCAGACCAGCACTGGCTCCCCGCTCTCCTCTTTTCTCCCCTCTCTTTGCTCCCCTCCATCGTCCTAATGGCTCCTTCTGATCTAACCCCATTCATCTCTATCACCCCCCCCCCCCACACACACACCTCCTCCCCCCTTGCTACCCTGTGCTTCACTCTACCAGTGATACTCCTTTTGTTTGACTGTCATCTGTCTTTATTAATATTGGTTCTTTTGGCTTGTGTGTGGTTGTAGCTTATATGCTTGAGAGTTGCGTGTTTCCAGCTTATGTTCGATGGTTACACGTTTCTTTTCGACTGTCATCAGCAAATGTGTGGGTGCTCAACTACCAGCCTTCTGCGTTTATTCAGAGCTAGTAAGCCATAATGAAGCTGAGGTTGATGATGATGAACTGCAACAGGATCCAAGAGCTGGCGTAACTCATGATAGGTAAAGCTTTCTGTGGAGACTTTGATTTATTTAGCCGTAAGGTGCTGAATATTGGCTGTTCCTCTGAGCTTGAGGCCCTGTAGGGTCACGAGTCGGAGACATGCAGTTAAGACGCAGCCATCCAGTGCGTTTTAATATTTCTCTCTTCGCTTTGATCTCAGTAACTTCAGTCGAAGCTTGCTCAAATCATCACCGAGACATTTTAAAGAGTTGCAATTAGGGCCAAATAGCCGGCCATTTATCAAGCTCCTTTCATGTCCACCATTTTATTTTATGAAAGCAATCGATTGTCTCCGTGGCATGGAGGCACAGCCCGACCTGTGCTTGTGCTCCTAGGTGAAAGCGATGAGCGCAGTCAGGCCATCACTCCCGCAGTGAGTGGGAGAGATAGAGGGTGATTTGCCTGGCTGGAACACCATGACCGACACTTCTTTCACATTTGCACCAGAGTAATCAGACAGCCCGGTCTGGTAAAAAATATAGCTGCTAGTCAAAATGCCAGGAGCTCCGGGCATCTGGGTTTGCTTTTGGGGTGGGGCTCGGCTGCTGGAAGGAAGACTGAAGAAGAAGAGAGGGAGAAAAACAGGCAGAGGTCAAAAGAGAGGCGAGAAAAAGATGGAGGAAAGAGATAGCAAGAAGAGAGCAAACAAAGCTAGTGAGTGCTACAGTTGTGTATTGTTTGTTTACAGTTGTGTGATATTTACATCACTGCTCCAGAGGAGTGCTCAGCTTTTTTGCAGACAGACGGCGAGGGAAAGACATGTGGCCGACACAGACTTAGACAAAGAGAGAGGGAGGCTTCACACACACACACGCACACACACACACAAACCAACACACATTAGACTGGGATTTGTTCGTCAAAAGCGTATTCAAAAAATGATGTACAAAATGAGCACCGTTCATCAATATTTAAATCCTCAAACTGTGAAATGAAACGTATTTAATACATAAAATATGCATGCTTTCTTTAAAGATTTGGTCTGCGGGAGATGTGTGTTTTTTTATGACAAGTAACACAACAGTCTTTACATGCATATTTATCAGCAGCCTATATTAACGGATTAATGTGGTGAAGACCAACGCGCATACACAAATGTCCACACACAAACAAGCACATTATCTTATATGCACGTATTGTGCACTTCCATCCACACACAGTGAGACACACAGAAGCAGAGCAGAGCTCCAGCAGTGCGGGGCAGGAGAGGAGGCTGCAGGGCCCTGACCACATAATCATCTCCTAGAGAGTGATCATCAAGGCCTCCAACATCACTGCACAAATACACCAACCTTGGACCCCTGGCATGATGGGAGGGAGGAGGGGTGAAGACAAGAGTGTTTACAGGAAAAAAGGAAGCGAGAGAGAAAATAAAAAAGAGGGGAAGGGAGGGGGAGAAAAAAGGAAATTAAAAAAGTTGGGAGGCTGAAAGAGAGAGGGAAAATGGGTTCTGTGTTTACAGCAGGGCAACAAATTAAGGAGACAGGAGAAGAGAATGTAAAGCACAGGAACGTGAAAGATATAACGGGTAAAGAAAGAACAGATGTGTTGACAGGGAAAGGAGAAAGAAAATGAGGAGTCGAGAGAGATATAAGGGTCTATTTTAAAGGGTAAGGTGAAGGGGAGGGGTAAAAGGCAGGGGAAGAAAGTGAGAAAGCAAAAGGGACTCTGTGTTTAGATGAGAGAAGAAAGGAAAAGAGGTGAGTAAGAGACAATGAGAAAGAGAGGGGGAAGGAAAGCGTTAGGGGGGGAAAATGGGTCTTTGTTGAGAGGAAACGACTGAGGAGTATAAAGAAAGAGGAACAGGATGAGAGAATAAAGAGTAAAGGGGAAAGAAGAAAGAGGTGGGAAACAAACATGAAGAGAGAGACAGAAATAAGTGAGAGAGTGTATCTGTTTGCCACGCATGAATGTACAGCAGCGTTGCCGTGGAAACGGCTGCCGCTTGGATTATGAGCTGATTAGTGGCCCTCCTCCTTGAACCCCCCAACCGAGTTGTCTCCACAACAGGCTGTGTGCATGCTACCTGGGACACGGTCTGATGAACATTCACACACACACACACACACACACACACACACACACACACACATAATAAACTCAGCTTTTACTCTTGGCTGCCCATTGTATTCGCTGTAGCCAATACCTTTCCACGTCAACATCTCAATCTTTTCCCCTCTCCGCTGGACTCGGCCTCTCTGCCTCTCTGTCTCTGTGTGTGTGACGTGGCAGGGTGCTAATCTTGGCCCTTATCTTTGCCCGCAGCTCTGCTCACATTCCCTTCTCCACAAGCACCTTATCGGCCATCACTGTCAATCAGAGCAGATCAGGCTACCTACAGCTGAGTCTGCTCGACCACCCTCCTCCCCTCGCCCCCGCCGACCTGCCTTCCCTACAAGTCCATTACCAACACTCGCATCACACCTCCCCCCAGCCCGCAGCGTCTTTCACACATCTCACATGCACACGCAAGTATACACATGCAAACTCAAGGACCATTAGAAGAGGCCATCAACACTGGCATCGGTTGTGCACTTCTGCACTTAAATTGGCATCCTTTGTGAGAACCTGATGAGCATGTTTGACCACTAAACTCTGCATCCTTACCAGCTAATTACCAGATTGGTTCTTGTACCAGCTTATAGAAAAAAACAAGGGTGAAATTTGATTTTGATTTGAATTTTCCTCAAGGGAATAGAGCCAAAGTGCAGCAGTAATTCAGTATCAAGCATTGCAGCAAACATAAGCTCTTTTGCGATTACTAGCGGGTCACCAGCAGAAGCAAGTTTGCCTTTACTGTCAATTTTATAAATTAAGAAAGAAGGACGTATAACCAAGAAAAAGTATTTTAGACTCGCTTGGGCTGATACAACATGTACTATAGCAACTATAATCTATCATCATGTTTCACAGTAATCCGGAGTTTAATGAGAAAACTACATGAATAGACAATTCTAGTTGCTGAAATAAACATTTTGATGAGCGACAGTTTGGTCCGAGAGAGTGTGTGGTGAACTCATTTGAATATAGATCATGCTCTATGTAATGACTTTTTTTGATCTGTACCAAACTGCATCATGTTGAACTTATTACTGTAATACTGCAGATATTTACATTTTGCACAAAATATGCTCAAAAAAGGCTCCATTATCAAACTGCAACAGAAAGAAATCCCTGAAGTAACACTACTTAATGTTTTGTCACCTGCGTAGTCATATGCATGCAATGACAGTCACGCAAATGAGCGCACAGTCCTGCCCATCGGCGCTCGGCTCCAATAAGGGAGGCCCAGTGACCTCCCACCTGTGATCATGCTGGGAAACCCACCCATCTAAATACTGTGCACACAGCCCACATTCACCCACCCACCCACTAATCAGGAGCACTATTCAAGACTGCTGACATTTTTGGTCCACAAGCCTTGCCATGAGGGCAGCTGCACTGCAGGCACCACTAAAGGAGAAACAAATAGAATAGAACAAATCCCTTTTGGGCAGGTTTAATATTTTTTAGGCAAGGGCACTTTTATGTGGGGGCAGGTGTGCTCTGGCTCCCAAATGCTGAAGTAATTGTGGATAATGGAGTTTTAAGGACAGCTGCTGATGCAGGTTTAAGTAGGATTTGGGTAGAGATGTATTGTGGATGGAAAATGGGCGGAAAAGTTGGAGAGGTGCGAGCGTGAGTGAAAGCGAAGGAGGAGGTGGAACAGGAGATGCAGAGGTTAGGGGGGAGGGGGGTCTGCCTCGGCTTATCCAAGCAAAGGTGAGAAGCAAGAGGAAAGGGAGGGGAGATCGTAAAAAAGAAAACAGATATGGCTCTATCGTCTTGCAGAAAAAGCTCTGGGAGTGAGAGGGTAAAACAAAAAGAAAGAACTCATCCATAGTTTAGTGTGAAACGAGAGCCCGTCTGGCCTGGTGCTTCTCGAGAAAAGGGGGTTATAGAGGGCACAAGCTGGATGACTAATTGGGGAGGATACGAAATGAGGCTTGACTCAATCTACACCCTTGAATCAACTCTGCCCTACAGTATGCATCAAATGGGCTCCCTAAGTGGTGCTTTTCCATTGATTATACCCTTTCAATGTTACGCTCCAACTCCTTGTTGGAAAAATTTGACAGAAAAAAGGGGGCAGTTGAAATACCGGTCAATACTTAACAGGGGCAAACCAGAAAAGTAGGAAAGCAGAGAGTGAGTAATATCATATAAACAGATAGCCATGAAAGCGATTTGAGAGAAAGAGAGAGAGGACAAGGTGTGTAAAAAAGTGCATTTGGCTTGCTGTAAACGCAGCAGTGCGTGGCACTTCGCCTGGCATGGCACTCACACTTTATGAGGTGTGGAAGGGCCGTCTCCCTCGCCTGTCTGCCCGTTTTAATGATACAGTTTAAATGGAAAAGCTGGAGCTTCAGTCGGCACCAAGGACTCTTCTCTTTCTAAACCAAACACATACACACACAAACCTAGATGGGCATGCATATATTCACAAACACGTGTACAACTTTACCCGTGCAGACATCAGCATGATCTCAGGGAATCTTTACTCATTTGAAGATGTGAAGAAGTGCAATTTCTCAGAAATCATATTTTGTAGTCGTTTTTACTTTAGAAAATAGGCAAGACCACTAAACCTCACTTTAACTTTAATCAAGATAATTGACCCTGAGCTTAATCAAACTCAACATCAATCAAAAGAAATCAACTGAACTAAAAGTGGTGGCAGGTTTGTCAATGTTACAAGAAAATACAAATGAATTTGCCTCTAATCACCAAATGAAGACCTGTAGTTTTCACAGGACATGTAGGAACTGGAGTTAAACGCCAAAAATAATATTGCTCACATTCCAACACGCTCACACAGACACACACTTTATACACCCTACACATGCTGTATAGATGATCATAGGCCCGAGGTAGAGCCGTGGATGAGAGCGAGAAGCGACAGCGATGAAGCCAGGAGGTGAAAAAGGCTGTCAGAGATGTGAAGTCTCCTCAGATCTGCCCTCTGTGCCTGGCCACTGTACAGACATAAGAGAAGGTTTTTTACCCACACCCCTCACCTATCACTGTAACCTCTCAGAGGAGAACATACCGCAGTAATGCAATATTGATTTGACAATGTAGTGTGTGTGTGTGTGTTGAGGTGAGAGATGTGCTCACCAGCCTTGTGTGCAAGTGACTAAGCTGTGCATTGTTTGTGTGTTTGTGGCATGTGTGTGATAGGGAGGCGGCTATGAGAGCGATGAATTAATAAACAAGAGGTGAGGTGTTAGCCTTGGTGCTATTTCCGACACCTCACTGTCCAGCTTTCCTCTGCTGTAGCGGGTCTGACTGATAGGAAACTAGCGGGGGCCTGTGCACCCCCATTTCATCTTTGACTTCTCTGTATCTACCTGTCTGTGATGAGCAAATGGTGTATTACTGGCTCATATGTACAGTTACAATTGCACTTAAAGTGTATTGAGTAAATAATATGGAAATTAATCCTTTGAATAAACGTACTTCAAAATACAGTTGAATTCAGGGCATGTCTTTTGCATGTAATATTAACTCAAGGTTTGAAATGTTTGCAAAATCACATATGTATTTATTAATATATCATAAAATGTAATGTAAATGCTGCAACCACTGAATAATAACTAAATAATTAAAGTAGATTGCTATATCATCTTAATATCATGTTAAGTCCAATTATTGAGCCCTGGCTATATGGATGATTTATTATATTTTCTTGGATGATCTGACTCTAGATGGCCAAAGAAGAAATAGTATGCCCACAACATGTGTGTGACACTGCACATCATTCTAACAATAAAAGAGTAAATTAGCAATTTGAGTTAGATTTTTAGATATCTGTGTTTCTTTGATGTTCTCAATAGAGAACCCAGGCATGGGTTGGTCAAATAATGGGTTGATGTTGAATACTTGTTCCTATTAAGTAATGGTCCATCTCTTATTGCTGTAATTCAAATTGTCCTCAGTAGATGTCCAATAAGCCCTTTAGAAATACAGGACAGACAGTGAACGAAAGAGAAGGATACAAACTAGTGATTCACAGTCAGTTATTTTTCTTCCCACCCAGTGAACTTTCTTTTTTTGTCTGTGTGAGTCAGAGTCTGCCGAGGATCAAAGACCATTATTGTAGTGACACAAGGAAAGGAGACGCATGACAGCAATAAGAGAGAGAGAGAGAGAGAGAGAGAGAGAGAGAGAGAGAGAGAGAGAGAGAGAGAGAGAGAGAGAGAGAGAGAGAGAGAAATAAAGAAAAAACAGACTGCACAAAATATCAAGATTGTCCCACTATACATGTGTGGACATTAAATGATGACATCTAGCTTAAAATAATACTCACATGTCAATCATTTCTTAATTATTTCTTAATTTCTTAAGCCTTTCCTAAAGTGTTTTTAACATGGGAGAAAAAATGGGAGAGAAGCCCCAGAATTCTCTTTCTGTGTTAAAATACTTTCCAAAGTTCAGCTGAAGCAAATATGAGACCTCACGAAGTCTGTATTTGTAGTGAGTATTTTCCACATTTAGTCTGTTGAGTAAAAAATTAACTATTTGCATTGTAATTTTGCTCAGCTGTGATGGAGAAATGGTAACACAAAGAGAGAATTTCTTACAAAAAAAGACTTTGGAAGATACCTTGCACTTAGGAAAGGATCACCTCAAGTCCAGTATGAACAGGAGGGTTGATTACAGCAAACAAAACATGGTCATATATGAGCCCCTGATTATTGCCTCAAGACAGAAATGATAAAATGTGTCCATTTAATTTACCACAGATTACCGTAACTTAGCCATAACACTTTCTAATGATTAAAAGTGAGCCTGATCTAAAACCGAAGTCCTAACCCGAGCACAACCCTTTATTCTACCACATTCTCATTGTAATGCTGCTATATGCAGTTTTCAACATCAATTAATCGCTGGTGATAGATTATTGCCAAAAGTACCAAACAAAATGCCTCTATACTGTATTCTCACTGACTGAGATTTTAGGGTTTTATGGCAAAAGAGAAAACTTTTGAGGGAAAAGGAAAAATAAGCAGGAGGGGTTAGGAGAATGTGGCCTTCACATTGAGAAACACTTACCATAGCAATATCAAGATAAAGAGACTTGAGAGTCTCAATCGTAGTCTCAGCTCTTTATGGCAATTTTCCCAATAAATTACATATATCTAAACACATAGCTGCCTTAATCCCAAAGCAAAACGGAACCCTAAACTGCCCTATTGATGAAGCCAACATGACTCTGCACAAATGACCTTACTTCAAAAGGTCTGAAATTCAAACATGGTTCTTTCAAGAAGAAATAAAACACAGCACATCACATGCACATCACACATACACACACATAGCGTATAGTATATAGACTGACTGACTCATAGGAGCCCCAGAAACAGCAGTTGATCCCAGTGCAATAAAACAGGCAGACCAACTAATGGAACCACCCACACACCTAACATACTTTTTATCACACACCACCTTTACAAGCAAGCACACACTCTTTTTGTCCCAGCCCACTCACTGCTCGTTAGCTGCTGCTACATTTGGTGTATTTTTTTTTTTATGGGGGGGGGGTTGTTTTGCTACTGTGACACAGTCTGGCTGCTGCTCGCTGTATCTGCTGAGAGCGCACCACCAAAAATACTTCACCTAACAAAATCTCTTCTGATTACAGTTTGACTTTCTCGCTGTCTCCTTCTCTCCTTCCTGTCTTTAATCAGCATGTAAACAAGCGCAAGGTCATTTTCTTTCTTAAACGAAATGGGGGAGATAAGAAGAGCGTGGCGTAGTTAATCCTTTGGACACGCTGATGGAGGAGTTTGTCCTGGTGATGCTCGGGTGTTAATTATGCAAGAATGCATCTCCTCTCTCTCTCTCTCTCTCTCTCTCTCTTTCTCATCGTGACTCATCAGTTCATCCCTTTCCTCGTTGGCTCTTTCTTCCTTGTTCCCTAGCTCTTTCTTTCACCCCTTACCTCCTGTCTCTTTCCTCTCCCAAATATGTCAGATGTCCAGTTACATATTTTTCACAAGTCCTTAGAGGCGCATACAAGTACCTGTGTGTGTGTGTGTGTGTGTGTGTGTGTGTGTGTGTGTGTGTGTGTGTGTGGGGAGATCATTTTGAAATCAGATCAAAGTTTACACTAGTCCACGTGATTGAATGAATGATGAATGATTTGCTGAACTCAGCAGCAGCATGTTGTCTTCACCCCTTGTTTTGTCTTTGAACAAATACGTGCAGATTGCCCGGATGTCTTCCATGATTGTCAGAACGAGTTGTGAATGGCAATTAAAAGGCTACTATTAAACTTGCTTGACAGGGAGGAGAGGGATGGGAAAAAGAGGAAATGGGGGAAAACCAGCAGGGGGGACAGGAAATAAAGGTAATAACTCAAAAAATTATTCAGTTTGACATGCAGCTGTCTTAGTAAACGAAAAAACCTTTTATTATTACCAACTTGTTGTAGGGTTCCAACACCTGTTTATATTGAGACATCAAACTGTCTGAAACTAGATGGAGGCATCCTTTGAATATTATACAACTTTGAAGTTAGATTTGCGCTTTGATCTTCTCAAATTGATCTTCTCAAATTGAATGGGATGGAAAGTTAATTAGCCAAATCCACAGCATGTTTTGATGATTTGGGGGGAAAGATCCAGCCTAAATTTTGGTTTGTTATTTATATTTCTACCCGATTGTTATTGCCAGACAGCCGGATCTGGATCCAACGGAAAGTTCGATTTTTAATTGGTTTAGGAAATGTCATATTCCAGCGTGCAGCCTAACTAAGAGACAGCGATCCAACCCGGGTAAAAGAGTAAAAGCATCATTCTTGGAGGTATGACAGCACCCGGGCCTCATTTCCATCCTTCTCCGCTATTCCTCAGCCTTCTCCTCTACCCCAGTGAAGCAGCGATGTTAACAATGCTGTCCTCACATTTACCAGTTCTGCCTCATTACAGCTAAAGAAGTGGATAAATTAGCACAGGGGAGCATGCATGGCGGAGTCTGACTCCACCTGTCAGCGAGGGAAAGATAGTGAATGTGTCAACCTGGAGGAAAGGTGTGAAGGAACTACTCAGCGTGCATGTTTTCAACACATATTAAAACAAAACCCATCCAGTGAGGATTATGCTAATCTTTCCAAAATCATTACCCATGGTACACCTTTCAATATTTTTGATTACAGGCAATCACAGAGGTTTTCTCATTTTGTCAATTTAGGATTGCTATTACTATATCTATCATTTTAAAGTGTTCTGTCATCTTGTTGAAATTGTTGTTCTTGTAATTGCACTTTTAAACATTCAGCTTGTTGCTTTCAGGCATTTCTTTTAGCACAGAATAAAAAGATGTAACCTATGGGAGGGTGTATGTAAAGTAATGACATTTAATTATGTATTTACTAACTCACAATATTTGCTCAGTCCCAGAAGCCTTCTTTCCTAAAATAATCCCTTGGAAAGACTTCCCCCGATGAAGGGAAGGATAAACAATACTTGGGTTTTGGTGGTGTGATGAGGGACTCTGTGTGTCACAATTAACGAACGGAAAGTTGGGGCTACGGTTTAGTAAAACATCCAGTGTTAGTCATCAAGTCATTATCTTTTAGGTATTTGATTTCTACTGGAGCTTCTTTGGCGACCATGGCCACTAGATTTCACTGTCCGACTAGAGTATGTCAAATCAAAGAGTCATTTCGGGGAACGAGAGCTAAATTGTCTCCTCTTAATCTATATAGAATGATACACAGACACATGGATACACCGCTTCCGCTGTGCGAGTCGAGTGCACTTATATAAATTATGGATCTCATTTTGAAGGAAATGTTCCGAATAACTTTGTTCCTTAAATCCATCTTTCAATAAATTGAGGAGCTGGGATTTTCACCTGAACAACCTGGGAACAAGCCTGTTCTACTGTATTGCAGTACATGTTCAAGATCAAGAGGACAAATGAGCCTGGTTGTTGCCATCCTCTGAACACCCAAACTCTCCTGCCCTGCAGCCTGTAAAAAGCACTATCTCTCCTGCTCATTTGTCCGGTGCCTCTGGCCTGCCATCTTTATGGGCTGGTTAAGGGCTCTCTCACTATCAACTATGTTTTCGCCCTGTCCACATTGGCCGGTAAAAAAGCCAGGCGTTCCACGATGTCCATCCGCCTGCCTGCCAGGATTAACAGTTCGCACTTTCCAAGGTTGAAAATCCCATCAGATGGAACAAAATTAATTTTTGCACAATATTCAGGGCCACCAGCCGCATAATAGGAGACAATGCCGAGTGCATCCCTCGATTGTGATTCCATTCACTCCTTAATCGGCAGGATGGCCGTGCACGGTGCAGCAGCGTAGTAAATGCTTTCATCCCAAGGGGATTAGAAAAACAATGGCCCTTTTTAATTTCTTTTCTAAAGCGGGCAGCAGAAAGAAAATGATATAGACATAATTGATGATGAGGAGAGCAGCGGGAGCCTTAACAGAGGTCTCACGTCCAGTGCCCAGGCCTTTTTTTTTTTGCTTCATAATGGCAACTGCTCAGGGGCACTGGAGGCTGACAAATCTGGCACGGAGGACAAATTGATCGGCAACAGAACACAATTTGTCCCTTAAAAGAATGGGTAAAGGCCCTGTGTGGCCTGAGTAATTAGTTTAAACTGCAGCATGTCTGTCCAGGAGTGGACCCGCTGGAGAGGGACTCAGTGTGTCCTCTTAAGATGCCCTGACGCTGCAACACACACAACTCTCACCTGGAAAACTCCACACAAAGCCCATACTACTGAATAAATCATTTAACGTATTTATTTAGATAAATGGTAATAAAAGAGAGAGGTTAGGCATGTTGCATAACGGTGTGAGTGTTTTTATATGCATGTGAGCTTTCATCTCTTGCCACCTCATAAATTCCCCTAAGAGGTCGCTTTTCCGTGAACGAAATTCTGCTTTAATAACTACTAAAATGAGGCAACAAACTTGGAGAACAATTACACAAGTTAAACTTTGATTCGTATTGATACTCACTGCCTATCTAAGGCATGTGTGGTTTTAGAAGACGAAAAATATCAAGGGGGAAAATGCTGGTTGCTTATTCTCAGCGTGCACTGAGTCTAGACAGAGGCATATGGCAGGTCCACGGTGGCCACATCTGTGGTGTGATACAGGGAGAGTGTCAAGATCATGGATGCATTGGGCCATGTCAGTGTGCTTAGTGACACATAATATCGGTATTGCACAATATTCCCCTGACCCAATTATGTGTGACACACACTGAAGTCAATTTTCTGCACTTTTCATGCACTGAAGAAGAAGAAGAAGAAGAAGAAGAAGAAGAAAAATGTGAGAAACCCAAACCTTTTGCTACTCAATTTGGTGGAAGCTGATATCTTCCAGATTACCCTTTCAAATATGAAGTGAAACACTTCAGAGAGTAGGAGTTGGTAACTTTTTCTTCTCTGCTATCTTCTTCACTGTGGCACTTGGCTGCCTCGTCATCAATACATGGGTCAGGTGCTGCTTGTACTCTCACTCAGAAACCTAAAAACATTGATCCCTTTACAGAAAGCTCGATGTGAATGACAAGTATCAGGTTGGGGTGCCAGCGGAAACTCAGCACATTCCACAGAGTAAGTGTGGTAAAAAGAGGGTGGGGCAATGAATGTGGCAGAAAGATGATTAGGCAGGAGAAGGCATTGGGGGAGGGTAGGAAGAGAGCACCAAATGAGAGACAAAGAGAAGCTGGATCTTTTTTCCAAGAAAATTTTAATTGGCTTTTGGGCTTCAGTAGCACCCAATTAGCATGCTTGTTACATGCGAACACCAGAAACTAATTGGCCTGAGAAGAAAAAGTGGTGTGGCCCTGAAAGGAAAAGGCAAGATTCATTTGAAGGTTCCCGGCTCCAATGGCGGCATGTTGGGAGGCTACTTGGCATTGGCAACATTTTGGTGCTTTAACAGCAAATATAATTCATACTTTCTCAGTGTTTTTTATTTCCAGATGATGTTGCAAAAATGAAAGTGGCACGGTTTCCATAAAGTTTATAGACGGACAACTTATGTAGAAAAGAAATGTTAGTGCATTGTTCACAAACTATTCTCTGGCGCAAGTCAGTGTGTGAGCATCCTAGGAATTAATCATATCATGGAGAAATCATTCACAGGCATGACCTAACCTGTCCACATGCAGTGCCATGCTGCCCTACATCGGGGGATATGCTGAATGTGCACGTAAACACAACGGCACTAGCTCACCAAGGGCAAGAGGCTGAATCTCTTGATTACATTTACAGTACAAACTGTAGCAGCAGGATCGGGAGCACGGGACATCAAGAGCTCATTATGCTCTTTACTTGCAATTAATCAAACAATGTAAACACTGCTCGCCTCAGCCACAACACACGGAGACAGATTCTCTGGTGGCAAGTTGAATGCCGTAAATGCAGCACAAGACTTAGTTAAGGAAATAAAGGAATGTGAATTATGGAAAAATGTAAGGTTCACAGCCAATCTGGAGATGATGTAAGAGTCGTGGCTTCATGCTGAGACCACACACGCAGATATATCTGCCTCCTCTCTGTCACACTGTTAAGCCTTTAGTCTCCTCCTTCGGTGAAATGCACACTCTGTGTTGTGATATGGAAATAAGTGCAGAAAGGGGGACACTTTGTAACAATGAAAGTACCACATGAAGGACGGAGTAGAAAGACAGCACTCTGACTGAGATACCTATGAAGCTGGGCATGTACATGTTCCTTCAACTGTGATGATCTGGGCTCAGTTAGAGAAGCAATCTCTCCTAAGTGAACTTTTCATTTTTAGAGGAAGAGGATTTGTTACTTAAAAATGTAGCTCTAAACGCCTTAAGGCATAATCAGTGATGCCAACGTAAACATATTTTTTCAGTCTGTAGTCATGTACCGTTAGCGGACTGTAAATAATATCTTTATGCAGGTAGACACACTAGAAGAGAAGGTAATTGGTGATTCACATCAGTTTTTATTCCACGGTCATAAACACATTTTACAGTGTTATGTTGTATCAAAAGACATTGGGAGTTCACATCCTCTGCTTCACCTGTCTGCACACTCCAACCTCTTAAGCCAAGAGGGCAGGCCTTTACTATATGCAGCCTATATTTATCCTGTATGAAATAGGCTGAGGACTGTCCGAGCTCTTTTGAAGCTAACAACACTTCAGTTTGGATTTAACCCTGGATGACATATATGCAGCTGCTATTGCAAATGTGATTCATCTGCATCAAATACATTTTTTAGGCAGTGTTTGTATTATTATTATTTTGTTTCAGGTGTCATTTTCTGAAAGACTTGATATGTGTATACTGTATATGTATTCTTTATTTAATATGAATTGCCAGATGCCAGATCTCTTGCATGTAGGTTGCCTGACAGTCACACTGCCACAATCCCACCGTACAATCACTGTGTGGAGTAGCCACTGAAAGGGCAGCATTATACGACAGAGCATCTCAAAGCATCAAGCCATAACAATGACAATGAGGCTTGTCCAGAAGTATCACTTCTCTCGGCCTTCGTCTGTCCCTGTGTCCCTCCAACTCTTCTTGTTTTCTCTCTCTCTACATCCTTCTCTCTCTGTCTCTGTGCCTGTCTCATACACGCATCGACACACACACACACACACACACAGCAAGAAAGCACATCTTCATTAGCCCTTTGTCTGCAGGCGGTGCTCAGTCCGAGATTGCAGGAATGACCCCTCGCTGTGAGATGTACTGGGGAAATGTTTACCCAAACCCCACAGAATATGCCATTAACCTTTCTAGATAGAATGCAAACAAGAACCTCCCTCTATGAGGGCAATAAAGACAGGAACACCTATCCAGGACCATCATGACAATCATCTCATTATGAAGCTGCGGGAGGCAGTAACGAGCCAGGGATCCCGGTCACCAAGGGACTCTTTCTCCGCAGTGTACCTGTGTGCATAACATTCAGTAAAGTACCTATGAAATGAAGTGAAGTGAAAACAGCTGATTAAGCCAACAGTGAGGAATCATATAAAGCCACCCAAGTTCATCAACCACCTCTGGCCCCAAAACCAATCCCTTTACCTACTATCTTCCTCTCCTACTTCCTGTCTCTACCTCTCTCCCTCCCCAGAGATTCAGGTGGATATCCCGAGGCTCTGATTAAAGCCCCAACCTGGGAGGGTGTCTTGGTTCATGGTGAAAGGAAAAGGGGAGGGGGGCCTGGGCACTGGAGCAGTTTCACGTTCTTAGGGACCCACAGGCGTAATTCAATCACACCTCGATAATTCCCCTGATGTGAGAGTCGAATCCCCTTCACACACATCAAGTACAGATACACACCACCAGCTCACGCTGATCCCAGATTGAGGGTCTCCTCCTGGGTGGGCTTAAGAGCCCACTACTGGGTAGGTTTTACCTGTGTTGTTTGAAGAGGCCATTATTTTAATTGAAAAAGTTACCCGCTCCCCAAAGGCAACCGATAGAAAACAGGGGAAAAAAATGTAAAAACGGGAGAGAATTAAAACAAAAAACACCAGATGGTGATATACATGGTAAAAATGATTGTTTATACTTACTGTTTGATTATATGTGATAATGAGAGTGGGATTCCTCAAGGCAATTAGTGTCTGTGGCAGCCATATTGTGAGAGGACAGGGGAAGGACGGCACAGGCTGTTATGAAGGAGCGCTTATCAAATATCTCCGCCGGGGTGATTAGTGTAATAAGACACTGCAAGGTGAGATAGGCCACTCACACTCTTTTTGTATGTCCGTGTGTGTGTGTGTGTGTGTATGCATGTAGGTGAGTGAGCAAGAAAGAATGTGTCTGATAGCGAGCAAGAAAGAGAGGCTGAGAAAGTGTGAGTGACTCTTTCCATCTGTTTCCATACCCGTGTGTGTGCCTGAATGTGTGTGTTAATGTATATTGTGTCCCCATGTGCTTCGGCGTGTGCACGTATGTGTGTGTGTGTGCAAGTGTGATATAATCCCTATGTTAATGTAGGATCCCATGCGGGGCTGGCTGCCCCAGGGGCTTTAGCCTATGACAGAGGGCAGATCGGGGGCACTTACCCCTGGCAGAGTCTTCTGTTCATGGAGGGCGCTCTGGGCCTTCAGTGCTGACTCTCTGGCGCAGTATGTTAGAAAGGCACATCCTAGAGTATCAGGGAGACAGGAGAGAGATGGGTTTAATCCACAATGAAGCACCATTTATGACCAAAAGAAGAACAACTGTTAAAGTGACACCATATTGCATTGTTTAAAGAAAGAGTACGTGGTATGTTGTGTTTGTTGGATGCTAAGTAGGACTTTATAGGAGATCACAAAACATGTAAAGTGATTTTGATGATGTAGGAATTTCAGCATTTAGCACCAATCAAATACAATGTCTAAAATGTAAAAATACCGATTGTGACTTATAAGATTTAAGCTTTCTCTATCATCTTTATGTAACCCCGTTTAAGCTGCACAAAGTGTACTTTCAAACACAGATCTTGATTTTCATTGGCTCTACCATGAAAGTCCATTTAAAATGTACCATGTAAAGCCAGTGTAACATCTATCCATTGACGTTTGTTCAGAGATTAGGCATCCTTACAGTTGACTTCCAAAAAGCACATGAAAACCTTCCAAATGGACCCAGAGATTTGTGATTTGTGAAGTAATTCCAATCTACGCAAGCCATACTATAAGACCTTACAAGCTATTTCCAAAAACATGTATTACATTAAAATGGAATTCATATGCTCTGACAATTGGAATGTGGCTCTCTGACGTTAATAGCTCTATACCCTCAGAGAAAATAACATGCTGGTTGAGAAATAAGATTACAATTTTACACATTTCTTATCAAAATATGACAACCTTTTCAGATTAGATGTAGTGAATTTATGCAAATGTACACTGTTTATGACAATAATATGTTTGCTGTATTGTTTGTATTTTTGTTGTTGTTTTTCTCCATTCAGTTTAATATCGTGAAAAAGACAAAGCAAAGTGAAACAGAAAATTGTTGAACATACAGGTGTAAAAACAGGTGTGTTCCTTGAGGTTAAATTTAAATCAGGAGGGATGATTGAAAATGCTTAGTCACCCCAGATAGGGCGTTATTGTTTTCCCATCGTTACAAAAAAAATATGCATACTGCTGTCTTATGAATGCTTTCTTAGTTATTGAACCAAGCACAGGAGGAAAAAGTAAAACAGTATTTTTTTTTTTAGCTACTAAAATCCTTTGGTGATAAGCGGAAACTCTACCCTCACACATCTCTGGAGACTTTCCTTAAAGTTTGAAAATTCAGGAAAACAGAATGAATATGCATCAATAAATAATTCCTTTACAAAAATGTGACAGCTTTCATTAAAGGGTGAGTGGTTGTTCTGTTATGCGCTTGGCAGAACTGACAGTGGGTGACCCCGTTCAGAAGAGGTTTTGCACTGTGCAGCATAATTTCCCATTACTGCATGTCACACCTGCTGCCAAGGATTCCCATGGGGGAAACGAGACACACACATACACATACACACACACACACACACTCAGACATACAAATGATACCCTGCATGCAGCACATAGCACCCATCGCCCCCAAAACCCAGCAACACACTCTGGCTCCCGGCCAAGAGAGCTCCCTTTCACGACAACCTTCACCCACCTCCACAACTAGGCAGTTACTCAAGAGGAAAAATCACCTAAACGACACTGATGAAACAGCATGCCACACAGCAAAGCAGAAAAGTTTGGGAGCCTGGGGAAACACTCTTCATCCTTTGTGACATTACAAAACTGTGAGACATGAACCGAGGTGTCCCTGGGGGGCATGTCCTAGCAAAGGATTATGGGAATTGTAGGCTGTTGCTAACAGTCCTCTTCCAGTGCTCTAACCTTTTTGGTATTTTTCACCACCGTGTCACTTTGCAGCATATTGCCAAGAAGTTTAGCAAATACGTTGGCAAGATTTCATCACATGAGATACTGAAGTGTGACTTAAAAAAAGAGTATACACTTTTCTTCAACAATGTTTAGCATTAAAGTTTTATGTTTCGGAGTTTTAATCCAGTGAAACATAAACTTTGGGTTGAACGAATTCTTTAATTTCAAAAATTATTTTTATTGTTTGTACCTACTCTTTTTTACTTGTTCTAGTCACTTAAAAATTGTTTAGTTTCACTGGTATAAAGTAACTAAGTACATTTACATAAGTACAATTTTCTGGTAGCTGTAATTTACTTGTATTACAACTATAGTTTCTGGTTACTTCAGATTAAGATTTGACATACAACTGATCAGATTATGAAATATGCATCAATAATCCAATATATTCCTACTACTAAAACGTTGGTACTTTTACTTTAGGAACATTTTGAATGCAGAACTTGTACTCCCTACTGAAGCGATCTCTCCCCAGTCCAATTTTTTCTAGATGCTTTAAGAAAAATAGCATGTGATAGTATTAATTCAAATGATTTGTTAAACTAGACTTTTTTTGTTCAGTGTAGTCTTTAATATCCAGGCCAGCTGCGTGGCTGCCTCGGCTTCCTGGCGGTGGAGAAGAAACGGCGGGGCTTTAGGAAAGCTTCAGATCCAACAGTGCTGGCTCAGGGGACATCTTAAGCCCAAAGGACTCTGTGACTGAGAAAGCCAGTTGTGGAACAGATGAGCATTCAGTTTGGAGATCATGAGGAGAGACACAATGATACAGTTTGAGGGGAGGTAACAAGGATGTAGCAGCTGGTAGCAGGTTAGGGCTGTCAGCTTAAAATTTTAAGTTGACTAATTGGGCATGGGATTACTTTCATACATGCAGGTTATCCCACATTGTTGTCCTCTTGGTAGTATGTGCAATCACACAACTGGAGCTTTCAAAAACATACCCATTTCATTGTTCAGTGGTAATGCAGCAGAACGTGCAAACTGATTTAAACTGTCTGCACAACATCACCACAAAAAACAAACTTTGACAACAAAAGCAGACATGATGTTCACCGTGATGTATTACAAAACTTGAGGAACTGATGCAAGTCTTTTAAGCCTAGTGAAAAGGATGCAATGTGAAATAAACACTGGTTTGGTCCTTTAATGCTTCAGTGCTTCTCATGCCTGTTGTGGTACTGCTACATAAGATAAGGTATTCATTTTCAGCAAATAACTCAGATAACGTTTAAACCTTCCTTTGTGAATTCAAGTTTGAATTGACAGAATCTTAAACCAAAGACTGGAGAAAATAAGTCGTAGGCATTAAATGGGAAGAAGAAGAATAGGAGAACATGGCTCTGATGGTGGCAACAGAAGGACTGGTGGCTTTCTGTGATGAGCAGGTTAAGTGGGGTGAAAATAATACTTTGGTAATCAAAGACAATTTACCACACTATGATTTCAGTGAGGGACAGAAGTTCAACACATTATATTGAAGGCAAAATTAAAAAGTAAACCCTGTAAACTAGTTAAAAGACAAAGCCAGAGATGTGAAATGCGTCTTTGCGTTTGCAAGACACGTTTCGAGTAATTACTTAAAGAACCCCCCCCCCCCCCCCGTAACGCTTCTTCTAAAAGTTTGTTTTAAAATGGAAATTAGTGTGTGCTCACAATTGCATGCATCCAGGCATTAAGAGTAAATTGTGCTTTTTTAAGGCATCAGGTATCTGTAATTGAAATAACTCCAGGACAAATTTGTAAAAAAATTCAATTCATTAGCAGTGAATTCATGAATCATGAGCAATTTGCTTTCCTCCAGTCTCCTCACACGTGTCTGATCGAAGAATGTTCATTAAAGTGGGAAAAGAATGCAAATCCATTTACAAAGAAGATACAGGCGCAAAAGAAATTATGTAAAACAACTGGATGCTGCTGAATGTGACAGCCTGACCCTCTCATGGGTGCTGAGACAAATACGATGTGAGGATTCATCAACCGCTTCATGTTTCCGTGTTAACCACACTATTACCTGCCGAGCATCTTTCAGTCGATCTACATTCGGAGCGGGCTATTCAGAGTGGTTAGCTGTCTGCTTCACACACAGCCCCCTTTCTGATGATCAAAGAGGTCATCTGTAGACTTACGCTACACCTGTCACTCAACTTACACAAAACTGTCAATCACTGTACAACACTTGCTCTACAACGCTCATACTGTAGATAAAACCAAATATGGGCTCGGATCTGTAAGCCCTTGTGGCCGTTACTAAAAGTCTCAAAACTATTTGTTTTTAAAGCAACAGAATTGAATTTCACAGAGTACCACAAAACTGTCTATGAATTGAAAAGACACTTTCAAGGATTTGTTGTTACTTTCTACGTCTCATTTGCAATTAGATATTAGTGCCCTACTGAGGTTTTTTATGTCAATTTGGCAGGCTATTTATAGCCAATTACACTGCATGGACCTACCGAGGAGAGGAGAATGGATGAGGATATTTAACGTCTCTTTGTATCTCTTCCTCCTGGCTGTGTGGTGCAGCTCAGAGTCCCTGCTCTCAGCATCAGAGACGGATTGATAGATAACGCTACTCAAGCAAAAGATTTGCCCCCCACTAACATTCAGCATGTCTGAACAATGCATGCGTTCTGGCACTGACACTAAGTATTATGATAATGTAGTGCTCAGCGAAATGATGGATGTTAAACAGCACGACCTGGCTGCACAACACACTGACGAGCGCCGCGCACGCCAATAGTGTCAAGTCATCCCACATGCTGCATAAGGCTCCCTGACGACACACAAACTATCAAATCGACATTAAAGGCAAGAGCGTCTAACAACTACGGAAAGGATATAATCATCCGTTAAAAGAAACGGCCTTCTGAATAGACATCAGCATACAGCAACACTAATCCACTGAATTTGTACTGGAAAATATTAAATACAAAATTCCCCAGATATTCAGATGAGTCCCTGGAGAACCCCTAAATGCCCAAAGTAAGAATTCACAAAGCACAGAACATCTGTTCAAAGTGACTGATTCAGTACATTCCACATGAATTAGTCATGAGCAAACATGACATATTTTGATCTGCCCTTAAATCCATAATTATGGTGCAATTCTTTGTCACAGGACTCGAGCTGTGAAAAAAGGTAGTGCTGCAAACCATCCATTAGGTACGGTTTACTAACTGATGCCAACAGCCATATACATCATCTATCCGAAGCAAATCAAATCTCTCTCAACCACAAACTGAGCTCAAAGAGGGATTTCAAAGCAGCAGTCAAACTATATTCATGGCACTGCACTAAATATTTATGAACTTTATGTTTTTTGGGATTGTGGAGCCAAGCTGATTATATCCTCTTAACTCTGCTCTGAAAAATTTGTATCACTATTTATGATAAAAATGTGGATTGAATTTGTGACAATGTTACAAGTTCGGGAGCCTTCCAGGACTTTGACATAATAGCTAGCCAATATCCATTGACATCTTATGCATTTTTGAGAACTACACAGAACACAAACCACTTTTGAAACTGCTGTGCAATCCATATACTTTGACAAATGATCATTAAAAAAACGTATATTGTATAGAGGCGAAGGAAATGACTCGAGGACTATCTTGATGATTGTTACACAGCTTGTGTAACAATCAATCAATGTATTCATGCTGGCAGTACAACATCAGGCTCAAATGAAACTTTCCACTGGACTAAGTGTGTGAAGTTGTGAAGATGTTTAAACACTCATCCGATTTCTCGTAGGTGACTTCTTGTGACGCAAACATCTATCTGCTACCCTCACATGAATTGTCCATTGTCATTGTTGTTGTTCTGTATGCTCATATATATTCTTAGATATATATATTATATTGTACATACTTATTATACATACTAGTACTTAAATGTTAAATGTTTATGCTTAGTTTCTCTGTTCTACTTTGTTGTCTTTAATGTCCTTGTTTTTTTAATATTTCTCTTGTTTATTGTATATATTTCATGTGTGTGTATGTACGATGAGAGTAATGTGTAACCGGATTCAAATAAAGCTGATTCTGATTCTGATTCTGATGACATCATGAAGTGAACAACCCAGAGAGGTTAAAATGTCAAGATCTCACCACCAACACATTGACACAATGAAACCTCTGGGATGAGTAGCATAATGTCTTCAACTGTAAAACTACAGTCCAATGGGTAATTCAATTTCAGCCTCATGCTAACACTTATACAGCCGGTGTGTTTTCGTCCAATTGGTGTTTTGGCCAAACATAATGTTTCACTGTATTGAAGTGATGGACCAGAAAACTGAAAATCATTTCCCTCGTTCGGGAACTTCTTTAATCCTGCAATAACTATTTTAATTCGGCCCTTGGCAGCAGCAAAAACCAACTGAACACACAATTATCACCCTTTAAGTTGATTTAACAGATTTATTGACAGACAGTTGTTTATTTACAGATCTAGCAGACATTGAGCATTAACATTAACGTTCTTTTGGAGTCGCGTTTATGGCCACCTGCTGTAAGTCCAATATTCGTTCCCTTTAGCATTATTTTCAGCCCCAAGTATCTCCTAAGGAAAATGTATGGATGCTCTATTGTCCAGCAGCTTGGCACTAATTAAGACTGTTTCATAAGTGGACTTAGTCGCCATGACGTCATCCATTGGTTTGTGGACTGCTGTTTTGAAGCCTTGAGTTTGGCAGTTAGACTGTAGCCATCTTGGTTTTGGCAACCAGAAGTGACACGAGAGGGTGGAGTTAAGTACAATTCAACGCTGAACAAGACATTTTTTAGACAACCAAAAATATTACAGTTAACTTTCATGAACTGAAAACACACTGTGAAAAGGTAAACAACATGCTGTATTTAAGAAGACTTAAAACTGGCGATTGAGACCATAATCTCATGTTTACAATGTTTACTGAGGTAATTAGTCAAGTGAGAAGAGGGGTCATTTTCTCATAGATTTCCATACAATGTGACTTATATGTTTGCAACCTGAGCAGTCCCCTGCTGGCCATTTGAAAGAATGCAAGTTTAAAGCACTTCCGCATCGGCTTCACTTTTTACCTCTGTGAAGCGGACCTGCTCTGTATGTAGATATAAATGACTCATTCTAAGGTAACGAAAACACAATGATTCTTATTTTCAGGTGATTATACACTAACGAAAACTTACTTATTCATAGTACATTCTATACTGCCTAGATTCCCCTAAATGCTATACACTGGACCTTTGAATATAACACTTTACACAATATAAACTTCACTTTCGAGCTTAGGATTTATATCCCAATTGATTTCAGCAGCTAAATGAGGAGGAAACTGTTTAACAGTGTGGCAAGACCCAGTTTTCTAATTTATTGATAAATAAAAATCATAAGGATTTGTGTTATCATTCAATTACATTCACTTGCTTTTTAAAGAGGACTTATGTACGATTTGGTAGTTGAATATACTATTTTTCTGAAACAATTACATTTCATATTGATGAATTGTCATTGATGAATTGTCTGTGGTAAGCCAGTAAGGCTTTGAGATAGGATTGTTTGTCAAATTAAATCACAATTAATAAAAAAGTTAGAAGTCTATTGATATAGAAGACTGCCGTGCTGACCTTGGTGTGTTGTTTACAACGTAATTCATTTTGAAGAAGCCCAAGTACTTTTTTAAGTTAAGTAATAAATTTACCTTCAATTACCCCGCAAAAGCTTTTCTTGGTTTTAGAATGGCCATTCATTCAGTGTTTTAAACCGCTCTCCTTGAATGACACAGCACATGATACACTACATACATCTGTTTTGTTCATGACACTAATCCCATTTTCTTACTCTAGTTCCTTCTTGCTTCGGTCTACAGGTATCACACATCGATGCAGCATGAGGCATGAACATGGTTTAGGTAAGTGGCCAATAAGAAAAACTCATCCATATAATGCATTGGTGAAATCTTATTAAAAGTGCACGCCTGTGCTCCCAAAGTGACTTTGAATGTCATGCTGGATGAAGTGGGCATAATGCATACATCAGAGTGGCCTTGGCGGGGGATGATGTGAACGGGCATACAGTCTGGCTTTGGAACAGGATTATCCGTCCGGAGGCAACCATCCTCTGGAGTGTTGACATTCAGGGATAGTCGAGGACGGGCGTAAACAACACGAACATCAGAAAATATTGTTTTAATCGATCACTGGGCTCCAAAGAGGAACAACGGAAAGTGAAGGAGCAGGTTGAGCACCGGCGACTGGTGGCCGGGGAACAGGTGGTGCATGGAGACCTTCAGGGCTGCACACACAACAAAGCAAGGCTGAGCCCACACTCATTTCTCCCGAACTTGACTTGCACTGATCAATAAGATCATGAACTGCAGCCATTAACATATCATACATAATTTGCCTGCCTTGTGAATAGATCATTTTTACTCAGAGTGAACTGATTGTGATTTCAATGCTACATGTGTGCATGCGTGATTTAAAATTATATATAAAATGTAAAAGATAATTAACAACTATCTACAACATATTATAAATAACAAACAGCAGTAGCAGTGGCATCATAATAATGCACTTTATCTGATAATAAACTGGAGGACAGCCTGCTCATGATGACACGGATAGTGCTGGAAGTGTGACCGTATTTTGTATCTCCATTCCAATGAAATCAATGTTTAAAACATTAACAAACAAAGTCTGAAATTATAATTAAAATAGTGATAATACTAACGTTTGTTATTACATTTTAATGATTATAAGATTTCCCTTAGCCACAATAGGATACTATTAAACACTACTGGAAAAGCTGTTGCAATTCAAGGCTTGTAATAAAAAAAACATATAAATGCAAAACGGAATGAAGCTACTGCCTTGTTTTATAATATTTGTTTCTACATTAAATGTACAAATATAAAAAGATAAGTGCATATAGCAGTAAGTTGTGTCCAACCAGACTCGGACTTTGAATTTTGCACTTGATTTTATTTGTGACTTAATATACTCAAATACCCAAACCGCTCTCTGGCATTCACCATTATAACTATCATTAGAAATGATCGATCCTTGACTAATTACTAAGTGAATACTGATCCCGCTCGTTTTGGACAATGAGGGGGACAGCGGGGGTGAGAACAGAACAAGCGAGAAGACGATGCATGCTGGATCTCAGCCTCTACTATTATCCTGCTTTGTACTTCCTGACTGCAACCCGCCCACGTAGCAGTATTACAATACAGTTCCCGTGTAAATAGTATACTTTCCACAGATAATGACGTCCGAAAAGTAGGCTACATATTAGCCGACTAAAAGGTCAAAGCAGCATGCCAGCACCACGTTAATCACGGATGTTGATTGCCTGATAATGGTTTGCACTTTCCGCTCTCCTGAAAGCATTTATTTCTCTCCGACAATATGCTGCAAATGGATCTGTGATGCGGAACAGACGGATTCTCTTTTTGTCTTTTTTAGTTGTGGAGATATTTCTGCAGCTGCAGAAATAACACAGCATCCAGCGCTTGCCTGTCCCGCCCCCTTAAACCGGGATGCTCAGCACATGAGAGTCAATGTAAACACACAAAGGCGTTTTACAGCTGTAGTATTCACGTGGATGGGCTGGACGCTGTAACAATTAACCCTCCACTCTCAAAGCAATTCACTTCCACGTGTTCTCCCTCTTACGCCTTAGATATTTACGTGTGTAGGTGTTTGTGTATGTATGTTTGTGCGTGTGTGTGTGTGTGTGTGTGTGTGTGTGTGTGTGTGTGTGTGTGTGTGTGTGTGTGTGTGTGTGTGTGTGTGTGTGTGTGTGAAGGCTCTACGGGGCTCCCACTCTGTCCCAAAAATATGAAAATGAACACACTTTTCATGCTCTCTGCTCCATAACTGAATTGGGACGCTCTTTGATTTGTCTCTCTTTCTCCCTCCCGCTTTCTCCCTCTCTCTCTCTCTCTTTATCTCCTTTCAATTTGTAAAGGAAAACAAAAGTAAGGATACCGAAATAACCAACCTTTATGCATTCCCGTAAATCTGTCTTTCAGTACAGTGAGTTCGTATATCTTTCCGAATTCCTCAAACAGGGGTTTCAGGTCTTTTTCCTCCAGGTTTCTGGGAATCTGCCCGATGAAAAGCTTGATGGCGTCGTGGTCCTTCATTGGAATGGTGTTCTGGCTGATGGTAAGCCCGTTCATCCTGCCGGCGCTGTTCGTGGTGCTGAATCCATTCTCTTGCTGCACTCCGTTTGCAGTGACTGTAGCCATCTTTCCTCAATGGGCCGGTGAGCTGCGCTCTCTCTCACTCTCTCTCTCTCTCCTCTCTCTCTCTGTCTCTCTCTCTCTCTCTCGCTCTAGTCAACTGCACAGAGCACACTCCCCCCCCTGTTATATCGTCCTCTCTCCCGACTCCTTCGGTTTTCTCTCCCTACTCACTCTACTTCTTTTACGCCCCCTTGTTTGGAATCTACCTTATTTATTTTTTCTTATGCTTTGTGTTTTCATATTTTAAGACCCCCCCCCCCTACCCGTGACGTCAGCTCATACTCATGAACCGACCACGCCCACCACCAACTTTGCATAATGAGCGCGGCCCAGACCAATGAGAGAGCAGGATGACTGAGGTCCCACAGGGTAGAATATGGATGCAAACATTTATTTAGAGTGGAAAGCTTGGGGCATTTTAACAGGGCAAAGGCAGCATTTGTGCGATACATTATGTTCTGCTTATGCAGGTCATTTAGTTTTGTTTTAGCAATGAGGCAAAAGTTGGGTTGGTTTAGGGGGAATAGTAGCTTTGTAATGGCAGCCCATGTAATTCTCTAAGACTCATTGTGATGACTCATCAGTAGTTTTAAATATTAATTAAAATAAACTGGTGAATCAGAATTTTGGTGGATCCTTTACTTCTGGGGATGTATATCTTAGGTACATTTAATTATTGTACACTGTACAATGGACGACTGATGGCAACAAAGAGCTCTGTCGTCATGACACTTCTGGTAAGCCAGACCCGGGTGTGCTGCTAAATAGTTGCATTCATCTGGCACACTGGGCCTAATAAAGTCCCTGTCAGATGTTTAAGAAGAAAACCAGCAGGGCTGGAGGTCCAGAGGACTATTCATGAAAGAAACTGCTGTGAAGTCTTGTACAAAATGTTCTCTATAGCTGTGGTTCTCAATCCTGGACCTCAGGAGCCAGGGCCCTGCTGGCTTTCATTCTAACTATCTAATAGGGATGCCAGGGGAATGCTATAAACTACCTGGGAGGACTGAGAACCGCCACTGCTAGTACTGTGTTCTACTGGTCTAATATTCTAATGTATAATATTTTTCATGGCAGCTAAGGGCCATTTTAAGCATAAATACTTAATAAAATTCCAAATATCACATGCTTTTAAATGAAAACCGTTGAAGTTTAAACAGATCCTCTTGTTGAGAAAATGAGGCTCCCCCAGAAAGTTTTGCATGTCAATTGATAAGTTACCCTTCTGTCTTCAAGTACTGTCATCGTTATGATCTTCCCTCATGTTTTAGAGTATGTTTTTCTCAAACAATGGGAAGTTTCTTAGCTCATTGGTACTTTTCAGAGCATATTCGGCATTTGTTTCAACCCTCGGCTTCTTTCATTTAGACGGATGATTTGGAAAGAAAATGGAAGCTTGGTCAGGTGCTCTGATCAAAGGCATTTTCGGGTAAATAATTAAAAAGATCGCAGCACGATGGAATGCAACACGGAGCCTTCTTTTGAGTGTAGTATAATTTAAAAACAAACATGCTACTCTTTCTTAACTTCAAGAGGACATTGTGAGCAGATGACAAATAAGGAGAGAAATAAAACACTGTTGTTTGAAATTATGTCAGTTCAGACCTCCGGATTCAGAGCTGCCTTGTGTCACTGTCCGTGGTGCTGAATCAACACTGCCATTCAGAGACCGTGAAATAGATTGTTGGAGCTACAATTTTAACAGAACATGTTTGTACTACAAATGTTCCACGCCCTCTCCATCTATCTGCTGTGCACAATTTCCAAACGTGTCTGTCCCTTACTTCACACAGGGAATGATGCATTCAACGCCACTCTTCAGAATAGTTTTGTTATTCATACAAGTGAGCATGGGCACTGCCAGTATTGCATTACTCGCACACAGAAAGGTCTAATTAGTGCAGATGGGAATACAACATCAATACAAGGGCAGTCAGACTCACACTGATATGAGTAATTATTCTTGATATGACTGCATTTTTGAGGATCGTGTATCAATGATTGATTGCATGTGGCAACTTTATTATGATAATTGTTAATACGAGCTGCACGCTAATACGATATCTCCTGTTTAAGGGTCTTAGAGCAAGACATGGAGTCTCTGACAACTCCAGAGGTGGTGTTCTGTAACGAAGCATGACCTCTGATCCTCTTGTGGATTTGGGTGAGAAACGTGCTATCAGAGGAAGATCACAAAAAATGGTGTGTATGGTGTTGAAATGACTTCAACCGACATACCAAACCTCTATTAGATCAGAATTAATTGGCTTGTAAAAAAGATGCTTTCTATCTATCTATCTGTCTGTCTGTCTGTCTGTCTGTCTGTCTATCTGTCTGTCTGTCTGTTTATTTGTATGCAAATGAGCTAAGAGTATTCTATTCTACATTTATTCTTTGTCATGACTAATTCAACAAAATCAGCATCTCCCATGAAGATACATTGGACATTTGAATGACTTCTGAGAGTTACTTCGTGTTTATTTTATCAGAGGAATCTTATCTGTCATAAATAGACAACGGGATGGCCACCTTTTTCAAAACTATCTTCCAGTATCATAAGCACATACAATTTTGTCACACTGTACCCAATGAACATGTTTGGCCACTAGGTAGTTTAGAAGTCAGCTTTGATGGATTATGAGCTGTTCGCTGTTCGCTTTACAGCTGCGCATGTGTGTGTGTGTGTGTGTGTGTGTCTCTGTGTGTGTGTTCATGTTCACCCGTGATGCCTGTCAGAGTGAACGATCTTTGGGGATAGTTGTATTCTGAGAGCAACTAACAGTAACATCTGGCACTGCATTGGCTTTGTTATGAATATTTATTTTCTATTTAATCATGTCTTTGTAGACCATCTCAAATAAATCCTGCAGAGTTTTTCGCTCTGAATGGGGAGGCAAAACACAACGGGTCTCCCTTGTCAATACCATCAGGGTCATTCTTTCCCACAAAGACATAGCTAATTTAGCTTCAGTGCTGCTTATTGGCTTTGTGATTTTTGTTTCCTTGCTTTTGTCATTTCTCTGCGGGATAGTTTGCCTGCACAGCTGTGAAGACTTGGAAACTGCCTGGCAGGAGGATATACAGGTACTGCATGATCTCTTCAATTATGCCTGTCTGTAAGCATCCTCTTTGTTCGAACACAGGCAAGCGTATCAGAAAGGTTGACAGCGTTCTTCTCGTCTGTGCCAAGCTCAGCACCTGGATGGTTGAACAGGGCACCTCTGTCGATTGCTCTCCTTTCAGACAAAAGAGCAGTCGGAATAGTTCCAGCTGTGTTTGTGAAGTGGGTATAAACTTGCAAGAAGAACAAAAACGATGGAAAAGAAGTCCCTCAAGGATCTTGCACACCTAGAGACACATTTCCCTCAAATTATTTTCTTATTATTTCTGGATGGAAACTGTGTTTGCCCATTAGCAATGAGCAAGGGTTTTTACCTCAGTAGGCCAACTAGGACTGGAATCAGGGGGGGGGCGTGAACATGGTAAATGTGTCCGCAAAATCATTTCCAGACTAATGCAAAAAAAATATTTACCCTGAGTATTTCACACAGTATAACTGTAGTCCTGAGTGAGTGCCATTTCCGTTTTTTATTACCAAAATTATTCACACCACTGTCAAGGTGACTTGTTGGAATGTCACAGACACACCACTTGAAACAGCTTCCAAAAATATAGTCCCTTGAAGGAGCAAAATCAGTGACATAAGTCATGCATTGTGCAAAGCAGCTTGGTGTCATGCACAATTCCTTTATACTGTGTGTTCATTATCCCATTAAACTGGATATATGGAGTGGGCCAGGTGGAACGTAGTCATGCATGAACATTTTTCACTGTCTGTTTTGTAGAGTGAGTCCAAAAGGAGAGCAACCATTGATATTCATGGCACAACCAGTATGAGGTGTGACAGTATTTTTTTTGTGAATCCGAGAGTGTATATGGTAATACCAGAGCAGCCTCAAATCTCAACTGCAGTCTCTGCCTGAGGGAGGGGTGCACTGAACCCCCCCCCCCCCCCCCCACACACACACACACACACACACAGAGTCTCTGCAAAATATAGAACCACTCACTCAGAAGCCATAATTTATCTTAAAACACAATTTCTTGCCAGTTCATTTGCTTTTTGTGCTGTAGGGAAGTGCAGGAGTCATTGTTGGTCTAGTCCTGAGCAATGTTTTTGGTATATTAAGTTTTGCTGAATTTTTGTTTAAAAGAAAGGTGGATTACATCTCTATTTTCCCTTCACGGAGATGTTTTGTCTATGCTGCTGTTGATGTTCCGTTGAATGATAAGGAGGCCTCTCGCTGCATGTTTAAGTTAACTAGTTATGTAAGGTAGTGAATAAATGAGGGAAAAACAAAGAAGAGGTCAGGGAGACCACAATGAGTCATCCGCTTTCTGGCAGCTAATGAATCCCAGAATACTCTGTGCAGGCCTTCCGTGAGAACAGTCAAATTGGCATTTCTTCCATTGCTATTCCTCATGTTCATGCAGTATTGTGCTTTTGTTTTTTGCTAGCTATTAACAGTAGATCATTGTGTATGTATACTATGACTCTGCAGCTTTGTTGTCGGTGGGCTGAAATGATCTCCTTCTCCCTCATCATCTACGACAGCCGTGCATTTTAAAAACAGGGTTATCCAGCGGTAGGCTTAAGGTCACTGAGGTCATCTTATAATCATGTAAAAAGAAAAGTTAAATATTTAAATACGTGGTGAGCAGAGAGCGATTGCAAGTTCTTGTTAAGATTGAAAGTATTGCCCTTTTAAATTGCCCAACACAAAACTGCAATACTATTGCGCAACTCAGTAGTGTTAATATCAATGTTGTGTGTGAATACGTGATGCACATACATGCACACACACACCCTCTCCTCCCATTCCGCTTCCCTTAGGCTGTTGTTGCAAAACTGATGTCACTTTACTGCCAACCAAGATTCATCTGATATAGATTAAAAAAGTACCTAGGGCTATTTGAGAGCACCATCTCTAACAGCAGTTCATACAACTTTTTAAAACTTTAAAAAGTTACTGTGTGTTTTGTGCAATAGCATTTACTATAAAAAGAAAAAAACACTTTTCATTTATTTCTAAAATGACAATAGTCGTTTATACCTTCAGTGAAAGATGCAATGATGTGTCAGGGTTTTATTTTATCATTGTAGTGTATCCTATTGATGAAAAATGTTTAAAAGTTCTTTTCAAAGCCACTCAGAACTATATATTTTCATGGTCTCACTTTGATAAGTTGACCTAGTTATTTTATCTCACAAAAGTTTAACAAACTAAAACACACACACATATATCCACATGCTTACGTGCACAGAAAGCTTCAGTACTAAACAGTTGCAGGACAATTACATTGTTGTGAATTAAGAAAGACCATGCCTCAGCAGAATATGGTATAACATTTTATTGCAATATGAATGGTGAGAGAGGCTGACTGGTGAGTTGAGGTGATGAGGTCAGGCGATGATGGAATCTCGTGGGGGCGTGAGACTCAGGGTTGCTGCCAACATCTCGGCTCAGAGTCTTCAGGCTACCCCTCAGGTTCCACAGAAGAGAAGGCTTTGCAGAGAGTCAAGAAAAAGAGGAGGGTGGGTGGTGTGTGTGTGTGTGTGTGTGGGGTTTAAGAACTTTAAAAAATCAAAAAAACCTGCTCTCCTTTCTTTAACTTGCATTAAAAGGAATAGTTCAACATCTTTGGAGACACGCTTAGTTGCTATCTTGTCAAGATTTTAATGACAAAACCGACACCACCCTCACGTCTGTACTGTAAATATGAAGCGGCAGCCAGTAGACAATTAGCTCGGCTTAGCACAGAGCCTTAAAAATGGGGAAACAGCCAGCCTGCCTCGGTTGAAAGTTAGCTAAATCTGCCGGTCCAGCACTTCTAAAACTCACTAATTAGCATGTTATATCTGTTTTTTTTAATGGACACAAAAAACAAAGTGGAAAAAAACAACAAGCTGTGGGGTTTTCTTTGAACAGGAACACTAAACTCCTGGAGTGTTGTCATTTTGGTGAGATTGCACATAACCTTCCTTAAAGCCATAACATCTAGTTTTTATGTTGTTTTTTGTGGATTAAACTAACAAAATACTGTAAAATGAATTGATTAGTAAGAGGTGCTGGTATAGGCAGATTTTACTACCTTTGGGCAGAGCCAGACTAGCATTGTCCTCCTGTTTCTATTCTTTGTGCTAAGATAACTGGCTGCAGGCTCCAGCTTCATATCAAACAGACAGTGGTACTATCAGCAAGAACACAAATTAACATGTTCGCAAGAAAGTCAAACTTTTCCTTTAAGGTATTCAATCACCGTCAATTCTGGAGATGGTGCAAGTTATAAACACCAGGTTAAAGAACACTATTATTTCTGCGCTATTCAGCTGGTAATGAACCTTATGAACAGTATCCTGCACATAATACTTAAAGATTTTAAAATCTTGCCTGAATGTCCATGATTTCAAAAACTTGATGAGCCCTCTTACAGAAGGAATGCATCACTGTGACTCAGTCATGGATCATTGTGAATTTTGTTTGTAGGTTTAAGGAAACTAAAGTCTTCAACAATTCAGGGCAGAGGATAAGCCCCATTCTTCCGACATACGTTACTTGTCTGGCCATGTATGTATGTTTAGCAGATGCCTGATAATGGAACAGGATAACTTAAAATGTGACGACTACCTGTAACCATCCTACGAATGACCTTTATTTGACGAGATAGACACTTGAGGGTTAAAAAATGTATTTAATTTATAGAGCAGGCAATGAGAACATAATGACTCCAGACTATAAAAGTTATTGGTATTTTAACAGATTGGAAAGAGAAGACTTTTCAATGATGTAGTCATAAGTGCCTTTAAAATAAACACCCCTCTGAGCATGCTATTACCAACAACAATATCAGCGCAGTGTCATCAGCGTTTGAAAACATCAGAGCGAAATAGCTGTTTCAATTTGCAGTAGCATGGTTTGACAGATGTTTTTTTAGGTATATATAAAATTAGAGCAAACAGAAATGCAGATGACTGCAGTGTCCTTGGATTTCAAATCAACATTTTGTAATAGCTAGCTAAGGTAGGGCCCCTGAAAACATGGAAACCATTAACATTATGGAAATTAGTGTCAGTTATCTGTTCATAATCATCATGACACAATAAAAAATCTAATTGTGAGGAAGCATGATTGAAAGATTAGCTTCATAAAATGCCAGTAAAGACATTCGTGCTTTAATGCTAAAAAATAAAGTAACATTCTCACCAGTAGCAGCATTTTTTTTTTTCGGAATTGCAATAGACGTATACTGCAAATAAATATACAGGGATTTGTCTAAGTGACATTGATAACTTACAGAATTGCACAGTGCATACTAAAGCAATAAAGGCACAAGGATAACCAGACTTTATGCACTATTCAATGCAGACGACAATGGAATACCTTAAAGAGTATCATACACATTTCTCAACATAGTTTGCTTGTACAAGCAAAGAAATGAACCAGGAGATTAAAACAAATTCACCATGGCAATAACGAGTATACACCTGCTCAAAAATAACCTTACATTCCAATTTACAGTTGCATCAGTGAGATAGTTGCTGCTCTGAGGCTGCCCACATCTGTTAAGTATAGCTTCAAATAGCAGTGATGATGAGACCAGAGCTTAGTCAGAGATTGTGCAAATGACAAAGTCAACACAAAGTCAACACAAAAACTAAATCTCACGTACGAACATGCATACAGAGAAAGAAAGAGGGATGTAGGTAAGAACACAAATGAACACCTGGTTAATGACTGCGCTGCAAAAATGCAAATCTTACCAACTACATTTGTCTAATTACTGTCAAAATATCTCCTGACACTTAATATGAGACATAATCACTTAAGAAGTAACACTTCAGTGAGATATAGGGAATTGTTTTTAAGACAATCTTGAACATCTTGTTAAGTGGAAAATACTACTTTTGAGCATTACAGGCTTATTATGACACACTTCCTAATACTAGTGAAATATTGCTCAAAATGATTTTTTTCCATCTCTTTTTATCTTGAAAGACCTAAATATCACATCTTATTTCAAGACATTTTAAAGAGTGAATTTTTTCATGTACCACTGACAGATTGTTTTTACTAATTGCATGTAAAATCACCTTGTATGCCTTGTTTTTGAATCATTTAGTTTTAGGTGGCCTGTTTTCCAGTGTACTGAAAGCTCCCACTCCCTACACAGGGGGCGTTCTCAGAAAATTTTAAATGGGGTGTGGGGAGACCTCTATTTCTAAGGGTCAGATGAGGACACTTTGGAGCGATCACGCTGTGCAGCTCAACGGAAAGAGCACAGAGGAGCTTACACAGCACTCAGCCATTGTCAGGCTTCATGCCATGCCTTGCACCAACAGCTTGCACTCTGTTTCCATCAGATGTAACACACAGTCTGGCACTGCAGCCAGTCAAACCTTGTTAGGTGCTTTAGCCCCTGTTTACAAAGACTGGGCATTTTGTCATGTTGGATTTCGTTTATCTTATATGCAATAGGGCTTGTTTGATCAAGGAGGGCGGTTGTTGTTTTGTTTTTTCTGCTGTGGGCTGCTTCAACAGCTTGAGGTGAGCTGATCTGAATCTCCCCTCGGCAACACCAGAAACACACATTGTTAATGGGCGTCTTTATGGCACCATAGAGTTGTCATCACAGTCTGTTTTTACTTTGGTGGAGGCCCGGCAGGATCAGCAGTGTGGCATTTGAAGCTCACGCCGTTGACTCACAAACAGCGCTGCTTCACAGAGCCTACACAACTAGTTCGCAAGCTGTTCTGTCGCACATATCGCCTTCCACGAAGCCGCTTTGGAGAGACTGAAATAAAGTAACGTGTTCCCTCCTAAATCTATTTTTCATTAGCTTTTAGCACTGTGTTGTGCAAGCTGTTTGATTTCGGCAGTGCTGCCGTTAGAGCTTTGGCGCAACATATCAAAACTCCTACATCTCCTTGCAACTCCCAAAACATTTGGAGGATCCTTTCTTGAATTTGAGTCCAGAAATATGAAACACTGTGTAGACACAGGCAAACACATATGCCAAAGAGGAAATTTGATAAAGCATTTGCATATTTTAGTTCACAGCTTCAACACAAATATATACATGTAAACATACACAGCATTGTTATTAATATAAGAAGAGGAAAAAGCCCAAAAATGACGATAAATGACAATAACACAATCTCATTTTCACCTTTTCGGCACCTGTAACTGTCCTTGCTCTTTTGCTTGAGCTCAATCTTTTTCAATTTCCCCACTGGGCTATGTATGTTCAAGGCACAGTGTGCATCTTTGTGTGTGTGTGTGTGTGTGTGTGTGTGTGTGTGTGTGTGTGTGTGTGTCTATATGATTCACACACTAGCCTGAGTATGTGGTGGAATCAAAGCACACCTCTCTTAAGATGTCTGAGGACCTCAGGGGCTCAATATAATATTGTTGTTTTCTACTTATTTTCTAAGAATGTTCCATTCCCTATAGTGTGCTTCAATCCAGTATAATGGTGTTTATTGTGCTGGAAGGACAGGATATATTTGTTTTGCAGTCTAAAGGATGTATTTCGTGTCTCCAAGCACTGAAGGTTGTCCATTGAATACTGTATAACTGCACTGACACAGAGTGCAAATAAAGGTCCAACTGCTAGATGTTTTAGTTCATAAACTTTTTATATATTTAACTCTTTATGAAACATTTTCTTTTTATATATAATGTAACCCTGATGTGTCACCCGAGTGTTTCTGGATTACTATTGCTGTTATAGTTCTCAAATCCAAGCATCAATCATGACAATTTGTTCCATAAACCAATCAGCTCATGTTGACCACGGGCTGAAACTTAGATAATTAGAAATAACATTTGGTTATGTTTCTTGAGTGGGTACAGTTAACAGCTGTTTGAACAAGCTATCTGCAAGCAGCAAGCTGTTTATATTGTGTATTCTTTCACGCTGTCTGTAGCTGCCTTGAACTTTTGCAGTGCAATTAATTCAACATGCTGCATTTGACCTGTTTAGGTGTTTTTCATTATTTCTTTAACCATATGTCTGAGCATATTACACTACATTATATTACAGTTGAGGAAACAGTGCATAACTAAAACCATAACAAAGGGATGGGTAGGGATAAAGGTTTTGGATAATTCACCTTTAGTTTAATATTCACAGGATGTTATGAACGTTTCAAACTCTATATGGAGAACTATATTGTCAAAAGGAGTGATAATGTTACAACAATATAACGTCAAAGAAGGATATAAGAGAGGCATGGTGCATGACTTAAACTAACTTCAAAAAAAGTCTCACATATAACTCTTCTTTTGCTATCTAGTGGGGTACTTACAGCTACTTCAAAGACATCAGGTGAAACCGTCAACCAGTGAGCCATTGTTCTCTGATGGATCATTTGCAACAATCCAGAGATAAGTCTGCGTCCTATTTTTGGGCTCTGACAGCCTCTACCTGTATCCAGCCGCCTGCTAGCCCCCACCCAGACAGTGACTGGCCTAATGTCTGGTCGCAGTGGCTTCCTTGAAGTGCTCCTGCAAGTTAATAAATTCTGGGCCATCTGTTTCATACAGCCCCTTTCCATTACCAGGTGCCCCCCCCCCCCTCCCTTGGACCTCTATCTAATTAACTTTCCTCTTTCTGCCTCTCTTTGTGCCCACATTCAAACTAAGGAAAGAGAGAGAGGACAGGGGGAGTGAAAAAGGAGAAAGGTAGATTTGTTTAACCTGATGTTTTGAGGCAAAGTAAACAGTGTGGTAACCTATTTAGGCGCAATGCTCTTTTTTGTGTGATTTAGCAATTATGTTATTAATAACCATGTGAGTCTGAAGGGTACTTAACCATGCAATAAAGAGATGGGGCATTGAGTGCCACTGCATTCGCTTTGGAGAGGAACACTAATTGCTAGTCGGGGAATCTAATGAAAACCCTCCAAACAAATAACAAAGCAGACAGTGAAGAGTGTATGGAGTAGAACAAAGGGAGGAGAGCAATGCAAGGCGAGAATAAATGAAATAATGATAATAAACACTGTTGGTATAGCTAAAGCAGTTAATGCTTCACAGACAGTGAACCAACAGTAATTCAAAGTCACAAGGAGAAACAATAAAAATGCCAGCCATGAATTGAAGAAGGTATTAGAGATCAATAAAACAAGTATTTATAGTAAGGATAAGGTAGGTAAAAACAAATAATATAAAAAGCCCTTCTGTGAAACATGTTTAAGGAAGAGAGTCAAAAGCTGAACCAAAGGGACACAAAAGAATCATATTTCATCACTGGATGGTTCTTATTAAAAAAAAACATGAGCAACAAGTTCTGCTCCCACAGATTTTGTGTCTTTTCTTTGGATGAATGCTGTTGTTGAGATCAGAAATTGTAATGGGAAGAAAAACAGCTGTCGGACGTTGAAAAGACTAGCAATGCCCAGAGCATATAAAGCTTTTAACTACTTTTTGCTGTCACAATCTAACTGAATGCATCAACCATCAAAGCCATTAGAGGTGCCAGAGTGCCCTTGTGGTTTAGCCATTAGCCCATAATATATTGGCAACAACATGCCACGACAACACTGCAGTATCAACATACATTCACTGAGGAAAAAGGTGGCACATAAATAGCATAGCCAAAAAAGCACAACACTCCACACAAGGTTAGGATTCCCCATTGTGGAAGAAATGTAAGTTATGTGTCTACATTAAGCCGTAATGTTCTGGGTGGAGATGATGCCACTTTTATGGTAAGGCTGTTGACTATTCATGACAATCATGAAGGTGGCTGTAGGAGATTAGATTCCTGCTGTTGTGGGAAACCCTCGTAAGTCCAACTAGTTATTTCCATGTCTACCTGAGCTGACGGTTTATGTGGTTCTTTATAGGAAGTGCCAGCTGTGTGACCCCAAGGCCCACAAAAGCTATTCATAAACTACAATAAGGATGCATGGTTGTCAGTGTGGCAATAAGGCTGCTTTTGAAAGATACAAGTTTTCAACCTAGTGGCAGCGATATTTTTGACACATGTTTGAGGCATTTCATTTGCATGAATCCTATGCATATTACATCGCTCCGACCTGTTGGCTACCACAGGAATTGTCATCATCGGTTGCAGGCAATAATAGTAAGTTACTGCTGCTTGTCATATGCCACCCTGCTTCTGCCATAATTTATGTGCATAGGACCATTGTCTTGTGGCCCAGGGGGCATTTTGTGTGCCTCCGATTTCAGCTTTATGACGCAAGGAGCGGAGAGCCTCCACCAATGTCAAGTGAACCAAAACCTGGCAAATGCCGAGAAGCTCCTCTCCAAATGAATGTTTCACTTCCCTACCCAAATTGAATCTGCAAGATGCAAGTGGGAAACGCGTTGGCCTTCCTGTTGACAGAGTCAGAGATGGCTACATATGAACAAAACGCAAGGAGAGTGATTAAGATGGTTTACATCTCTGAGGAGCTCATCCGGAAGGGCATGTCCCTCATTACAGCAGTTTGGAGAGAGGTCTCGTTTTGCCAGCACACTCTCCTCTGCGTCCTCCACCTGCAGCGTGTCAGGGAGGGAGGGAGAAGTCTCTGACATGACCTCCAGTGAAGTGAGCATGTCGGGAACCGCTGGAGATTGGAGGCGGAACCAATGCCGAAGAGGGAGAAACACATGCCTCGCAATCAGCCATGAAATGCAACCTGGCACCAATTGGACTGGGCCTGCAGGGAGCCTCAATAGACCTAAGCCTGCAGAACAACAGGGAGGGAGGGACGGGCAAAGGGGTGAGGGGTGCGGAGGGTATGGAGAGTGTTGTGGGGTGCGAGGTCATTCTACCTCACAGGGTGTTTTATTAATGTAATTAAACACGGGCGAGCTCTCTGGCTCTGCATCATACCTGACCTCCACAGCAGAGGGAAGGAGGGAAGGAGGGAAAAAAAGGAAGAGACAGACAGAGAAAGGGAGGGCGAGGGAGGAAGGGGGCGAGAGGGAGGGAGTCTGCAAGGGAGAGAGGTAGGGATAACAAGGACATGAGATTGGCAGGATAAGGCAAGATGAAACAAGAGAGGACAGGGCTAAGCATGAGGGATAAAAAGAGATAAATACAGCATGATGCATGAGTAGGAGGGGAAGATGTGAATTTAGTCGCAGAATTAGTGTATGGGACAAGGCAACTGAGCCATGCAGGAGTCAAGGCCAGGGCATTTGAGGAAAGAGAGGTCAACATGAGGGCAAACAAAGGCCTCTGGGCCTGGTGCGAAACGTGAGGAATGTCATGTAATCATATTAGACACAGCTCACTACTCTGTCTAAACACAGGGCTGTGGTCTCTCTCAGCATAATAATAATGTTGAATAATATGAATATATTTTAGATAGTTTTACATGTTTTAGAAAAGGTTTGTTCTTATTACACATTGATTTATTTCCTATTAAATAAGCTATACACTGGTTTTCTTTGACAGTAGCCCGACAACATAAGCGAACAAATGTCATCACAATACTAATGTGAAATAACCACTATTCTAACTCTTGCAAAACATTTTGTGTCCATATTAAGACCCCGTTCCTCTGAAAGCTAAATGAAAAAGTAAAAACATTTTTAAAGCTGAACAAAGTAAGTGTAAACGTCCATCAAAAGGAACGTACTACTTTTAATACATTTGGTGGTGGTGAAAATCATGGCTTTGTCCTTGTACAGAAGAGTTACCAGCATTACCAGCATTCCTGTGGATGATGCCTACCGCATATCAAAAAAGTAATTGCCTAATCTAAAGAGTAGAGCCAATTCGTTATCTAATTTAAGGTGCAGCTGTGAAAACTGTCCAGGGCTGAAAAAACCCGCTTATTGCTTAATCACAAACTTGCTCTAAAGTATGTGGCTTGTTATCAAAGAAAGTTCAAAGTCTTTCATGCTTTTTCTCATCCAGAGTTGGCTCAGAAACTCCAGTGATCCTGCTTTGTTGTTTTGTTTGTTTGGGTGTTTCTTGATTCTGTCTTCCTCTACTTTCACATTGCAATAGCCATGTAGCTTTAAGCATACCTGGCAACGTAAACATATTATATATTGTTAGCTTGATTTGCGGGCAAATAAAATACTGGATAAGATGCTGTAGGACAATGTTAATTCCAGCACCATTACAGTATGTATACAAGGCCTGTTAATCTGCATTTTATGTCTCATAAAGGTAGGTCAGGTAGATAGAGGGACATGTGCATTTAAATACAGAAAAGAATAGTCAAGCTCTGTAATAAGTTAGGGCTTTTGCAGAGTGTTGCTCGAGGGAAGGGTCGGCGAGAATTCACCACTTTATGTGACAGCTTGAAGTACATCCCGTCACAATCCATTCCTCATCTCCACGGCCCGCATTAGACGCCTTGTCACAATAATTACATTTCTCTGTATTAATTGATGACTTATAATGGAAATAAGAGCTGTCGAGGAATGTATCAAACTACAGCAACAACAATAGCGAAGGCAATAACCAAACAAATATCAAATGGACAAATGTGGGAGTGTGTTGGACATGATTGATGAGGTGAGCAGGTCCAACCACACACTGTATATGTTGTGAGGAACTTCTGCGGCTTGTTTGACTGTGTGTTTGTGTGTGCGTGCGTGTAAATGTAGATATTAAACGAAAATACGAGTTTGTGTATGTGTGGCCATGCATGCATCTAGAATTCACTTTTAGTATGGCCTAGAGACTCTGCTGCTTCGAGGGAAATTATGACAACTAATAGAGCAGGAATGAGGAATTTGTAATCCGTGTCAGAATTGAATTACTATCCAGTAATGCTTATTTCAATACACAAAAAGCCATAATCCCATTCATCTGTAAGCTTTCCTATTGTCATCAGCGTTTACACAGCAGAATTTCAATGCAGAACCACGCAATCATTACATTATTGATATGAAAGCTCATTCGTCCTTTACCCTCTAAGTTCAGCATAGCTTAATGAGGTATGTCTGTTTTTTTTCAGGTATAAATATTTACAACTGCTGTATAATGGTTATGCGCAGAATGTCATTAGAATGTATGCTTTCCTCAAGTGTAATGGACTGAGAAACCATCACACACAGTTAACGATGCAAGCTCAAAGTGTGTCTATGTATACAATTAGTAATGCTACGATGTACTTTAATCGTCTGCTTTGACTTTGCCATTTATCTTATTTGGTCTTTCTGAAAAATGTTATGCTACTGGCATGAAAAGAAGGAGGATAGACAGTGTAGTGCCACAAAAGACTGAGAATGAAAGAGGAACCTTGACCTTTTGTCACGTCAGCCCTGCACCATCCTCCCATATACCTTCTCTTTTCATGCTTTATTTTCTAAAAAAGCTTGCAAGCCGCAGTCTTTGTGAAAGGGCTATGGTATACAAAATAATTGCAGACATCTCGAATGTGTCCACTAAAGTCTATATCAATGTTTCTGTATTAACACATTCATTTCAAGGTTATCTTTACCAAATTCAATGCATCAATACATCAGCAAGCAACTATTTGTAATGTAAAGATTAATGGAATATTGTGTTCCTGACCAGAGCATGAAGTCACTCTACCTTTATGTGTGTTGTAATTCTGCACTGCGCTCATATGGCGGTAACAGTTCACAACACCATTCCAACCGACTTCGTCACTGCGGAAGCACAGTGCCCAACCTTTAGTTTTAGCTTTAACATTTTTAAAATGTCAAAGTAGCATGCACAATGTTGCCATTTAGTGATATGTGATGTAAGTGTAACAGATGAATATGTACCTATGAATATCTAATTTACTTACCTAGAATTTTGCTGAAGATCAATTATGAAACTATATTCTTAATCAAATTAAAAGGTTTTAACCGTGACTCTGGAACAGCCATGAGGACTGTTATATCCCATTAGCTGGCATCTAGCAAAGATCTTTTTTGGTTGCTGAATGACTTCGGTGAAAGGAGTAAAACATCCAGGATCCTGGGATAGTTCGTTAGATACACAGGAAGTTATGGCTGTTGTGTGGTTCTTGTGCTTACATTTCCCTCCATTAAATGAATAAAGTGAATGGTGTTCAAATAATGATAGCAGCAGCGACTACAGGGAAGCCTATCGTTGTTTAAGTTCTGATCAATCAAGAACCAGAAGCAATTTAGGATCTGTTCTTGTGATCCACCCACACTGATACAGAAACTGTTACCTCGGGTAAACCATAAGTATTATTTTTTTAGCTGATAAAATAAAACCATCAGTTGGGAAGAAGAAAAAAGGAAGCAAATCATTTGAAGGCAGTAGAAGCATCCACCCACTGCCTTAATCTGTTGATTAGAGTGCCATGATCAATAGTGTTAAAGGTCGTCCTAAGGTCATATAAGACCAATATAGTGCACTCTCCTCGATCAGCAACCCCCAATGAATCATTGATAACCCGCAGAACAACATGTGAAAACAGAAAGAGACTGAAACTACTATTATGCTCTTCTGAAAGTTGTTCAAAAACAAGTCTTTGTCCATTGTAGGGATATAAAGTAATTTCAAAATTGGTCTAATTTTCAGTTTACTTACCAAAAGTAACAAGGCCAGACCATTTCAGCACCCCCTCCTGACTGTACTGTACACTGTGTAAGACCTGTGTATTTGCATGGTTTTATATTTTGAGTAACTCTTTTAAACCTCACTGAAGGCTGTCTTGCTGTCTGGAACACATCTGGATGAAAGAGAGCTGTTTTGAATAGAAAGCTAACCAGGGTCTACAGCCCTCAAAACCTCTCTGAATACATTTGTGGGGATACTATCAAGGGGACGAGAGGAGGGCCTCATATGTGACACAATCTCAGTGAGAGTATGCAAAAAGAATTGACCCAAAGCAATTTGACAAATTAGGGAATGGTCAAGGGAGGTCTGCAGCAGAAATTAGAGGAGTTGGAGAAGTGATATAAGTCCTTCCTCACTAAGCACATCTGGGAAAAAAATATTTCAAGACCATTTCATGGCCATCAGATAATGCAAACATTTGGAAGACATTTCAGGTTCTCAGTAATATCACCAATATGCTGCACTCTCCCCTCCAGGAAATTAAGCTCCATGTGTCGTACAGCATGTTAGCAGTGACAGCTACCTCCTATTAAACTTAAATACAGTTTTTCTTTTACATAAGATTGCTTTACATTGCTTGGACATTAGCTAAGGTTTAGCGTTCTGTGAAAGGAAATATGTATCTCAGCAAGCCAACGACTTGTTGAACTGCATCAAAAGGACCAGTCAAACATTTTAAACTTCAACACAGCACCCGGAAAGGTAAAACAGCATTAGCAGATGTGCATTGATAACAATGTTTCAGTGAACAATAGTTTTGTTGTTTCTGGTGATAATTGTGGTTTCAGTGTTTTATTTGAAGAATAATTCTAATTCTTGTCATTGCACGCAAGACCCATTGTGTTTCTGTCTACAAAGTATCTCTAGGATTTACTGTATGTTCATATTGGATGAATCTGCGGCGCATGATGTACGCCCAGTGCCAGCATTCAATGCCATTATTTATTTATCGTCTTGTATATGCAACAGTTGCAATATGAGACAGCTTTTCTTAAAAGTCACGGAGAAGGAACAGTTAAAGTGTCTTGGAGTCAGGGAGTGAAGTACACAGAGTGCAGGGCATTGGCCTCCTATACGGCTCAAGTTTTAGTTTTCTTCACAGCACTTCAGGTGTGTGTATAGCATTAAGTATGCTCAGTGAAATACAAACACAGTTTTGACATCTTGCGAAATGTAAACCTATCACAAGGCTGTTAAGATATTTAAACTTGATAATGGGTAATTAGGCAGTGGTAATTTGATATGCAATATTTTCTCATCAAGCTTAGTAAAACGATTAGCTTGATGAAAGGCAAGCACAATGTAAACCACTAAGACAGAATTGGTACACTGCTTTTCTTTACTTATTATGTTAATTAAGTGTTGATGCCACAGTTTGCAAAACATAAGTCAACATAAGTGTGTGCACGACTGGCAATGCATTAAACTCCCTCCTTGCATGTGGTGAGCCCATAATAGCATGCATAATGTATATTGCTCCATTATTTAATCACCTTTCCTACCTTCACCACCCTATGTTTTTTTCTGAAATTGTTACTGCCTACAGTGCTGCTAAAAAAAACAAAAAGGTTGTTTAACTGCATGCATATAGTTATAGTTATAGTTTTAAAATATTTTGATTGACACACTTATAATGTCTTTTAATGGCTAATGATTTATTGGAAAAGTGACAAACCCATGACACTTTATTACAGAAGTTTTGCTGTGATAAAAAGTAAATAATATATAGTGGTAGCTATTTCACCCTAAAATAAGCCATCAAGCCTCTGGTTACAACCCTCCCCAACCCGAACCCACAACATGGGAGAATCCACCATGATTACCTAAGAGCGATCAAAAGAAACAAAAAATATGTTTGCAACCCAAGATTTTTCTTTTATTCATTTAAGCTTGACACTAAAGCACAAATACATGATTTTTTATCCATCAAAAACATGATGCTAACTTTTGAAATCCTATATGAGGACGTCTTATTGTTGAATTCATTTGATGCATTATTTACAACACAATCCTCAAGGAGGATGTTTGAAGATGTGTGATGATCAAACGTTGTTCGAACCCCACCATACAATTGGGAGACTGTAAGAATCAGTATTTACATCAAGAAAATCAATTAAAAAAGAAACCAAGACGTCGGCAGGGTATATATAAATCCACAGTATCACAATACACCAAAAAATGTCTTATTACAAACACTTATTTCTATTTCTATTCTAAATATGACACCATAAATACTGTATGTTCGCCTCTGGTGATAACTCTGGTCTCGTTTTCTGTCTTTATAGGCGTATGATTCTGTCATTGCTGGAATACAAGTTCAAAATGACACATTTGCATGGGGTGCCTCAATATTCTCTTGAGACTGTGGGCCAGCACTCCACATAAAAATGGGAGATGACAAGTTGAACATCTGGAAGGAAGAAGGTGACAAGGAGACAAGTTAGGAGTTGTAGGGGCATCTGTTTGGCTCTCCTTCCTACCCCAGGCTCTTGGAGCAGAATCTCTCCTTCTTCCTTGTTTCTGGCATCTTTATCCGAGAAAGACAGATGGATTTGTTCCTCCCTAGATACACACTCAATCACATGCACACAGACACACCTAAACATATACATACCCACTCTAATGTCCATGCTTGCATGTACTGTATAAATGCACATATATAGATTGATGCACAACCAAAGGCAAAAATAACTTACAGAGTGTAGGCATAGTGACTTTGACAAACAATTAGACTCCAGCGGGCACACTCTCATATGTACACTCAGGGCTTGGGAGACAGACAGCTGCGCAAATATGCCCGGCCCTCCTTCTTGGGAGCTGAGTGGCGCTTCAACCGCAACAGCAAATATTTCCCCTGCTGTCATTTTCTCTATTTTCTCTCCCTTATTCATCGGAAGTGTGCCCAGGAAGTGGCAGGAGAGGTTCAGCATATTCTTGGTACTGGCAGGAACCACCACATCCCTCTTTTCCCCCATTTCCCTGCTCTTCCTCCAGGAGCCAGATGCTGATTGGGGGGGTGGGGGTGGGGGGGGGGTGGGGGGTGGGGGGGGGGGGGGAGTGGTGGCAAGGTGGGACCCTACCTGTCCCCTGGGGAAGATGAAATGTAAATTTTGCGACGTGGGCTCATTTGCTGCAGTCTGGAGCTGTCTGATAGGACCTGACTGGAGGCTTATTTGATTAGCTTAATTCCATCCTCATGTGGACCACTGCAGCAATATTCCTGGAACATTCGTTAGAGCATTAGGCCCACAGTTAATGAACAATTTGTTCCGTGGAGCAAAGAACCACACGAGCCATCGTGAGCCGTCCGCACGCTTTGTGAATAGGTTTTTATATAGTCGTGACACTTGCCCAAAAAATTAGACTGGTGAACTTACGGTTTATGTACAGCTTTGTTAATGGACAAGAACCGCTTTGGTAATTTCTCTGTGCTCAGATGATGCCTTCATTTTATGGCTAGCACAGGTTTTGTGTTATCCCGGGTCCTACTATGAATATTGTTAAGTTGCATAACATGTTGTCCACTGCTGTGCATACAAGCTGAATTTCCTCCGGGGACAATTTATAGTATTTCATCTTGCAGTATATGTTGTATATAAAGAGGTTTGTTTAAAGGTTCAAAGCTTCTCAGCATGAGCCCAGACATTGCTTGTGGCAAAGTCATTACACATTCACCTTACATGGTGCGTCTTTCACACCCTCTCCATATGTTACATTTTAGCATACATCTCCATGTGAGAAATAACATGAGTCATAACATCATCTAATCATGAGCAGGAACAGTCAAACCTGGCTGAGGGAACAGTTTGTCACAATCCCACACAGATTATAGTACTTCAGAAATAGAATAGAAACATTTTGAAGATATGTATAATATATGTAATTTTTACACTTTGTTTTACTTTATCCAAACATTTGTGACAAGCAGCAGAATTTTCTTCGTTGACAACCTTTGATGTAAAGGTTGTGTTCTTTTTAAGAACGATTTGCACGAGTGTTAGAGCTAGGACTATTCATATATGTTTACTTCAATTGTGAGTGTTATAGTGATGAGTTATTTTTGAGGGTGGATTTTTACAGTAATTTTCCACAGATTATTTACGTTAATAAATGAATAAAAGGCTTATATTTACACATTTGTGGTGTTGCACCGCATGATGATGCCTCTACATATAACATATCAATGATATTTTGTGAATTTGAGTGTGTAGACGATTATAGATTGTAGCTAGTAGAAAGCTAACACACTGTGGCAGAATCAGAATTCACTGTTGAGATGTAACAAGTGTGATTTATGTCACAGAACAAAACACAAAACTCCTGCAGGCTAACAGGTGTGTTGACTACAGACCTTGTTTTCTGCATGAATCAAAAATGCACAAAAGCATCTGGTGAGGGAGCCAATGGATCAAATAGTAATACTCTATTACTGTAATTTGATAGGATTTTTTATGTTTGAAATTGAGGCATATATCAAACTGAAGCCAGTATATTGCTTTGTTTTGTCTAGATTCTGCTTTGCAGGTCCTCGAAAAATGGGCAACGGAGCTTTGCAAAGAAAAGAAATCCAATGATATGATGATAATAAAAATGCATATTGCATATGAACTATTTTAATTCAGATAATCCACAACATATGTCCCAGAACGTCCTGGTTAAATAATATATCCATGAAATTTAAGGCTTATGAGAATCCAAAACGCTATGAGCAGCTATGGAATGTTACAAATCATTTGTAACACTTCTCAGTGATTTCTTTAGGTAAACAGTAGAATTACCTTATAAATAATCTCTTCTGACATGTGCCAGTGCAGTGCATTGCTGGATGACACTGCATTTTGTTGTAGCAACATTTGAGCCAGGTTAATCTTTCTTGCCAGCATCCTCTACATTGGCACCCCCACTTTGTCAACAGTCCCATTCAAATGAATGTGGTGGCTGCGTGTTTTAATAATGGAACGCTAGAGTCGGTCTGAAACCACTTAGGTCTACTAGCTGTTATGTTACACATTATGTAAGATCATAATCGTAATCTGCTTTTTGTATCGACATTTCACTGGCCATTCTATTTTGCACATTGTGTGAAACAGTAGCCATGTGGATACGTCAGAAATGCAAGCTTGTTAAACTGTAAACTATTGAGACAGAAAACAATTAATTGAACTGAAGCCAGTGAAAGCTAAATTTAAATGGAATTGTAAATTGCTAGATTTTTAACTTGACCTTCACTACACCGAAAATATTAACCACATTTAAAGCAATAGTTAAATGTTTTGGGGAATTGCTTTCTAATCAAGAGTTGCATAAGACGCTTGTTGCTTCCTCTTGATTCCAGTCTTTATGCTGAGCTAAGCTAAACGTCCACCCACCGTTGCTTTATATTTATTGGTATGAAAGTATTAACTTTCTCATCTAACTCTCAGCAAAAAAGTGAGTAAACACGTTTGCCTTAAGCATCTCTGACCTACAACCTAAAAGTCATCATTTCAGTTTAAAAACATATTTGTTCATTTAACCTGTATCAATTCCACTTCAGTCATTAGCATTTCCTCAAAACATCTAATAAAAGGTGGGTATAACCATTTGGTACCTTGCTTGCTTGATCACACAAGCGTTCAGTCATATTTATCAACCATGCCATACCACCGTGGGATCCATCACTAACTAAAAATAATTATCTCTCCCTCCTCCCTCTATGTTTTGTTTCCCTCTCTCTACCATCTCTGTATCTCCTCCTCTGTTCCTTTTATCGGTGTGTGTTGCTCTGTCTCTCTCTCTCCTCTTTCTCTCTCTGCCCTTCCTCCTCCGGCCTGCTACGCTCTCATTTGTCACATTTACAATGGAAACATCCAAATTTACAGATGCTATCAATTAATCACCTCCGCTCTAATTACAATCCAATTAACCTCTGTTTCCATGCGCCATGCTGCAGGACGGCCAGCACCCTCCCTACTCAATCACACTGCTCAGAGAGAGACAGACAGAGAGATGGAGCGGGCGGGAAAGCAGAGTGAGATTTAATGGAGGAAAAACTAGGCAGAGAGATACTGTAGATAGACAGAAAGATATACTATGTGGCCAAAGGTGTGTCTTAATCCAGTCCATTGGTCTTGAGCTGTTTTAACAATTTGGACTGGGTCCCTATTTTACAATTAAGGGAAGTCTCAATGCCCCATCTTACAAAGATATTTAAGACAATAGTGTGCCTCTACCTTGGTGGCAACAGTTTGGGAAAGCAGCTCTTCAGTTTCAAACATGAGATTAAACCAAGTGTACGAAGCAAGATCCACAAAGAAATGGTGATGCAAGTTTCTTGTGGGACAGCTTGACTGGCCTGCACAGACCCCTGACCTCAACTGGATCACACATCTTTGGGATGAACTGGAACACCAACTATGAGCCCATGATACATACATTCATACATGTCGGCCTACGTATAAACATATAGAGGTGGATTCAAAATTTGAGAAAGGGAGATAAGAGAGGAGACAGACACTCAGGAAAAAAAATGAGAAATGATGGGAGGGGAAGGGAAAAAAATGAAGCTCAGCTCAAGAGCTGATGTCTCAGCGGAGGATCACAGGTGTGACTTGTGCGGAGACAAAAGAAGAAGAGAAAGCTAGAGGAAGGTAGAGAGACGAAGAGAGGGAGGGTGGGAGGGATGAAGAGCTGTTGCTGAAAGAGAAAGAGACAGGATGTGTCCATTACTGATGAGACTGTTCCCCTGGTGCCATGGGAGACCAGACTGTCACCATGAACGAGCTGTGTGCATGTGTGGTGTCTATATGCATATATACAGAAACACACACACACACACACATATATAAGTTAAAGTGTGTGTGAACACACACAGGATTTACACGCACATACAGGGTTAGAAGAAACAAATTACATTTACTGTTGTTGCTGTAACAAAGTTTTCTTTCGTGTATTTGTACCTTTTTGAGTATTTAAAAAAAATATATATATACTTTTACTGAATTACTATTAATCACAAGTATTACTTTGCTACATTTAAAGTCACATTTCGTTACAAATAAAAAAAAAAAAAGAAAAGTCGCATGAAAAAGTCCTGGTAAACTGTGTGAAAATGGAACAAAGATAAATCAGCAGCTGAAGCAGAGAAGAAGCCGCAGAGATGTGAGAGTATATGATAGAGAGTTTTGTGCAACTGTGGTGTGGCCTGCTAGCTGTCTGGGAATTGGAAAATCCGTGTAGATCTGGAGTTATTTAAGATTAAGCACAGGAATAAGACTGCCAATTTAACCCGTGAATCATATAGTTATAGGGACCATAATTATAAAGACCCATCCAGGAGATGGGTCAAAGGACCCACAAACAGATGCAACATAGTCTGCAGTTGTTGTGTCTAGTTACCAAGTGAGACTTAACAAGAGAAAATATGATTGTCTGGATGTGTAAACTTTTGAATTGTTTTCTAACAGGTCTTTGTGATCTGTCCCACCCTCCGGTTCCCCTCAGGTAAACACGACAAAGGATAAAACCAGAATGTGGCAGTAATGCAACATCATAAATGTCAACTGACATAAAACCTTGAAGAAGAAGAAGAAGAAGAAGAGGCAACACGAGTGTCTGCAGCCTGTGGAGGGCAGAGCATGGGGCAGAGCTTCATGTCCATGAGTGGTGACACTCCAGATATGCCACTTCAAATTAATCACATATGGTGTGGTTATAATTAGTATTATTCCTCTGCATATTTCAAAAAATGTTGCATCTTAATTAATGATTTAATGCACCACCTGGCGAGCATGCTTGGGACACATCCACGATGGTTGTGACCTATACAGTAGGGGCATGCTTGGTCTGGCATTGGGGCACTCCAAGGGTGACCAGGGTGGACTGGTTATGCTGGGACAGAGAGACCGAGTGGACTGGTTATGTTAACTACTTTGTTGCGGCCTGTTTAACTACCTAATAGGAAAGTAAGTTTACGGCGCCACGTGTCCATAGCTTTTTATTGTCATTTTTGTTGTCTGAGTTTCATGGTTTTTCTTCTTTTTTTCCGGTTAATTCTAGTGAGGCTACACTGAGAAAGGTAGATGTATATTTCTAAATTGATAGTTGTATGCACAGCCTGTTGGTTTGGACTGTACTTTTACTTGAGTAATGTTACTTTAAAGTAACAGTTCTTTTATTTAAGTAGCCCACAGTATTCTAGTACTTCTTTTCACCTCTGCACACATACTATACATGCATTAACATCATCTACTTGTGCACATATGCAATAGAACACGCACACACACATGGACACACACACTCTCATCCAGCTCTAACACAGATGGATATACACCACCACTATTAGCAGCTCTGGATTTACAGTGGCCCGTCAGCCTTCAGCTTTTAATGCCACGTGGGGCCTGTTTTACAGCTCTGCCCCAGGGCCCCAATCGGCTTTCAATTAGCAGGTGAGCTGCAGCCCTGTTCCCAATCAATAGCCCAGTACAGGCAGGCTGCAGGCACCCTGGGGCCCCCAGCTTGGAGGGAGGAGAGAGGAGGGGGAAAGAGGAGAGCTGGCAAGAAAGGCTGAGGTGAAATCAAGCCATCCTACTGGGCCACAGGGCTGTTTGAAGGGGTTGGACCTGTCACTTTCTTTCTTTCTATACACGCACACTCACATACATACATAGCAAGAATTTGTCTGCAAATCTTGCTTTTCTTAAACCAGGCTAGTAAAATTGACACACTTAGTGAAGTGTTCATGTATTGTTGGCAACCTTGGAGGAGGACGAGACCCTCCAGTCCAACTTCAGAAATAAAAGCTGCTTTTTTGTTACTGAGAACGAGGAATTTGAATAAAGAAAACTCCTATCTTACAAGTTATATACTGTAAGTTGTACAAATGTTTTGAATTCAATCATTTAAAAGGACCATTTCAGTTCAGTTCGACAAATGCTTGCAATTAATGCAAACATTATAGTTTAGCTGGCTATAATATCTTCATACAAAGAGTTTCTTATGCAGTTTTCCCTAGTTGTAGAGTTTTCCTCAAAATAAGTGACGTTATTTTCAAAGATAGCGTTTACTCTGGGCTTTTCAAGAAAATGTCAGTTAATCTAAGAAGGCCCTTGAGAGTGACTGGGTTGTATTATCCACAAGTAAATTTTTCTCACAAAAGCCAGACTGTTTTACTGTGTAAGACGGCTGATTTAAAGACAGATAATAGTGTGAAATAATACAAGATGGACATTTTTGGCAGAGTTTCATCAAGGGGTCTGGGAAATCAGACTCATCCTTCTTTCCAGGAACATCAATAAAACCAACATGAGTCAAGTCAAACTAAGCTGATAAACTGCCTGACAAGAGCGCCACGATTTCTACACTTTGTGGTCAGGACATTTTAATGCCCCTGCACTGGAAGTTACATTATTTATGACTATAGGACTGAATACAAATTAAGTGACTTATTAAAATTGTTGCTGTGCACACACACACACACACTCACACACAAATATGCATCCACATGCATGCACAGCTGTCAAATCTGCACTCTCATCAAGGCTCAGCTCAGTCCAACTCCATAGAGAGGAGGAACCGGGCAAAACAAAATTAAGTGTTTCAATTCGCATCCACCTCTCAGAGAGACCATCGCATGGCAAAATAGCCAAGTCATTTTAATTAGACTCACAGAGCACCACATGCTTTGCTCCCTGCCTCCAACACGTGAAAAAGAAAAATCCCATTCCCCTTAGTGACAGCAGAGAGAGAGGGGAATCTGCCAAAGCAGGCAGCTTGGCTAAGAACCAGCATTCACTGAATAACGGGACAGAGCGCCATTTTTACACCATGCCGTACTGATTGTCACAAGAGCAACCCACATCAACCAATTTTCTGTCTCTATTTCTTTCTTATTTCTTTATTTTTTCGCCTCTGTGTTTTGTAACCTTGGGAGAAGCTGGTAACAAAGAGTGTGGTGAACTGAGGAGAGGTTAGAGAAGATTGGAATGCATTGAGGAAGAAGAGGAGGAAAGTGGCTACAGGGTTACACGGGTGTCTTTGAAGGCCTCACAGCAGGGGGGGTTGGCGAGGTGGAGGAGGTTGGGTAGATAGGGGAGAGGTGGGAGAGATAACCGGGTCTCCTCCAACACACTCTCTCTCTCTCCCTGTGCCAGTTTTATGGGAGGGGAGCAATGAGGGTCTTTGAAGGAGTCCCAGCAGGAGGTGTATGATTGTTTATGTGCCTGTGTTTTTCACCTAAATGCACATGGATTTATATAAACAGATGTATGCGCGTGAGAACATTGATATGTGCAGTAAATGGGGATAAGTAGATGAGTTCAGGTGTGTATACACGTGCAACCCTATTCATGTGTGCCTGCATTTGTGACGGGAGAGCAGCCCGCTACAGTACATCTCACTCTCAGTGGTGGAGAGGCAGAGCTAGAGCTGCTGGAAGGCAGAGAGACAGGCAGCTCTTCCCTCCACACATCTCTGTTCAAAGGCGCCATCAAAGTCTGGCAGAAATGTCAGTGCTGCAGGCAGGGGACCGGCCTCTGAATGTCAGTCCTTCTCAGGTCAACACCGAGAGCCAGCCTGCCTCGTACAGACAGAAAGAGAGAGAGGGGGGCAAAGAGACACAGGGAGTAGATGAAGATAAAAAGGCAAAACACGGGCACAGGGATTAGGGGAACATAATAAAATGATGGACAAAGACAGAGCGGGCCGAGTTATGGAGGGAACAGACTGATAAGGAACAAGAGTTAGATTGCAGGGCAAAATAATAACAGAACATAAGAGAGCAAAATGTTGGCTTTGGCTGTTTTGCGGCAAGACTTAGTTTCTTTCATTCTGTCAGTGTGTGTTTCTGCGGGTCCAGCAGGATGTCAAGTGACTTCAGGGCAGAGATCTAGCGGAGTCTTCGAGTGAGAGAAGTAATAAGGAAAGAAACAGAAAAGAAAAGCAGACAATGCAAAAACATCCATGCTTCTCTGTGTATCTGAAAAGCAGGGATACACTCGCAGAGACAGATATAATATCAGGCAGACACATAGAAATAGACAGAGAAAGAGAGGCGCACTCATACAGCAGACATACACACACACACATACGCACACAATCACTAGTGATTGTCCCAGTGCAGGCCATGAGGAGCCTGTCAGATTACAGGAGGGTAATTGAATGGTAAGGGAGCAGACAACACATCTAGCACAGCCGGACTCCAGAGGCGGCCGCCACCATACCAGAGCTCAGGGGAAATTCTGGGCCCACTTAATAGTGAATTGGAGATGGGACATTGCGTGTGTGTGTGTGGGTCTGGGTATGAGTTTGTGCGTGAGTGCTCGGTAGATGTGGGACAAAGGAAAGCACCAGTGGCAGCAGCAAAAATGGTCACTAAAAACCAGAAGAAGGTTGATTCGAGAAAATACCTGACGAGCGGTAGAAAAACACCTGGAAAAAAACACAGAGGCATCACAAAGCAGAGAGAAAGAGACATGGAAAGAAATCAGGAAAAACAAAGAGAGACCGAGAGACCGAGAGAAAACCAGAGAGGGAGATGCAGAGAGGAGAAAGATAAGGAAAAGGGGAAGAGGTGTGAGAAGGTAAATGAAATGCAGAGGCAGAAAATCATGAAGGCGAGAGAGGGACGGCGGGGGGAAAAGAGAGGCCTGGAGGGGAAAAGATAGAGAGGCAAGACATGAAGGTTGAAGGAGAGCTGCTATATGATGAGCCTGAGTGTCCATCTGCCAATGAGCATCTCTAACAGCAGAGGAAATTGACAAGTGGGGGACTCAAAGAGTAGCACTGTGGAGCGCTACACGAGGAGAGGAAGACGAGTGACACACGAATGAAGTTTTTTTCAGTGGCACTTTAATGGCAATGAACACTTGTTTTATTCCAATATGAATAGGGAGAGACGAACAGACATGACATGCACAGTACATACACGCACACATTTTCTGATATCGATTGAAAGATGTGGGTAGGTGTGTGTGTGTGTGTGTGTGTGTGTGTGTGTGTGTGTGTGTGTGTGTGTGTGTGTGTGTGTGTGTGTGTGTGTGTGTGTGTGTGAGTGTGAGACAGGCAGTCCACTTCTGTTGAGAAGACGTGAGCCCAGCGGCTGGGTAGAAACTAACAAGTAACTTCACTCTGGTGAGAAAAACAGAGTCGGGAGGATGTAGAGAAATGGATAGAATGAGAGAAAAATGAGTGGGAGAGAGACATAACATCACAGAGAAAGAGAGAGGGAGGGCGAGAGAGAGAGACAGGGAAAAGAGAGGAGAAAACAAGAAGGTCTGCTGGGTGTAAAGTTTCCCCTGGATATGATATGTGGATATGGGGATGTCATCAAGCCTGTGAAGTGGAAATAATAAAGAATTAGGATTGTCTCTGAAGACAGGGGAATTAATCCAAAATGAATTACGAAGGGGGGAGAGGAGGAGAGGAGGGAAAGAAAATCAACATCAGCTATTTCCTTTTCCTCTGCTTCGAGGCAGATAGGGGGCGGTTTGTGCGAGTACTGTGAATCCCATAAAAATTAAATTAATAACAAAGGGAAAAACACACACACACACACAAACAGAAGCACAAAAAAAATTAGTAGTACGGGGGTGGAGAGAGATAGTCGTACAGAGAGCAAGAATACAGATGGGAAAAAAAAGACAAGAGAGACATTTGAGGGAACTGAGGGTGGGCACTGTTGCTGCCAGATTGCACTGCTCTTTTGTTCCCCCTCGTCTTTCTGGAAAGGGCTGCTGGTGTTAAAGAGGAGATGCCGCGGAGGCCATTGTAATAAATGCCACTTGTAAATTGCGGAGTGGAATTATACAGCGTGCAGATGGATCCATACGCCTGAACAAAACGTGGCCAAAAAACCGGGAGCGATAATTAAGACTTAGGGGGTGAATGACAGAGCCATTTGTGACGACGGAATATGGCGTCTCCTAGCTCTCTGGGAAACAGAAGGGCTCGGAGAGGCTCGGTGTCACAAAACATTACCCACACAGCTGTTGGCTTTATGAGCAGCAATGGTGTACTCCCTTCCTCCCTCCCTCTCCCTCTCTTCCAACTCTCTATCTATTCTCTCCCCCTCCAACACACACACACACACACACACACACACACACACACACACACCTGTCTCACCTTGGTCATTTTGCCACCACCAGCTATGCCATCCATCGCCACCCCCTTCTTTTGCACCTCACACCACCGTCCTCGCCATCTCTGAGGGACTAGACAATAACTTGTACTCCATCATTCATATCCAGGCAGAAGGAGGAGGAGGAGGCACTCGGCATGCACACAAATATAGAGTAACACCCGGGCTGAAAATTCAATAAAAGGCACCGACACTGACAGTGCTTGGTACTGTTTTGAATGGGAGTTGGGCTTACTGGAGCTCTGGGCTGACTGTAAAGTAGGAAAATCGAATTCTGTTGTTTTTCTTCTCCCTCTCTTTGTTAAAACACATTTTTGTATGCCATCCCTGTGCTCACAGTGTCCGTACAAGTCTTTGCATGCTACACTGCTTAAAAGGTTTAGGAATCATATCTGTGCTTTGTTCATACTGTCGCTCATTTCAACCATTTCAAACAAAAAAAGAAAAGAAACAACATTATTGGACACTGGTTCTGTTGAACTCCTGGGAATTTACTCTCCTGCTCAACAAGTGCAACTGCCATGTACCTGAATACCTCTTTTGCTTTGTGTCACTGCATAAATTGTTGCTGTATCTCTGCCCAAACACATGAGGAATTCCTGCACATTTATCCCACTTGGCGAATAAAGTGATTCTGATTCTGATGTGTCCCCCAAACTCTGCCCTCTATAGTCTCCGTCTCTCTGTTAAGTCCATCTATCTCTTTGCCTGGCTGGCCAGCCTGTCTTCTCATGTCGTCTACCTCTTTGTCTCTGTCCCGGGGGCCTCCGCAGCGTGCAGAGTAGCCTGCGAAGTCTTAACTCAAACGAGACCCCTTCGCGCCCCGTTAAACCACCGACCTTCTCTGTCACTTCTGTCGCCCGCTGCTGCCGACGACGGGGGCCTGAGCTGCAAGCTAAGAGACCCCGAGCTCAATAAAAGTGTGGGTGATTAAACAACTCCCTGTAATTGCTGCTTTTGTGCAGAAATCAAACGGTCACACTTATTACTGAGGCAGGAGAGAAGGAGGTTGGGAGCAGCCGCTTCCGCTGAGGGCCAGACACCCTCAGTGACCTTCTGCCCTCCCGTCACTACTCCTTTATCTGACCAAACAACCACTGTGTAGTATGTGTGTTTACCTGCATGTGTGTGCTAGTGCCCAGTGTGTGCGCCAGTGTGTGTGTGTGTGTGTGTGTTTGCGTTAAGTATGCAAAGAAGGCCGTTGAAACCAGGCAAAGTAGAATAACACCAGAGCTCCCCTCAGTGGTAGACGGTTGAACTATACCAGAAAGACCAAGCCCCAGTTGGATCTAAGCAATGTGCAGTTGTGTGCTATCAGCCAGCTGGCTTTGGTAATGGGGGACAAAGCCAAACCAGGGGACCGTGTCCAACATGAGGGCCGGGTTTCAGAGATCACAGCAACACGTGAACCATACACATCATCTGGTAGTCACACACATATACACAGACATCAGTACACGGGCCCAGCCACAGGGCCCTGTCAAATGGGTCAGCTTACAAAGGGAGGGGCCCAATTACCGTAGCCACAAATACACACATAAAGTGCCTTTCAAGGGCCCATGAGTGCTTCAGCTTCCCCATGATTATGCCCGCTCTCTACACACCCAGCACTTGTCATACACATACAGGGCCTCCTTTGCCAAAACAGCCATCAGACTTGACTTTTTTCAGCGGAGTACCGAGGAGATGTGTTCAGCTGGTTTGAAAGAGGAGAGCTTTCTGTAATCAGAGAGAGAGCGAGAGAGAGAGAGAGAGAGAGAGAGAGAGAGAGAGAGAGAGAGAGAGAGATACAGAGTGAGCAACTGGCTGGTCAACTATTAGTGATCTGCTCTCTCTGAGGCGAACGCATACCCTGTCATATTTAACCACCAGAGATTGATTTGAGGGAATCAATGTAAACTTGAATGAATTTGTGATGCAATAAATCAATTAGATGTAGTTTTGACAAGCCTGTAGGTACTGCAGATATGTCGGTATATTGGTCTGTCCTGCACCACCAACTCCAAAACTAAATCGATAATTTTTAAAGGAAAATCAGTTTGAATGGGGAAGTCATACTTAGGGACTGTAGTGTTGAGTTTCTTCTATTTACTTATATTCTAGTTTAGGATGATGTGGTGTACGACTAATAGAGCTATTTATCTTTCAGTAAGCTAGCATTGCTCAAGCCAATCTGATGCATAATATACATATTTACTCTGACACAATGTTGTTAAAGGTTATATGTATAGTATACACTACTAGGATAAAAGAATAAAAGTAAATGGAAGAAACTCAACTAGACACGCTTTATACAATTTACTTGGTGTGTGTAATAACAATGTATCTGGATATAGCAGGATGGGCATATTTTGTTTATTATTCATCCCATTTTCTTTCTTTGTCTTTCTTCAGGAGTAGCATTGAGGTATAGTATGTTCACATGTGAGTCACATATGAGCAACTTTGCTGTATGCAGGACATAATGGCTCAATGAACAGAAGTGCTGATTGCAGCCAATTGATTTGTCACCACATGAACTTAAAAGGAAATTTGAATCACCTGAAAAAAAGTCCACAAACTCTGAATTTACAAAGCACCATACTTCACCTATTATTGCATAAACCTTTTCAAGTAATTATACATGTGAAAGTCGGATTAGATTTCATCAATATCCTTGAAATAAAATAGAGAAGTCAGCTGGTCTGTGTATGTGTTGGTGGAGTAATGGTGCCCCCTTCTGCCCAAAAATGCTAACAAAAAGCTTTAGCCACAGAAGATAATTCTACATTTAATGGTTACACATATTTCCCACAGAGACATCAAAGAATAGGAGACTGTATGTAAAACTGTGCAAAATCAGGCTTTATTCATTTTTTTTTCTGCATCGTCGCCTTTCATCATCATCATCATCATCATAATCACCATCATTGTCGGCAACATCATCTTTGACAACATTACTCATTAGAGACAGCCAGAGAATAGATTCTCAAAGAGACTCGCAGCTCAAGCGTGTTGGCAAAAACAGCCATCAGCTATTAGCACAGTCCTGCAATACAATGAGTAAGCTGCACATGTCCACTTCTTTCTGGGCAATACATTGCAACAATGTTCAATGTCCTTTTATACAATTTGCTCTCTCAGTGCCTCGAAGTCCATCCAGTAGTCAGAATCTTTAGTTCCAGGAGATACCAAAAGCCCATCTCAGTACAGACATGGTTAAGATGTTGGATATTATAGTCTTGCTGAGTCCATAAATACTTTTTTAACCACTTTTCTTCCACTAACCATCTACCGCAGGTCCGAGGACAGTCCATTCTTCCAGTTTAGGCAAACGTTGAATAAGTGCAATGTCTAGTATAATGTCAAGAAAATACAAACCCACACGTACATACATACATACAGTACATGACTAACTGATAAACTTGATTAGCTATACAAGGTTGCCATTCTCCAAGGAGAAACAATAGAGTTGCACATAAATGCCGATCGGTAACATCCAGTGTCCACCAGGAGCTCACCTGGACTGCAGACTGCCAGTAGATTGTTGGGTAAAGTTGTCCATGATTCTGTACAGTGGCTTTTGTAAGTTGTGACTCCAATGGGAAGTGTAGTCCATACACAAAAAGATTCATTTTGAACGTATAGAAAAGGTGATGACTACTTGAACAAAATGATGATGCGTGACAGATTGTGGTAGCTTTTTGAACATAGATCATAGACAACAGATATAACATGTCCACAGATTATATCCACTGTTGTTGTTTTTTTTTGTTTTTTTTTATGACCCTTGTCGTTCAGCCTGCCATGTCACATCCATCCAGTTAGATAAAAGTTTGCCACTTGGAGCCTGTGAGGGTTTGAAGGTGCATTACCAATGAGAACTGTCTTGATTCTGTAATGAAAATTGGACAGCTGTATTTTTACATTTGAAAATGTTATCAAAAACAAAGTGCCTATAGTGTACGTAACCACACCTCGCTTCATGGATTCTGGGAGTGAACAAGGACAAAATGACAGAGTAGTGCTCACCCCTCAGATCACCATATCACAGACCTTAATTCATGTCATTAGTCACATAACACAATAAGAAAACAAACTTCTATGCATGTAAATCCATCAATTATTTGCCACAAAAGGGATCTAATTATTGTTTGGAATGATTCTTTTTTTTTTTTCTTGAACTAGATTTTTAAAAATAGAAATGATGAATAGATATAATTAGCCCAAAGGATCAGGGATCAGTCAGTGCACTAAGAAAGGGGAATGCCCAGTCTAACCAGGGTTTGACAGTATGTGTATATGTGTGGAGAGCCAAAGCAGTGACTACTCCCTTTTTTCTCCTGCTGTTAACTGAGAAAAGCAGACTAACTTTAACCAGGTTAAATCTGAACATGTCAATGTGTAACCACTTGGAGAAGAGGAACAAAGAAGGGCGAGGAAAATGACAGGACCAGAACAAAACAACTTTAGAAATAATGTGCTCAAGAGCTCCCACAGCCTTCAGTATCAGGCCTGAGGTCAGCTCGCCCCAACATTCGCTGTCTGCCTGCCTGTGTGCCTTCGCCAGAAAGACGTATCGGAAAACCGCCATTAGCTGGAGTAGATCTGGGTCCCAATCACACGCATGATCTCCTTCTGCACCTTAGGCTCCTGGGTGTTGATGTTGGCATCTCCTACTTGGCCATCCTCATACCTGCACATATACATAAATGAGTAGACATAGGGTTTCTTTTCAACTTTTCATCAATAGCTGCCTCGTGTTTTATCCCCTCTCTTGCTCACTACCTTGATGTTTCTACAAGGTTACCTTTCTATATTGATGATAGAAAGGTAAACGTTCCATAGACAAATGAGCTGCTGTTGTCTAGGAAGCAAGTGAATTACAGTGATTTTAGAAATGGCGCTGTTATGTCTGACACAACAAATCTTCCTGTTTTTATTCTAATCATATCAACGTTCCCTCAAGCTGAAAAACACAACCATACGCTGAGCACAAGGTCAGAATTGAATTATATTTAGCTGAGATTTAAATTTGATTGCAGGCCGTCGCGAATCCAATTTCCAACTCAGAAGACAGCAATGGACATGATAATAGACTTTGCCATCTGGTGAATGCCCATGTCCAAAGCCATAACATCAGCAGCCAGTGTGGATGTCATGTGTTATTTGCCGAGCTCCAGAACACAGTTTTAAACATCATACTGAAAGGCTATGACTTGACAGGAACCCAGTTTAGTGAAGCGGTAACACCACTCAACCATCACTTATTCTCGGCTAATTTAATTAAAATGATGATGAGTGATGAGGGAAAACGGCAGCAGATATCACAATTCTTCATTAAATCACCTTCATCAAGTGCGGCTTCGCAGGAAAAAATAAGCAACCTGAGTGATCAACTATGCCTTTTAATTAAGTGTGATGATTATTTTTTTATTTTTGCTACCTGGTTGTTATGCCAACTACTTTGGTAGTTATCTATTACTTATGTAAAAATTACCAAGGAGTTTCCAAGTGTTGGAAATACTTACACAAAAAAGAAGCGAGTACAGACGTGATCCGATACTGGACACACCCAAATGTTACCATGTTTCTGCAGATCCTTAGATGTGATAACTGTTGAAGAGAGAGAAGCATGTTTTATCAGAGATAGTGTTTTTTTACTTTACTTTTTTAGTAGTGTTGCTGTTGTATTTGGTATTATATTATATTATACTACATAAGATGCTGTAGAGCTTAAGGGCTTAAACTCAGTTATTATCCAAACTGATGCACATTATTTCTTTTGTTTATCTGTAATAGCTTTCTCCTATAATGATGATATTATAATAATTTATATAACTTTTTAACACATTAATACACTAGTCACATTACCTAGTTTAATTTAGATTTTAATGATCAAACTTGTGGAATTTTCTTCTTGTTTTGCTTTTTTGTTGTAACTGTCCTCTAAAGCTCCATAACGCCCTAAACCTATTCACTTTTTAGCAGTCAAAACAAATGCACAGGCCTTCATTTAAATCCTTCTTATAACTATACACTGCTCAAATAATCTGTTTCAATGGGGAATGTGTCACAGTACAAAGCATAAAGATGCTCTAACTTCTGTTTCACTGGGACTTTAAATCAATATAATATTATAAATGTTTAGTTTATTATTTAAATGTCATACAATCAAATATACTAATGCAACATATTTGCTACTATCTCCGCTCTGACATATAATACCTTCTGCTTGTGATTACCTTCACACAGAGCGATGCAGTTCAGATTTCGACTCTGAAGAAACCTTGATTGTATCGGACGGCTCTATAGAAAAGAAGAGACAACAGTTAAGTCCCACCAAGCTGCTAAAGTGAATACGACCTAACTATGCTGATGATGGTACACATGGAAACATTGAGAATTACAAACACTGAATCTGTACAGAGTGTAAGAGTCAGAAGCAGGGCATAGTGAATGTAGGAAACATTTGATGATTTGAACTCAGAATACAAAATATTCTAAAATAAGTTGAACAGCCCTCATCTGGTAATCCATGTTGATTTCTGTGAAGGCTTCAAATTGTTCCCTCTCTCTGCCCCTTTATTTGCATATCTTCTTTGTGTGTGATGGGAATCTGGATTCAAAATGCGGGACTTTCTTTTGAACAAATATGGTATTTATTTATATGTGAGGATGTAAAATGTCCACCTGTGGTATGGTGTTCATGCGGTTGTAACGCTGCACCAGCTCATCTTTGGTGGGCATGCGGTGCTGTCCTTTCCCCATTCCTGCAAGAAGCAGCACACAGACAGCAAACAACCCTGAGTCAGAACGACCTCGAGTTACTCAAGCTGTGAAAAACTTTCCTCTAGTGGTCTTGAGCTCCTTGTACAGAGACATTATTACCCAGAGTTCTAACCTTCATATGAAGGTTGTTCCAAAATGCTACTGAATATTTTCTGCACACAAGCTGAGACAGAAAGTGACTCTGTTATCTTTTAATTTTTTTAAAACTGCAAAGTTCTAATAAAATATGAAATCAACTTAAGTATGTATTTATTGGCTTTGATTGAGCACGGACAGAGTAAGCCAAATGGATATGATGCGAGCAACTGTTGCTGCTTTTCTTGCCACCTTAATTTAAAATAATTAATTCCACATCAATCCTTAAAACTGGAAAACCATTGCTTAGGAGCTTGTTAATAGTGTTAACAGGTAAACAGGCAACCTGCAGATGTCATGTCCACATAATCTGCACCATAATTGTGTTTCAGCGAAAATTCACAGGGGGAAGTAAGGTAAGGACTAGTTAAGTTTAAATGTCTCTTCAGCCCCACCACATGAACAGAACATAGTATAAAATACCAACACAGTACAAAGTAACACACACAGATCCACTGACAGCTCCATTTTACTCAGCCACAACATAATGTATGGTATGGTATACGGCACGGCACACAAGCCCAAGGCACAGCACCCAAAATGGACACAAAACACAGAGCAGCACAATATGATAGCATGGAAAGCTCCCACATGTGAAAATGAACTGCTCTAAGATGATAATCAGGCCATTTAAAAAACAGAGAGCGTACTCAGTCAACATGGTGGAATCAAAAGGTAGAGGGGTGGGGGGGGGCCGGAGGGGACTGAGTGGCGAGGAATGAGCCGTTCCTACCTGAGTATCCAAAAGATATGCTGGAGATGGGGCTCAGATAGATGCCCTTTCCATACGCTGCCCCATGCAGCTTGGGTTTGAAAAGAGCAGGAAGGAAGGAAGGGTCACTGAGCAGTTGCACAGGACAACCTCTTACATGCACGCACACACACACACACACGAATGTACTCACACATACAGTGTAATACATACCGGTCTTACTCTAGTTGTATCTCAGGATGTATAAGTCAGTGATTTTTATGTTTCTGTTAGAGTCTACCTGGCAAACAACACCAACCAGGCATACTAAATACACACGCACACCCACATACACACGACAATCCAAAGATAGTGGATTGCAAAGAGCCAAAGAGAGAAAAGATAGTTTTATTATTCTAGTGATCTGAAACAACTCTTATAACCCACACAGTCACACCTTTAAACTGCCAACATGTTTTCTCCTTGCAACATAACGTAGTCCAGAGAAGATCATGTGATGCTCTTGAGTTTTGTGAATGAAATTTGTGAATGTAATGCTCAGGTATTCAAGCAATGCTGAAATGAGACCGCGTATACTGGCTTGGTGTGAGTATGAGGACGACTGATAATGATGGTTAAGCCTCCACACAAGAATGTCCAGAATGAGGATAACGAAAAGGACCACAGGTGTAACATGGACAAGTTTTCATAGGACACAGTGATCCAGAGGAGAAACGAGAGGAAGAACAAAGAGCACCGTGATAGTTTGGGAATGAAATGTGAGGGAGATGGAGGTCGGGACTTGGCACATCTGGAAGAAATCAAAAGGAACAATAGACAAGAGGTTTTGTGTGATGGCTGGAGCTGGAGGCAGACTTGATCCTCCTCCTCTTGTGAAAGACAATGACTGAGGAAGGGGGGTGTCAATGCTCAAGGTGAAATGGAGAGGAGAAAGAGGAGGCAGACGAGCACTGAGGCGTGATCAAAGATAGAGTGTTCAAAAAGTTCGAGAACAAAGAAGGCATAAATGAAACACATCAGCATGCTAGAGCAATCACGGCCGACGTGAATGTTTCAAAGATCCATGAGTTTTCACATTTAATTGTTTTTCATCTATTTTCAAGACATGCCGGTGTATCTGCACGCAGTCATTATCTGCCGTATTGTGCAAATGAGACAATTCTGCGCTCTCTGGTGCTCGCTTCTTTTTAAATAAAAATGTTGTATTATTATTTATTAATCTTAGACAGACCTGGGTCACAAAGTGCAAAAACAACCTTGGCAAAACAATATAAAGATCCAGATGGATGCAGACCTGAGTAAAACCGGAATACACTCGGAAGAAAAGTATGATTTTCTGCTTCTGCCATGAAACTATATTTATGGTCCTCGTTTGGTCAATTGTACTCATCTGGTACCAACTAATTTAAATGATCTGATTTGAGGCTACTCTTTGACCCAAGAAGTGGCGCTAGTTACTGACCTTTGCGGGAAGCCACACCCACCGGAAGTCTATACTTACTACCATGGAGCTTGTCCTTTGCATCCTTCAGCTTCAGACCTAGCCTACTCAGTGCTCTAGGTGGTTAACCCTAACAGGGCACACAGGCAGCCTCCCAACATCACAGCTGACACCACAGCCCCCTCCCTTTGTCCCACAACAGGAAGAGACGTGCTGTCTGCTGCTGTCGACGACAGCAAAAAACACAGCCAACATTGGCCAGGAAAATCTACCAGTGTGCCCCGCTCGCTAAAATGCCAATTGCAAAGCTGACGAAAGGGAAGCTGGCATCCATTAACTGCAGAAATGAATCAGCCGGACAGCGAGCCTGCTCTGTCAGAGAGCAGGTTTACTGTCCGAGAGGAGATGCATCGTAAATTCCAGCCAACTGCCAGGGTTACGTACCTGCAGTTTGGTATAAGAGGCATTGACTAGTCCATTTCTCAGAACGGAGTGCCAGTTCTCTATATGGGAACCACTAGAGCAAGTGTAGAGAGAGGGAGAGATAAGAAGGAAGAGATAAAAGTGCTGTGTGAATATAAACAGCACGGATCTCAGTGTGCAACCACTGATGTGTAGTGGGCCAGATCCATGCTGTTCAAAATAACACTGTGGCACATTTTGTCGGTGACCTTTGATTCACAAAAAGGGATTAGCAAATTTACTATTATTTAAATCATTTTTATATTATTTACTGTGTTTGAAAATGTCATGAATTATTAATGAAAGAATGTGTTACATTACCTTTACGGTGTTTTTCTTGTTATTATTACATAAGTATTTTGTAAATACTTAGTAAAGAGAGAGGTTTGAAGTTCTCTTCTGCCAACCACAAAGAGCTTCTGTAGTCGTCTATTTATACAATTTGTGCAAGAACATTTCGTGACATTCTGTCACATCATCATAGTATTCCAAATTGATGTCATTTAATATGAAAAAAAGTTGAAGATCTAAGATGACAACCCATCACTGCTGTCTTTCAGGACAGGATGGGATATTTGAATACGTTTCCCAGTGCCGGTATCTGGACTGTCTTACAACACAGAGAGCAGTGTCACGATTGCTGTTATTTTTTACTTTTTGAAGCGGTATCAAGTCCTTGTTCTCACAGTCTAATAAATAAGCAGGCAAAAGTTCTAGAGCTAAATGTATTAGCTGTTTATGGATTCCCTTCTAAATCTTGCCAATTGTCATTAAACTGACTCTGAACATGCATTTGTATTTTCAAATGTTTCTATTTATATAAAAAGATGGCAGCCACGCTGACATACAAATTTGGCATTTCCTGTTCATAATTTTTAGTATTAACCAGCATAAAAAGAGAGACTGTTATCACTGCTCATGTGTTAGCTGTACCCGGCGAGAGCCCAGATGGGCCGTGTGTATCTAAAATATTCAGCGAAGCCCCATCTGCTACAGTACAAATCGTGATCTCACAGATATTGCTGGCTCCACGTGCTGGCTTAGCAAGGTGGTTTCTCTGTCCAAGAGAATGGTCACTGCTCTCTGCTATTGTTTGTTATGGTTCCATCAAAATCTGCTAGAGTGGCTCCCCCATCCGCAACATAATGACCAGGTGTTACACTGAGACATGTTCATGTTTGACAGTGTGTACTGTTGTTACGCTAAATTATGCATGCATTTGAGTGACTACGCTTGATTTGAGATTCATTATGTAAAGTAAGTCACATTATATTTGCTCAACAGCCACAAGCTTAACAATATAATGACTACAAACTATTTTCTGATAATACACAGCACTAAATGATTTAAACTCTTTAACTGTAGCTTTACACTCTATAAGCTTTTCGATTGTATCAATGCTGTGTCAGCTAATGAGAGGAATAAAGTGGACTCACTGGAAGGCGAAGGTGCTGCCATATAGCTTCTTGGCAGTGCGAAAACGAGCCTCCTTGGCCGGGGGGCTGCTGAGCAGCAGGAACTGGTGGGAGGTGTGCATAAATTTCAGTTGCTATCACAATGAGATCATAAGGGAAAAGTGAGAGCAAGAGAGAGACAAACAGAGAGATAGAAAGTGAGTAAGAACCATTAAATGACATAATGTAGCAGTAATAAAAAACTAATTTAAAAAAGGACACTTGAGGGGATGTCGTTCTGGTTCCCTACCCTACTCAAAGGCAGCTTGACGATATGAGACCTGTTACTGGAAATAATCCTGCAAAAAGACAGAGAGAAGATCGCCACATAAATCAAATAAGGTGGAACACAATTTAAAGTACTAGCCATTGTGCTTCCACTTTGCTTGAACCACAATAGGCCTTTTTCAAGGCAGACATTTTGACTTGTCAAAATAGTAAAACATGGGTGTTAACAATGGTTCCGTTCTATTCAAGTGTTCCAGAAAGCTATGACAGTGTGACAATGAGCCAACATGGCACAAGAGCAGGACCATGAAACCAGCCAAATGGAATTCAGCCATCACTATATACAGCTGTGCTTTTCCTGCTGTGAAATGTCAAAATCTCCTCCATGAAAAAGGCCTATAGGCATAAGCCTATACGTATTATTGTGTTATCAATGATTATTGTTATATTATATAAGTTAAATCATGTTAACATGCAAAGCAGAGCAAACCCCTTTTTAAAACAGATCCTCTACTCACCATTGTAGCAGAGGATGGGCCAAAGGGTCAAGCTTGTCCATCTGTTTCTTGATCTCTAGATATGAGCCCTGTCAAAAAAGCACACAAGCATGTGTTGTTTTTTTCAGTTTTCAGGATTGTTTCCCCAAAGCCAAATGAGCAAGTGTTTAGATCTAGACAAACTATGTGTTTTATACATAGTACAGATGCAGTCAAGCCGCAGTGGGTACACAAATAGTAGAAACAAGAGTGGGGAATATCAATAGAGAAGATAAACTAATCAGAAACAGCTGTCATTTTGATAAACAAAGACCTCACCCATATAGCTCAAACAGTCGAATAAATATAGGACTGTGTAATGTACATGTGGGGGACATAGAGTGATGATCTTATATAAACTAAAAAAACTTAGATTATGTCTTAAACATTATACATCACGACCATCTGCAGCCTATATCAACTGTGGCCCTTTCATTCATTCCCTCCCATCTTCTCCTTGTACCTGGGTCATTTCCCGAATGGACATGACGCTGTCCAATGCTTTCTGCAGTCTCTCATAATTCTTCTTCTGTGTTCATCGGTTGAGCCGAACATCCATTGTATGCAATGAGAAAGGGAACAACATACAGACATCTAAAATCACTTGTAGAGATACTTTACAGAAGTTTTCCGAGCAATAGTTACTATTTCCAAATTCTCCCTATCCTATCCATTGATACCATCTTAAGCATTTCAGTTACATTGCTTCATTAATTTCGTCTGTGGATAACTACAATGATATTTTCTAGTTTTGTGGTGAGAGCAGAAGTAGTTTTAACAGAGTCGGTTTGTTTTATAAATTGAAATTTGTGTATTGGTTTTGTAAGTGATCACGATTCGAGTAGTGAGGATGCTGACCTTTGGGTTGAAGGCCAGAGTTTTAGGGTCATTGGGGTCAACGACTGATGGGTAGGGCTCAAAGATGATGCTCTTACGGGGCGACTCAAGAGCAGCTCTACACATAGCCACAAGTAGGTCCACCACCTGCGGAGAGAGGGATTTGAAATTTACATTTTATACCTTTATGTGATGCTGTTATCGACTCGATACGACTGAAGAACCCACCTCACTTCCAATAACGCATATAAACTTCAAATAATCACAAATTAACATCATCCCATGTCCCAGTGTTTGATGTTTGTGTTTTGATTTTCTTACATATAATTTAGGCCTTTCTTCTTAAAAAGAAATACAAATAATCAGAATTATATCGTATACAATATCTGTTGTTTTGTTGTCACCTCTGCTCCGGTGGCCACTTCCTCTGCAGCTCCGGACATTACACCCAGAGTGTAGAAGGAGAAGACACACAGCTCCCTGGTGCACACAGCCGGCTATATAAACACACACATGGACACAAAGAGGGATGAGAATACACAAATTTCAATGTGTACTACATATCTACACAAAAACAAGTACACTCATGCCCACACGTAATGACACACACTCTTTCTCACTCTTTCTCTTTCTCCCTCACAACTACAATTGTGGAAAATCCATTAACAGGATCGTATTACTAATAGAGAGAGAAAACATCACATACATGCTATTCATAAAGTTTTTTTTTTTTTTTAACCAATAGGGAACAGTTTCTAAACCGATCTCTTTCTCGTCTCTGATACCTTCAGCATGGATCCATTCTGAAAGACGTGCTGTTCGTCACACACCACGCAGTACTCGTTGAGCGTGGGGATCCTCTGCTCTGAGTACTTCATTATCTGTTTGGAGAAAAGTGGTGTTCCCAGTTATCACTCCCAAATGAAGAACTTCCATATGAAGGAATAAGGACTAGTTTGGTAGCAGAATCAAACTACAATTTTGTACTGCAATCGTGACTGGCTTAACCTGTTATTATGTCCTAGAACAACAATGCCCTGTGGGCCCCACCCCATGCCACTGTCAGCAAGTCTAACCTGCACTAAGAAGCCATACTCCAAGGTAGGGATGTTCTTGCAGTGGCCGCCCGCCTGGGATGAGAAAAACAATTCAATCAGCTGCCTCGTGGTAATCTGCGCAGGGGCCCTGGCCGCCGGGACAGCCACAGTCTGATGAGTCAAGTGAAGACAAAGCGTTATGGGAAACGGCGCACCAGCCATTTCACGGTAGGGGTAAGGAAAGGCTCAGGTGGGAACAGTGCAGGTGGCGGGTGACTGAGAAGAGGGTCAGAGTGAATCACAGTGGATTAAAACAGAAATATACAGTGCCATGAAAACAGCATTCATCATTAACATTTTGTAGTATTCTTGATGATTTTGAACTCCTTATCATAGCATCATGAGCTTCTACATCAGCAATGTCACACATGTAAGGAGTGTAAAGTTTAGAGAGATGTGACAAAAACGCTATGATCACAACTTGACACGTGAGTGAGACAGATAAATAAGTGGGAGGACAGTGGCATTTAGTCAATTCATCATATTCATATACAAACTGAAATGTGTCTAACTCCAAATCTGAGAGATGCACGGGTGCTGTTATGTCCAGACCGGAACTGACCTGGCTGTTTGGTGGATAGCTGAAAAGCTCCCCTTTGGGATTCTTCATGGTACATGAGATAGAGCGGTTCATCAGACGGGTCACTCTCAGCTCAGGGACGCTCAGCTTCCCTTTTAAAACTGTGTCTTGGATCAGAGGAAAACTCGGAGACCTAGAATATAGCAAGAAACAATTCATGTGCATCACTTCATCTGACATTTTTCCCAGGAGGAAAAAAAAGCTAATTTTGTCATTGTCCCTGTGTTTGAAGAAGTTACGTCATGGAGGGTTTTGCTTCAAAGGCCAAATCAGGAATTTCAGAACTTATCATCATCATTGGCAACATCTCCTCAGCTGTAATCCTGCATGGTGAGACTGCACTGTGTTCACATAGTCAGTACCTGGGTTATTTTATAGTGACATGTGTTAAAGAAATACACACTGCACACGCTGCACTTGGGAGTATTATACTATCTATGACAAGTGAAATCTGTTTGGGCAGTAGCTCAAGTCACTAACTGTTAACATTCAAGAACCAGTGTTCACTTCCACCATCACTCTCAGTACATTATCCATGTACACTCTTGACATGAGACTCCTGTCAAGTTGTGAGGATGTCAAGACAGCCTAGTAGTTAGTGAGACTGACCTCCATCGAGCGGGCCGAGATTCAATCCCTGTGCACCAATAACTGTCAAAGCATTGAAAAGTAAGACAGAGGCCGAGAAGGGTACTTCCCCCCCTTGGGGAAATTGTTTGAGTGTGTCACATTTCCAGTGTCAGAGATTCCTTTTCGCTGCTTGTCTTATTTGCTACAGTTCCTCTTTCACAGACACAACCTTCTGAAAGTATTTCCATCACTATCTTCCAACAGAAATCTTCAATCTTGGAAAAGTAGCTTACTTGTATGTAAGTACATTTATTCAAAGACCACATTTCTAATTCAGACGTCAGAGGGTGCTTCACAAAAGAAGAAAGAAAGACAAAACAAAGACATAATCAATGAAACAGGATATTTCCTGGTAAAGACATCTCAAGAATGAGGTGTTAAGAATGTTTTGTGCCTAGGTACAAAATAACTGAAATCTATTTGAGAGTGCACAGTATACTGTTGTAATTCTTTAGAATTAAAAGTCCATATGCAATAATTATTAATAATTTCTTAATGATAATTAACAACCATTTGAAAATGGATAAACTTAATCTAAAGCCTTCTATTATTTCCTAAAAACCTTTACAATAACTGATGAAAATGTCTGCTAAAAACTGCTTTCACTTGAGTTACAGTAATACCTACTGTGGGGGAAAAAACGCAATAACAAACTGCAGATGTTGTGCCAAAATAACACCAAAATAGCTTAAATGTTTCTGTACTTGAGGTTAATTAATCTGGGCTCTTCTCCACGAGTGATTGCAGACACTTGGAAACAGTGAAGTGTTCAGAAAATTAATTAGGACAATAACTAATAAGACTGTGTTTGTAGTCAGCATCAAAACCAAGCGTCACAATATCAGTATAACAACTGAGCTCTATTGCTGGAATAGAAAGACATGCCGATTTGAAATGTAAAACATATATATCTGTATTATCATTGGCCTAAATTGTTGTTTGTTTATTTGAAAATGTTGTGTAGTATGCTGTATATGAAACATGGACATGGGGCTGTAGTTGCCCTGATAGAGATATACAGTGGTAGAGAGACCTACTTGGGTATGGGGGAGAAGATGCTGAGCCCGGCGCGGAACTTCTTGATGGTTCCTCCGGCTTTGAACCAACTGTGCCTCTTCTCCTGCTGGGCCTTGAGGAACTCATTACTGAGGTGCTTCCACTGCTGTGAGGTGAATGTGCTCAGGATTCTGCCACGTTACAAATTAGGAGGAAGATATATGAGTGAACCTGACAGAGTGAATTACTCTTTAAATAACCTTCTTTTTGTTGTTGATGTGCATTACTATTTTGTGTGATTGGATTAAGCAACCAAAAATTGAAAAATAAATCGTCTGTGATTTGTACTTCTGATGCTGCACATTTGGATATCCAAAATCTACGACAATTTCACTATAAAACATCGATGCTCAATATAATAGATCACATGACTTACTTTTTGAGCTGCAGGCCCAAGCTGAAGCCTTCTTTATTGGAGGGCTGGAAGACTTCTACTGATGGCTCTGAGTAAAGATGACTAACACTATTACACAGTGCACAGATACACAGACTCTCTCTTTCACTCTCCCTCTTGTATAGCACATACTGTACTCACCTCCTACGCTCAATGAGTGGCACAAATACCTAAAGTCCCTCCCAGAAAATCAACATCCACACTGACATCTTTACTCACCAGGTCCATCGAGGTACTGAGAAAGAGAAAAGCGCAGTCTCAGAATAATGGGCTCTGTTCTGATAACTTTCCAAGCTGTCGCAACCTCCTCCTGAGTCAGACACACACACACATACACACATACACACAAATATACAGCGTTAGCATCCTAATTAGGGCCATTTCTCATCAAATAAATAAATTATGAGCATGCAATGCATTATAAATGATGTGTTACTTTGCAAAATGTCAACGTTGGAATAGTAATGGATAAGGGAGAAGGTGTGTGCGGAGGGAGAAGAATGCTGACTCACATCTAAGAAACCGATGTTAATGTGAAGATCGATGTCAACGTCATCAATGGTTCCATACTCCCTATTCAGAGACACAACAGATACAGTTCATTTATCATACGTAATGGGATACATTAAACTCCAACACTTTCAACTGATTATCCCTTCAGGGAGAATATAGGGTTGTTGTGTTTTCTATTTCTCCAGACAATGCCTACTTAAAGGTTCTCTTTACAATATTCAGAGCATTAATATAGCATCAAACAAACATTTGAAATGTAAAGATATAGTGGAGTAATGTCTACCAGAGCAGAGAATGAAGTTACTCTCCCTCTCTGTGTGTTGTAATCTGAGTTTTACATACAGTTTTTACATAGCCGAGCTGTCCAGGCGTGCCTTTTTGTGCATGTTAGTACTTGTTAGCATGCCCCAGGGGTTAGCGTATAAACGCCGCTCTACACTGCTCTCATACGTCAGTTAACGCTGTCCCAACCGTCGGCGTCATCATGGAAGCGTAGCGTCCGACCCTCAGGTTCCCCCTTATGTAAACACTGTTAGCTTTGTCAGCACAGTTGCCGTCATTTGCACCGTTAGCACTCATAGCATCGTCAGACACGAGCCACCGAGCTCAGTTGTGGCCATGTTGAGAGCCGTGTGGCGGCAATAGTAATGCTCTGAATTTTGTTTTGAGCACTTTGAAAATGAATACATGAATACATACAACCTTTGAATTGTGCCTGTGTGTATGAGTGTGTGCTTCTGTGTATCTGTGCTGTACCTAACAGAGACAGCACTGTCAGTGTAGATGTCTTTTACTGCCTCAATATCTGCATCCAGTTGAGGGTGGCGGTACAGGTCAGCAGCACAGCTCCCCTGTAACAAGCAGTATACAAAGCCCTCTCAGATGAATTTGAGTACCCTTGGGTGACACCACCCGTCACGTTCCAAATATGTTAATTTATTTAATGGACAATGCATATTGATCAACATCACTGTAAATGTGCCAGTGTTAGACAAAAGGATAATGTTATCATCTCACTTGGCCAGATGTTACATTAGCCACTAAAAACAACAATAAAACACACAACACATCAAATCTGAGCCAGAGAAAGCAAGAAAAACAGTTGAAAAAACACTAAGAAGGAGTAGCAAGTATCATGCAAAGTAGGATATGTAAAATGCAGGTTATTAATACAAATCAATGTTTAAAAGACAATCAAATCACATAACATTACAGACGACAGTTAAAACCAGAAGGGACGCAACAGACAAAAAGCCAAGTAAATGACATGCAGACAAGGCAAGCATGCATGGACTAGGTATGATAGCCGGTCCAGTGGCTTTTTAGTCAAGTTTTTTCAGCATATATGCAAAGGAACAGTTAGAGTCGCGATGTCGTATATGAAACTGAATGGATGTTCAAAACTGTAAAAGCTGACTGATTTTTTTTTATCCTTGTGCCAATTATGTCCCTTTTTATTCATGATCTAGTTAATCTATCCCCAACATGTATCTGAAAGATGAATGTGGTAAATGGGGGAGGTGCTAATCTATTAAGAATTTTTTATATTAAAGAGGCTTGTGAAATTTAATAAGATTTCCGTATAAGGAGACCATTATCATATCTTCACCATATGAAGGACATAACAGTATTGACAGCTTGTAGGTTTATTGTCCAGGACCTTGACAGCTTGTTTATATACAGATTGTGCGGGTTCAACATTTGAATTTAAAGATTATTTGAAACTGGATTAAGACAATTTAATATATAAAAGTGGATATTGTTACAATAATACTAAATTGATGTTTCTATTCCAACCATTCATCTATTCATTTTAGCTATTTACTTCAATAGCTGTTATAATTACCTAACTGTTTGAGCTGTTTAATCATTATTTTTAGCTATCTAGTTCAACCATTCATCAATTGTTTATAGCTAAATATTGCAACTGTTTATCCATTACTTTTAGCTATCTATTTAAACCATTATTTATTATAATTACGTAAATATTATTAACAATTTTTGTAACTATTTCAACTATTTAGCCATTGCTTTTAGCTATCTGTTCAGACCTCTCTGTTGATAACTCGTTTTTAACCCTTTTAAAACATGTTTCTAATCAAATCAATTACTTTTTTTTATTAAATCAGCTGAGCTACTCAATCTGTCACCTCTTCAACCACACACCAAACCATTTACTAACTCTGATCCAACATCAAGCGCATTTTATATTTGCAATAAAATAGAGAGTTACATAATGTAACATTTGATAAAGAGGAAAGAACAAAGTATTTTGTTAAGGAAAGAATTTGTACATTTCTTAAACTGTCGACATATACACTTTGGCTTTTATCAGTGATTATTTTACATCCTGTCATTTAATACTTTGGTATCCTCCATTAATAGCATTTATTGACCTAAGTTTGTCGTACGCGTTCCTGGTGTCTAGACTTGAAGTCAGACTCTGTTCTCCTCAGCTCTCCTCTGTGTGTAGAACAGATCCTACACTTTCATCCTTATCTTTACTACGCTGCTTTCATGTACTCTGACTGCATAGAAATGAGCTTTAAATCCCAGACTGGATTTACATTTCAATCATAGGACTTGGAAGATAACAGTAAAAAAGGATGACTAACAGATTATGATCTTATATGGAAGTGAAGCATTGAACTTTGAAGCTTTTCGAGATGAGATGATACATTAAATAGGGGCCACGAAAATGATTTTGACAGTGTTGCCTGGGATTGATACTTAAGGTCAGATAGGGTGATAGTAACTGTACTGTACTTTCAAGGTAAATGTCATGTTTGCTATTATCAGTTAAAGTTAAAGTCAAAAGCTCAGAGCATTGTTAAACATTGATCACTTACATTCTAACTGAATATCTTACTTCAGATTTATTTAAATGTTTGCCCTGCCAGCAGTGAGGCATTTAGCTAGAAATGTCAGCCAGTCCATCTGTTCTGCACTACTACAGCAACATATCTCAACAACTATTCACCACATTGCCGTGACATTTAGTTAGAATATCCACAATCCTCAAAATGACACCTGATGTATTGTCTGGCGCCAATATCAGGTCAAAAATCTCCCTTAACCAACACCTAGGTTTCTGGCAATATCCTGAAAACTAGTTGCTGTTATTCTGTGAAACTTGCAGTAGTTATTCATGGGTAAATGGTCCAATTAGTATGTGCAACATATTACAGCAGTAGAACTTGTCATGAACACATCCAGTAGCTTTTTTACAGTTGCTGCTAAATAAAATTATAATAATTTGCAAAGAAAACAAAAAATATTGTTTAACTACCTGAGATTATTGTAATGTGAAAGTAAAAAAGATGATGAAGATGTTGGCAAGCACCATTATTGACAAATTCATATAGTAAGGGTAATACGGTTGCCATTGCTGTACCTGAATGCCATACAGGAACTGTTCTGACTCGTTCTCCCCGTCCGACTCCTCGTCTGTCCAACACTGGCCTTTGATGTCCTGTGGGTCCACACATTGTGAAAAGGCCGTTATAGTGGAGCGGAAAGAAAATGCAACCTCTCTCCATCATCCTTTCATCTCACATCCTTTCTCACATCTCCCTATTTAGCCTCTCGTTCAAAACACCCAGCTTCAAAACACTGCTTTATATAGAATTTCAAAGAGAGAGACGGAGAGGCGCGATTTATTTCTAAAAGACAGGAAGAATTTAAAGTTCAAAAGAATACTCAAATAGCAATCAATGATGAGTTGTAAAAATCGCTTCTTTTTTTGTGTGCAAAATAACCATGTCTCATGTCATTTCCAGCAAAGCCTGAAGCCCAGAGACTCTGTTGCACAAACCTAGTCTGTCTGAGTAGCCACAGCAATGTCATTTAATTGAATTTACCACTTTAATAATCTTAAACAAACCATGAATGAATGACACAGCTTAAACGCATGCATTGATTATCACACTAATACAATCCTAGCTGTCTTACCATTGGTTCTGCTGTTCATAAGGCTCACTCAGACAGGTTTAGTCCTTTGAATACTGCCAACCATTGCAGCCTTTTTCCAGGTGGCAGAACAAGAACAGAAAACCGGAGAGCTTTGGCTGACCCCCTCTCTTTCTTGCACTCGTCAGAACTGCAAAACCTAGGAGAAATAGAAATTACAATTCAGTAATGGACGAAAACATGAAACAAAGAGGCCATCGCCAGTGATGCCATGCTTTGTAAACGGTGCCCTCCTCCTCCTTTCTTTAAATGGTCTGCACTTCACCTTGCCATGTATCCTAGCAACAGCCATCTCTGCCTCCTTTCAGAGTGGCATTAATCACTGTGGAGAGAATGTGTGGGAGATATGTGCTGTACGTTCAGTACCCAGGATGTATCCATGTCTTTGTTGTTGTTTATTCTCAGGATCTTCATCTATTATTACCAAGGCTCCAGAGGTTGGCACACCTTTGAATTATGTCAGTACATTGTTAGACTGACGTTGTTGGTCTTGGCAAATAAATTAAAAGAAAATCGTTGAAACACAATGTAACTTGATGTGTTAGCATAAGGAGAGTAAATTGTGGGCACACGGTGTTGACTAAAAAATCAAAGTCGTTTCTTAAGAATTTAGCATTATAAAATAATGGTTGCCTTTAAACGAATAGTTACCGTACGGTCATGATGAGAAAAAAAAGATCTTGAATTTTTATTCCAGATTTAGAGAGAAGAAGATTTGTGAGGATAAACAACGTCGCTGACGTAATAGAGGCAGCTACAGCACACTGCAGTTCATGGCTGCCCATCGCATTTTGTGTCAGACATGTAAACAATGAGCGTGGTGTCCGTTCAACATGGCTTAAAGCTGCAGATGCAGAGTTGCATATTTCACACTGCAGCATCAGAATACAAATTACAATTTACATAGTCTGGGGCCCGTCAAGCCCAAATAATAAAGATTTTTGAATATTTATCAGCTCTAAATCCTGAGACTTGTGCAAATTGGATTGGACTGGATGATAATGTAGCTTGGCACTATGGGGTAGACCGCCTTTACAAAGCCATCCAGCATGAAGGTATCTTTGCTACATATAGGTCAATATAATTAAATGAACACCAATTATTCATTTCTTCTTTGTTTGCTGGACTAACAAAGGACACTAAGCTCATCTCTCCCTCAGATTGGGCCATTATCTACATGTCTACGCAAAACTATCATGATACTGTTGTTCTCTTCCTGGTTGTGGATATCTGTCGTTTCTTTCATGTTACGGTTTGGCTCCTTCTTTGTCTAAAACACCCTTCCAGACATCAACTGCATCCTATTAAATTAAACCCCTGTTGTTACCGTCTTCCACTTCAGCTCCTCTCCTTGTCTCTCTATGTCTGCTGCCCTGCCATGTCCTCAACCCTGCTAGCATCTACACCCCTCCACCGCCCCCACTCCCCGCCATTCTCATAGCCTATGTCGTCTCACATACCAATAGAGTCGCGGGCGAACTGCCCCCCCCCACACACCCCACCCTGCAACCCCCATCTAACACCATCATCCCCGTTCCACTTTCAGATGATATTTAACACAAACACAGATGCAGTCAGGCGGATTTCCCCTCCCCCCACTCTCTGCACCCCCACCCCATCCATCCACACTTACCTCCACAGAGGATGGAGACTCGGATGCCGTCCTTGCCTCAGCTGCTCTCCCTCTTAAAGGGCACACCTGCTTCTCGCTCTCTCGGTGGCTGTATTCCACTGAAACAATATGACAGTAAGCCCATTAAAAAGAGGATTTTAGAGAAACCAGAGACACAATTCCTCAATTCTACAGCGTCTGTCTCTCTGTGCTTGTGGTGTGTGTCTGCGTGTAATCCAGCTGGTGTGTGTGAGCCTGTGTGTTTATCTATTGCAGATCTCTGCCGCTACTGCTGTCTTATATTTTGCCTGACAACACTGAGGGGTCTGAGCATGCTCAGTGAGACCAGGCAAGCCAGTCATGTGACCTGCAGCTGACTGCACTGCTGCTGAGAAATAAGGGGAAGAATGGAGGAAAAATGTCTGCTTGTATATATGCATCTGCCTGTGTTTGTGTGTGTGCGCGTGTGATTGCATAAGTCAGTGTCTATTACTGTGCAATCATGCTTTAGAGGTAGCTTCTGGTTCATATTCAAAAGCTTTCGTGTCTTAAAATAAGGAATTAACGTAAAAAAAAGAAACCTTAAATATTCTTACTGCTATATTTGTGCTTTACATTTCAGCTACACTGCATGCTATACAGATGAAGAAATGCAGGCTAAATTAATTGATATTTCAGTAACATCTTCAAACAATTATATAACATTACAAAAAAATATCATATCTTCTGTATCTATGAAAGACCTTGTCATTGTGTGCATGTGTGAGACAATGGCCATTGGGCTCTTGAGCTAATCAGTCTTTAACTCAAGGTATCTATTTAAGAACTGACCTAAAGAGTGAGCAGGTGTTACGCTAGTCTGATCAGTGTGTGGCTGTACTCAGGAGAGGAAGAGAAAATGAGGATCTCTTCATACATTTATGTGGCATACAATGAGGCAAACTAGAGTGCACGCACGATATAAGTATGGGAAACAGTTTGACATCATGCCATAGTTGCTTTGTCAACCACAGTTATGCTGCATGGTTCCTGTACATGAATGGGTGTTCCAGGTCAATGAAGAGTTCACTTTAGTAGTAGCCCCAGAACAATTCACCATCTCCCACCTATAGTGCAACTGTCCTTCACGATGCATCAACAGTCAGTACATTTTGTTTCTGGAAGAAGGTGAAAGTGCAGCAATTAAATGTTTCAGTCTACTTTTTGGCAGGCCAAATTCTTTGTTCCATTTTCAGCCCATTCGGATCATCAAAAATGTAATCATAAATTGGTTCCCATTAGTGTTATTTCACATCATCGTTTTTCTTTAACGTATTATGATCAATGTAATCAATATGTTATTTTACTGTACTATTTTAGGTTTTCTATGAGTGACTTAATGAAGTTATGCTTATTTCACTTTTTTGTTTGGATTGATTCCCCCTTTATATTGTTATATTGACGTACTCATAGGTAGCAGTTGCACTTGCTCATGCAGTAATAATACACACCTAAGCATTAGGACGTCCTATCTGCTCGTCTAGGAGATTTATCTGAGCATATTCCCCCATTGTCTTACTGTACCTCGTGGCCCAGGCGTTAGCAGCCATTAATACTGACTGACAGCCAGGAGCTTGGCCAGTGGACAGGTTGACTGGATGGCAGATCTGTCCCTCACTTGGACAGGTGTGTCCATTGGCCTCAGGTAGTGGAGTGGAGTGGATCCAGGCAGAGGCTGCCAGCAGTGAGACAGAAACATGGGCAGTGGAAACAGCAGTGCTAACACAACCACAGCTGTGAACAGGTGAGAACAAAAAGGGACAGTGGGGGAGGAGACATGGACTCAGTGAAGGATACACACTTACTATGGGACACAGGGACACAGGGAGTCAAGAAAAAAACTAATTAACATTAGCATTGGTGCTTTTTGTTTCTGTGAGTAAATAGTACATTGAAGATTATCTTTGCCAGATTGATTTCTCTAATCGCCGTTGCTAAATTTGAAGTTTAGATTTGAACGACACTATGGTGGAGATATAGTTGACAGTTGTGTTTGTGTCAAGGTTTTAGTCTTTGCCTGCCATCTTCTTGGCAGAGCTGAATAATACAACATCAGAATAAATCGTCCTGGGGAACATTTAGCTGTCTAGTGTCTTCCCTGGATAAACAACCAATATTTATTTACTGTTGACTGTTGATATACCACAGCTGATTAGCAAAGGGATGGCATTACACTAATCATGTCGTAAAAAATTATAGCTGTGTACCTGCACCGTGTACCTCTAACAAGGTTTCTCAGGCTTTTTGTATTCTCTGTGAAAAATCATAGTAGGGGTAGTAGCATAATACTGTTAGTGGTAGATTTATTTCTATCGTGTGTAATGTTATAGTAATATTAATTGTGTACTTAAAATATGCAATTTTTGAATATGTCGTTAAAACGTAAAATAAATTAAATACATGGTAAATAATAATAATAAAAATAATAATACTTTTTCCACAATACTCAACTGGAAGTAAAAAAACATAAATGTACATAGTTGCATACATATCATTGAAAAAACATGTAAAAAGTGTAATATTATGTTTCATCACTAGATGGAAGTATTGCCTCAAACACTGTACAGCAGCAAGGTGTTTGGGTCTGCTTATTGCATCAGTTTTTAGAAAATGAATAAAAGGGTGTTAACAATAGTGTGCTTTCTCACAAGACAGTTACCGTATGGCATCATGTTTGACCATTTCTGTGGCCGATGATTTGGACATTCGTAGGATAATTGCTCTAAAAACATACACACCTGACAATTTACTAATTTGAATCTCTAAAAGGGCCATTACACTGGGAAAGATATAAGCATTGTAACCAAAACACTGCTTTTCCTCTGAAGGGTATAGAGCACGCCATCCGCTGTCACATGTTGGAGTCATGGGCCGGACTCATGCTCAACTGATGCATTCAAGCGCTGCGATTGGCTCCGTAACTTTACAAAGCACTTCCATCGCGTACCGTATCAACGTATCACTCCGCGTCGTTTTTTCTTTTAGTTTTTTAATATTTCCTGACTTGCCACAAGAGTAATGGTAAAATAAAACACATCTTTGACTAGATTGTGATGACTGCAGTAATTATAAATGGGTCTAGATTGTGTTTTCTTTTTTCATTTATCTTTATTCTCTCGGATGGATATGTCTCAGCATCCCTATAAAGTAGTTCCGGAGTGTGAGGGACTAAGAAGATCACCTTGAGCTAGCCTCAGTGTGCTCAACGGCAGTAACATCCTTTCAACCGTTTGTTCAGCGAGATAAGGTGGGTATCCTCAACATGGGCTGCAACTTGGTCGCTCATCGATCCTATGAAGTTATCTGATAACGTGTGTGACACTTGCACTGTCGCATAACGTCACTTCTAAACCTTTTTGTCTTTATTATATCTGTAGCTACATCCTGCGAGGTGGTAAGTCCATGATTGTATGAGTCGGTCACTGGTAGCTTGCTTTCTACCCATAACTATCCAACTATGCTAATACTTCTGGACTTGTGTGATTAGCGTAACGTTAGATGGGCCTTTGTTTTAGTCCCGCTGTGCTGGTTTGGTATTCGTGTAACCGTTGTCATTTTAATATGCAGTTAATATATGGATAAACTGAGGGAATGTGTCCATTCGTGGAGCAAATCTTTCTGTAATGATCTTACTAACACGCTATGTTCTTGTGGTATGCTTAAACACGGTTATTAAATCAAAATCGGTTAAATTAAATGTGATGCGTAAAGTGTTGAACGTCGGAGAATCGCTTCCTGTTGCCTCCTGTTGTGGGTGTGGCTGCGTCGTCTTCTCGGCCTCCCATTGGTCAGTCTTTGTGATGTCTCTGGATCAGGAAAACGTGACGCAGGAGGAGAACGTGACCTTTAGCGCATCGATTTGACTGCAGCGTGTATAAGAAACGTTATACTATAATAAATTACTGATATATGTATCTAGTGACACAAATGCACCAGAGCTAAAACTCCCCTGCATCGTCAAATGTCGTGTGTCGTCGTGGTATTCATGCATGTGGCAGTTAGTCAGGAGATGCATTTGAAAATCCTTTTTATACATCATTTCTTATCATATTTCCCCAGAAACATTTAAAATAATCTCGTTTGTAATGCTGTAGAAAATAGCCATCGTTTGACATATGAACGTTGCCTGAGCAGCTTCACTGCAGTGGCTTATTGCAGTGGTGCCGCTGAGAACAGGACTTGTTGACAGTAAATACATCAACAGAATGGCACGTCTAACCCTCTCTGTCTGGGTTGTCACTAGTTATGGTTTTGGGCTCTCTGATAGCTGTGTTGTCCTTTGGTAAGAAGAAAAGATGATTTGACCAAGGCAGGGCTTTGTCTATAGGTCCATCTTTAATATTAATGTTATATCCTTTGTCAAATACATCTCCTGTGACTTTGGAAGGATTGGCATTAGGCCTCCGGTTTAGACTGCGTATGCTGTGTTCTCTTGTGAGAAGTAGTTATTTGGGGTATAACAACCTGGAGACACTGTCTTTACTGTGTCCTTCCTCGCCCTATTGACAAAATGGAGTCTTTATCCCAGCGGCCCAGTCAAGTTATAATGTCAAGTTACCAGGAATCCTGTTAAAGTTAAGCGCTCAACAGAAGGACGTGCTCAGTGTCTGCCTCACCTAAATATCAGTTGTTGACTTTTTTTTTAACAATTTGCCCATGTGGTCTAAAGTCACATTTGTCATAAATATATCTTTAGTAAATTCACCGTTACTTAACAAATTCCATTGCGCCGAAGAGTCTAAAAACTTTATCTAAAAAGTCCAGACTTCTTCTTTCACTGCTGGTGAAATAAACAAAAGCATGCGAGAGTATATACTGTTGAAATTTAATTTTAGCTGTCGTGATAAAGTAGTCCAGTTGCAGCTGAGCCGGTGGTCAGTGCAGTAGACGCTGCCTTTTGCAGCTGGCATGGTTCCCATGCAGTCCCTCACCACCATCGCTGCATGTTTGCGTGGGGCCATGGGGTGAATACTGCCAATTATGGGTATGCCTTTGCCACTGCAGACACACTTGATTGCACTGACAAAACTATGCTCTCAATTTGATGTAAGGTGCTTGGGTTAAACATGTTGCCAGATGATTTGGCATGTGTATTTGAAATACACTGAATTTTATTTATTCATAAACTTAAACCCATGAAGTGGTCTATACACAATAAAATAACAGCAGAATATAATAAATTGAAAGAAAATAAATTAAAAAAAAGCCGTACATGTTGTAAATACCATTGTACATTCTGTGTATTAGATTTCTACTAACAGCTTCTGGATGCTGTGCATTATTATTAGCCTAGACTCTGATTTTAGACCTGGGTGGGGGGGTTGTACAATCTAGGTTTGCAGTAACATTGGTGTGATACTGCTGTGTCGTGGTGGAAGTCTCATGTACTTCTACTCTATCCGGTCATGGCGATTGCTCGGTCACAGCAGGTGCTCTCCACATCCTTTATCCCTATTGAAGGGATTTACGCTTGAGCACCTGAATGTGTCCTACGTATGCACGTGCACTGCAGCGGTCAATTCGGCTTGGGCTGCAGCAGCAGGGAGTGGTTCGCTCATTGGCATTAGAAGATCTAACGGACTGAGGCTGTTGTGGAGGTCATTGGTTGTGACGTGCCTGTTTGTCCCCAGGAGGAACAGAAAGATCTACAGGGGGTAAGTAGTGCAACTTGCAAACGGTGCCTTGTTTGAGTGTGACTGATGAACCGTCGACTGTCTCTGTGCGCCAACTTGGATAAGCCCAGTGTTACGTCACACCTATAGTAATGGTAGTAAATGTCATGTCACCCTGACAGCAATGTCATCATTACTGCTAATTATTGCACGGGCATGTTTCACAGATAAGGGATAAGGAAATTTTTCAGGAGGACTGTGACAGAGAGCACGTTACAACGAGAGAGTATTTTTCAAAGGCAAAAGGGATTGGAGGGGATTAGCAGCAGCCGGCTCTAAAGTTAGCCCTGCATCTGTGTCAGGGTTACTACGGCTGCTGTTGGCTTGTGGTAGCTGCTCACTTGCTGTCATGGAGTCAGACACGCTATCTATGTCTCTTCAGTCTGCCATTCTTTCAATTATGTAATTTTGTCTTTCCGTAACAGCCAGGAGTTGGAAAGCACATGGTGAAGGATAGTCACTATAACCTGATTTTCAAAAGTTATCCCAGGATCATATATATATTTCTTCTGACAGAGGACGGGGGGGGGGGGGGGGGGGGGGGCTCAAAAATAGCCCTCACCTGAGGATACAGGCAATAAGGTTGAGTTGCCTGAGGGTGAAGTTTCATTGAAGTGACAAAGATACAGGCTGTGACTTGTTCGGCAATCAAATTTGACCCCCGTGACAGTAATGAAAAGACGATCAGCAAATTTGTGGGGGATGCACATTTCGTATCCGGAAAATGTGCTGAGGGTAAACAGACATACCATAAAACGATCCTTTTGAAAGGCCTGGCTGGAAATCGAAGGTGCGATTGGTCACGTGTGTGCGTCTGGTGGTGACTCTCACTTCCTGAAAACACCGTTTATTGCCTGTTTTGTACCGCCATTGACTGACTGCTGATTCCTCACTCACTACCCTTAACAGGCCCTGTAGCGGTAGGAGCTGCTAGTTTTAACAAAGCTGAGTGCGCTTACTTTTAGTGTTTTGGACGATGTGTTCGCTTACAAAACTACCCGTTCAAACACTGCCTGTTTTTGAACGGGTAGTTCAAACTCAGGCAGACGGCTTGGTGAGCCTTAGTCTTTATTCAACCACTTCGAGCCATTTACATGCATACATCACCGCTTGTGTTGAGTTTGATGTGTGTTTTACAATGGCTTATAGCCCATTAGTGTATAGACGGGGGTTAGCCAATTGTGGGTTCTATTCATTTAATCAAACAATACAGCAGACACACCTGGCAGAGATCTACACTTTTTGTTATGCATTATGTTTTATCATGCATCTGATTTGTACTCCATGTATGTATGGCGACTTGTAAGGGGATTTGCCTAAAACTTTGTGTCAACCTTTCCCTCTAAGGCAAATGTGCATCCTCTTTCAGTTTTGCAATTGCAACTGTCAGTATTGCATTAAACTGAAGTTGTGGTAACTATAGTTGTCATGATACAGTAACAGACCAGTTTAGAAAGATATTTAACCAAATGGACACCATTAGCATGTCTAGATAGTTCAATGTCTATTGCTATTTTTTTATTTTAATTGATTAGTCAATGCCCTATAAGTTACTAAAGCCCCATTATTAATGATAGAAATATGCAACAGGCTAGGATAACAGCATATGCTCACATCTAACCAGCAACAATCTGATATTTGTAATGACTAAAATGCTCAAAATGATGAATTGAATATTGGCCCTCAGCCCCTCCATTAATAAATAATGAATGAATAAAACAGGAAATGATTGAAAGAAAACAACAGCACAGCACTCTACTACAGTTACTGCAGATATTTCAGCCTCTTTCCCCCCTCTGCAGTCTTTCTCAGTGGTTCAGCCCACTCGGCTGTCTGCCCCCTGCCTCTCCTCGACTTGTTGCAGTAGTGGGATGTGACTGAGCTCACGTAGAGCACTGCTCTGCCCCATTGCCTGTTACATCATCAGCCAACAGCTCCAGCCTGCTGGTATAGTGGCTCTGCCCGGAATCCCCCACCATGATGCATTTGTGATTATATAATTAGGATGTGATGCGTTAGAGTCGTACCATATTACTGTTGAATGCATTATAGACTTAGAGGCCATCATGAACGTGTCTTCAGTTGCAGTTACACCAGCAACACGTGCGGCTTCAATTGAGTATTTGCAGTTTTGTGTCTATTTTCCAGCTCTTCTTTATGAATACAACATCAGTCTTTGCTGCCTGTTCTAGATGTTAATAAGTAGCCACTTCCTGCTCAGGGTCAGTAATTCAGGACAGGTCTTGAGTCTGTGTAGAGGATTTTCCCCTTTTAAAGTGATATCAGTTTGTTCTCCTGTTGCTCTGCCAAAGAAGCAACCAGTGAGAGTGTTCTTTGTTGACGAGCACTTCAATGTATAATTTAAACGGAGGGAACTTAATCTCTCCACTGGGAGGTTTGGACAGTGGTCTGAGTTTGTGCTTGGCAGGGAGTCATTATATTTTTGAAGTGACTGAGTAAAATATACGTAGGGCTACTGGTATCTTCTATGAACTTTTTTTTACATCTGTCCTCTGATATTTCCTCTGTTTTATGACTGTTTTACATTCATTACTTCTTTTATCATGGCAATTTAGCTTTAACTACAGTTTTATCTGTTGAGTGCCATACAAGTTTATGATCATATACAGCATTATATACAGTTTCCTCACATTGTATTGATTGTGAAAAGTACAAAAGGTAGACAGCTCATCCAACCAGACGTGGGTACAGGTGCATCATCAGAGTATTTCAGTTGAAAATGTAGCATTTATATTTGTGTTCACAAGTCATTAAAAGACTTTTGATAATGCTGTATACCTGCTAGTGTTAGATCCCAGTTTCTGTAAAGAATTACAATTGGAAATAATTATGATTTCTGACCACTTCATGAGGACCCGGTGCTTAAATCTGTCATATCACCAGATTGACCACTCAACAAAGTATTTCAGCCTTATTCAGCTGAGCTGTAGTTGTATAATTACAACAACTAGAGCCATTGTATAAGCAACATTCATTGTCATTCTAGAGTAACCGTGCTACACCCTGCTCAAACACACCTACCATCAACCGATTGTACAATATGGTGTTGCAACTCCACAAGCTATACTACTCTGCTCTCAGTGTGGTGGCAGTGCAGATGTTCTAACCTTAACATTTCCCTTACCATTTCAGATCAACATTCATGCGTCTGTTGTCAAATTGTGAGCAATTGGAGCCTCGCTAAAAAAAGTGGGGGGGTTTTTCCCCCTCATTTATCAAAAGCAGACATTTAGTCACTGTATAAGCTGTTGGTTGTGTAACCTGAAAAGCAAATAGTAGCTCAAGAAAAGATAGTCTTGTGCAAGATAGCTCACAATAGCCCTTTTTTATTTGAAAATAATTGCAGTGGCTACATTTCATAAACCCAATCTTAGTCTTTAGTCTTGGGGGCTGATGTTGGTGGAAAATAGATATGCTGGAGGTGAATAACAACCGTTTTTTTAGTCCTTGTTGTATGTCAGTAATCAACATGATCAATTGATTCCCACTGGGACTTCTCCTTTTGATATTCACTATCACAAGGTTAGCCACACAGCACCATTGGGTACAGGATGTTGCTAAGTACACTCAAAATGGCAGACACAGTGCCATTACTTGCTGGCCAGTGTGACCTCAGTGGGGAAAAATAGTCCTCACCATAGATCTCAGGAATCCTGGACCAACAGTGGTAAACCGAAGAAAGCTGTCAGTTGCCATTTCTGTGTCCTCTATATTAACATTTTTATTTATTTTTTTTCTCCCGTTTTCGTTTTCTCCAGGACTTCTCCAGTGATCGCCATGCCTCAGTTAAAGTCTCTAGACATGGGCTCTGCCTTCATCCAGACACAGCAGCTCAACGCTTCCATGGCCGACACCTTCCTCGAACACTTGTGCCTGCTGGACATCGACTCCGAGCCCACCACCGCTCGCAATACCGGCATCATCTGCACCATCGGTTGGTCAACATTTAGTTGCTACTAGGGTTGCACCATGATGGCTAAATAGTTATACAATTTAGTTTTTGTCTGAGATCACAATTCTTAACATCTAATTGTAAATGTATCATTTTTAAATATATGCTATCTCTTTGTCCTTTCCTTTGCCTGCAGGGCCAGCATCTCGTTCTGTGGAAATGCTGAAGGAGATGATCAAGTCTGGAATGAACATTGCTCGCATGAACTTTTCCCATGGCACACATGAGGTGGGTCTTTGCACAATTCTGTCTGCTCTGTAAATGTGTTGGTCAAGTGCAGTGAACCAGTCACATTGTTAAAAGTCAAGTTTTCTTGTGTAGCTCTTTTTTTTTTTTTTTTTTTTTTTTGTCAAGCAGTGTTTGTAACTCTTTTCATAAGATGGCTATGGTGAAAGGGTCAACAATGCTCACGGGGAAAAAAGCACGTTATTCATTTTTAAACTACTGCAATCAGATTGGCACGTTGAGCTAGACTTGGCCAACTAGCATGAATGGAAAAAAATAGTCTTTGTGTCGCACAAGAGCAAATGCTCTGTAAAGTTAATACTTTTAAGATTCCGTAATCAGTAAAATGTCCGTCTTCACTATACCTATTTGATGTTAACAGACAAACAAGAGAATTGGCTAATGAATCTTGTTATCTGTCAGCACTAGTTCTCATCAAAAAAGCCTGATGAGTTATAATGTCACGTTAATGGCTTGTCTAATCAAAAACACAACTCAGATCTATGAATCAGTTCATTGGTCAGGCAAACTGAAGAAAGCATGCTCAGATGAGTTGCATTTATGCCCCAACTTAGTTCCAGCAACCAAATATAAACAAACCAGAGAGGTGGAAGCCAGAGAGGCTGGCATACTGCCACTAGTTTATATAATATATAATTAGGCAGTCAGTTCAGATGAGCTGAATCTCGCTGACAACCTGACTCCACCCTCCAGGCTCCTGCAGGTAGAACTAGATGATCATCATGTTTTTCAACATCTTATCCAATCTAATAAGATATTTATCTACATGGGATAGGTGGGGCTTTTGAATTTATTTTAGCTTTTCTCATAGTGTCAGTTTAATCTGATGTTACCGTGTAGATTAAGACTCTGCAAGATGCTCACTGCACTGTCGGATGTGATTCTTAAATGCCTCACTTTGTTTAGTTGTCTATCTATCTATCTATCTATCTATCTATCTCTATGCAAGCAGCAAAACAGTGGAACATTGAACTAGAGCTGTACAATCATGCAATTGATTGCGATTTAAATATTTGAACCGGTTGACAGCCCTAGTAGATAAATAAAAATGGATTCAGTCAAAAGACTGTCCACGCTGCATGGGTTTAGTTGTTTCAACAAGATCAAAGGTTAGTCTAGATTTGGTGAATATCTTAGGGTACTATATATCTGTAGCTTCCTGCCCTGCCCTTTATCTCCTCAGTTGGCAGCATGCCTAGACTCTGTCATTAAGTGTGTACAACAACCAACAAGGTCACTCCACTTTAGAGTGTAAAGTATATTACGTTGCAAATCCAAAAAGTCCCATTTCTTAAAACCAGTGCAGTGTGTAGGATTTGGCGACATCTAGCGGTGAGGTTGCAATTTTCAACCAAATGAAATGTCTCCTTATGTGTCAAACGTGTAGGACGACAGTGGCTAATGTTTTTGCAGTTGGTGAGACCATCCAGGCTTTCTTTCAGTCATAGTCCAGTGACTACAGTGTTGGCTCAATGTATCGCCATTTTGAAAGGCAGCCAATGCATTCACCTGCCGCTTAAGTTATTACTGAAAGCTCTGGTTACCCAGGTGGGAAGTTTAAGCCGTGTGTTGCTTTGAAGACGGCTCACTGCTGGAAACACTGTGCTACATGTTCATTAGCCTGCATGAATGGGCCAAGAAGGCTCAAACGGTAATGTGCACTTTAGGGTCAAGGCCGGCCACCAGATTCTGTTGATGCAGGGAACAATATCAGACCACATGAGTAATGATTTTGCACAAGTTAGTTTACATTTCAAATTGGTGTAGGATCTGGATTGCTGGGTTTTCAACACTAATTTCACAGAGGAATGTCCTCCTGAGAAACCCTGCACTTCCTCAGCCGACATACTCTCAATAAAACTTGAGGCGAAAGACATTGCAAGCCACATTTTATATCTATAATGCTAGTTTAATTGATACTGTATGACATGTAATTTGGGTCTTCAATGGCGTTACTTACTGACGCTTAATTTGCAAGGCATTTTATCTTAAAGGCTATGAGTCATTGTTACACGTAACATGCCAGTTAGTGATAGAAGGAACCTTATGACCCTGCAGTGATGCTGACAGTATGACTCATGTTTATTACTGGGTGAGTTGTCAAACAGACCTTATCTTTCATTTTCCCTGACCTTTTTTATGTCTTTTAAATAAAATCTATATATAACATCTATAATACCAGTGCCTCTGCCTATTTGTGATTTATTTTCATTTCAATGTATACAATAGAATCAGATGATTGGTTAGAAATATAGGTCTTGCTTAATTTTTCCTCTGGAAGTATTTCAACCTGTGTTGTGCTTCTCTTCCCTTTTATGTAGTACCATGCAGAAACCATCAAGAATCTGCGTAAGGCGTGCGAGAGCTTCGCGCCTGGCAGTATCCAGTACAGGCCCATCGGCATTGCCCTGGACACCAAAGGCCCAGAGATCAGGACTGGCCTCATCCAGGGAGTGAGTTTACCATTACCTAGTATTCTTCACAATGGCTTTATTAGCTGTTGTTGACAATCAAGAACATTTTGCATGAAAACGAAGCAAAAGGAAAGCAAAACTATGTCTGTTAATGATTTGACAGAGTGGCACTGCTGAGGTGGAGCTGAAGAAGGGCAACATGATCAAGATAACCTTGGACGATAGCTATCAGGAGAACTGCAGTGAGGAGATCCTCTGGCTGGACTACAAGAACATTCCCAATGTAGTCGAGATTGGCAGCAAGATCTACATTGATGACGGACTCATGTCCCTTCAGGTCAAGGAGATTGGTGAGGAGTGGCAAACAAACAAAATCTCTTGTAATCCATTAGAATGTTTCGAACCCTGCTGTGTATTAATACTCAATTAAAGGCTCGGCTCATTAACATTTTCTTGTCTCTCCAGGTTCTGATTTCCTCATGTGCGAGATTGAGAACGGTGGCACCCTGGGCAGCAAGAAGGGAGTGAACCTCCCCGGTGCTGCTGTGGACCTGCCTGCTGTTTCAGAAAAGGACATCCAGGACCTGCAGTTTGGTGTGGAGCATGGAGTCGACATGGTCTTCGCCTCCTTTATCCGCAAAGCAGCTGACGTCCACGCTGTCAGAGCAGTGCTGGGAGAGAAAGGCAAAGACATTAAGATCATCAGCAAGCTGGAGAACCACGAGGGTGTACGCAGGTGTGTGTGTGTGGATGAAGTGTTTTCATCTGTTTTACTGGTGTGGTCAAGTAATTCAGATCTTTTGTTTGCATCATGATATACTTGTTCTGAATATATTTTATTTATTCCATGGTTGGCTGTGTTTTATGAACCCGTGCCTTTTCACATGGCATTTGAAACTTTTAGAATCTTATGATGATTTTCTGATTTACTGTTAAATGACTAATCTTCTGTCTCCTGTGCAGATTTGATGAGATCATGGAGGCCAGCGATGGCATCATGGTTGCCCGTGGGGACCTGGGAATTGAGATCCCCACAGAAAAGGTCTTCCTCGCCCAGAAGATGATGATCGGTCGCTGCAACAGGGCTGGCAAGCCGATCACATGTGCCACGCAGGTTAGATAAAAGCAAAGGACGTGCTGTATTTCTTCAGCTATATTATCCCCAGGAGCTAAGACCAGCTGCACTGGGCCGCTTATGCGTTAATATCTGCATTTATGTGAATGTGAAGGAGGGCAGTCTAAGTTTAATCTCCGTTAAACATAATGCTAGCATTTATTTTGTTTGTCTCACTCAAAAGGCTGTTATTTTTTTAGATATATGTATGTTACCCTCTAACACATCCTATGGACACCATTCAGATGTTGGAGAGCATGATCAAGAAGCCCAGACCCACACGTGCTGAGGGCAGCGACGTAGCCAACGCCGTGTTGGACGGAGCCGACTGCATCATGCTGAGCGGAGAGACTGCCAAGGGAGATTATCCTCTGGAGGCAGTACGCACACAGCACATGGTGAGTCAATGTGTGTGTGTGTGTGTGTGTGTGTGTGTGTGTGCGTACATATATGAATGTATTCTTTATCAAAGCATAACAGTTATCATTTTTAAATGTCAGGATTTTATGGGATGATCTTGCATGTCTCTTCTAACAGCATGCTCTAAGAAAGGGAAACTGCTCTTTCTTGTTTGCTATTTTTTGTGTTCTCCTGAACACTTCTTTACTTCTCAGCATCTCTTTTTCCACTTGGCCTAATAGCTGCAGGGTTGTTGGGTCAAATGGAAGTGCCTCTCATTTATTCATATTTTTTCCATCCACTTATTCTCAGTTTAGACATTGACTGCCTTTTAGGTATGCTAATGAGCAATCAATCATTAAATATTTGATCACTAAAAGATAATTGTAATCACGTTAGTCAAATTTCACAACTCTTTCGCACCAGTTCTTAATTTGTCATGGTATCTCCAAACTGATTCACCCAATTTTTGTCAACAAGGACTTACAGTGCCCATATGACCCTACACTACATACCGTAGTATGTATACCGCTATTCTGAAATGACAATAAGGCTGGTGGAGAGGCAGCAGGAACATCAGCTATGAGTAATGCCAAAAATAAATTATGCACATAGAGGCATGGTATAATGCATTTAATGTGGAACATTTGTGCTGTCTGTATTTGATAAACTTTTAATGATTAACCAATTGTTGATCATTAACAAGGCTGATGATGGATTTTGAAAATTGCTTAAAATTGTGTCCAATACCTACATGTGTGTTTGTATTTTTCAGTCAGGGACAGACACTACTGTTGATAATTAGGTATTTTTTTTTTACATCAAATTCACAATAGGTATCAATTGCATGGATGGATAATGGACTAATTGCACTCTTGTTCAGGCCTTTCTTGGCTAACTGTCACCGTTCTCACTGCTATGCAGATGCAGAAGTGACTCAGCAGTACTGCAGCTCCTGCCTTTGAGCTTGCTGCCCTCATGTTTAATTTGCATGTTGTATAGAAAGACTGTCGTTGACCTAAAAGATTATATTAGGAAGATTTTATATTCTCTTAACCTCTCGTAGACTAACTCTTATCTATTCATTTCTCCTTTTTTAACAATTTCTTCACATTTTAACAATTTCTTCACATTTAGTTGTCTTGAATTTGTTTTAAATAATTCTTTTATTTATTTGATTAAGCTTGGCTCTGTCATTTAGGTACTTTTTTCTATCTTGATGTTAAATATTCCTAGTTTAAAGGTTCTCAGCAGCACAGTTGCCTTCACTCCAGATTAGCACCTTTTTATATTGTGTTTTTTTTAATTATTTAATACCTCATGTAAATGTTTGAAGCTTTGACTCCTGTATATGTTTCATTGTCCCCCCCCCACCCCCACTAACTGTATACCTAAACTCTTCTATGTATTGTCCCTTTGTTCCTTTCCTTCTGTCTCTTCTTTACTTTAACGTGGGTTCTTCTTGTGTGCCTCTAACATTGTCCCTCTCTGTCTCTTGTGTTCCTGTCCTTTTTCCTTTTTTCCACCCGTTTTCCTCATTTTGTCTGTGTGCCTGGTGTGGGAATGCCTTTGCTTGATGCATCTTGCCCTCACTTGTGCCAGATTGCTCGTGAAGCCGAGGCAGCCATGTTCCACCGGCAGGTGTTTGAGGACCTGCGTCGTTCCACGCCGTACTGCAAAGACCCTGCTGAGGCTATTGCAATCGGCGCTGTTGAGGCCTCTTTTAAGAGCTTAGCCTCTGCGATGATTGTGCTCACTGGCTCTGGAAGGTAGGCAGGTTATCTGGTCCTAGCAGGTCGAGGAGGATTATAATACCGGTACTTAAGGAGTCTGAGGGAGAGAGAGTAGGGCCAGACAGGGACGGACTGACTGACTGATGAAGTAACTGGGAGAGCCTGGCAAACACCTAGCAGACTGCTGGTTTTTTCTTTACCCATGCGGACAATTTTAACCGGCCTTCAAAGCCCTGCAGTTTAAAGGCTCAAATTCACACATAAACCCAAAACTTTGATTGACGTCTTTTGCTCTTTTTTCAATGCAATAAGTGTTAACTTTAACAATTAGCCCATCGTTAAACCAACAACTAAAGTTTAACCATGAGTCTAGCTACACATTTGCCAGTCACCGTCAGCGGTGTGAATGACTCGGCGTGCAGTAGTGGGTGATCGAGAGTAACCCCACCACCCCACCCTTCCCTCATGGTCCCTCTGGCCTCAGATAGCACGAGAGGCCGAGGCGGCCACCTTCCACAGACAACTGTTTGAGGAGCTGAGGAGACACTCCCACCTGACCAGAGACCCCTCAGAGGTGGTAGCTGTTGGTGCTGTTGAGTCTGCCTTCAAATGCTGCGCTAGTGCCATGATTGTGCTCACTAAGACTGGAAGGTAAGATAGACGAGGGTAGAGGTGAAATGATTCTGGTCCTGAAGGTAAGGTGTCGCCAACACAGCTCCTGATTCTCCCTCCGACACCTAATGTGCTCTTGCAGATCCCCTCTCCATTGATTGTGTGTATGTGTGGGTGTCTGAATTTCATTACAAAGGGTGGGTGGAGGCAGCAACAGATTTTTTTCAAGAGTGGGGATAATCATTAGCCCAGTCACAACGTCCATCCTTTATTTAATATCACAAGAGATTTAATCAAATTGAGTGCTACTACACAGCTTCATATTGTATATTACATCTTATCCAACTAGAAATGATTAATGGAAATCATTAGTACAGTAACATACATGGATACTTGTTGTTGCAAGCTGTCATCTGTGTTTGCCCTCTTCACACACACGCAAGATACACGAGAAGTGTCACTCATTTTGGCTAAGGACTCTCAGGACTTCTTGAGTGTTAACTCTGCTCAGCTTTCCTGACTTTCCTGTTCGTTGTGTTGTTGCACCTGTTTGGGCAGGACAACTCTATGCATTTGTTATGATTAAGTTAATGAAATTTGAGCTCAGCTAACATTCAGTGTACAGCAGTACTGCTGGATTTAGTACCTACCGTATGTTGGGTTCAGGGTTTTTAATCGCACTGAATAGCTTCCGCCAAGAATCCATCTGAGATAATTATATAAAATATCTATTTCCAAATTCTGCCTTTGAATATATCATGAATAATAACATAATGCCATAGTAACTGAGCCTCTTACTGACTTTTAAAACTAAAAGAAAAGATATATTTTGCATTGAACGTGTTGATCTGTTTCCCTCCCTAATCATCATAATGATTTAGTTATACTGTTGCAATCATGAAAGGAAAATACTAAAAAGTGTGAGGTGAGGTAAACGTTCTGTGTATTCGCAGGTCCGCCCACCTGATCTCCAGATACAGGCCACGTGCACCCATCATTGCTGTGACTCGTAACGCCCAGACGGCTCGCCAAGCCCACCTGTACCGCGGCATTTTCCCCGTCCTCTACACCAACCCCGCCCACGATGTGTGGGCAGAGGATGTCGACATGCGCGTCAACTTTGCCATGGATATGGGTAAGTATCTACTGTATGTCACCTTTTTAGTGTTTTCTACTTAATGGAAGAAAAAGTGTACATTTAACATGTTTTATGTTTAATTTCCAGGCAAGGCCCGAGGCTTCTTCAAAGCGGGAGATGTTGTCATCGTCTTGACCGGCTGGCGCCCAGGCTCTGGTTACACCAACACCATGCGTGTGGTTGTGGTGGCTTGAACAGCCCACGGGGCTGCTCTGCTTTCTCCCTCCACCGTCATCTATCTTTCATATCTCTCCAGCTCACAGCCCTTCTCATCGAACACCTGGGCTCACAGACTCAACCGCTGAACAATTAATCATTTAGGCAATAATCCAAATTAAATAGAAAATAGAGTATAGCCCTCATGGCCAAAGAGCTGTTTCCGGTGGGTATGGGGGCTTGATTCGTACAATTCCACTTTATGTCTCCATTCCTTTCACATTATTTCAATCAAACCAGTCTGCAGGGCCTCAGATTAAAACAACCTGACCAGAAACTGCTGTATTTATTCACTCAAACACTTGTATTATTAAAGGTGAACCAGTGTGAGAGTGAATGCATCCTGTTCTGTGTGCATGCGCATACTGGCTCTTGTTCAGGTGGAGTTGGTGGGTGTGTCAGGCTGGTCTTAAAAGAGCACCCTGAGTACTGCAGTTTACTAATCACACTCCTCTGCCGATATTGCGAACAAATTTGTGGCATCCTAAATCAAAGGGCTCCTCCTACAGAACTGCTCTGGCTCCACCACTCCACCCAAACAGATCCCTTTGTAGTGCTGTGTCTGTCTGAAGTGTCTTCTCTTAATGCCAGCTATCACTGTATCCAAGTGTGTCTGTAAGTGCACTCCTAATCTCCTCCAGACAATGTTACATTTGATATTATACTTGACTTTTTGTGAATGGTGGGGTTTTATTTTGGGACATCCAATACTACTTCTATTTTGTCTGACTATAGAGAAATGTTAGTTTTGGATGTCCACCTCAGAGGTGTTTCTGTAAGTTACTGTATTTGTGATATTGGATGTGTCATAAAGCCGTCACCTTTTATTTGCATTTGGCTCATATCTAAGTTCGCACTTATGACTAATGTATGGTTCACTAACGTCGACTAATATGAATATGCACTTTGAGTTTTTGTCATTGGGGACCTGGTGGTGGGTTGACTTCCTTTCCCTCAACTCCGATGGGTGATGGGTAGAACCCCTCTGCTTCTCCTTTTGTTGGTGACCCACTGTAGTTCTCTTCATGCTTTTGATTGTAACGCTAGAGTGTAAGAAATGTTTAGCTGGTGTACTGCGCTATCCTAACAGACTGAATTTCCATCAATAAAAAATATGAGCACCTACCTTGTCTTTTTTTAAAATGTGTTTTTCTTTTTTTTCAGGTAAACTCATTGACTGTTTTATAAATCTTCAAAGGTTTAACAGTGCTTTAATGTAGGGTAGACCTAAGGCATCCAGTGAGTAGGTTTGATGAACTAAAGAGCTTGCGAATACTGGTATGTCACGCATCTTTATCAAAACACAACCATATTAAAGCTAATCATTGACAGACAAAAGAGGATGAAGTTTTGCTTTCTTCGTCGTCGTCACAGGAAGTTAACATGATCCAAACTGATGGTGTATTAATGTTAAGTCCAGTTAGAACATAAAAAAAAAACATTCATGCTCCACAACACATGCGTTCTCTTCAACAAGGGGATTTTATTCAGCTTGATGTTTAACATTACTGGCAGTCCTGGCTGTACACCACCCCCACCTGCCTGCGAATCTCGTCCTCCACCTCAGCCAGCAGAAGAGAGTCAGCATGGGAGATAACTGCACTCTCCTTTAGCCCTACATGGGAAAATCACACTGTAAGAACATGTACACTGTACTGTTTAGTCTGCAGGTAGAAACGTAGTAAATGGCCATTAAGATTTCAGTGTTTCTGACGCCATCTTGTGTTGAAAGTATAACAAGGAAATGATATGCCTTAACATGATAATTAATCACCTACTGATAATGCTTGTTTTAGTCATTTTTTTAATACACTTCATTCTTGTAGTGATATAGATACAGACTAAAATATGCTGGGTGTCAAAGTACCTTTGAGCAAACACTGTCGAACCTCCTCTGCTTCGTAACGCATGCCTGTGCTGTTGAGGAAGTTTAGAGGCAGACAGGGATCTGGCACTGGGTACTGGGTCTCCTTCCCGTTCACTACTAATGATGTGGGGCACCACATATGGGCAGGGATCTAAAAAGCATGAAACAGGATATTTTCACAGCAGGCACTGGTTTGGCATTTCAGACTATCTGAATTGTATTTGATTATGCGGCCCTTCTGTGATGACCTACCCTGATGCTGCCCTTGGTCCCCACAATTATGGCATCATTGATCAGCTCCACACTCGAAGAGCAAGTAAACACTGCCATCCTGTTCTTGGAGAACTTCAGAGTGACAACTACAGTCTCATCCACTCCTGCAACAACATTCAGATATATGATTTACATTTGATGAAGTGATAATAAAACAAATGTACATTTTGTGACATGGTTTTAAAAAGTGCAACATAGATTACTGTTGCAGCGTGTCCAATGCGTCCTCTGCAAACAAAATGTTGAGTCAGTTCATTTGACTGTGCTATATAGTGAAAAATAATCATATAACTTTTATTGTGCCATATAAGACCCAAGAGATGAAGTCTTTTCAGACAGGAACACTCCTTTAGTTAACAATTCTCAATTTATATACAGTATAAAATCATACTGGCAAAGATTTTACAAGCTCCAACTTAAAAACTCCCATTTATTATTATATGAGGGGCTTCAAATGAATATATATGGCTGAGGTCATTGGGGAACAATCCTGCCACTGTCAACCTGTGATTGATGTGTTTAAAGCGAGAAGAGAAAGCAGGATTGAGGACGACGACTTGGCCACTACAACAGACTTTTTTTTTTGTCATATCACTCATATCATGTGAACAAATATTTAGTTTTTTGGTAAATGAATGAGCTATTTTTGTTAACACTTCCCCAGATGTTAATGAAGCGACAGAGCTTCAGAAATCATATAATTGCAATCCTACTGTTGTCTTTGTCGTTACCTGTCTCCGTGCAGACACCTGTGGCCTGGATGCACTCTGGCTTTTCTCCATTATACACCATGCATATGAACTGCAAGCAGTAGACACCAATATCTAGCATTGCTCCTCCGCCCAGCTCCTTCTGCGAAGATCTCGGCATGTGAATCACCGGCACGCCAAAATCCGACCTTACCATCTTCACCTCTCCCACCTCCCCCCGGGCCAGCAGCCGTCTGATCTCCACTGAGGCCGGGAAGAATCGGGTCCAGACAGCCTAAAGCAAAGAGCAGGAGGCGCTTTCTACAGTTGCATTTTAGTTATGTTGGTGTTATGTTATGCAGGTGTTGATTTACACTAAATCTCAAACATCACAGCTCAAAATAACTTTAAAGTATTAGAAAGGGTTTGCAAGCTCATTTAGTTATCACGACATGTCATTTTCTTTAGGGTCTTGCCTCTGTGCCTCATTTCTGACTTGTAATCTTGCACACTGACAAAATCCTAATGAAACCAATTGTTTAAAAAAAACAATTTGCTGTGTTCATTTTGCACTGATGCAACATATGATAACCAATAATAGTTTGTGGTGTGACAAGCATTTTACATGCTGCAATCATTTTTCTGTCTCTTACTACTCAGTGAATAACAAAAGAATGCTGTAGATGAACTTCTTAACTCGAGACATCCCGACCCCTAAATTATTTTGCAGGTGAAAAGTGGAGAACAAGAAATTAAAGCTGAGAAGATTTTTTCCATCCGTACCTCCATGAGGAAGACGTCATTCCTCTTGGCAGAGGTCAGGATCTCCTTCGCCTCCTTGGTGTTCATGGCCAGTGGCTTCTCACACAGCACATTCTTCTTGGCATTCGTAAAGAGCAGACAAGTGCTCAGATGGTAGGGGTGGATAACTCCAACATACACCACATCTACGCGCACACACACACACACACACACACACACACACACACACACACACACAAACCAGAGAGTGCTGTAGCAGGATAAATGGTTCTGTCTGTCAAATTCCATGTGACAGTACTTTTTCCACAGGAAATGAAAAGAGCTGTAAAGGTTGAAGCTAACTGCATTGTTAAGTTTTAGCTCCCACTGAAATGTCCTGAAACAGCAAATCCCTTACATCAGGTGCTCAAGTGCAAAGAACCATCAGCCAATCTTATATGACCACGGCCTGACAGAAACCAACCTATATCTGGATCTCTGGCCAGCTCCTCATAGCTGCCGTATGCCCGGGAGATGCTATGCTTTTTGGCAAACTCCTGTGCATCCTCTAATTTGCGAGCTGCCACAGCCACAACCTGTAAATACAGTTTCATAATATTAATCATTAACAACACAGTGCGTCTGTTCCACCTTAGACCCCGATTTACAATCTAACTTGTTTCAGTCTGTATAGAGGACTCAGTATTGCCACATTACATTTTCTGCATTACCTAATGTATCTCATGCTAGAACTGTGCTTTTCTTGGTGTCTGGTGGATGGATATAGACCAGAATGGCAAAATAATATAATTGGCAATTTCTTACAGTCTCCCACTTACTGTATATTCAGTTTGGAGTCAATGCCTTGCGTTAAATGTGGCACTTTCTTGTTCTTCCTAACATTAGAAAAAACGTTATTATCTGAAACTGCTTTAATCATCACTTTTGCCCATAGGTTTTGCCTAAATGTAATTATTGATGAAAAAGAAAGTACCGTAATTCTTAGGCTATCGAGTGCAAAGAGATGCGCGTTTAGTGCTTAATTTACGGTACAACGAAAGTGTGCAGAAGTGTTCAAAACGCTGCAAACAGTAGCTTGCATTGTTCTTAAACTCACTGGTGTCCAGTGTCGATGGCATTTAGCTCGTTCAAGCTGCTGGTTGCAAATCTATAACATTTCATTGCGACCTGATTTTAACAAGGTGAACTTTGGATCGTCGCAAACAGTAGGCATATAGCTACAGCCTAAATCTAATCCTCGCCGAGTCCTGAGGAGACATGTTGCAGTTGAAACCAGAGGTGTATTTGTGTCTAGGCATCTCCTCATACTGATACCTGATGTTCTGCAGGAGGAAGAGTCTTCAGGGCTACGGTGAAGTCGTGACTGATCCTCCCCGCGCTACAGATTCCCCACCTGGTCGCCATACTGGACACAGACTGTAAGAAGTGGTTCGACAGGAAACTAACAGATTGAGTTGATATCAGTGTCACATGACTGCCACACGGTGGAGGCAGAGTATGATTTTTAACTCTGGGACGTTGGACAAAGATATAATGATGGTGATTTGTACAAAAACGCGTATAAAAAGTACTTTTTAATAGTGTTCTGTTACCTCTTATTTCGTCACTGCCCATAGTCAGAGGAGCACTTTTATTTATTATTCATTTATAATTGTATTTTTTATATCTTCTATTTACTTATTGGTATAAGCTGACATATAGTATATGTATGTGTGTAGATATATATATATATATATATATATATATATATATATATATATATATATATATATATATATATATATACGAAGGTACATATGTGTATGCGTGCTTTTTTATTAATTTATTAATACATTTTATTATTTTTTATTTATTAATTTCTTATTATTAATATGTTGTATTAATTAATTAATTTATTTATTTATTTATTATTTTATTTTATTTAATGTCTCACTTTCTGTTGTTTTTGCTGCTTTGACTGTCAAAGCACTTTGTGAACTCTGTTTTTAAAGGTTCTATATGAATAAAGTTATTCTTATTATTCTTATTATTATGCACAGGGACATTTTGTTAGCGACTATTTATCATTATATTGCTTGGCATTATATTGAGGCTGAATTGTCTATTTATTTAACCTCTTAACTAAATAAGTAAATGTAATAGAGTGAAGCTGTGGTAAAGAAGCACCATAAAACTGATAGAAATACATTCATGATAATTTTCTAAAAAGTGAACATGAATACATTTCATTATTGGACCCCTCCACCTTTCACAGTCCGAAAACTATATTAAAAGGGGGGAAAAGACACGTATAAATGGCACGCACTAGGACCACGCGGAAACAGTGCCCGCTCAAGCTTGCAGTCCTATTGCAACATTACATATCACAAATCTGCCTCAGAGGGATTTATGTACAACATACGATATCCTGACTTTGAACCCTCACATTGGTTAAGGAAAAACTCCCTCCAAAAAAACTTTAATAGTGGGGAAAGAAGGAAGAAACCACAGGAAGAGCAGTTGAGGAGGGATCCCTCTCCTAGGATGGGCAGAGGTGCAATAGATATCATGTGTACAGACCTAACATAATAAGATTACAACATAGTCAATCCATATGACAGAAATGGTACATATGAGAGTAGTAATAGAATTAGTAGCAGTAATATGAGCAGCAAAATGATCTGAAAAAAGTCCTAATGTAGAATGTTGAAAACAGTCATAAAATAGTATGACGAAACAAAATGTATTGTATAGGACGTAGAAATAATAATAATAAAAAATAATTGTATGTTAAATCCCCCCCAAAAAAAAAAATCATGTGAAAAAAAAGCCACAGTAAAGTATGTAGGAAAACATAAATAAGTCATAGTATATGTTATCAAAAAAGTGTAATGGTAAAAAATATATCAGTATCAGGAAATGGTTTAGAAACATTTGACGGCTTAGAAGAACAGATAAGTTTTATGTAAACATGGGTTTACGACCAGACCACATACGGGGTGTTACTGTCTTACTTTCGAGGGTCGTAAAGAGAGACACAGGAAGGTGAGCAAAAGTTCACACTGGGGGTTTCTTCCTCTCCTGGGGATGTTAAAGGGTTAACGTAAATGTATCTGACAATGAGATCAAAGGGAAAATGGGAGATCAGATAAACCAGAGTGAGACATCCTTGACCTGTCTAAAGGCGGAGACTGTTTCTGCTTTAGTATATAGTATGTGAAGGTTTGAACTGATGTTGAAGAATGCTTCCAGCAGACTCTGTGTGAAGAGCTGGGTTGGAGATTCTACCTCTTGCAAGAGAATAAATGGAACAGGACAACTTTGAATGATTTGGAGACTTGGATTATTTTGATTTGCGAATAACACTCTCTTCTCCCGATTATTAACATAGAAATATTCTACGACAAAAGTCGTAGTATAGTATGACTTAAAAAGTTATAGTACGGTTTGTTGAAAAGAGTCATAGTATTGTAAGCCAAAAAAAAACGTATAAAAAAAGTCTTAGTTTAGTATGTCGCAAAAACTCAAAAAGGCCAAATTATAGTATGTCTAAAAAATTCACAGTAAAGTATATTTATAAAAAACATATCATAGTACAGGTTCTGTGTAAAAAGTCATAATATAGTATAAATGTCATTGTATAGTATGTAGAAAAACCTAATTGTATAGTATGTCAAAAAAGTCATAGCAAAGTATGTTGCTATGTCATAGTACACTATGTCCAAAAGTCATCGAAAGAAAATCATAGTACGTTATATAGAAAAAGGCATACAAAAAATGTATAGTATAGTATGTTGAAAAAAGCCACAGTACAGTATGTCGGAAAAAATAATAAATAAGTCATAGCATAGGATGTCGAAAGAAGTCATTTTAGGTATTGTACCCAAACAACTTGTACTTAATAACATATTCCAGAGTTTAAAGGATGAGGTGCCCAACCATTACCTCTATTTATACACTGATGACGTCAGCAGTGATGTCATGGGTTTAGACAGGGGTGTAGATTATGTAAAGGTATGTATTTAGGTTAGTTGTGATCTGTTATGCATGGTTGCAATTGCATAGCATATGATACACTATCTAAACGTGTTTTCTACCTGAAGTTAAGCCAAATCAACTGTTTTTGTTTATATATATATATATATATATATATATATATATATATTGTTTATATATATTTTTGGTTACACATATAGCAGGGCCACTCCTACCACTATCCCAGGTCAGGCTTCCTCACAGTAGTCCTCCCAGTCCTTTGTTGAAATAACTAAACATCAGAATTCAAAATAATCCAATGTGCACGTTCAGTCTCCTTATATTCAGTTTGAAAAGTCAATAAATGAATTCTATGCGGCACTTTGTTGTTCTTCTTCTTCTTGGTGTTAGATAAAACTGTAGCATATTAATCTGCTCTTTTAACCAGTTTTGTCACAGTGTAATTATTGCTGGGGAAAAAGTTACTGTAATTCTTAGATAATAGAGTGATAAAAAAATACCGATGCCCATTTACTGCGTCATTTACGGTTTAAAAAAAAAGCAAACGTGTCAAAGCGTTCGAAATGCTGCAAACTGTGGCTTGCATTATTCACTGTAGCCCTGGAAGCTATTCCTTCAGGTATCAGTATGAGTAGATGCATAGACTCAAATACAATCTCTGGTTTCAAATGCATGACGGATTCTGAGGATTCTCGCTCCGTGCAGACTGTCAGTAAACGCTGTTTCCCACAATTTGAAGTTAACTGTTATAATCAGACCCCAATGAAATGATGTCGATTTGCAACCTGCAGCATTAACAAGCTACATGCCACCAGTGAGTAGTAGGCTACTGGTAGCCATAACGGACAGGAACCCGATAGATTGAGTTGATATCAACAGTGCCACTTTGCTGCCACAAGATGGAGGCACAGTTCTATTGTATCTCTGTGACGTTGCACAGCAATAACTAATAATAGTGATCATGACACAAATAATACCAGAACAAACCTAATAACCTGTAATATATTGTCCCTTCCTTCTTCCCTGCATGGAGTCGTGGGCTATTTTATTTAAAGTTATTTTTCATCAGTTTTTGACGATTAGATATTTTTACCGTCGTGACTATTTTTTTATCTCGATGGAAATGCCCCAAAACGAACAGCCCTCTTGGTTCTAGTAAGAGGTGACATGTACAGGGACGTTGTGTTGGTCTGCCATGTATCATTATATTGCTTGAGGATGAATGGTCCATTTATTTAACCTCTTTACTAAATAAGTAAATGTAATAGGTTAAAGTTGTGGCACGGAAACAGCATGACATGTATAGAAATACACTACCGTTCAAAAGTTTGGGGTCACCCAGACAATTTCGTGTCAATTTTCAGTTTCTTCGCAATTTCTCGCATGGAATAGCCTTCATTTCTAAGAACAAGAATAGACTGGCGAGTTTCACATGAAAGTTCTCTTTTTCTGGCCATGTTGAGAGTATAATCGAACCCACAAATGTGATGCTCCAGATACTCCTATGTAGATATTTCATTAAAAACCAGACGTTTCCACCTAGAATAGTCATTAACCACATTAACAATGTATAGAGTGTATTTCTGATTAATTTAATGTTATCTTCATTGAAAGAAACAGTGCTTTTCTTTGAGAAATAAGGACATTTCTAAGTGACCCCAAACTTTTGAACGGTAGTGTACATGTATAACTTCTTTTTTTTATATCAGCACATTTCAGCATTATCAATTCACCAAGTAAAACAATTGCGAAAATAACGTTACTGCATTTGCATTCATGGACGGCATCCTGTATCAATGAGACACCACCCAGTTTTTTTGGACGTCTGCAGTATGAGGCCAAAAGGTATTAAATGAGCCATGCTCTTTGCTGACTCATAAAAGGCCATTATCTCTGTCCTAACCTTGAAAAGTAGCCAGTGCAACCTATTTTTGTTTGGAGAACATGAGTCTATTTGTACACAACTGCAGGGGTCAGACATAACAAAACACTTTGATTCAAATGTGCCACTCGAAGTCTCTTCTTCTCTCCAGCGGATGATATTTGAAATGAAACAAGGCTTTCACAATCAATCCTTTATTGGATTCATCAATCACACACCCCACAGTGACAGCTGGGGTTGCCTTTCAAGGCCTAGGACTTGATTACAGGACATGGCTGCTCTGTTTGTTACATTGTGATTTATCTGGTTTAAGACATTTTTAAACTGACATTTGTAAACTGACAGTGTCAGTGTTTTGTCGTGTACTGTATCATAAGGACCTACAAGGTCTTTACATGGTGAATCTGGGGTAGAATGAGATCTAACGGGTCTATGAGATGCAAGAAAATAAATGGAAAGCAAACAGTAATAAATGCACTGATTTGGACGGTCAAATAATTTGCAGATTTAATTTTTAATACAGTGGCCGCTCACTACAGTATGTTATCCAAGTCACATTTGTCTCACTGACACTGCGTCTGCTCGGGCTTTGTCACACACTGTCATGAGTGATCTGCTTATACCAAATATCCAAAGCCTGCCTCGAGCAGCTCCCTCTGTTCCATCTGAGTAGGTTAAGGTCAGGTGATTTCGGCTTTGGAGTGATGTCACTGGCTGTCCTGGCTGAAGGTAACTCCCACCTGTTTCCTGATTTCATCCATGATCTCTGTCAGTAAGACAGAGTCTGCCAGAGGCATCCGTGGGCTCTCCTTAAGTCCTGCAGATGAAGAGGAGTTTAACAGGGAAATCAGACTGACTGAAAGACCGTTTATAACCACAGTTAAATTATGCACATATTCACAATGAGGCATAAATGATGTCATAGCAGGGATGTAAAGATTATGTAAATTCATAAGAGGCCAAACAAATAGGAGTGTAATACTGTATAAGCTAGAGGACATCCCAAGGACTGATAACAGCATTGATTCTGAACCAATCTGATGAGTTCATTCATGTACTCATCCAAATTTTCTCAAGAAGCTCCAGGAAAGTGACCGTTTCACTGACTTGCAGTGTCGTTCTTTCAAACTTAGCTTTGAAATGGGGGTTTCGGCTGTTCAAACAGTTTCACCTCTTTGAAGACAAATATACAAAATACTTTCCTTTTTTATCGTGACCTACCTTTAAGCAGGCACCGCCTCACTTCTTCTGCCTCATAGCCAAGCCCAGTGCTGTCGATGAAATTCGGAGGGAGGCAGCGTTCAGGCAGAGGGTACTTTGTCTCCTTGTCGTTCACCATGAGTGTGGTAGGGCAGTGCATGGGGCCAACGACCTGGAGGGGAAAGAGGACATGCATTTTTGTGTTTATCCAATCACTCAACTCATAACTCATCAAATGCAGTGGGAATGGATCCGAGACTGAATGCTTCAGTTTAATTAAATGTGAAAATAATTAGCGGTCAACTCAGTTCTTTGCATGTCTCAGTCCTTTCTTAATTAAGTCAAATGTTCCTGTGCAAGACTACCATAATATACTTTAATGGAGCCCTCAGTGCCGCTGATGACAGCATCGTTCGGAAGTCGAGCAGCAATTGAAAAGGCACAGAAGGCCATTCTGTTCCTGGAGAACTTCATCACCACAATCACTGACTCATCCACTCCTGTCAAACATTTGAAAAGGTAGCTCATTGAAACACTGGTGAAAAGGAAATGGCTGAATGAATGGAATCGCTACTGCTGTTGCTCATCAAAACTAGGTCCAATAAGTTAAATTCTATTTGGGATTTACTGGCATGAGGTCACAACATTTGTTTTTGTGTAGCTATTAAATTAAAGTCAAAACTGTTACATGACGATAAGTAAGAGATAAGAAAATGCTCATTACATGTGTAGTGTGATGTGATGGACCTACATTGAAGGATATCATGCTGTGAGACAGCATTCCCCTGTCAGTTTTACTGTATTACTGTATTCTCCGGGGAGGCTTTGGATTAGTCTCACATTTTAAAGATAAGTCTGGGATTTTCTGTGTGAAGAATTCTTCCCTGAGGTGTTTACATTGTGGACAGTTTATTTAAAAAAGTGATTTCTGTCTAAGTTTCTTGTGCATCACAAGAGGGATTCTAATGTTCTTTTTTTATGGTTTCATTAGCCACTTTGTGATCAGTGATTCATGTAGTGTGGTTAATGATGCTAATCTACATCCCACCTCTGCTGTATGACCGGTGCGCTGAATCATACCTGAGTCAAGCAGCACCCCTGTGGCCTGGATGGACTCCGGCCTCTCTCCGTTGAACACCATCAGCACAAACTGCAAGCAGTACACTCCAATATCCAGCAGTGCGCCACCGCCCAGCTCCTTCTCCACAGAGCGGGGGATGTGGAGCTGAAGGGAGCCGAAGTAGGCCTTTACCAGCTTAAGCTCGCCTACTGCCTTCTCTGCCAGCAGCCTGCGCACCTCAGCATGCACGGGAAAACAGCGTGACCAGATGGCATGAGAGAGACGGAGCAGAAAACCTAGCACCACTGCAACAGTAAACAGCTTATACTGGACTTTCACCTGAGCAGCAGTTTATAACTACAACTCTCCACTTTCTCCACCTGCCATGAGTGCTGTGGCAGATGTGCTGGTCAAACATGACAGACAAGATGTTTTCTTGCGTCATGAGGTATAAATATTCCCATGACATTCAGGGTTTTGCTTCCTACATTAATCTTCTTTGCTTCAAATAACTGCACTCGTGCCACTGTAATGTAACTGCTGGCCTAAAGTGCAATGGGATTTCATACGCAGACCGCAATGCCTCCTGCTGCAATACTGTTTGTGACAGGTTAAAGCAATAGATATACATTTTGGGAAATACGCTTGCTTTATTGCAGAGAGCTAGATGAGAAGATGGATAGTGCTCTCTGCAAATGGGTATGGTGTACATTATCATCTAATTCCTGGCAGGAGAGCAAACAATGCAAAGTCTATTGACCAAAATGTTGAAAAAAAAGTAATTTAATAACGATATAATCAAAATGGTTTTCTGCATTTGATACATTTTTATTTCACGATACTAAAGGGGAAGATGTCTGTGTGTTATGATTATTACCTTCCAGTTTTAACCTCTAATCACACCTTCATTTTGGTTTGTTTTGGCACCAAACCTGCACCTGCTGTGACTCCATACTGCCAGCAAGTCACCCATTCAGCAAAGGTCTATATGAATGACTGTCTTCCTTCAACATTACCTCCATCAGGTAGACATTGTTTTTCTTGGCTGCGGCGATGAGTTCTTTCACTTGTCCAGAGTTCATATCGAAAGGTTTCTCACACAACAGATTCTTCCCGGCCTAAAGGAAAAGCAGACCGACTCGCCAGTGCTCTTGTGTGCAGCACTCCCAAGTACACAATGTCTGTGAGGATACAGATGTTCCAGGCTCAGCTTCAAACAGCGACACCAACAAGCCACTATCTCTGCCTGTGCAGCCGCTCACAGCTCTTCATTCACCAATGTCTATGTCGTTGGCCAGCTCCACATAGCTGCCGTAAGCCTTAGGAATACCATGCCTCTTGGCAAACTCTTTGGCACGCTCCAAGCTCCTCGATGCAATCACTGCTATCTGTGCGAAAGAGAAAAAAACACACACATTCATCCCAGTGCTGCTCTGTCAGCAGCTCTGTTTAGTGCAGAGGATACAACCTGCCTGAGAATGAAGATGTAGTGAGCCTGTTTGGGTAGAGTGCCTGGTGATCTCCAGGAGGCAGAGTCTTCATGGCCACGCTGAAGTCATGGCCGATCTTCCCCACACCACAGAGTCCCCATCGGGTTGCCATGTTAACTTGGAACGTATAAGTGACAAACGAGCGGGATGGTGCTTTAGTAAAGGTCTGAGCTGCTGGCGAATTGTGACCTTGGAAAAGGTTGCACGTTCAGGGGAAGAAACGTACTAAACTGTCATGCCTTAGAGCCAGCAGCACTTCAGCGAGAAGGCTCCTGAATTTATATGCTGGGGAGGCTGGATGTGTCACCTGCCCTCTGCTCCCACCCTGAGGTTAGAGGGTACAACACACACACAAACTGATGTGTTGTTGCTGACACAGGCCTTTCAATTTGAACTAAAGTGGTTTGTACTAGTTGCCTCTAGAAATCTGCAACAGGATTATCAGTGGGACTCTAATCATTAACACGCTGAAGGGGGAAAATTGCAAAGTTTAATGTATACAGGGCGAGGGCTCACCTTGTCCACAGATCAACACTCTCCCACAGTAGTACAGGTCAGGCATTGGAACCAGGAGCTGCTTTGTTTCACACTGAGAGAGCCACTGATTAGCCTGCGATGGTCTGTCAGCCACACAGAAGCTAGTGATTAAACCCGAGTCTCGTGGGGGTTTCTGGGGTAAATAGATATGCTAGGTTCAGAGAATGCTCATAGTGCCCACAGCAGGATAACTTAACTGGCCAGTAAGCTGAGCCAGGATGACTATAGAAAAGAATCAGCTCAGTTGCCCTTGAGCTAAATATTATCCGTTTACAGACAGACGGTTGTGTAAACTTCCTGCCATGTGCTGCCAGTAGAGGACACTGTGTTGTCAGCGGAGTTTACTTTCTCTCTCAAGCTCTGAGGAGTTGGCATTTGTCATTGTAAGGAATTATATAAAGGTTTGCAAAATCAGGTGAGCTAAGGAGAAGACAGATGCACTTTCTATCTGCCAGAGGTCATGTAACATTTGTTGAATTTGTTGTCATCTGAGGATAGTTACATTTTTTGACAATAATTCACAACATTTTAAATATATTTTCCTGTCTAAATGTATGCCCATTTAATATTGCGGTCAATTTAAAGTACAAACAGTCATTATCTTGTCTTCAGTATAATTATGGTGTTTTTCCTCATTTTCTGCAGGAGCTATATGGTGATTGGATTTACATGAACATAGTGTCCGTGTCAGCAACTTCCTCATTATAAAAAAATGTTTTTATCAATGACTCTACTCGCTGGCTGCTCTCCTTTTGTGTTTCACTTCCAAATGAATACTGGGAGCTGTGTGCCGTTGTCATAACAACAAGGTGCCAGCTGGGCAATTTGTATGCAAATGGCATTGGGCTTGGCCTGATATCCTTGCCTATACCACAGGACCTGGTTGCCATGGGAATGCCCAACTCCTCCTTGAGTAATTTGTACCTTTTTATTTATTTTTAACTTTAAGTAACACGGACACAGCGGTATTTCTCTGGCATCACCACAGGTGTTAAGACAAGAGGTAAAAGTGTGAGGTAGGATGTGTAACCTGACAGGGCGAGTGCAACTAGATTTTAAATTGGTGTGAAGCAAGGACTTGGTTCTGTGCGGCCTGCAGACGAGCACACAGCACAGAGGCTCAGGTGGTCAGAGAAGGGTGTTCTGGACAGGACTCGGACAGGGTCGCCCGACAGCCGTGCACTGGGACCCCACAGCTCTCACCGTCAGCTGAGCCATGGATGCCTACTTCTCAGCGGAGAGTGAAAACAAAAAAAAATGACAGCTGAAAGCATCCTGCATAAGCTCGAGGTCATGAGGAGAAAAAAAACCTGCAAACTGTTCAGTTTGCGTGAAGAGTGGCTGAAGAGTCGATATCAGAAGGTGGAGTTTGGGGCCCTGGGATGGAGGTGGATGGTAAAGATGGCTCCAGAAAGCAAATGATGATGAGCCGAGTCATTCAGCCAGGGCTTCAATATTTAGCACGCCCAGGATGATTGCCTTCCACTTCTTTCACTTCTCACTGTTTCTATTTGATTAAGAATTCATGCATCATCTCTTGTCTGCATCCCTATTCCACCAGGACATGGAGGAAGACCGGTCACAACAGTTTCCTTAGAGAGGGTGGGTTGTTTTGCATGTGAAGGTGGTTGATCACAGCAGTTTCACACATTGTCACATAATTTCATCTGTGCATATTGCTATCAAAAAGCCCCCTCCCCCATGTTGTTGTAAAAACTACTTTTGGGAGGAAAGAAACATAAAACATTAAAAACTTGTAAACTAGTAGGATTTTTTTAAGCTAGCCTGTTATTTGATGTTGTTGAACTCTTGTTGAATTTTAATTATTGAAGATAGTACTGGCTACTCTGCAACCCTAGTTACCACGTAACAGCTCCGTATTTCATCAGGAACTTCAAGTTAATGGGAAATAAAAAAGGACCAGAGAGAGGCACCCTAATCCTATTTTGATTGATGCGGATATGCAGAGGGTTCCCCCCCCCCTTCCTCCAGCTGTCAGTGTAAGTGAGAGCCATCTTGCTGCTTTGTGTTTTCTTTTTTGTGGGGGAAAAGGAACAGTATTGCAGCAGTTATGGGAGCACCATCACTCCTTCATCTCTGTCTCAAGGTCACTGCAGAGGAAGGGTGTCAGGCTAGACAAGCGCCAGAAGGCGCCAGCCATTTTGAGGGGAGGTTGGGAGCTTGATGAATCCAGGGAGGGAGAGGGATGTGGGCAGAGAGGAGTAATAAGGCATTTTGTCAATGCTACAGCATGTTCTGATGTGTGGGCCGGGTTATTTTTTTCCATTAGAAAAAGTGTGATAGAAGGAGACTGAGAGGAGCAAGCAGAAATGGGAGCCTTTGAGCCGCCCGGCATTGTGCTGGCCCTTTGAGAGTCCTATCTTTGTCTGCAGCACACACACACTGGGAGGCTGAGCTGTGGACCAAGAGCAGGCTGGACCAGAGCTGACTTAGCAGCCCTTCATCTGGATGTCAGTGCTGATAGGGAGGGCAGCAGGATGTAGAGAGAGTAGAGCCGAACATAAAGCTATTACACCGAGTTACCGTTCATTTCGACCAACTCTCCATGTGTTTTATGGTTTTTGTCAGCCGTTTTTGTGAGGCTGAAAACACTCATGAAAGTGGACAGAGGAGACACATTAGGCAACATGTCAGCATGCTGGTTATTATATGTTGATAGTTTATTTTACTATTGTGCATTTAGTCCTGATGCTTGGTTGCCTGTTTAAAGTCAAATGTGTGCACTGTTATTGACACAGTACAGAATAAGCAAGCACCAACAATGTGATCTAGTCATCACATCTGCTAAACTACACACCCCAAGCACATTTTAAGCAAAATTCACTTCCCTGTTACACTTGCAACGTCTCATTGTTGTGCAATCCTTATATATACAAGCAAAGTAATACCAATTGTTTATTACTCTGACCAAGGTTTCAGGCAGATGTACAAGGAGAATTGATTTACCAAGGTGAGTTTTCATGTTAACAAATGTGGTAAAATATGTCTTGTTTTTTCTGTAACGCTTACACTTAATGGATCTAAAAGAGGGTTTTCCAACCAACAAATAAAGCCCTTTGAGAGGAGGTTTTGCCCCTGTGGTGAATGTCTATTTCTATTTGAGTGCTAAACAGGTTTCTACTCCATCAGTGCTGTTGTTCCACTGAAGTAAGTACTATCTGTCTCCATTAAATGCAGCTTGCATTTAGGGGACATGGGACACACACTGCCTCTCTCTCTCTCTCTCTCTCTCTCTCTCTCTCTCTCTCTCTCTCTCTCTCTCTCTCTCTCTCTCTCTCTCTCTCTCTCTCTCACACACACACACACACACACTCAAAACCAAAAATAAGTTGTTTCTCTAAGCAAGTGCACGGCGGTGCCTCCTTGTATCGGCTGTCTGAGATTGTGTGAGGCAATATGGAGCCCATCTCAGAGCCTCTGCTGAAGTGAGAGTGGTAGACATGCCAAGAGCCAAGAAGTGGGGCAGATACGTACTAACCTATCATCACCTAACGTGGAGTGTAGATCCTACACCTCCATGATGTTCTGCATGTCTTGAGGTGAAGCAGGATTAGAGTTGTGATGTTTACATGCACAGTAATCTGACCAGCCAGATGGTTTGTTAAATAGAACCATCTGAGAAGCTATCATTGGTAACTGTTTGGAAAAGAGCAGGCACTTTCAAAAAAATATTTGGCAGGTGATTGGACGAACCATCTGTCGATCAAATTATTGCATAAACCAGTCAGGAGAAGAGCAAAAATAGATAAAAATGCTCTCCAGTTCTGTTATACCTGACGCTATTGTAGCATCTACACTAACGAACAGTCGCCTCTGTTTTTTGTCTCCCACACTTTTTAGCCACACACATTGCTGCCAGCAGCTCCTCACAGGACGCCGATTTCCCCAAGCACTGGCTTGTACAGCACACACGCGTTCCTTGAAGCCTGACAAGTTGGAATTTTGTGTGATATCGAGAATCCAGCTGTCGTGCAAGGTAACATGCACAAGGGTGTAAGACCTTGTGATCACAGATTCTAGATGCTGCAACACCAGTGCTGGTATTTAATGGCTTATTCCACATGTTTAAGATATTGATGAGTTACTTATTAACTATGAATCCATTTAGAATTCACAAACCATTTGTAAAGCGCTACAAATAAGCTAAAAATACAAAGACGGTTTTGAGGATGAAAATGAAAAATCCCAACCTGGCAACTCAAGCATTCTCATTATTGGCTTATTACTGATACATAAGGCACTGCCAAAGCATGCATTACCCATTTATAAACCCACTGCTTGAGAGTTTATAAATCATGACTCATTGAAAAGTTGTCCCAACATATTGCAATATTGATGATTAATCTCCTTATTATAATTTATCTTTTAACTTCACAGTCTCTTCAACTCCGCGAGGACGCCGGCGCCCTCGATCCCCTCCCTTTCCGTTCTTACGGCTTGCTTACGAAAATTACGTCACAAAACATGGCGCAAAAAAAAAAAAGAAATCCCAGCATGCTTAGAAACGTGTTTTTTGCGAAGAAAGCATCGGTTTTCTTTAATTCCTCACGGATTTTTCACAAAAGGAGCCCAAACACACACTGTCCAAAGTTGCTATGACCGCTGCAAGTCGGGTCTTGTAGCATTTTGACGGCGAAAGATACAGTATAGACCCGATTTTACGAATAAATGTGCTAGCGGATGCTACCATGGAGCTACCGGCTGGTATAAACCAGTGGTATAAATAGGACAAACCGAGCTCATTGTTGATATAAGCAGTCAGCCGACGCGGTCAGTTTTTCACTTTTTATTTTGACTTCTAAGGCCCACTGCTCTGTTTCTGTATGACCTACAGGTCTACAGACACTTTCACTAGGTACCTTAGAGGGTTTTCTTTCAAGACAGACCTCATTTATGCATATAGTCAAAGTGGTTCAGAAGATACAGGCAATTTAATTTGGGTATGTCATTTTATTTTGTTGCTCCAAAATGGGGGGGGAGTGGAAGAGGTTAAACCTTCTTCCACGTAAACATGAACTACATGGTAAGACCTTCCTGAGCACCCTTCCTCCACCGCGTGACAGAAAAGCTGTTCACTGAGACCAATGTAGCTGCTTCACCCACCTTTTGATTTCCCACTCCATCAGTGGTCTGTATCCCCCCTGTTGGCCAGTCACACTGGCTCCTCTGCGGGGAGGCCGAAGCCATTAAGCAGCTAACACACTCCGCTGCGTCCCCCTATTTAATTGCTTGATAGGACTTGTGATATTTTTATCAGCTGTCCTGTGGCGGATGGCTGCCAAGAGGGGAGATGTGTGTGTGTGTGTGTCTTTATGTGTCATGCCTCGGTACACCTCTGACAAGAGAGCTGCCTGCTTGCTGCAGGAAACCCGGGGCTTCTGTGCACCTGCATATCAAACTGTGTGACCCAGCCTCTCAGCCGTGACATAGTACAGAACATCCGTACCTAAATTGGGCTTGGCTTTGACGCCTCATCATCATCGTGCTAAGATAATGAACAATTTCTTCAACACTTTGGAGCTGATTTTCCCACATACAGTACACAATTGTTCCTCCACTGTGGATATTTTCATGTACGTTATGAGGTTTAAAGATGGCTCTGAAAAGTATAGTGGATGGATGTATCACTATAAGCTGATATCAGTATCAGATATGGGGCATTTTCCTGCCTAGGGACTTTATATACAGATACAGTACAAAGGTTACTGTTGCTGTCTCTCACACACATGCACACACACATTAGCACTTCCCTGCCGGCTGTTGGGTTTATTAACTGTATGCTTGTCCACAGTCAGAGTGATTTAGGGCTTTGGAGGGAGGTGAAGGGAGGAAGAAGTGTCAGTGGGGGAGCCAGAGAGAGAGAGAGAGAGAGAGAGAGAGAGAGAGAGAGAGAGAGAGAGAGAGAGAGAGAGAGCATAGGATCCTTATTAGAGCTCCGGAGCCTACTAACTGCCGACCAACAAAAAAACAGAAAAAAAACAATTCGCTCACTTTTCCAGCTGAGTTTTTGGCAGAAGATTAGGAAGTGGATTTCACCTCTTTGAGTTCAAGCTCTGTCTCATGTGGGAATTATTGAATTCGTTCAGCAACTCCCTCAATGCAGTATAGGAAATTTGACTGCGGTCACTCGGCACACTGATTGGATACAGCCAGTTAGTCACACTATCTTACAAAGCAAGCACAATTTCTCCCAAAATAGGGTAAGCGTAAAACTTTGAACCCTGGAATAAATAAATGAAAGCATATGCACCACATTTCATGGTCAATCTTGATCTTTCCTTGCCATATTTTCTGAGTGGACAGCTAACTCTAACAATAAAATCAATTCAAATCCTTAGATGTCTTTGCTGAATAGAAATGTCAAAATGTACTTACATTTCCTCAATCGCCAAAAAAAGTTTTTATGGTTGTTTGAGGTGATTCTTGTCTTTGTCGAAATGGAGTTAATGCAATGACTGGACTATGGAAACACTTTTGCCAAACAAATTATGACGTATTGAACATTTAACTAACATGACTGACTGAGCCGTGTATGGCTTCTCGGATATAGAGTGCTGCAGAGATGATGTATTTCTGTAGGCCAACTCCGGAAGTTCGTATCGCACTGGTTCCCTCAATAAAAAATAATGGAATTTTTCCATTGGATTTTGGAATACTGCAGAAAATAAGCTCTGTGGCAAACACAGGTTTATGATACTTCCTGTCTGTCCGTCTCCTCCTCACACTCAACCGATGGAGTACACCTACAGTGCCTACAGTGCACCTGAGCGTGGCCACAGACATACTCCATCGCTCGGCCATCACCTCACAGGTCTTTTCCTCTCCCCTACACAACCCTCATATGCTCCTCCTCTTTCCTACACTGAGGGTCTCTCCTTCTTCTCCTCCTCTATCCCTCTTATCACACACAAAACACACACACACACACACACAGCCAAAGAGGCACAGTCACAAATATAAGAGCACGAACACAATAGAATTTTCCAACCCCTCCCCCCTTTTTTTTTCCTCTGTTTTGCTCTGGGGGAAGTTGGCACCGTACTGTAACTGTCTATTGTATCCACTGCTGTGGGCTATGTGGTTACACCCTCACACATACACACAGACAATTACATGCAATATAAATCTTGCACATTTTGCAAAAAAAAAAGAATCCCTGTGAAACACCTGAGAAGGAAACATCAAAGGTACAATGGCTCCGAAGGATCCACCTCTGCTAATGAAAGTGAGTCATCCTTTACACAAACTATATCTGCGTCCTTCATGTTATGTAAAGACTCTATAGCCTCTGTGAGACCTGCTCCATTGATGGCTGTTGGTAAAGATACAGACAGATCATTTTTAGGGAGACACCTGACTCTGAAGCATGACACTTGACTACTGGAAAAACAACAGAAAATACCTCAAAACAATATTTACATTCAAGTCACAAAGAGGGTGTGCAAACTATCAGTCTACGTCTGGAGCGAAGGACGATGTGATATTATTCTTCAGCCATAAAGAGGGAGGAGGTCAGGGTAATTGAATGGCTCAACAAGATGACAGACTTTGAGATGGGTGAATGCTATAGACCCTTTTATAGTTTGTAAACAATGATGACTTACGGAAGTGTGCGCACACAGTTTGGTAAGAGCAGCTGAGAACAATAGCTTGTCAAGCTATGCAAGGGCATTAACCACCAAAGATAGCAAATGCAGCCCAAATATATTGACTTTGACGAATGATCTGTGTGTTAGTGAGTGAGGTGATAGAATACATTAGCAAGTAACCCAATATTTAGTGGCCGGATATATACACATATCTGGCCAACCAGTTACAACTAGCAGCCATGGATACATCTGGCTCAGAGTCACCAGTAAACGCACTTACTCGATCAACCAAACCGTAACCATAGCAGTGATTTGAAACCATTTTTGATTTGACAACTTTGATTTGTTGCACTTTTTAGTAAGACCCGTTTTGTATGTCAGTCACATAGCAGTGTTTTACAAATATATCTCTCTATGTTATCAAGAAACTGCCATAAATGGCCAAACGTTGCAGTGCTGACAGGCAGAAGGAGAGAATGGCTGCTTTACCAAATGCCTGAATGACCTAAAGCGGTGTGTGACTCAATTCTTTCTGAATTCATATGTGCAAAAGCGCAGAAATCCTTTCAAAGTGCCCTTTGCAACGGCAGCAAAAATAGGACCAGGCCTGGTCAATACAGAATATCAATCTATTATAGGTGTCTCATAATTTAGACCATGTAGATATTGTGTTAAACTTAATTAATTTTTCTCTAGGTCTCCCTTTTCGCACACCTCTCATTCTTAAGTCTCCTCTGCCTCGCTCCTTCCTCACCCACCCCTCTCTTTCTCCCTCCACAGCCCTCACTTTGTGAATGAGCAGCAGATTGTTCAGCAGTCCTTAAAGCCATATAGTGAGATATACGTCTGACTCTTCAGCACTCCAGAGGTGGTCAGCGACAGGGACTTTTTATTTTCCACAATGGGGAAAGAAATCATTCAGTGAAAGGCCTTTCAGGCTTCACTCACTGCAGATACATGTTACAGCTCTCCTGGGCTATATGACATAACATTAAGGGCCACTTGACATGAGGAGGGTGAACGCAATGTTGGCTGTGACTCTTTTGCCGTGTGCATTCCATCTGTTACTTTGTTGATGAGAAATAATTTGTTTATGCATGCATTGAGATGGCTACCGCATGTTTATTATTTGGGGGGTTTTAATGATCAGTCCATTAATGCAGGGGATTCCAGTAATATTTGATATGGGTGCCCACCTCTCCCGCCAGTAGAAAGGACATTCATTTGTGAGATGAAGCGTAGAGGTCAGCAAGGCCAGTGTGACATTCAGTGCATTGGTTGGCTGACTCCAAAATTGCTCCTCCTTTCCGCTCCCCTCCAGGAATGATTCTGCTCAACAGGCTGGCTCTTCTGCAACGTGATAACTTTGGGAGTCAGTTATGACACTCAAACCGTCGTAATTATTCTGAGCATTGGCTAGGTGTAATTAGGCCTCTCTAGATGCATACGGTTGATGATAATTTGATCCTTGCTCCCCCAGCTCTTCGTGATTCTCACATCGACATGATTTTATCACACAATATTTTGTGCTGCTAATATTCGTTTGGTTTTCATTGCCAAAGAGAATTTGATAAAGGACTGTATTTTTCTGATCTATCTCAAAGATAGAATAGGAACCATGGAAGGAAAACAAGCCTACCAACACAGCCAATCAAGACGCTCCTTTCTTAAGCCTGGCGATGGTTTACTACAAGGCCATTTACTGTCAGAATTTAAACCCACATGATTTATGGTATGGCTGCCGTGGTCTGCTTTCTTTCCTTAGTTCAAAGGATGAGCCTAGCTGCAAAACTCTCAAGGGCACAGGCTAATATGATAAACTGGGAACAGAGGCTGCAGGCTGAGGGGGTTGGGCCTCCTGCAAACTACAGTTTACCCTCACCCTGTGAAAAGCAAGCGCTTCATTCTCTGGAACCAAGGGAGGAAGAGGGATGAGATCTTTTTCCCCCCATCAACTCACTGGGGGAGAGGATGAGGAGGAGGAGGATGGTATTGTAGGGATCACCAGTCATGGAGGATTATCATTGCTAAAAATAAGAAAATGGTATTTTCCTCTCTTTCAAATGAGTTCCTCTGGGTTTCTTTTTCTGTTATTATTTGATGAAAGAGAGTGGTTTTATGAAATACGAAAGAATCAACCACTGAACGATATAGTATGCTAATATATTGAAATATATTAGTTTTTTTTTGCATTATTAAGTTTATTGTGGAGAGAAAAATATTTCAGCTTACTGTTCAGCATTTCAAAAAACATCACTAAACATCACTCTCCTTTATATTAAAAGCCCCGAAATATCCCCTGGAATATTTTACTCTCATGCCAGCAATCGGTTAAGCAGATCATATTTTGGATATAGCGGATATCACATTTTGGAATTAATCTTTGCAATTCAATTTCAAGGACCGAATCAATAAACAGTATTTAAACATTTTACGAGCATTGAAAGATGGATTTAGGACTCCCTAGTCAGAAATAGGCAGCTAACTGTATCAGCCTCTGAGGGTTCGTCTGGAGGGAGGATTGGCTGTGCTTGGAAATATTTAGGACGGACTGTTAGCAGATGGCTGGGTGACAACTTGAGCTTCTGGTTCTTGTGTTGACATATCACAGTGAGGTCGCAGCTCAAGGCAGCACGTCATCACATCAAAATCTGTCTCTCAGTTCCCATTAACACTCACCGGATAACATGGAAATGGCTAGCAAAGGTTAACTAGAAAATGCATTTCCTGCATTGGAAATGCATTGGAATGCTGAAAGCTGAAATGAATTGCAAAAACATTGCTGAAAATATATATAAATATATACTGTTTGCCTGATCTGACTTTTTCCGTCCCTATACCGATAATGAAACCTGGGTTTTGTGTATCGGCCGATACCGAGTACCGATCTGATACCAGTGTTGGATTAATTAACTGTATGCCTCACTCTGTGGAAGTTGCTATGATCATTATTTTATGTCTAAGGCAAAATCAGGCTTGACTTAAACATTGCTTTTCTAACTTTGAAAAACAAAATTAGACAAATAAATACATCGATAAAAATGTACTGAATTGTTATCTATTTAAATATTGGTATCCAATACCGGATCTGCATGTCGTCACCGATAGCTGATTCAGCTATTTGAGTCAGTTTTGGACTCATATCAGAAATATGTTTCGGTATTGATGCATCTGAATGAATAAATAATATTAACGATAATTAATACTATACAAATGTTGGCGCTCTGTGCAGCAGCGTGGGCGGGGCCTCAGGTCTCTGCAGACAGTTGATGATGTCGTCAGCGGGTCTTTACAGCCCTCTGCTCACGTCTGCTGCTGGATGCTGGATATATTAACCTTTCTAATGCATTTCCTTGCCATAAAACCTTGAATTGCAGTTTGAAAGGTGCTGTGACATTAAATGAACCTTCTTGCCTTAAGTTCTCAAGCCGCTTTAGACTCGTACTAAACCAGCAAAATGTTGCAGAAAGTAATGTTAATGTGTTTTTAATTGAATTATTCTCTTTAGATGACCAACAGACTAAAGACACTATATTTGGACCAACATGTCAAATCAGTTGAGCCAACTTACTGTATATTTTCAGGCTGTTGGGTGCAAATGAGAACTCATCAGTGATTGTCCCTGAATTTATACATCAAAATGTATTTTTACACATTAAAATATTAAACATCACAGTAGTACAACTTAGAATTTTGAACAACGATTTACAAGCATGACATAATTCAAACACATTCAATTTTTTTTTTTTTTATTTATTTTTTATTTAAATGACGAATTACAAACTTGCCTCAGAGGGCTTTACAATCTGTTCACATGACATCCTCTGTCCCAGAACCCTCGCATCAAAACAGGAAAAACTCCCCCCAAAACCCCTTTAACGGGGAGAAAAGAGGAAGAAACCTGTGGGAAAGCATCAGAGGAGGGATCCCTCTCCCAGGATGGACAGAAGTGCAATAGATGTCATGTGTAATCCGTAAGTGAGATCCGTGCGAGCAGAATTGCTTCTACTGTAGTGGAGGATCTGAATACGTTTTCACTAATTAGTTGTAAGTGATTTAAGTTTGGGAACTTACTTGGCAAACAGTTAATATACAAACAGTGATCCTAACCCTGACTCCAAATCCCTAAACCGGTCAAGGATCTGGAGTTAGGGTTAAGAACCACTGTTTGTTAACTGTTTGCCAAGTAAGGACTTATGTATATATATATATATACATATATAAATCTTAAAATACTGATATAAATGATCGTGTAATGTTTTCAAAAATTCTACTCAAGTATTACAGAAGTACAGTTGCCCACTTAGCGAATTTCATCAACAATTATTTCCAATTTAATTGGAAACATATTCACCCATTCAAACACCAATAGAAGCAAGCTACCATGCAAGGCACTGGCATTAGTGTCATGAGGTGAATGACAGGAGAGGGAAAAAAAATGCTCTTCTGCTAGACAAACCTATTCTTGTTTTTGATACTATATGTGGGTTAGTTTTATTTTGTACTTTGAATTTGCACTCTAGTACAGTACTTGAGTAAATGTACCCGTTTCCACCACTGACATATAGTGTCCTCTGTCTATATAACTCATGGACAAGGAAATCAAATTAGACATATTTGCATTCACCACTGAGCTAATCAAATTTCACATGTCTTCTACTGATGATAGGAAGTATTAGCTTGAAGCCTTATTTTCCAAATACTAACCCACACATAGTTCAGTTGTTTTCCTCTTCCTCTAAGTAGGGCATATATGGCCCATTCCTGACCATCATGACATTTCAGCAAGGGACGGAAGGAGAGAGCAGAGGGCCTGGGCTTTTTGGGCAGGGGGGTTGGCAGAGCACGAGGCAGACTGGGGACATCAGGCTAGCAACCTGTGGCCATTTTTCTGATGTTATCCATGCGTATGCTTTCATGAACTCAATCCCAGGAGGCATGCACAAGTACAGAGTCACCCACATGCATGAAAACACACATACACATCAACACAAAAAAAAAAACTTTCAACCATGTGCATCAAAAGCTGGAGCATTGCAAAGTTGGCATTTGGACAATATTTGTGAACAAACTGGCAGATGTCAAAAGGCTTTGAAGGCAGGGTTTTAGAGGAAAAAATGCACTAATACGGATGTGCCGTAGTTACTGTGTGCTTGTTTCTGAGTGCTCTGGGCCCTGGGCTGCCAAAATAATATAGTGCCAGCCAGGTCTGCATCCTACAGGCGTGAGAAGAAGTCGGAAAAGAAAAAGCATTTCCCTTAAAAACAAACTTACAAATATATAAGTTAGATAGGGGAAAAAAGAGGATGTGATAACAAGGTAATAGCATTTTTCATGTACTGAATCTAAGTAATAACTCTACATTTGGTCCGTTACTGCTCTGTACAGATGTTAAGACTTTCAGGACACTCAAGTTCCCCTGAAATCCACTCAAATCCCTATGTCCCTCTCTAATGGCACTATTAAAACATTATGATGAATGAAAAAAGTCGAGGCTTTCTCCCTCCTCCAGTACCAGAGAGAAGTTGAAAGGGGTTATCTGGAAAAGGAAAACACTTGAGACACACGCATATACAGTGCTTTAACCCCGAGGCCTGCAGGGTAATGGTAGGATTAATTACTGTTGAGTTTGACCCAAGAAGAACTAGAGCAGATTATCCCAGATGCTGCAGAGGAAGGCATTAGTGCTGGTCGTCCCGCTATGGCAGCAGAGAGACAGCCACCTCAAACGCGAGGATGTCACCATGACCTCGCTGATTTGGCCCGCTGTACAAAACCACATCGAGGCAGCATACAGGACGCTCACGTGGCATCAGCGGCCATACAGCGATTACACCATGCTCCTGTGTGCTCTCTTGTCGCCATCAGATGCCGGGTGGGCGACTGTAAGCCAGCTCCACTCCGCTCAGCAAGCAGTCATCAGAGAAGGAGAATAATGTGTAATTACAATAGACAATCTAAAACAAAGCCCTTTACTTTCAATGAGTTGCTCTTGGAGAAGGGAAGGTTACCTCAAGGGGGAATTCTAATGAAGCAGATGGCTGAGTGCTCACAGGGGCCGACGCAGACTGTCCCTCGTTTTACATTCTGCCAACATTTCCAGTATTCTGAGGAGTTTCACCTGCCTCTTGACCGCTTTTTGCATGCATCTGTGAGTGAATGTGTGTTTGCTTATAGACACATCGCACAAGATGGAGGGAAAAAACAATTAATCTCACAAATGTGTCATTTCCTGCACATGTATAGGCAAAAATGTACAATAAAGATTGCCTCAGAATAAAGAGGTGCATATTTTGCATCGTGCTAAGCGTCTTAGTGATGTGCAATTGATAACATGCTGCATCTTAACAGAGAAAAAAAGACAGAAGTTCCTTATATTTATGCTATACCGTTTTATTTCATCCAGTATGTGTGCTTATCAACAATGCAGCTTCTGCCTCACTCCTTTGACCGCCACACAAACCACGAGTCACGGCTTCTGTGTGTGTGGTTGTCGCATGGGTCAGTGCAATGTCCTGCAGGTACACATCTAGTCACACCATACCTGTACAGTTCCCTTATTGCTTTTTTCCCCATAGTCACCATTTGAAATGCAGAAAAAATAGATATCCATTGATCAATATAGCAAAGCGGTCAAAATACTGTCCTCCCCAAAAGGTCATGTGTCCTTGTAAGAAGTGTTGAACCAGTTGCTGCCTCGCAAACCAGAAAGGTTGAGCCTTCAGGTAGAAAGTCTTGTTCTGTAGCATGATGAAACGATAATGTCCCACTCCTTAAATGTTTCCTTAAAAATCATGGATATGTCATGAACTTTGTACATACACACAATTTGGTGAACATTGCTTATCATAATGGAGATGATGACATCACTTATTAAGAGAGCCTAAAATAAATACAGAAATATAAATAGGTTCTATGGAAATATATAAATCTGTATAAGTACCTTGTCGACATTAGGTTCCCAACATCAGATGAAGTGGAATTATAGTACATACTTGAGCAAATGAAGGATAACTTTGAAAGCAGGATTGTTAAAGTAAACCCTTATCTCTCCAAATGTAGTATGAACATGCCCTTTCTGTTTTCCCCCAGACTAATCCAGTCAAGAGCAGCATCCCCTTTGGCTTCCACACAGCTACAACCAGTAGATAAATATATGAAACCATGTATTTTCAGAACCAAATCTAAGCATCTAAGTATATTTTGTTAGTTTACGGAACCATGTCAAAATGTAATATATGAACAAGCAGAAAAGTGGGATGAATCACTGACTTTATATTGACAGCTACAAAGAGAGACTCCTGCCTGTTAGCAGTGCCGTTACCGTGAAGGATCTGAAGGCGATACAGTCTTAGTGTGAATTGATTTGCTCCCCACTATTGCATGCTTTCCCTAAACTAGGTCATATCCAGGTTACACTGCCCAACAGCTCACTTTGTGGTCAACATAACATTATTGTCGTGTTATTCCATCTCACTGGAGTGGCAGCAAAAGAGGTCAGTTGTATTAGACGCTACGATAAACACAACTTTTCACCACATATTGGAATCTTCATATCATATTCAATCACTCTGAGGTACATTGTCATACGGTGCGTGATGTACGAAATTCTGGTGATTCTGGTGCGTGTGTACGAAATAAATTGTGCGATTGTGGAAGGGTAGGAGGGATTTGTGGTCATGAATGAATAACGCGGGCCTCGGAAATAACACCCGTGGCTTTTTCTCCCTAGAGAAATTGCAGGTTCGATTCCGCTGCTGCTACATCTAATCCTCAATCACAGCAAATGATTTCATTAGTGTGCATCGCTGATTCACCAACCCATATTCATGGGCGAGTAGGGCAGCACAAACGGAGAGGGAGGCTAACATTAGACAGCAAAATTGGAAGTGCACCAAACAGAATCTGAGAGTGCTGCTTTACAGAAACAACCATGCATTTGGAAATTATACAGAGGTGCCATGTGGAGCACCAAAGCTCTGCAATGAGGGGTTATGCTGAAGCAACTTACAAACCTGCTGGCTGCTTCACAACACATCTAGCTAGGGCCAACAGCAGGACCAGAGCCAGGCCTGGCCTCAGGCAGAGGAGAAGATGCATAACTTCTGCCAGACATTATGAATTTATAATCATTTTCCTTTTGTACCCCTTATTCTCAAGACTAGGTAGCCCTGACCTAAATTAGATTCAGTTGAAATAGAACAACCTATTCACACAAATGCAAGATACTGAAATGAAACAATAACACCTTACCGGATCAAAACACAGACATGGCCGGTGCTTTTCCACTATTTTCTCTGAGCTGACTTCTAAACAGACTAGCTTCGAGCGTTTGGACAGAATGCTGGCAGCTATTGTGCTCCTTCAACCCTTCATTGCTATTTCCTCTGTTAATCTCATACAGCCGTTTTCTTGCCTTGTTTAGATGGGTGACATGAGGAGACATCGTGAAAATAGTTCCCCGCATGAGCAGGTGAGCCACAGATGTTTTTCTTATTTTGCTTCTCTCAGAAGACACAAAGTTTCAAAGGCTCCTTATCTAATTCCCAGCTGATTCCTGTAAAAAACACTGTCTCTATACTATATTACGCTACATACAAGGCTGCAGCAAATAGTCTGGGAGAATGGAAATATCAAATCCCCTTTAACAATAAACATTGATGTCTGGTGGAAATCTTGTTACTCCCAGTGTGGTTATTTTCATGTCTTTATTAAGAATGAAGGATAGTCTTCTGTGAGTTGAGAACATTATTATAAACCCCTTTTTATTTACATTACATCATTTCAAAGCTGCAATGCCATCAATGAAAAACTGCTTTTCTCAATTCCAAGTTGGCAGTTTTCTTACATAAAAAGTAAAAAGACAGATTTTGGAATGATGTCGGCCCAAATGAAACAGACAGGACATCATGCAGATTGTGTCAGCTCTCTAACTGACAGTGACAGATTCAGCTTATCCACTGTGCCAAACCTCCCCTAAACCACTTATCTGTGATAATGGACCAGACTACGTTCAGGCCAACTAATCAATCCCTGTTCAATGTCTATCTCTCAGTAAACTACGACCTGTGCCTTCCTTTCCCCACACTCCTCTGACAGCGTCCAGCCCCAGTCATCGACCCTGCTAGGCAGTGTGGGAAACACACACAAACACTCACACCCAAACACTAGCTGCTAGCTACATAGCAATGCTCCATATCCGTCCAATTAATTGTACATTGATATCCATTAGCTATATGCCACAAGTCCCCACGAGAAACAGATACCCTGTCAGCATGAGGCCACCCCATAGGGTGCCCGTCTACCTGTCCTCCTCATGGCTAAAAGTGTGATTACATCATTCCCTAAGTGCATCAATGTCTCCTCACAACAACACCTTTATCTCACAGATCGACTTTAAACTGTTCTCCACCTCAACGTCTTAATAAGTTCATATTGTGAGGAAAAGAGGGGACTTTACCTGGTGTGCGAGGCACAGCAGTCTGTTTGATTATGTGCAAGGCTAGCAGATACAAGAAGACCAAGGCTTTAACGCCTACACTGTGTAAAGACAATCAGTATTCCAGAGGTGAACCTGTTCGATGTGTTTACTTTCTGTAATTTCTGTCGTAGAGCTGTGTCCATCCCACCCTTTAGCCACTCTGGTTCCTATCATGAGGCTCAAGGCCAACGAAATGTTTCAGAGCCTATCAGCTAGCTGTTTACTGCAGATGTAGAAGAGGTGTTTAATGTGGGAGAGGTGAACAAAACACTGCTCAAGCTATTAGTAACGGCTACTCCATCTGTGAAGATGACCATGAAAAGGTCATGCGTCTCCAGATGAAAGCTATGATCCATTATTGATTTCACTTATGTAATCTAATTCAACAATAATTCTATAATGATAAGCTAATCATAGAGTTCTTGCTGTGTCTACTTCCCCTCATTCTGCCTAATTAAATCATATGTCAGTTCTTGATAGACTACATTTCCCATGACGAGCAACACAGATCATTCCTGGGGATACTGCATTCAGCTGTTGGTTATGCGGGTACTTGCAAAATTAGGCAATTCTGATAGAATGACAACCAAGACGATTGCTTAATCAATGTTATCATTTTGCTTACTGGAATAATCTTGACATTACATAATAATGTCTTCATGTGGCCAGTTATCCAAACGAAAATAAGAAAATGCATCATCAAGCAGTGCACCCTAAAATGCAACACCTCCTCAACAGTGTTGCTTAAAACTGTTTTTCCACAGTGTTCCATGATAGACCTTTCTTTTAGGTTGATGATAGAAGACTTGTTTTATAATAGTGTTGCCCAATTTCTTGCAAGGCAAATGGTGAATATAGTGATGTATTAATACCAAGACTGCCAAGGGTTACAATGCATGTATTAATGTCTTCAACAAAAGTAATACATTAAATCATTAATCATAAAAGTGCTGGCTATATAAACTGGCCTGGGTAATCTGACTGCAATAACAAAGTGGAAAATCACTTGGTCATAGATTTATTTACTGCAAATTCAGTAATTTCACAAAATGCTGCACAAAAAAGTATTGTTGAATATTTATTATTTTTGCCAGGAGAAGTAAATGTGTACTCTTGTTGTTGTGTGCATGTCAGTAAATGAACATACGTGCAGCTGTGTGTCATGTCATGTGTATCACTATACCTTATTATGGGGACTTCTGGAAACTTTAATGAGGGAAGAGCATGCTGTGCACCTCTGTGTGTGAATCCATGATAGCCTGCAAGGGTCAAGGGATTACAGATATGTCTTGTTAAATTAGACTGCTGTGGCTGAGTGCTGTGACTGAGTTAGGGACTCAGCTGTCGGATTGGAACCTGGGTCTGTCTTGGTGATGAGCTACAGACAAACATGTAGAAGCATATCACTGCTCCTCTCCTTTGGGAATTTGGTGATACCTTCCTCCACTGTGTATTCAGTTTTCTTGACCACTTTGAGGGTCTCTGACTGTTCCACCAGATTCTGAATGAAAACACATATAATGTATGACGGACCTTTTCCCATCTTTGATTTTTAATGCTAAATCTAGATATGCTCCATGTATGTATTGTATATTATTCAGACATGTCTACAGTAATGTAATCAAAACTAAAGTCAAAATCTTTCAACATTGTTGACAAAACTCAAACCAATGGTTGTCAAGGTCTTTCCTGCACCTTCACAAAAGCAATTTCTCTCAGAGTTACAAAAGCAGCGCAGGAGTATGGCAATACTTAAAGGAGAACATGCAGTAAAGTGTGGGCTGTTTTAGGCAACTTACTGAGTCATATATTCAGATTTCCTCACACCAATTGAGTCGATTCTGTGTCTTGCTAAAGGACACTTTGGCAGAAGAAATGGTTGCTGATGAAAACGTCAAAGATATTAACCGATGACCATTATAGTTACGGAACAGTCTCTTAAGCCCCGGGGCCACAGTGCATCCATAGCTACAGTACCTACACCAAATGGACATACATTCAACATCTCAAACTCAGCACTGGCCCTCAATGAGGAAACATGTCTATATTGATCATATAGCAGTTTTAGTAGACGTAATGCAGAAATCAAATATCAAGTGGAATATTTAAATTTTCGGATATTTCAGCTTGTGTACTGTATGTACTGCATTTGCTCAATGACTGTACGTCTAGATTTGGGGTCAATATACAGTATATTTGACTATTTATGAACAAATGGTTCACAATGTAACACACAAGCTGTGATTAATGGAAGTCCTAGGCTTTGATTGAAAAAGGCCAACATCCTTTTGACCAGTCCAGGGTAAAGTCTTTACTTGCATCCGGTTGTTCCACTGAATCACACACTTATCCGCACTTACTCACACATTATCAGTTGCACACAGTCAGGAAGAAAAACAACACATGCTTTCTACACACATTAGCGGCATGAGCTTGGAAGACAAAGTTAGCTTGTTAGGACATGGTTGAGGACTCTGCAGAAAGCCAGTCACTCACATACTGTTATACCTCAATATTGAGATGGAGGGTTGCTCCTTGAACCCCTTGCCCCCTGCTTCAAAAAACATTATTACGATAAAGTGGTATAAAATAAGGATTGACGGGCGAAGAGGAGGTGAATGAACCCCACAGGAAAAGTATTTTTGGTTTCCTAAAATCTCTTCTCCATCTCTTATTAAGTTTTGAAAAGTTTATACAGAGGATAAAGAAGTAGAATCTAATAGATACATTTAAGGATCAACAATATGTGATCCTGTATGAGATAGTACAAGATTGAGCCCGTCTTGAAGCATTTTGTTTTCACTATAAATTTAGATAATTTTCTGAAACACACAAAAAGCATTTGTACATGCAGGTATTAGTGCATAGGTTCCTGCAGAAAAAGAGTATTATTGTGTAATCAAATTAATTGTCTTCCAAAACTTCACCAGATGAATTTGGCATAGTTATATAAATAAAGAAAATGACAGTCTTTTAGATTTCACACCCTCCTAGTCCATTGATTAACTTATCACTTAAATATATCTCTATCTATGTACAATATGTATGAATAAAAAAGGAGGTCAAAGCATAAAACAAATAGAATATTCTAGAGCTCCGAGTTACCCGGTAAAGTGTCATTTAAATCACAGTAATTTTTAAGATCTTGGTAAAATGAGGTGGAACACAGTGAAGTCTGAAGACAGAAAAAAAGCATCTCACACATGGAGATAGTTTGTGTGTGTTTCAGTTTCGAGGCGCACAGGAGGGTGTGATCAATCCTCACAAATTTGAAGGGAGTTTAGAGCGGACAGTTTGAGGTTCTAGATCTGATGAGTAGGCAGCAGATGCGCTCCGTAGAGGCAAGGCCGGGGAGGCCCCAGGGGACTGAGTCTGGTGAGGGTGCCCCGGAGACATGTGGATTGGAGGAGTCATGTGCTCTGGCACTGAGCTACAGGGTTTGGGCACAAGAGTGGGCGAGGAAAAGGGTGAGGGATAATATCCAGTTTCCACAGAAGAGCAAGCAATATGGTGGCCTAAGGCCTGGGCCACCTCCTGGGGCAGAGATGGGTGCGAGCTGGACAAAAGTTTAAGGTTCTCAGAAAAGTGGCCCAGTGGAGAATCTCTCTCTGTTGTGTGTGGCTGGCTGGGAGGTTGTGAAGGGAGAGAAGACTGAGGCATGAGCGGAGAACTGTGGGATCCTGTGGCACTTGAGGGGTCGCTGTAGTGGAAAGTCCTGCCCGCCACTGGGCTTTGAATAGTAGGGCTGGGCGCCACTGGGGTAAGGCAGGGGGAGGCGTTTGCTGAACCATACTGAGCCAGGGAAGCTAGGGCAGACCTCTCCAGGGACATCTGGTGAGGCAGAAAGCCAGACTGGAGGCCTACCAGGCTAAAATGGCTGAGAGAGGATGGGGAGCCCTCAGCAGGCTGCTGGCTGTGCTGTCTTCTGCTAGAGGATGGGGAGCCATGTGGAGGGGAATGGAAGAGGTTTAAGCCACTGGTAGTCCTGCCTCCCCCAGCAAACTGCTGCAAAGGAGCTACCTGAGGTGGCTTGGGAGGCGGCTGGCTGTGTAGAAGCTGACCAGGCAAAGGGCTGGATGAGCCGGTAGATATAGGACTCTGACAACAAGAGGAACCAAGAAGTCCAGTTCTAATTCCAGCAGAAGTCCCTCCTACAGGACAAGCTGTAGAACCCCCTATATGGCTCCCAACTGCTCCGCCTGATGCTCTACCAATATGTCCTCCAATCACTGCTAACCCTGGCCCACTCACACCTCCTATACCTCCTATATGGCTGGTTGTGGATCCATCAGAAACCCTTCCCAACAATCCTCCAGGATTTCCTACCATAGAATCACCGGACCCCCCTACAAGTGGTCCCCCAGAAGCCCCTCCTGTCAATCCCCCAGAAACCACTCCTATTGATCCACCAGAAGCCTTTCCCAACAATCCTCCAGTGGTCATTACCACCAGTGACTCTCCAGAAGCCCCTCCCACTGATCCGCCAGAAGCTCTTCCCATTGATCCCCTAGAAGTCCCTCCCATTGATCTCCTGGCTGCATCTCCTATTGACCCGCAGGTAATGCCCCCCACTGATCCCCCTGATGCCCCACCTGTTAACTTGCCACAAACAGCACCCACTGATCCTTCAGATATCCCTCCCATTGAATCCCCTGAGATCTCGACTACTGATCCACCAGTAGCTCCTCCCAACCCAAAGTGCGCCCCAGGCAGTAGCCCTGTTCCAGTTATAAAGTCCTCTCCAGCCCAAGCAGTGTCTCCTCCCATGGCTCCTTCCACAGACCCACCGACTGCTCCACCTGAAGACCAACCTGTAGCACCACCACAAGCTCCAACTGCCCCTCCACTTATTCCTGACCCTGTGCTTCCACCTGTAGATCCTTGGTTGAAGAGGTTTGAGAGAGGTGGGGTGCTGGAGCGAAACAGCTGTTGATGCTGTGGTTGTGGGTGTAGTTGGGCCATACTAGATGAGGGTGAACCAGATGAAGAGTATGGTCCAAAGGGGAAGGCAGAGGCCCCTCTTCCACTGGACTCAGAGCCAGTCCCACTAGGTCCACTCTGGCCTCCGCTACCTGAGGCCTGTTGGCTAGTGCCAGTTGGCCCTGTACCTGACGTCATGTGCAGGGCCCGAAAAGAAGCCAGCAATGGCATGTCCTCCCCAGTGCGCAGTTTAGAGGGTGTGCTAGAGGGGGAGTCCCCAGCAGAGCCAGGTGCTGTGGATGGAGAAACAAATGTGTGAAACTTCTTGAGCCGGCTGGGAGGGTCCTTTAGGGAACCCAGAATAGAAACCGGAGGCCTGAAAAGAGTTTGTGGAAGGTGGGGATGGTGTGTCAGGGCAATGGCTACTGAGGTGGTGGCAGCTGCTGCCTGGAGAGGGGCCTGGATGAGGGGGGCCCAGATGACAGGGGTAGGTGAAGGAGGCTGGGGTGGGGCGTTCTGCAAGAGGTGGGCGCAGTGGGCCATATCCCTGTCATGCTGCACAATCTGCTGAATGATCTCACTCTCGTGGTAGTTGAGTACACCAGAGCTGAGGTCGTGTTGTACCTTGTGCTGCAGGATGGAGTTTTTCTTGCCTGAAAAAACACACAGAAACACAAAATCAGACACATAAAGAGGGACAGTTGAGAAAAATAAATAAATAAAAGGAGAATGTTAGAACCAGTTTGACATCTATTTTCTAACAACCCTTTCCAATAAAAGAAGCTGGCACAGCAGCAGCTATGAATGGCGTAAATAAAGAAAAAAATGTGCACCTGAAAATCACCAGTGGGATAAAAGAAGGAAAAGAGATTTAAGAAAACGACGGGTGGATGGAGCAGAATGGTAAAGACAAAGCATAAAAGAGCACAGAATAAGACAGCCTAAGGTCTAGGCGGTGTATGTTTGACTAGCTCTTACTGTGATTCCCAGGCAACGGGGACAAAACATAAAGCAAACATTGTACCATAAGATACCGGTTCAGCCTGTGATAGAATGTGAGCTGCACTGAGATAATAGGTCAAGCCATCTCTCTGGTGTCATGTTTTCTTTCCTGTTATGGGTTGTTAATATCAAAAAGAAGTATGTTAAAATCAAAGATAAGCTTGAAATCGTATTTTTCTCAAATGCTATAACTTCTGTGGGCTAGGTCACCTGATGACACACACAAAGCATATTAACACAATTTTAGATTAAATATAAGAATGGACTTTTTCATAATATTTTTTCTCCTAGTTGCTTCCCGTCACACAAGTACTCTGAAGTCCCTGTGTGAGCTGAGCACAAGGTCAAAGAGACAAGTTGAAGTTGCATCACTATGACAGGCATACCAACTGCTGACCCAACCTTACAGAGAAACGTGTGCAACTCTGACCGCAGAGTCCATTAGTCATTGTTGAATGGCCGCACTAGCGATGACAGGGTTAATTCATATGACTGCCATTTTCAATTTGGTGCGAACAAAAGGCTGTGAAATCCGAAGCTATTGTAAATGCAATTAAGTCCAGATCAATCTCTCCATTTTCTGGTACGGCTGGTCGCAGATTAGAAGAGATGCTGCATTGAGGTATTATATCTACATCCGGCTCGACCCTGTCATCATCTGACCCTTTATCACCTGCACACTTCCAATCAGATTGTGAGCCCATCAAGACAGTAATTAATTTGTGGAGCATTGCTGTGTAAATTACGTAATACGTGAAGAAGGGTGTACATGAGCATCACGCCCAGGACAAAGGACATATGTAGGAGACAGAAACATCACTATCAGCCCTCCACATCTTTTCAAAGCAGCCATTTTCTACAAAGAGAACCCCTAAAGCAGTTCCTCTATCTTCCATTCTAAACATAGCTGAGGATAAAACAGAGCATGCTGCGATGGCTGAGTGATGATATAGGCGTGCCTTTCATTGTGAATTTTTCATCTACTCAGGGCTGAGCCTGGGAACAGCAATGGATATGGAAAGAATACCAATTGTATGCGTGAGAGAAGTCACGCATTTCAAATACCAGAGCTCTATCTGCATGTCTATATATGCAGATGACTTTGGAAGTAATTTCTGTCATTGAGTATCAGTGTGGATTTTCTTTTTTTACAGCATGTTGGGCCATGCTGAACATAAACACTCATGAGTAAATAAAAGGAAAAAGTGAACAGAGATGCATCCTCTCCTAACATAGTAATGATGTCTACTCATTGATACGCTTACTGGGTAAAACCAGATTAATCATAAGCTTTATTTGCAAATATCTAAAATGCAAATTAAGGGTTGGTAAGGTTTCCATTACAGGAAAGGACTGAAAGCAACTGAGGCATTCATGTCTTGATGAAAGTTTGCAAAATGCAGTTGATTGCATCTTGTTTACAGTAATAAAAACTATTCAAGATTTCCCTCTGAAATTGTTTAAATTATATTTTCTTACCAATACGGTCCAGCCTGTCCACGGCAACCGTCTCAAATGCCCTTCTCATCATAGGATACTCCTCCAGCACCTCATTGAAGTTGTCCACAGACAGAGAGTACAGGCGACAGTATGTGTCCGCTCGGACACTGGCTGTCCTTCTGCCCCGCGTCAGCAAACAAATCTCTGCAACAGAACATAGCAGACAAGAGATGGTAATGTAGTGGAGTTCAACCCAGGGGCTCATTTGTCTTTGATTTAAAACAGTCATACCAGTTCCCCAGCTGATACTGTATGCTAAGTGACATTATTTAAGCAAAACGTGAACCCAAGACTGGTTTTATTTCATCTTTTTACATTAAAACCTACAACTTTTCTGTCAGTGATCAGTCTGGAACTCACAGTAATGCCATATTCAGAGCTCAGGCGTCTGCCAGCCGTCATCTGCCATGCCCAGGAAAATAATGCTCCATTAAACAAGCTGCATGGCTGTAGAGCCCTGGCAAATACACGGTGTGTGTGGGTGCAAGTGTGTCTGTACTGTATGCAGATGAAGCATGTGCATGCATGCATGCACTAGTCAAGTGGGATGTGTTTCTGCGTCAGTGTTTGCACATACAGAAATGTATGTGAAAGTACTATATTTGTGTGTAAGCATGATGTCCTGTTTTATTCATGAGAGCAAGGCACTATGGGAGAGTAAGTCATGGTGAAATATACAGGTTAGATATATTATATATATACTTTACACACAACATGTAAATGGATATACTTTATATATATATATAACATTATATATAATCTATGTATGTGTGTATTTATATTTTTAGGGGTTAGGTGACTTTTATGTATGTGTGCCATGTGTTTGTCTACATTCCCTAATGTATTTTCTCTTTAGCTTTCATCTCATCTTCTGCCCTCCCTTCCTGTGTTTGCTATCACACTCCCTCTTTCTCAGAAACCCATTTCCAGCTCATCTTCACACAAAAGCTCTCAATTCTCTCACAGAATGCACTTTCCCACCTTCCCCCCTGTAGCCTACATCAAATCCATTTTTTTTAAATAATTTTTCGTCCAAGTTATCTCCTGAAATGGCATGCATAGTTTGACTCTGCGCCATAACTGTATTTCTCTCCAGTGTTCCAGTCCCTTTTTGGGTATTGCACATCTATAGATCGTTGATGTTTGTGGGTTTTGTATTAACATTTCCCTGACGTGCAGCCACACACACACAAAAACACACAAACACTCGCACACACACACACACACACACACACACACACACACACACACACACACACACACACACACACACACACACACACACACACACACACACGTAAGAGCCTCCTCGCACAGTCTTGGAAAGTGTCTGCTTTAATCAAAAACATGAGTAACCCTATTTTTTTTTATGATGACATTGAGCTGTGTGTGGGTGTGTGACAAACAATTATGCCATCAATGAGCCTGGGTGTGTTAGAGGATTGTAACAACCATGGGAAATCATGACAGCTCCTCTCTCATCTCCTTTGAAGCAGCTCTCATATCAACATATTAACAAAACCTGAATCTGGACAGTGTATGCATGCTGAAGGCAAATGTTATGGAAGCATCACAGTCTTGGTTAAATATTATTATTAACTTCACAACTTGAAATATGAGATGGTACATGAAACTTTTTTGTTCTACCACCTTTATGTTCCATGGGTTGACATCTTGTTTCCTAAGGAAGTCAGAGTTCAGCTGATTTTTACTGCATAAAATAGAAAGCTGTGTGAAACACCAGGATATAACAACACTACACAGATAGTTTGGTGTCAACAAGAGAGTAGACGTTTGTGTGGTTTGTTGTGGCCTTCTACTGTTCATGCAAGATTCGATCAAAGTAGCCAATTGCAGTTTGACAATGCACACCACTCACATTAGAAACTGCAGGTGGAAAACTTTCTGTAAATGATAGCCGTATCAGGCAGCTGCATGAGGAGATAATTAACTGAGAGGAAAAGCCTTTCAGTTAATTAGCCACAGCATGCTAGCTGTTGTCGATGACAGATGCTTGTAAGCACCAGATATTTAATCCTCCCTCTGCCATCCTGGCATTACTGAATAATCTTTTCTTTTTTTTTTAATCTGTGTAATTTGATGTGTACAGGTAGAAGAAAGTGAAAAGACAAGTAACATGAAATAAACAGAAAAGTTGGACAGCTGAGTAAAATCTTAGAAAATATTCTCTATGGACAGAAAATAAAAACAACTATACCATAGAAAGCAATCTTAAACAACAGCCCTACAACACACATATTCCCTTTGTGACATATACTTGCACTTTGTGACTGCAAAAACACCTCTTAATATGATGAAAGTCAATAAACACCACCAACAAACATGGAATCTAAAATTGCCTTGGAGCCGAGTTACCACAAAACAATGTCAACACCATACAATTGATGTTATGAAGCATTCACGACCCAGCGATTGTAATCGATTACATTAGATTTTACAGGACTCTGCATTTTTTCTGGTCACTGAGTGGTTATGATGATTTTTAATGATGCTTTAAAAAAAATAAGCAAGTGGATAAAGGGAGAATGCATGATTTGACAGGGCAGAGAATGAGGAATATGTACTCTGTCACTGGCATAGAAACAACCTCATGTACAGTGCATTACTGTTTATGCATGTATGTGTGAGACAGAGAGAGCACGGGTGAATGGACAATGGCCAAGTCAGAAAGAGAGCTCTGTCAATGTGAGAGAGTAAAAATACCACGCTTTCCTGTTTGCGCGTGTAACACATGCATGTTTATATGTGTGTGTGTGTGTGTTTGTGTTAGCGGGACAGCTCTGGCTGTAGCTGTGCTGGGGTTCCATTTCCCACAGCACTGCGCCAGTAATCCCCTCTGGAGAGGAGCATCGCAGCTCTGTATTAAATCCTCTTGTCCCGTGGCCTTCTGGATGAAGCCCACACAGAAGAGATGAGGTAGTGAGCTGGAGTGGGCCCTCTGGCCTCACTCTAACTGTCTTTGCAGAAAGCAAGTGAAGCTGAGTGCTGAGCGGCTAAATGCATGCGGCTGCTCTGAAGCTCAATACTCTCCTGAATATCAGGACTTTAGGAGCTAAGAGAAACAATTTACTGTCAAAGTATAAAATATATGGTTTCACACAAAATGCAATTTAAAAAATAAGGAATAAAATAACAAAATATCAAACAACAAAATTTTTTTTTACTAATACATCATCTACTATTAATCTACCATTGAACAATTCATTTATGATTTTGAATTCTCAGTTTTTCAATTCCTCCGCAAAAATACATGTACCCATACATTTATTATATTGTTTAATGTAATAGTAATGTGTACATGTCACAAAATGTGAAATGCTAAATATATAAACAATAATTTGTGATCATGCATAACTTGTGTAGAATACATATGAACCAATGAATTGTCAAATAATTTAAGGAGTTATTAAAAACTAAGCTTGTCATTATGGTATTTTTATTTTAATTTAATTATAATCCCAATCACATTTTTATTTCATGTCATTTTTTCATGATCGTGGTTTATCACCGCCCCTCAATTCAGCCAATTGCACTTCACGGTCGAGCTCAAACCGGCTTTCGCCGATGGTTCGTATATTTATGAATGCTCTACTCCCACTGCTTACTCACATCTCTTGTGACTCATCGCAATGCTCCCCAAATCCTGCATGAAATCATAGGACAGGCTTAGTTGATGTAGCTCTGCCTGTATTCTGTAAGGGGCGTATGTTTTCTCCTCAGACTGACTGCCGCCTCTACAATTACCCATTTCTGTGTGGTCCTTAAAAACAATGAGATGATTCATAATCAGCCCAAAATTGTGGGCTTTGTCAGTTCAAATTAGCAAAGCTATAATATCGTCATGACACAAGATATATGATCGTCTCTGAATAAAATGCCATTGTACTCAATATTTAGTTCATTCTAAAAACAGCATTTTGAAAAAAGAATGAGTAAAAGTAGTGAAAGCAAAGAATCATCTTAAAGGTCTACTTGATAATCCTGCCTGTCTGTCCTGTCTCCTCCTGTTTTGTTCTGCTGTGAGTTTATCTGGCCCAGCTGTTATTGTTCCTGAAACTGTGTTTGGCAAGTGTGTAAGTTACAGACACACAAATGCCTTAGTTTCCAGGAGAAAAAATTCATTTGTGCACTAGAAGATGTTACTTTGCCAAAGCCATGGTTCGTTTCATTTTCACACTTCAGTGACAATGCATTCATCAAAATTGAATGACACCAATTAAAATTGGATGCTGCTCAGGGAAAGGAGGACTACGACGTCATGTGCTGTGACCTTAGTGAGAACACATTTGACTCGTCTTTTGTGGCATGTTGCAGTCCACGTGTCCTGGGCTCTTACTGGAAAGATGCTTCCCCTGAGTCCCTGTACCAGCTCTCAAAGTGGAGAGTAGACTGCATGCATGCAAGATATCCATGGGTGTGTGTGTGTGTGTGTGTGTGTGTGGGTGGGGGTGGGGGTGGTGGGGGGGGGGAACAGGGCACACACTTGTCTGCATTACTTTCTTTACCTTATGAGTACCGTATGCTCACAGTGTAAAGCCATGTCTGCAAATATGCTCTCTATGAGTTTTTATTGGCTTTCTCCTGGCTACAACTGCACTGGGAGCAGAAAGCTGAGCAAAATACAGTCAGTAAAAACACCTCTGTATGAGGTAAATCTGGTGAAGCACTGAGATACTAACACCGATGAAATTTTAAGCTCTACAAATCATTAATACCCAAGAGATAAGTCTTTAAAAAATACAAAGCATCAGTCAGTAAAGGGTTGAACTTATCAAACAGTTCATTTAGACAATGAACACACTGATAAATGGAAGAAACTTGGCAAAGTAAAATGTTGCTATAAACCGTAAATTGTGATAAAGACATCACTGACAAATGCAACTTCATAACACAAATCCCACTCAAACCAAAATCAGAGAGATCGTCTGAGTAAAACAAATTAGCGAGTATGTTTGTCTCATAACCTATTTTTAACATGTTTGTTTCTAGAGCTACATTTAAATCTATGTGAGCTAAAGCAGATACAGACCACATGCAAACTATTGTGCGCCAATCTGAGTGAATGTAAATTGCGGCCTTTGAATGTGCTTTCAAATAGGTCTCAGTGTACATATATCTGCATGTGATTCTATGTGTGCATGGGTGTACCTGCCTTCTTCTCTGCTTATAAGTGTGCATGGCTGTATATTAACGAGTGTCAGCAGGACTGGTCTGTGACAAAGTATCTGTGTCCTGCAGCCTGGTCTGGCAAATCTCACCTGGACTCTGAGTCCTACTGTCAGCTTCCATCTCCCTCCCCAACTCTGCCCCCAGCCCCCAGAGCGAACACTCTCTAACCTTTGAAACATCCGCAGTGGGCTGCCTGATTCCCCATGACATGCCATGCTCACTCCCTCACAACATTAGCATAGCTGCGCAACACCTTAGGTTTGGCCAGCATGCAGACAGTTTGGGTATTTCTGGTGTTTTTCTGCACTGTGGCTGATGCTGAAGTCCCGTCACATCTCATTTTCTCATTTTCACCCCCTGACCTGAGGCTGGTTATGTTGGTGAGGGACAAAATACCAAATAAAACAGCCTTCAAAGACCAGAAGATGTTTGTGTATATGTATAGATGCAAATCCACCAATCAACACATTTTTTGTTTAATGATGTAGCCAAATGACACAACATAATTGTGTCGTATCACATCACACATTGTATCAAAACACAGTATTGTATCATCTTTTCCTATCCAACCTGTCATATTATATAAGACTACTCTATATATCATCATATCCACCATTCTGTCACTCACTCAACTGCTGCAGTGCCTCCATCTTCAGCTGATGTTGCTCCAGAACAAGAGGTGTAGGAGTGTTAACTGGGTTAAGGACCGGGAGGATTACCTGGGCATTTGCTGCTGCCAGGCCCTCTCGCTGACTCACTCAGTCAGAGGGTCAATTTGGCAGTTCTATAGCACAGCCATGTCTAAGCTGAGAGGCAAAAAAGCAACAAAAAAGAAGGTAAAAGACAAGGGAGATGGGAGGAGTGTTGGTTCCCTGACCCAGGACTACAGATGAAAACAGCCCCATTCACAGAGAACCGGTCAGAGATCTGGTAAAGCCAAAAAGATGAAACAGGAGATTGCAAACTGTGCAGTTAACGTACTTCCCTCCTTTCTCCTTACTCCCACTCTCTGACTCAGTTTTCACTTTCCTCTATAACCCCCGCTCACATGTCTGCTACAAGCCACTCTCACAGAGGCAAAGTGAGCCATCTTAGAGGTGCAATCAAAGGCAGCTTTTGATAAGCACCTTTGACTGGCATGTAGGGCCACTGGGTCACTGAGCTCTGCTTCAACTAAGAGAGAGGCATAGTCTGCACTGTGCACTGGCAACACATCAATTTCTGCAGGCAACAAGGGATGAACTACAACAAAACAATAACCTGCTCAGTCTGGGCACTGAGCGGGCAGCGGAGATGCTGTTCAGATAAGTGTTCCAATACTGAACTATAAGGAGAACAAGAGGGAAGTGGAGGCAAGGGTGGAGGGTGCATGTTTTCTTTCTGAGCCCAGAGCAGCGTCCAGAGAGCAGGCTTGGCAGATATCCATGTGTCCCTTGGCGTTAGTACTGCAGTCACATTACATTTCCCCTCTCCATTGGATCGCTGTGTGCCCAGCCGACGCTCCCATCCAGTTCATGTCGTGTCAACTTCAGACTTTAGGCTCTCTGGCTCGAGCTAATCCAACAGCTAACAAACTGGAGCAGACTGCTGAGTATATAATTGTGTAAATAATTCAGGTCATTGGAATGAAAGAGTTACGGTACATGAGTTTGATGGGATGTTGATGAGCACATACGCATGCCATTTGCCGTACTGTAAACTGGAGCCTGCTGACGCGGAGTGTCTTTGACATAAAAAAGAAAGCTCCTCGATGACTGATGTTGCTCCACATTCACACGCTCACTCATTCACATGCAGGATGGAGAGTCAAAGCCTATCAATCCATGTGAAGCAGGCCCCCGTGTTGTGCACGTAATATGAAAAATACTTATTTTTGACTTCCCGCTTGCTGATACTGACAGACAAACTGAGATCCACATGTGCCACATACTCCTGTGCTGATCCGCACCAATTAATTCTATGAATGACTAACTCGTGTTTGATAACAAACTCCCAGTGGCTCTAGGCTTACCTCACTAGCCCTCCCCCATTGTACGTCGGGGCCTTGGGCTTATGATGCGCAAGAGGGGGAAATAATTACTGATCCAAGTCTTGAGATTAAAGCGAGCAAACCAGTTTCTGTTCCAAAACCAGTACATTTGCACTTTTGTGGGTTACACTCAACCTCCGGCTCTTCTGAATGAAGCAGATGCAAAATTGTCTTAAAACTTGTATTCTTTCTACTGACCGGCATCGGGCGACACCTCCGGTTGCAAGAAGAAGTCAGATTTTTTTGGAATATCTATGAGAAAATAACCCAACTTCTCATGAGTTTATGGTCTCAATCGCTAGTTTTACGTCTTCTTCAAGACAGCATGATTGACCTTAAAGCTGTGCTTCCTTGTGGGCTTACTGTGATTGACGGGTCACTGCCGCTACCAAAGCCGTGTACGGCGTCTCTACGTCACTCTTCTGCAATCTAAATATAGTAACCTCCGTTCATTGGTTGCCAAAAACATGGCGACGGCCGTAATTCAAGATGGTGACTGCGAAATCTGCAAACTCAAGGCTTCAAAACAGCAGTCCATAAAGCAATGGGTCTGTGGATACACTACTCGTGTACTCAAGGAAAGAAAAAGTCAAACGTAGATGTATTCATTCCGATGCATTTGAGGTCTAGAGTACACTCAGTTCAGCTTCTTTGAGCGGCAAAATGTCCAAGCTGTCACACAAACTGTGCCATTACCACAAAGCTTGAGCTAGAAACCGGTATATGAGCTCTCTTTGAATCTGATTCCTGCCTTGCCGAGGAGGGATGGATGGAGGGAACATTCTGGACAACATGTGAGACAACATGGCCCCAGCTTGCTCAAGGTCCATGTTGTCTAAAATGTTGATTAGTTTTGCCATGTGTAAAGATAGATTGCCTGCCATCTTTTCATTATTTCTCTGGAACCCCCCTGGAGAGAGGGCATGGAGATGGACTTGAGCAGGCAGGGCGTAATTAAACTTCCACAGGCAGGTCATGTGCTTGTTAAATGCTTTGCCACAATTTCTCATTACTTAGCAGTGTAGACTAAATGATACGCTGTCACTGGGCAAATTAATTGGTATTTGGTGAGGGCAGTATGGCAGCATTGTCTCCTACATGTGTCATAGGCTCTGTGGGACCATGAGAGGGTGATGCATTATCTGACCCTGATTAAGAGCATAACACGAGTTAAGTACATAACAGCACTGGTTTATTGCACGAGTCGCATTCATACAGTATGTCATTTCACAGATTTCTGTCCCCTTTGACCGTTGAATGCATATTTCCTATTTTGTAATCCAGCGAGTACAGTTTTCTTAATTTAAGTTTGCCCTACATTAAAGAGACAGCTCATGATGTGAATTAAGGGAAACGTCCTGCATAAACCATGAAGCAGAATTTGAAGTGAGGAGACAAGCTCTCCACATCATACCACTTCTTCCTCACGATGAGCTAATAACAGAGCCAGGACAGAATTTTCCAAATGCCTTACAAATACAAATTTAAACCCACGCCAACCTCTCAAGGTACCAAAGGAGAGCATTATTAATATTAAAACAGAGAAAGATGTGTGTGTATGTGACCTTTGAGTTTGTGATTCTGGTGCAGCGCCAGCTCGTCTTACCTCCAAAGTAGCAGCCATCTGACAGCTTGGTCTCTTTATTGCCTTTGGTTAGTACGCCGACAACCCCGTGCTGTATGAAGTACATTTTTTTGCCGATGGTGCCCTCCCTGATGATATAATCCCCAGGCTGGAACACCTCAAACCTCAGCTTGGTGAGCATGGAGGTGACAAAGTTGGGGTCCGCGTTGGCAAACAGAGGCATGGACGCCACCAGCTTTCGACAGTTAAAGTTGACGATTTCCTTTGTGAGCACAAAGAGAAAGCAGTTAGCAAGAACAGCAGAAAAGAGCTGGCGCTTTACAAAGGGCATTGGCCTGTCACAACAAGAGAGATATTAGGGTAACAACACAAACATGTCAGCTGTGCAAACATTATTTTTTTTCTGAGCTCTTTTACTCTTGTCGGGATTCGCCACAAGAAAAAAAACTGAACTGAACTAAGGGGAATGTTAAGCAGTACACAAGCTTTTGAATGCAGCACATGTGTAGAAGATCCCCAGACAGGAACTCTCATCCCACCTCTCGCAGCGGCTCGTTCAGCTCTCCCAGGATGCTGTCCTCATCGAACATCTTGCCCTGGTAACGATGCTCGTAGTAGTCGTGGATTCTCTGCCTCATATCTGTTGGCAGCTTGTGGAAGGACATGTACTGCTCCACCTGTTTGTACTGCAGGGACATCGAGACACACAACAATTAGGTTACTCAAAAGGCCATAGTGCTGTAGCACAGATACACAGCCACAGGGAACAGCTGGCACCAAGGTCACACACACAAGGAAATGGAGACGGATACATACAGGCCATCGGGGCTCTTGCAAGTCGCGCTCAACAAGACAGTGATTTTCCAGTCTTTGATCATGCCTCTTACAGTCAGCCCGTCTGTCTCTCAAAAGACAGAAATCAATACCTCCATATTTGCTGTAAGCACATTGAATATTTTAACTATCGTACCGTTTCTCTTAAGATATTGGAGAATTTGGAGAGGTGCGATCATCGTCGACTGTTAAATTATGCTGGCAATTCACTGGAGTTTATAAAGCATTCACTCTTGTGGCTAATCTGGGTCTGGATTGCCATTTCAAAGTTAGGTAAATGTGTCACTTCAATATTCAATTGGAGTTGTCATGTCCAACATTATTTTAACATTCATTCACGGAACTCAAATAATTTGCATCCACTATCTAATAATAAATAAATTGTGTCAGTGGTTGAATTCCATAGTGTCTTGAATTTAGTGTGGATTGGGAAGTTAAAGAACAAAATAGAAAATGAGAGAAAAAAATGAAAGGTATGAAGTGATCCATATAATGCATTTAAACCAGGGAAAGAAGAGGAAAACAGCAGAGAATACAAGGCACTATAGATGAAAGAAAAAAAGTTACATTAGGACAACGCGCGAGAGACATTGATGGTGTCTGTGTGTGAATCCAGGTACTTATGAATGTGTGTGTGTGTGTGTGTGTGTGTGTGTGTGTGTGTGTGTGTGTGTGTGTGTGTGTGTGTGTAATTAGATGTTTCTGTGTGTATATGCATGTGATAGGTTAAAAATCATACATTGCAACTAAATAATGCTAAGAAAATTAGAAATACGTTTTTGTTAATATTTATATTATGTTAAAAAGCATACAAATGTAGAAAATGACAATAGACATGACAATCTGTAGGTGTTATGTGTTGCAATTAGTAACAAACAAAGCCCTCAGGCTCCTCAAAGACCACATACACCAAAACAATTAACAATGTGTCTCCACCCTCCAGGCTTCATGTTCGTTGTTAAAAATGAAAGTATTAAAATGTGTTAGATGGCCTTTCATTATTTTACAGCATAGGAAGCAGAGATGCAGATCAAAGTAGACTGAGAGCACCTCAGGAATAATACCAGGTAGAACCCTTGACCCTCAGTGAGAGAGAAGAGAGAGAAAAAAGAATAAGAACTTAACCATTCATGGGGCAATGCTGGAGGTGCTCTTTGATCACCATTTCCACAGTGCCAGTAGCCTTACCACTCAACGACATGGCTGATCTCAGATGTCTCCCTCTTTGTTATTCCACTCTACTACCCTAATCACCACTTTTCTTGTAGAAGATCATCAAAAGGCCATTCTTTTGGAAATATAGCACAGTAAATGACGGCAGCGGTCTCATGCAAGTCATATTGTTTGTAGTGATAGCAGAAAAGCTGTCAGGGTTCCTGAAAATCAAGAGATGTGATTAGAGTTGGAAAGAAACACATATGAGGGTTAGATTCCACAGTTAGCACACTTTGGAATGAGTCTGATCAGAGGCCCACTGACACCCTGCTGTGTTTGTAACACAATTGTTCTCTATTGTTACCCTTATTTTTGCCAAATTGTGATATATTTTAGTTGTGTTTGACCTGTGCCTTTTGAGTCCCTCACAGACAAAGAAAACAGTCTGGAGTTAGTCTGTGCATATAGATGACACAGCTCCCTTGTTGGTGACCAGTTTACTGTAAAGTGTTTTGATGCCCCAGCTTGTTATGATTTGTAATGCCTTGTTAGGTGTACAAAGATAATCATAAACACTAAGTAATACATATACCTGCAAGTGCAAGGGAATATTGTGTGGATATGGAAACACATGCACACACAGCCTATAACAAGAAATGCTGCAGATAAAGCAGATTAGTTGAACAATCATATTGTATGTCCAACATAAAGAAATTACTCATCTGATATTATTAAAATATCTTTTCACCTCGTCAAGTGAATGATTTGACAATATATATGTGCCGATGCCGTGTAAAATCGAATACTTGCAGAGGCAATAATAAGATGTGGAAAGGAACTTATATATATCCAGTCTCATGTACGTATGTGGAGAGATGGATGGGGGTAAGGGTTTGAGTTTTTATCCACACAATCCCTTTGGCATAAAATTGAGCATTTACTGATCTGATGATGAAATAGAATCATCGCACAGAGAAGAACTTTCACTCCCCTACTCCAAGAGACAGACAGCTCTAGAAAACAATCACAGACTCCAGTCCTATTGGCTGCAGACTAGTGCAGCGAAGATGGCTTGTCTGCGTGGAACACCAGGGTGAAGATGACAGGTGTAACCCACATTCGGCATCTTGTCTAATGTCTTAATGTCTCCTGCATTAGACATGCCCCAGCATGGCACTCTGTTTCAAAGGCGTGGATTATCATCTCCTTCAGAACGTCTTTCCTTTTTTTACATTCATAAAAAAAAAAAACATTTATCCTCAGCTTTGCAGCATTTTACAATTTGATTCTCCCAGCATGAAAGGGCATTAGGCAAGTGAACAAATACAAGATAATGTCTTATTTGTTATATCGCGATGAGTACAACTGCACTACATACAGTGCCTCAGTCAAAGGCATTTTATATTTACTTATCACTGCTGAGTCTGAGAAGAGGAGCTGACAGGGATGTAAAGACACCGACCGCGTTGGGACGGCTCTCTCCTGATGCTGCTGTGGGCTGATAAAACCCCCTGTGATGGCAAAATATCTTATTTCTGCACAGCTGCCATCACACTGTCACCAGGAAGATCCCTGCTCTACTTGGCTAAATCAAATCATAGTCAGCATTATGGAGGCAACCATTCCAGCATCAGCCACCCTCCCTGCACTCTGAAAAACAAGGGGTTCAGGCTGCAGGGGGGCTGTTGAAAATGTAGGAGTAGCTGATGAGATCCTCAGGATTGATTCTCTCTTCCTTTCCGTTTTGCTTTAGTTTGACATTTGGGATTATACACTAAATGGTTAGATTAAAAGATACATACCCCTTTCATATCTGTATAGTATCCACAAGCAGACCGTTAGCTCACCAAAGGGGGAAACAGCTAGTCTGGCTTTGTCCAAAGGTAACTAAATTAGCTTACAAGCACGTCCAAAACTCAGTCAACAGAGACTCCACTTGCCAGGCAATAAGGGCAACCTCATGGGGATAACAAGACTAGAGGGCAGGAAAAAGTTACAATGGTGGGGGTTGAGCCTACTAGCTTCCAGTCTTGGCAATATTATAGAAGACGCATACTCGGCCCACTGAGCTATACAGAATTGTATCTTCATGCTATTTCATTTCACAAATCCTTAGTTTTGATCTCTCTTCACTTGGCCATTCTTTGGTTCCCATTCATTTTCTTTTTCTTTCTGTCCCTCTACTCCTATATCATGCTATTTATTTTTCCCCCAATTCCCTTTTCTCGCACGCAGCTCTACAAACAGATGCAAATTTTTCCAAAATAAATATGAATAATTCATTTCCCAACAGAGATGTCAGCCACTTAATTATACTTTCTAAACATTTATTTTTCTCCACTGTTCTGTCTCCTACTCTATAACCTTGTGTTGCATGGTCGAAAGGTCTGGGTCATACAATAAGGCTAACTGAAGTCTTTGATATTTGAACCCACAAATGTATGCAGGAAAAAATAACAAACCACTTTATAGCGAATGCTCCACCTGCTTTGTATGTGTTGGAGGACAGCTTAGTCTTGTGCATGGGAATGTGCATGAGAAGCCATTTATATATTGTAGTAAGTATCAAGCTAATGGGATACAGGTGGTTTCATAAAATGACAGCCACCACCTGTATGTATCATATCACAGACTGAAATGTCTAAACTATTGGATGCATTGCCATTAAATTGTAAACAGAGATTCAAGGTGCCCAGAGGATGAAGCCTAAAACTCGGGTGATCGCCTGACTTTTCCTGTAGAGCCACTATGAGGTTCACATTTACGGTTTTTGGTGTCAATGTCTTCACAACTATTAGATTGATTGCAATGAAAAGGTTGGGACCAATCCTGATACTCAACCTAATTTTGTGTTCAGAGCTAAGTAGCAAATGTTAGCATGTAAATAAGAGAACTAAGAGAACATGATAAATGCTATACCTGCTTAACATCACCATGTTAGCACTGTCATTGTGAGCATAGCAATTAGCTTAAATCACCTCTGTGCCTAAGTATAGCCTCACAGAGCTGCTACTGGAGAATGGCTGTTGACTCTTTATTTCATTGCATGAAGTCTGCAATAAAACCTTCTTCCTTATGGCATAAATGCAATATATGCTCTTCTAGAGGCCTCAGAGCACATCTTGATTTTCCCCTGAAGATCACTAGAAAAAGCACACGTGGGAATGGCCAGCAACATACCCAACATCAGCAATCCATATGTAGGCTAACCAAGACTGCCAAAACATAGGCAAGGAAGGAAGTATGTACCATGTATTGATTATTTAGTGCTGTATTATTTAGTGATGTAATTAGGCCAAAGTTAGTTAAGAGGGTGTTGCATCCTAGCCTAGTTAAGCAAGGATATTCCCTTGCTCTTCACAAACACCATGTTGCTACTGCATATCTAATGAAATGATTTATGTCTGTTGAAATGACAACCTTGACATGAATACTGCAGATACTGCAGAAAGCAAACATTTACCATGATATTAAATATAGAGAATACTGACATTGGTTGCACTTTTGATTTGATTTTGGTTATACTATTATATTAGCTCTAGGGCATGTCAACAGTCCTGGACTCAGCAGTGAAAGTTGTGTGGCAGACAGGGAGGAAAAGGGAATGTAACAGGGTTTAGATGAATGTCATCAGTCAGGTCCAGAATAATGAGAACGTCTCTCACTGTAAGGCAGAATCAGACTTAAGCTCCTCAACATGTTGACAGCTGTATCCTTGGGCAGATTGTATGCGTAAAGCATGACTAACCTCTACAAGGCCACACAAAGTTATTGGTATTGTTGGATGAAATACATCCTCTTTTAAACTGGGGTTTTAAAGGCCTTCAAAATTAATCAACACAGACATGACTGAGTAAATAAATTAGCTTGAATAAGGAAACACTAGCATTGCATGTTTTACTAGTTCCCTGCTAGCATTAATACATTTATTCCACTCTTGGAAAGAAAGAAAGAAATCTATAAGTGCAAATATAGTCGCCCTCTGATGACTATTTACTGTATTTCCAAAGGTCTTGATTGGGGATTGAAGTGGGGGAACAAAAGATCTCTAGAGCCTCTTCACCCACAAATAATCAGCTTCGGGCCTCTTATTAACTATTCCCCAAAGAGCTGTGTTTAATTGCCATGTGTTAATTAGAGACTTAAAGGGGAGGGGCTGCAGCACCCAATTGCCATTTCTTTTAAAGCCATTTGGGACTGGCATGCCACAACACGCAGCTCATAGTCCCTCCTGGGCATCCCTGATTTCATCTCTACCAACAACAAACAGAACATCACTCAGTTATCCAACGCTTAACATTATTAATAATATACTATTAAACACCTAAGAGGAGAAATGCTCAAAAGTATCAGAGGGTTTCTATAAAGAAAGTAAGACTAAATGAATCACAAGTCACCTACAAATGAATGAGATCATCTCTTTTGTTTAGTGTCCCTATCCCCATCTCTCTATGCATTTCCACCGTAGAGGGCCTTAGTGACAGATAAGCAGCGGCTTACAGAGAGCTGGAGTGGCAGGCATATCCTGTATGCACAGTCACATGTGCAGCCATCTTGTGCCCCCAATCTGGAGAGATGTAATTCTCTTTGTGTGATAATGGCTCTAAACATGTCTGAGACAAGAGGAAGGAATCCTTGGGGGAATTTGGCAGATGCTTAACCCATTCTAGCTCGCAATGTTTTAAACTAACTGCTCGCTGGTAGGGATGAGAGACCCCAATAGTTTATTGAATAATACTATTACTGGGGTATTATAATGCTACAGGAGTCTGAACTACTATAACATACTAAAAAGTATTGTACTATTGTGTATTACAGTGTAATTCTACCAGCGTAACATTCTACTCCTGAAGTGACAGTTACATACCAAATTAATGTGGTTACAGATAATTACTCAAAAATAAAGATTAAATCACTGCCGCAGCTCAAATCTGTTGTCATATATAACTAAAATATATCAAATGCTTAAACAATTTGAATAATAACCACTTAGTCAATTTTACATAGTTATATAACAACAAATGCTTATTTTTTTAATGACATATTTGCTGCTTTATCTATTTATTGTCATTGTGAATTGAATACATTTGGATTTTAGACTGTTATTTGGACAAAACAATCAAGGTTAAAGAAGGGATATAATACCTATTTTACCATTTCATAGATTCATATTTGATTTGAAAAATAATTAACATAAAATTGATAGTGAAAATCAATGTCATATCACCACTTGGTACAATTGAACTCAACTTAACTAGCAAAGAATACAGACTTTAAAGAACGATACCACAGCGTGTACTTGAAAATGTAACTAAAATACTATGGCTAGAGCACTCAGCACCTCTAGCACATGGGAGTCACTGAGTAGAAAAAGGAGTGCTTCGGAAAATCTAATACCATGTCCAGCTTCAGTCTGTCTCTATTACATTCACATCTGATATGGACCCAACCTAACCCATGCAGTCAGATACATCTGCAACAAATTGAGTTGCAAACAGGTGGAAAATGCACCTACTTTAATATTCTGCACCAACAGTCTTGTGTTTACACACAGCAAAAGACGGGCATAGTGAAGATGAATCTAATAAAGCAATTCCTCATCTCAGTGTGAGCCACATTTCAAACCCTAGTATTTAGTGTGATTGTTGGAATCTCTTCTTTGTGTAACAGTTAACAGGCTGCCTGATTCCAATTTAAGAGCTCATTTAAGTCTGCTTGCTAGCTTCTGAGAGCCCGGGAATTTATCACATGGTGCCACATTGTAATAGAATTCTATTCAGAAAAGATTATACCAAGGCTTTCTGATGATAATTTCCACCATCTTCGAGGGCAAAGCTTTTTTTTTCTCTCCCTACTTTCCTATTTCCCGTCTGTATTCTTCTGAGATTCCTTAATAGACGGATTTTCTTCATAGAATTCCCCCAGAAGGGGAGTTACATTTAAATGTAACCGTTACCTGGACATTACCTCTGCATGCCAACTTCACGGCTGACATACAGATGATACACGTCTTGTGTATCATGTGTGCGAGAGCTCCATGCTCTACTTTTTGCAGCTCATTTACAGCGTATAAATACAGAGCCGGTGTCAAATCAAACCAGTGTGAGGCATTTCAATGTGGCGAAGGGTGGTGCTGCACGGCTCAACGTTGATCTGCTTTATGAGTTATTTTTAACAGAAGTCAGTATCTACCCTCCATACGACTGTGAAAGTAATTTGCATTGTTGCCCATTGGCTGTTAACTGCTTGCAGGTCAAATGCCATTCACAAGGCAACTGTAATACAGTTCCATGGTAGCTAAGCTATGTTTATCAATAGTGGCAACCACTTTTGATCTTTGTAATTACTGTGTGATAAGCACAACTATCGAAACACATGCCAGTGACTTATGGGGCTGCATAGCGTTGCAGATAAGTCACAATTCATGCTACTTCACAGAGTGGGGGTGTATGCAAATTATGCAGTTTTGTAAAGTTGCTGACAGCGTCTTTGGAATATCAACATGGGCATATTTGGCTTCCCAACACAAAAACTCCAAACTGCAAACTATAGAGATCCATCTCAGCTTGCCAATGGAAAAGAGACCAGCATTAACTAATATTCATGTCACAGTCTGTAATCTGCCACATCAGCTGCGATGTTGTTCAGAAACAATCAAAGGCATGTGGGACCGAGATGAAAAATGCATTTTATGGCAGAGCTTTAGTTTAACATGCTTTTGAGATTTGAAAGTGTTTTCCTCTTACTTTTCATGACAAACAAAAACAATCACTTTGTGCAAACCCGTTTTATATAATGCATTACAAATACACACTGCTTTTGATGAGCATTAAAGCCTCTCAGTGTCCTTGTACTGTACCCACTCTGAGACTTTTGTGTTTTGTGAGTTCAATACAGTCATAATAATGCCCCGACAAGAGATTATTATAAACATATATACTATTATTTAAAGTACCCACCATGCATTATGCAAATATCTAACAATTTGTATTTATTTTTTCTTTGAAGAGTGTCTCAATGTATTTCAAAGCAGATTCATGTTTTTTTGTTATGCAGAGTGCCTTGATACATCATTCATTTCACCCAATATGCATCACTCTTTTTAAAGATGTGTACCTGGTATATGCTGCTGTGGATTTGTATCACTGTTTGTTATCATCATGTATCTTATTGTATTGTCATGGTAATCATATTACCATTCAGATATTGTGTATGGTTTTTGAATGGTCTATTAACAGTAAGCCAACCTGCAAAGTACAAATGCCCTTCCATCACATCTTAGGCTGCTTCAAGAGATGACTGTTTGCTTTAAGAGGTGGCTATTTGAGATGTTACACAGAGCCCCTGCATCTCAGTTTAACTAATGAGACAGCGTAAAATCACAGGTGTGTATTATAACTTTGTGCACGATGGCTGCTGTGTTGTTGGTGTCTGGCAGATTTATCTCGGGGCTGAGTCCCAGTAGAGAGGAACAGCTGCTCCTGTCATGGCCGCCCAATGAAAACAGCCACCTGCCTTCTTAAAACTCCAGGGATTGACCAATGGATTGTCCACTTCTTGAGTGCACGGATTATGGTATTAGTCTGACACGGAAAAGCAGAGTGAAATCTCCGGGAAGCAGATCCCATTGTCACACAACCGATGCGAGGGCCAATGACAAAAAGGTTTATGTCTTTGAAGGAACTAACCCTGATAAGCAGGGAGGAGGAGGGGCAATAGTATAGTAGAAATTACTACTATCCGGCTTCCACAGCCAAATGCGCACGTAGTGACAGTGCACCCAGAGAGCGCCTTATCACTGAGGCATGTGGAAAGATAAATGAGAGAATTTGCACTCTTAAAAATTAATTGCAGTCTGCAGTAATAACCTTTTTGCAGGCAGGCACCGTGGGAAGCTGTGCGAGCACAGTGGAGCCTTTTTAGCTCACTGGGGGATTCTTAAGGCGCCTTAGGGGGTGATCCCAGAAACGGCTGCAAATGGCTTTGGTACCACATGCTGACTAGTGCTGAGACAGGCCAGCTGTTCAGTCTACTTGGCAGCAAGGCATCTCTAAAGCAGAGCAGCAGACGCGTGGAGAGTGCTGAGCGGGGAGATGGTTTGCTTCCCTTTCATTAAACAGCTACTCAGATCAGCAGGATTAGTCATGTGTCACATGTTTTACTTTTGGGATTTTTCACCTTTTTAGCTGGTTAGAATCTGGTTGAAAACAAATCTCTTTGTTACTTACCCCAAGATTAGTGAGGTGTTAATTTATCCTGTACGCCTTTTCTCCTTTTGAAGATGTAGTAACACACACCTATCATGTCAACTAATCTGTTGCTCTGCTTGTCTGCCTGCAACTTTTTCTCTGCCCTCTTTCACTCCCACTCTCCCTTTTTTCATTTGGGTGGGGTCTCTGGAGCCTCTGCCTCCATTCCCTGGAAGTCGTCCTCTCCCGTCTTCTCATCGCCACAGACAGTAGGCAATGTGGCAGCTCAGCTCATTATCGCCCACACTGCGCAAACAGAGGGCACGGCACTGTGGAACATGGCTTGGCCTTCACAGCCAACTGTCAGGGGTTTTCCGTTCCCTGAACTGGGGAGGGTGGGGTTCTGGTCACTAAGAACCACTGCAAAAACCTGTCCAGCCGAAGATAAAAAAGTCTGGTTGCAGGAGCAAAGGAGGATGTGGACATCTTGCTCAGTATGCCCTAATATCTAGCATTAGTGCTTTCTGTGTTTGTTGCTGATCTAAGAAGACCATGTATTTAGAAAATTAAGTATTTCTTCTTCCTTCACAGAGACAAAAACACTGTACTGCGTGAGGTGAAAGGCAATACAGCTAAAACCCTTCGCACCGTATTGCTGCAGTCTACTTCAAAACAAATCTTCCTCACAGTCAAAACTCTAAACATGCAGACATGATATACATATTTTTATATGAAGGGTGACTTGCACTTTCCCAGAACACGCCTGGGAATCATCACATTTTTAAGTTGTTTTCAGTATCAAAGTAATACAGTGAGAGTTGTCTGGATATACATTGGAAACAGAAACTTCTAACAGCTAATTTGGCATACTTCCAATAGTGCCAAATTTAATAAAACATAGGCTAAAAAAGCTGTATAGCTGTATAGCTCACAGCTAACTGACCTTCTACATGGCAACATTATGCTTCTTCTTTACATCTTCAAAAGCATTATAGGATGTGTAATGTTTTATGTTGTTTTTATCAACAATTTCTTTGACCTTGGAGTAGACACGGCAGTTGTCTCATTTTTGTCTATGAGGGGGCTCTACAATGTCAGACTCTGAAAACCCCTGGTTTAGAGGACTGATGATGTTTGTTTTCCCTTTTTGGAAGAGTGAGAATGGAACACCTAGATGTCTGTGTGGTTGCACAAACACCAAGGAAAATCAATATGGGGGTGAACTGCTGCATTGAAAGACAAAATGAAACAAAGCTTTAAGACAAGGACGATCCAACATCCTGCCTTACCACCACTGTCCTCTCTTCAAAATAAATCGAGGCAGCACAGCTGTAAGCAACACGTCATCTTGACTCACCTTCTCCTGGTACTGCCGTCGAGATGAGTCCAGTGATTGGATTAGCGCGGTGGCGTGGCCCACAAACATGGCGTAGCAGGTAGCACCCACAATCATGCTGAGGATGGTCAGCCACACGTCTGTCATGCCCACCGGGGGGTACATGCCATACCCAATACACAGCATGTGGCTCATAGCTTTGAAAAGTGCGTAGGAGTACTGCTGTCCCCATGTGTCATTCTGTATGAAACAGAGGAGATGAGGTGAGTTAGGGTGAGAACACTTTATCTTTTCATCTTGCTCACTCTCTCACTCTCTCTCTTAATGGTGTTGATGGCACATTAAAGGTCAATGAGCACCCTGACAGCTCACACACATACACGCACGCATTCAATTACTTAAGACAAAACTAATGGCAGACGTCCACTTCAGACTGCCTTGGTTCAATACAGAGCAGCTGGCAGGGTAAAACATACTTTTCAATCTGCAAACATTTAGAGCAAGCCGCAGACATTTGGGCAAAAGCCTAAAACAGAGCCCCGAGAATGGGGGGATGGAGCGTGAGACACTAGAGGTTTGCATGACAGAAAGTAGGTCAGCTATTTAAAAAAAAAATGTGATTTCTCTTCGAGTTTTCTCATTTGTAGATAAATTGCCCCTTTTCCTTTAGATCCCGATAGTAGTTTATGGCGAATCAATATCAACTCTCTCCTGGGGGTGACATGTCCAAATTGCGTTCAAACTCATTTCCACAGCAGAAAAGCTGAGAGAGATAGCAATTGTATTCGTGCCCTATTGAAAAGGTAAGGAGCGATGACCCAGCAAGATAATGGGACAGCTACTGTAAAAGAAGACAAAAAATGTCTCCTAATGATTATAATCAGAGCCAACCCAACCGTGACTGAGTCAATACAAACTCTTTGTCTAGGAGGTAATGCGAGCCAAACATGAGGAGCTTTTCATCAGAGAGGTGCCTGCCCTCGAGGCTTGAATTAATTCAGAAAGATATATTTGTTATTTCGTCACTTTAAGAGCTATTCTTCGACGTAATACAAATAATTAGACAGTGTTTACTGTGGGAAACAAAACAATCTCCATTTTGATGTTAATGAGAGGCTACATCCCTCACATGGGATTTTAACCTGAGTACATTATGAGTGTCTCATATCTCAGGGCCTCTGCACTCCTAGATGCAAAGTGGTTTGTGGGTGTAGAAATCTGAGGAGGCAGCCAGTGCAACCTCTTTGGAAGTTTTGGAAACATGTCTCTGAGCTGTAACAACATGAGGGGTAAGAAATGCCTTGATGTAGTTCAGTCAGAACTGCATGAAATCACTTGAGTCCATATTCCAGAGTTGCTGAGATGAAGGTATAAACATTTAGGAAATGAAAGACTACATTATCACGTTTTAATGGGAGTAAGTAAAGTTAAAGTAAAGCTTTTGTTCAGAGTAACAGCAATATTTGTCTGAAAATGTAAACATATAAAAGGACTATTTTTTTTGGGGGGGAGGCAAATTATCATATTGCTTTGCAGGATTTCTTTGTTGTGGTTTTATTCATTTCTGCACCTGCAATGTGTTTAAGGTTCGTTTTAAGATTCATACAAACGATCATATCCTTGTTTTCACTGCTGCAGAAAAAGCTTTAATGATGAACCACAATTTACATCAGGCTGCCTGACAGCTCAGCTTTATGTAATTTAATATAATCCTCTTGCAACTTGGCTTTATGCATATTGAATCATATTAAAAATGCATCTTTTATTGTGGTGAAGGGAATATAACAAAAAAAATGGATGTGGGATACAGTCACGGTTTGGATTTCACCACATGCAACATAGAACTCTGAATGCATTTTGTTTTAATCCACATTATTCCATACAATTAAAAAAAACAAGGAGGATGGTCAAGGGTTGTTCAACGAGGCTGCTGGTTTGATACCCAGTACCAACGCTGTCCCTGAACAGGACCACCTTCACCTGAGTGTGTGTATTGGACAGGTATGAAAACAAGCTAAAATTAGTTAACGTGGGTAACATCTCATGGGACAGTGGTTTGCAACATCTGTCGTTTCTTATGATTAAATATAACAAGTGAGCTTGTCAGGGAGGCAGTGAGGCATGATGAACCAAATGCATCATACCTCGAGCGATGCAACTACTCATGTGACATCTGTTCTGCCACGGAGAGCTGAACACACAGCTGACTAGTGCTGGTATGTGTGTACCTCAATGTTGGCCTCCTTGAATTTGTTGCCACAGTTTAATCTGTCATCTTTCCGGTAATAAATGAAGTGTTCCATATTTGACTTGAATTACTCAATTACTTTAAACAAGTAATTTCTGCCTGTATAATGAATATAAAATTCTGATAATGACGTTATAACACAACGGGAATTGTGACAGAGAACAGCTGTGACCATTCGATGGATACTAAGCAGCTAAATGCACTAAACTGACTGAGGCTAACCTGTTGATTGAAAACGTTGCCAATAAACCTACAATCCAGGAAGCTTTTATTCCACCATGTGGACATCTTTTTCTTTTTCTCTGAAATTAGTTGCCAACTACACAAAAGCCCAAACATTGCCCTATTGGCACTTACATTGAATTTTGTATTGATAAGCCATCAGTTAGGGAACACTCTTGTCAGCTGCAATCCTTAAGGGTTAAATATATGTTGATTTATTGGTAGGTTGTACTGAAAAGAGAAGCATTCACTGATGTCAGATCAATCCCTATTGAGGTCCCCAACACAAAACCTGACAATAACTCTGATATATCATGCTAATTTAGCATGAGAGCCATCAGCTGCGGGTGATTCAGAGTCACACATCAGGTGTGACACAATCCGCTTCCATAAGCAAATAAAAGATAACTCTATTATGAGTCGGCTTTAACGGAGACTCTACTACAGCAGCTGTTTTAACAATACAGCAAAATTAAAGCACAGCGGGAGTGCTCACTGGAAACTGTCAATATTCAACCAGTATTGTCCAATATCTGACCTGATAAAATCAATGATTCCTGCATAGCCTCAGTGTCTCTCTCCTTTCACAATATGGACAGATGTTGGGAGCTCCAAATAAATGAAAAATAATCAGCAAATTGAATAAATGTGTGCAAACGTAGCAGATAAATATATTAAAATTACGGATGCGCGAGGCAATCTTTCCCAGGATGCTAAAGGGTTTTAGTACAATAATTACTAAAGCTGACAGATGAGATAAGACAGGGCATAATCGTCCTCCAGCAGGCATCGGGACTCGATGCAGGAGAAGCACTCACCACCATCTTATTTTTGGACACCCAACAGTCGGCGGGGAAGTCTTGCAGCATGGGCACCAGGAACTGCAGGCATCCGTCCCAGTGACACAGCAGCAGCATCATGCCGATCAGGTTGACTATCCTCACCATGGCGCTGGCTAGGTCATAGGTCATGTGGAAGATCTGAGGATTGGGAGAGGAAGTAACCAGGAAACGGGTTAGGGTAGGACGATTTAACACGCTGATGGTCAAATCTCTGATAATTCTGCACACACACACACACACGCGTCCTCAACAGAGCTTGTCTTCCTCCAAAATCAGTTGAATGACTTTTGGGTCTATTCTTTGATCACATCATGCACAAGGAATTAGACAACAATGTACTAGCCTGTCTAAACCATAGTGTTTTCAATTGCACACAGATGAGCTGGTGGATGCAGATGTTGCTGTTCTGAGAGCAGTCCACTGGGGATGGTCAGCAGACTGGGACCAGAGCTTTATCTCCCCTGGTGCTGAAGCGCTCTTATCATCAGCCACTCAGCCAAACACAATAATGGTACAAGGGTAGAGGTGGCTGCACTCCTGGGGTGGGAGCGTTCACAGGCTGCGTTTGTTAATCCTAATGATGAATATACTCATAAGGCGCTCGAGGACTTCTGGGCTGGTGTAGACTTTAATGGCCTCAAACATTCAAGCCTCTTAATCCCATTGAAGACCACGGTGTGCACTGCGAACTGCTCCACTCCTTATTAAAATCCACTCAGAGCCTTTTAAGAGCTTGTGACTGAGGGGATATTTCATCTGCACTTTGTTGTTCAGCAGTAGGTGAGGGTGTAGAGGAAGATGAAGAGATCCACATATTTGTCGCCCAACATTCCATCTTAGTCCTTGTTCCTAAAGCACTGGGCTTGTTTATTTTTCTGTTTCCATCCGAACGCATAGAAATGTGAGTACGCATCTGTGTAGTATTTCTGTGTGCGTGTTAAGAAGAAGGCTGGCAGGGATCAGTGTGGTGTTTGTCTGGGACAGTGTGGGTGCTGCTGCACCATCGAATCACATCAATTTAGCTCCGTCAACAGGCCAGCATGAAGCCAGAGGTATGCCCGGGAAAATGTGCTCGGGCTAGGAGGGGAGCCAGGCTCTCTCAGAGTGGATGGACACATCCCCACTCACGCACTCTCTGTCTGTCCACACATACACACACACACACTGAAACTCAACATGTCTCTCTACCACTCCGCCCCTTCCCTTCTTTCTTTGGGCTCTTGTTCAAAATGTTTACCCTTAAGCAATTTAACATCACCTAAGCTGAATCATTCGCTTAGCTGCATCTTTTCTTGCTCAACCCACCAAATCCCCCTAATTTTCTACACTTCTGTTCACAGCTGCTCGACAAATGTGAGCTATTGTTTTGTTTTTTTAAGAGCCTTTAAACACAGTGATAAATAATGTTTGTTATCTATTAAGCAATGTTGTGTGATGTCAAATTTCCTGCTGGAGGCGTAATGGCAATCTATAACATTAAAGTGTTAAATTCACTCTGTGGCGAATGAATAAATCACGAGGTACCCATTTCCATTTCCCACATTTTCACTTTTCATTTATGAAATCGTATTTTCAGACAGGAAAAGGAAGCTTTATAAAACACAGGCTGCTTTTAAATCTATAGAACATTTCTATGGAAGATGTGTATGCCAAAACAGCAATTCCTGGGACACTAAGGATTGACAAAGATATAAAGCATTCAAGTGCACAGTGTATTGTTTACATTTTAAATTATTATTTTTAAATTAGTCATTTGACATTTTATCATAATTACCATTGCAATATTACACATACTCTCAGGCTCTCTGCAAGAGGAAGCTGAATATTGTGTATCTGTATACCTAATGTTACACAAGCAGGATATTTAGGTGTAAGGGGGAGATATAAAATGTCAAATGACCTCATGGATTTGTTTCATTCCAAATCTGTTTTGTATATAGGAAAGCCTGTCAAACAGTTTGACAACAGTTTAAATTCTTCTGTGGCTCTGGGAGTCTGAGGTTGTGTCCGAAATCACTCACGACTCACCAGTGGACTCTATAGTGAGTTTGCCATTTTGTAGTGCTATATGGTGAGAGTTATTATACCCTTTATAGTGGACTCAAAATATCCCACAATTCATTGTAAAGTAGAGTACAAGTGACTGTCAAATCAGGCAATATATACCATCATGCATCAGTCACGACTGAGACAAAGCCACAATTTTTGTCACAAAGATAATATAATTAATGTGAGCAGAGCAGTGCATCCCAACACAATTGTTTACAAATGACTTTGTATTTATTAAGTTATTGCCCCCACATTGACAGCGACAGCCGATACCGCTTTACTTCTCCGTTCTTACCCTTTACAATAAAAAACAACTGAGGTTACCGTTGAATGTGACAATCATTAAAATAAAAACATTTTAATAAATATATTCGTAGTTACATCTTATATTAGATAAAGTGGTAACGGCACAACACAAGTATTGTAACCCTAACCCTAACCCTAACCCTAACCCACTAGCGAATTTTGGGAAATGGCTCTTTCTATGGAGCATTGAATGGTCTACTGTCTTTAGTGTGTTATAGACTGTCCCATCCAATTGTGTAGGTTGTCCTTGAAAATGTCAATATACTGAATACTACTGCATTCTCTACAGTGTCAGCATATTTCTGAGGCAGGATGAATTCCTTTCAATACCTTGAGGCTTAGCCTGAATGACTCATTACTGTTCAACAATAACTCCTGGTACATTCTTACTGTAGCTGTGCTCTAAAAAGACCTCTGGCACTTAACCACCGAGTGGAGAATAAAGCCTATGTGAACTGTCATGAGTAATACCATGCAAATCCCCAGTTTGTAACCCAAAGTGTACTTTCACTGGAGGAAGGTGATTCCCATATCTCTCTCCACCGCTGTAATCAATTCAAATACACCCATGCCAAGCAGGAACAGGCTTTCCAGTTATAAAAAAAATGTTCCCAAGATTGGTTCTGTGAGAAGGTTGTTAAAGGATCATTATTCTGAGGCAAAACATGAGATGTCTGTAATTTTTTACCTTTTGTGAATTAATAAAAGGCTACAAGCAGCAGGACGTCTGTGCTCTGCGTAATTTAACATGTACTATAAAAATGATAGATATACAGTTTTTTAACCATGAATGTGTATTCACGCACTGTTTGCATACACACCATTTCACAACATGGCTTACATGGAGGTTGATGGATTGCTGACCACTTTCTTTTAATTGATAAGGACACAGAGTGAGCATGGCAGTATTAACATCAGCATAAACAAGAGAGCTTTGATTGATGAGGGCACGGAGATGCAACACAAAAGCTTGTTGTTGCTCTCACTACCCTCATTAGGCCTCTCCACAAGAGAAGGCATGGTGATATCTGCTTGGCTTTTTTTAAATCAAAAACATGGGTCAGATCACATAACCTATAGTAAGTCAATGCTAATGTTGTAATTTCATAAATGCAACTATTGAAATAGCAGTTACAAGGTTGTATGCACTTTGAATTTAAGGGTGTATTTTAAAAAAAAACATTTTAACCTCAGTTACAAGGCAAACAAATTAAAGAAATTAAAATGAAACTGATTCTACTGCTGCTACCAGCACTACTGTTGCTACAAATACTGTATCCTAATGTACAGTTTTACACATAAATGCAGCTAAAATAAATGTGAACACAAATTGACTTTTGCTATACTACGACTACCAATGGAAGAGATAAACCAAAAGGTATTCACAGACAAAAAAAAGCAGTAAATAACAACACAAAATCAAAACAGGGGTAAAAACAGTGGTAAAAATAGGGTTACGCGCTAAAGTCATAAAGTAATCTGTGTCCTTGTGGGCCAGCGATCAGGCCCACACAGGCACAGAGTGGGTGAAGGCAGCTGCAGAATCATCTCAAACAGATGGAGTAAGAAGAGTGTGATCCAGGTGAGAGAATAGATGCATATGTCCCATGGTGCTGATGGTAGCTGCCCAGACACATTTGATGTAGCACTATACCGAGGCATCTGGTGTTTGCTGCTCGCGCTGCTAATGATGATGAATGTTTGGCATGATGGCGACCCGACACATAAGAGAAAGCTAAATTCTTCACTCATATTGTTATTTTCTGATGTCATATTGCTGACTGATCCTCAACACATGTCCTGTCTACCTGAAAAACATTTTGGATTGGTTTCACATGGTTCAATGATTAAGATAAATTGTACAATTAAGAGTTCTGAAGCAGTTGGATTATTTATTTTTTACAGAGTTTTATAATTTGTTTTTTATTGAATTCTGTATATATGCCGTACATTACTCTGCTCTTCACTGCTTTTTGCATTTCTGGTTGGATGCTAAACTGCATTGTGTTGTCTCAGTACCTGTACTCTGTGCAGTGACAATCAAGTTGAATCTTTTGTTGTAGTGCAGTCCAAACATCATGAACAGAACAGCTCTCCTTTTAAAGAGTTTATTATCGTGTTCAATGCTCAAATAAAATCATGTAATTTCTGAGTTTTAAAGATTCAGCACCCACACACAGTGTAGCTCAATGTTTTGATCATCTGCTTGTGCTACGAGGACGTGGTTTGAAGACTGTAGAAGTAGTACTAATTTAATAAATTTACAGCACTGTATTACACTACATATAGTGTGTAAATGGCCACATGCTGCATCTTCCAGTTTTTGAGCGAGACTAATTTTCCTTTGCTGAGTAACAACGTTTATCAGCTCAATCAATCCAACATGTACCAGAGTTATTTTTAATCATCTCACATGATGGCAGATTCTGGGAGCAGGATGTGGGCAAGGGTTAGATTTCTCACTATAAGCACCTTGACCAAAATGTCACGCTCATGCATGCTGCCATGGTGGATGAAGCACATGTGGAGAATGATAAGTAGGCCTGGGAGTGTACCACTGGGAACACCCTTCCATCATCTGTCTAAACAGGCCTGGAGGGCTCGGATCACAAAAAACACTCTAACTCTGCTCCCTACAAAGACGCGCCAATGGGTTTCTGGAGAATTACACATATTTTGTGTAATAGTTTAGGCAAATCCACTGTGGGTATTGATATCACACAAGGCTCATTCAGAACATTGAGGACCTGTCACTATTGCTGGCAAGCCTCATTGTGCACTCAATAATAGCCCATCAAATATATTCTTCCTTCTTTTCTTATCTCTGAAAAACCAGTCCTTTTTGCTAAGGTAATGGGTCAGTGAGTGGGTGGCGGGTTAGTTGATTTACCTTATTTAAATATTTTTGTATAGATTTACTGGCTGGAAATTAAAGGCATTGGAATTCTCTGGACCCACGGGCGCAGCCACATGGCTGACTTCTTTCAAAGCACCCGAGTATTTTACTGACGTATGCTTTTGTTTCTCCCTAACTGCAGCACACAGCAGGCAGAGTCATAGATCTTAACAATTCAAGATGCTAATATTAATAGAGATAGACGATCTGCCACCTTGAAATAAATAAACACAGGTGGTGTTGCATAGCTCCGAACACCTTAATTAAGTCATTCGCTTCACACCTTACTATAAAATATCCTCTTCTTTGCCTTTTCATCTCATTCACGCTAAAAGCAATGTTTCCTGGGTCGGCCAGTCGAGACTGTTATGTTGTAGGCATCAGGCACGATAGTAGGAAGCCCTCAGAGCTTAGTCATTAGTGCACTGCCTTGAATCTGATTTAACAGGATGACTAATCTCATCCAAGTCACTGATTCGTCAACAGGAGACAACTCCAATGAGGAGAATATCCGGTCGCAGTCTTATTTTTATCCCAGTGACAAGAGGACGCTGACAAGAGGGAGACAGGGGAGACGCCATAACGGCAGTCTGCTCTGTGCGTGTGTGATGGATATCTGCACACCATGTGGAATGCCATTATGCATGACAGTGTCATCACTGGCGTATAGCCACAACCACCATCATCTCCTGGTTTGTAAACAGCATTCTGCCAACATGGCTGTTACAAAAATTAAAAAAAAATGTGGAAATGGAAGCAATCAGCTAATTTATAACAGCTGTGATAAAAAAAGGAAATAAAAAAAGAGCATTGATGGAGATTCATGAGCTGGTGGGGGATCCGGGTATTGCTTAAGTTCTGCAAAAGGATACTGATGGTGTTAGTGGTGTTTGGATTACAGTCTTTGAGGAGGTGAAGATGATATGATTGCAGTTTCAGACGTCACTTTACGTGCTGGAATGTCCTGGGAGAATTCTGTGCTTTGTAAATAAATAAACAATAAAATATTGTGAAGACACACTGGTACACATAATTTACATTATTTAAGGAACAAACTGTTCACTGTCAGACAACGTAAATGTAACATCCCAAAATTCAGAGTCAGTCAAGAAGAATTGCGTAAAATACTTCTCTCCACATATTACTATACAAAGAGGATTAGCGGTAAATCATTTCAAATCATCCTAAACATTTACAGGAGGTGCATCATAATCCTTGAGGTAGTCAATATGTACAATATTTATTTTATAAAATATAAATATACTTAAATCCAATGGGGGAAGAAATACTCAGATCTTCTACTTTAGTATCAATTCCACATTTATTTTATTCTATTTTTTAATTTAAGTATTAGCATCTAAATATTCTTAAAGTAAAAGTACTTATTAAGAATGTCTCATTTAAAAATACATAATGTATAGTTGGATTATAATTATTGATGCGTTAATGTACAATTTAACGTCACAGCTGGTGTAAAGGTAGCTAATTGTAATATACAAGTTTTTGCAAGCTGAACGTACAATAATAGATACAAAGTAATAGCTTATTCATATATTTGAAAAAAACACTTAATTGAGCTGTAGTTAGTTTGATGACAATTTATAAAAGAATGTAGTCCTGCTTTGATCTCAAATCCCCACTGGTGTCTTCTGGGAAGTCCCACTGGAGCAGTTTAAGGGTCAAGCATCACGCTCAAGGACACAACAATTTGCGGTTATGTGCCAAAATGTCTGAGCTTCAGCCAACTAGCACAGTATGTTCTCTTTAAAGACATGCATTTATAGTCCATGCCAACAAATGCACACACTCACGTGCAGAAAAAAAACACTTGTCATTGATACTTTGATTTTGTGAATCTATTTTTAATAACTTCAAGACAGACAGTTGTGTGCACATCCCTAAAATCGTTGCCGACCCCCTTTAGGCACTTCACGTTTAATGCTTTTGAGCTCTCTTTTTTTAGTAGTACATTTACCATTGTTTTATTCATTTCTCATGTTCTGAATTCCTAAAAATCTTTATTCACCGCAGAGAGTACATGAGAAAAGATTCTAATTTTGAATTTGTTCCCCACAGTATCACTCTACGAGGCATTAAACCATGCAGTACAGTTCACTGAGCTGTATTCAACACTTCCCGGAAGAAGTGTCCTCTGTGTGACTTCTTAAGGAGGAAACGAAACTCAAACAATAACACTCCAAATGAATTTGTGTCGGACTATTTATAGCTTGCAGATACTTGTGAAATATGAGTAAGGAAGAAAAATCAGCTTTTCTTTTTGGAGGACATCACGACATCAAATGTCTGCAGCTTCTGCAATGTGATGTCAGAGAAGTGCACCTTATCTCAGCGCCATATTTAGAATGGCAAGCTGAATGGCACAGTTGCACAGTTGTCACGGATGACGAGGATCCTGCCTCAAGTCTGTGAAAACTAGGTATAGTAGAAAATAGTATTTATAGTATAAAAGCAAGACATTTCCCTCTCAAAGCCAACACGTCCCAACTTGTCAAATACAGCAGCTTGGTCAGTGACCCTACGCTCTTAGTACCCCTACAGCGTCAGTTTCATCTCGTTACATACACTGTCTTCTCAAAATTAACTATCGTGTTCACTGGTAACAAGTTGGTTAGGTTTAGGCAACAAAACTACTTCTTTAGGAAAAGATTGTGGTTTAGGTTACAGTCAGAACTTTACTTCAAGTATGTCAACATTGACATTTGGTTTCACATGGGACACAAACACCTGTCTCCTGGGTGAATGTCCTGTCTTCTTTGAACAGTCTGTCTACCCCAACCTCCTCCCTACGAGGACGTTTTTGCTCTTTATACTATGCCACCAGATTTCCTCATAGCTTGAAGCTTAGAGCTACTGACCAAGTTGTCGTATTTGACAATTTAGAAATGAGAATGTGCTACCCAAGCTCGATATGCCGACGAATAGACCAATGTTGGGCCAGTGTGAAGTGTTCCCAAAATATTCAAATGGCGATGAGATACATACACGCTGTCTGAAGTGTCGCTGTCAATAGGAAAAGTCAAAAAGTCAGTCAGGTGGTGAGATCTTGGCGACAAGTTATTCTGCACTGACAGATGACATTTCTGTGAGGTTTCATCAGGAGTACTCTTGCGCTGAGGCAAAGCTGGCCTTTCACTCTGTCTGCCAAACTAGCATTCATCAGCAAACCTCATACACACACACGCACACACACACACACACACACACACACAGGCATAAAAAATGTAAATGGCAGCTGGCTCTGTGCATGTGATGTCCCCTCTCTTCGTCGTATTGTATCCGTGGTTTGCAGATGCTGCAGTCATCACTGCGCTGCAAAGTCCTTGCAATTATATTGGTGACAAAAATATGATTTATTGCTTTGTTTTCTTCTCACCTTACTATCTTCCTTTCTTTCTAACACAGAGGACTAGTCTGGGGTGGTGGTCGATTACAACCAAACAACAGCATCTATAAGCTAATCCAATGGGCTATACTGATTTTTAATGTCCTTTTCCTTCCTTTTAGTTCCCTCCGCCATTTCTCCCTCTCTCCTCTCCTTCCTTTGTTGCCTCATTGCACTGGCTGAACACGTGACAGCTCACTGTCAGTGTGTCCACCCTATTCAAATGAGGGCTGGCCTCAACTGCGTGTATCTCTGCCTTCATTTTAGGCTCAGAAGTACAGCAGCCGGCATTCATGGAGGCACAAGGTGGCAAAGGGATTCTCCCCCATGATTCATCTGAACTTTTCCTCTCTTTGAAATGGCATCACAGAGGCCTTGCATGATTAATGTCGCCACACTTACACTGTTCTACACAGAGTGCCGGCTGAATATTTGAAAACCAGGAGCTTTTAAGAATGCCCGAAGGTACGTCTGCGAATATTGTAGTTTGGTTGGCTATCAGTTTGCTAATCAACCTTTTCAATTGTCCATGTAATGTCATAGATTTAGGTGAACACACCCACCGACTAGACTAACTGAGTGGCACTGCATTTTGACAACAGTGTGCAATAGGCTTATTGAAGGGTATCAATATTGTATTGTGTATATGTGAAATTAGAGCAATAGTAGTCCACACAGCCGAGCCAAGGATCTCATTTCTGAAAAAGTTCTTGATTTAATTCATTGTTCCATGATTACTTTAAAGTTTGCTGGTATTTGTCCAATACGAACCCAAATTATGTGTACTTGTGTGCCTTTCATTTTTAAAATCTAAGGGCTCCAATCAGTGATGGCACAAAGAGAGACATAACACATATAAGTCTGTTTGGTCTCCAAACTACATCAAATCACAAGTGAGAAGTGATACCGGGAAAGGCGCATGACAGGAGTTCTTTCCTCCATTCCACACCCATCCATTGAAAAAATTGATGTTTGCAAAAAGCTAGCAATCCAAGTCGTTTGTGTGCTGATTTGCAGCGGAAAAAAAACAAGGAAGAAAGAGAAAAGAATATGGAGGAGAGAATTGTTAAAGAGACACAGGTAGCATGATTGTTTCTTCTGCAAAGAGAGTTGGAGGTAAATAGATAAATAAATAACAATAACCCTAACCCTAAATAATAACCCAACTTCCATTGATATTTCCCTTGTCCCGTGTCTTGCATTCTCATTGGCTTTGGGGCGTTGCTGCTGTCATTGCCTGTCAAAACAAATTTTTACACTACAGGATTTGGACTTGCAGACAGGTCCAGATATTTAACCTGCTATATAACTCACCGGCATCTGCAAAGCATTGGCACATCTCTTAGATTGCGTCTTTGAAAATTCACACAGAGCAATCGTCGCTGATGGTAGCAAGTGCCATTTTGCTTCTGATTTTGAGAACAAAAATGTAATTCATCATCTATTATCAACGAGAATAATGCAACAGCACAGCAACAACATCTTATTTATTTCCTTGATGCAAAATGAAAAAAGTAATTCAGTGATCAGGTGAACTGTATCCGGGGACAAACATCTACACTGGGCAATAAATAAGATGTATGGATTCCTTACATTCAGTGCAAAACCCATCTGTTAAATGGCCTCTTGGCCTCGAGGTAAACAACCTGACAGGTAACTGAAAATGTTGCATTGATCCCTGACATCAAAAACAGTATAAATTGCAGAAAAGCAATATAACATCTGTTGTCCATGCACGCATCTTGTGTCAAAGTACTCTTTATCAACACTAACCCTGAACTAAAGCTCCCACCCTGCACCGCCCATTGCCTCAAAGAAACACTAGTTTGTCTGGGGCTTTGATTATTTTTAGAGAGGATATGTGGAATGACAAACAGCAGTTCATTATAAAGCACTGAGCCTCTAAGAAGTAGTCTGACTCGTGGGTAGCATTTATTAAATTATCCCGTGTTTTCACATATATTGTGACTGACCAACAGAGCAGCCCTGACTGTCACATATTATCCTCTAGTAGAGTGTCTTCTTGTTGACTCCATGCTGAGACTCTGATGCTTCACTTTGCACCTTTTACCTCTGAGACTAAACAACAAGATCCATCCAGTGAGAGCAATGGGAACTTTTCTAATTATTGCCACAATCATAATCATGCTAGTATCGCAGCGATGCCTCTCAGTGCTCTGTGGTCCCGTTGCTAGCTGGATGGGCTCACACAGGGAAAATGCTAATCAACATCCGGCCTCATTAACTTATCGGTGACTGGGGTACAGCAAAAGGGCCTCTTCACTCCTTTCAAGGGTGGATGTAATCAGAAGCAGCATCTATCCATATTTCCTTCTCAAGGGAAAGGGAAAGGTATACATCTCCGTAAACATACTCACAGTAACTCCTCAGCATGGGAAAACCATTTGGATTATAATCAGATTCAAGAAGTGAAGCCCAAAGTGTTTGACTAGTTTCATCAAATAGTATGATTGTATGAATGTCAATCATTGAGATTTCCATTGCATTTTCTCTGAATCTGTCTTTTTTGTTCTCTGTGTGAATCCACTTGTAGATATCAAGGGAATCCAGTTTGCCAAGGCCAAATTAAAAAGCAGGCATCACATACATCATACAGGAAAGTGGCCAACGTTCAGCGCAACTATACAATAAAACACATTATGGTGCAATTTCCTACCTCTTCCCACTGGTGGATGTAGCGAATGAGTCTTGAGAGACGCAGGAGCCGCAGCAAGCTGAGAATCTTTGTGAAGCGGACAATCCGCAAGGCGCGCGCTGTCTTGTAGAAATCCGAATCGATGCGCGTCTCCACAATGAGGAAGATGTAGTCCACAGGGATGGAGGAGATGAAGTCCACCACAAACCAACTCCGCAAGTACTTGATCTTGATCTGTTGCGGATCCAGGATGATCTCTGTGTTGTCCTCCTTGACGATACCAGTCCTGAAATTGAGGACCAGATCCATGAGGAAGAAGGTATCGGAGACCACGTTGAACACAATCCAGGGTGGCGTGTGCTCATCCTTGAAGAATGTGATGCCCACGGGGATGATGATGAGGTTGCCCACCATCAGCAGCAGCATGGTCAAGTCCCAATAAAACCTTATTGCAAATAGAAATGTAGAAAGACAGAGATGGGATGGTAGAAGAGAGTCAGAACATACCAAAATGATCTCGCTAACTCTTATTAAAATCCTTTTGGAGGGTAACACTAATCTTCTGTGTGCTTTAAAACTCATTCTATATGGACTGTATGATATACAAACTGTATGTATATCTCTTTGCATCATGAAGTATATACACTACCGCTCAATGTTTGGGGTCGTCTGTCACAAAAGCTTGATTTGTTACAGTCAGATGGCTGAGAGGACTACTACTCGTACTTTGAGGTTGTAGAAAGACCTATTTTCAAATAGATGTTATTTTGTATCAACTACTTGCAAAAAAAGTCATGCTTTGTAAATGAAGAAGAAAATGCTGTACATTGTTCATTGTTCAACCAGACTGACAATTGAGAGGGTGGAAAGAAACAAAGATCCCTCTGAGAAACAGTTGAATAAGAATAGCAGAAATTGCCTGTCATTGCTGAAAGAAACAGGAAGCTAAGTATCAAAATGTGTGCAGATTTAAATAGGAACAAGGTCCTGTCCACCAAGGTCAAGTAGACAAAATCAATCATGGGGTATTTGGAGGAAACATGGTAAGAACTGTATTCTCGCCTGGCATGTAACACTTATTTTGGGGCCAAAACTATTTCAAATGTAAGTAATACATTTATTGTCTGATTTATAGTCTTTTTGTCTCTATTGAAATGGTCATTGTTGAAGGAAAGAAGAAAAACATCAATATAAATATATACAATACAAAACGTTTGAGCGGCAGTGTATTATAGTAAAACACAGCTTGTGGCAAAACACATTCCAAGGGAGAGTTGCCATTTTTTCATGGCTTAAAAAAAAACGATGTGACATGGACTATTCTTAGACTCATCATCCAAAACACAGTTAGAAATACATAAAAAGAAAGAATTCATTTGTAAATGTTAACCGAGTAATGTCTTATTACTGTTACATTTATGTGTAACGTCTATAGTATAGTTTTTTCACAAAGGACATTGACATTTCACAGTGGGAAAATTGTTAATAAACTAATGATGGCTGAATGCCATTTATCTGTTTCAGCATCAGTGTATTGTTCATCATGGTTCAATTAGTTTTTGTCCCTGTAGTGAGATAGGTCACTCCTAAGCCACTTCCATTTTCAGCTCCGGAAAAAAAACAAAGGTTAATTGCTTTTTCCAAAATTATTTTTTACCATTTGCCCAAGTTGCTAGATTCACTAGCACGACGTGACATTTTACTGGGCAATCAGCCACTACTTATTGTTGAGCCCTGGCATGCTGGCTCACTGACATGGCTTACTGAGACACCTGAATAGAACAGAGTCATCAATGTTATTAATAACATGTGCTTTTCCTATTAAGAAAAATGAAATGCTTGATGTGGAAGCTATTTGTGTTTGTACTGTAAATCACAACTCAAAGGTCAATGAGGGTTAAATGTTAATTACAACAGTATTGATTTCATGGTTGATTCACAGTATTGCAGTAAATAACAAAGGCTTTAAAATGAACTGCTGCTTTGCAGGATGACACAATCTGATCCAAAAGGTCCTTGGGCCCATGTCATTTCAAGTTGATTAAAATGTACCTATCAGTACAAATACATAACCTGGCACATTCCTTCCTCATGAGATTCCTTTTGTTTGTTTTTTCTTTTCTTTGCTTTGTTGGAGGTTTATAGTTCATCATTTTATTTAGGATTATTTAGATCTAAAATTGCCTTTTCTCTTCAAAGTCCTTTGAGATATGCTTGTGATAAAGCGACAACTCCATGTAGTTTTACCCTTATGATGTACCTTGCTACTACAATCAATGTCCCTCGTTGCTATAAAGGAAACTTGATCATTTAAATGGTGCAGACTTGGTCACAGCTAATAATTTGAGATTTTGTTCTATTTTCTTTTCTGTAAGCATGACTAAACATCATTGCTGATTCATTATGGAGGTAAAACGAAAGAAATCTACGATGGCATGAGTCATGACATGGTTGCATTTGGACACAAGAGGTCTCTTCGACTCAAACACATAAATCTGTGGAAAAACGTAACATTACTTTGAAAAAGTAATGACTGTAAAATACAGAAAAACTACACAGGCTGCTGTGTAGCAGACGTTTAAGTTGTAAGGTTACAGTTTATAAGAGCATTTCAGATGCATACATACATTTACAGCATACACAGACACACATCTCAGTTTCATATCTATTGCACACACAGAAACATATACACATACACACTGAGGAAACAGGGACAATTATTGGAATCCTTCAAAGTAAAAGGGTATCTACTGTTCCAGCTTGTTGTCAAGTGGAGTTATATTTAGACAGACCTTGCCACCACTGGGTTTTCTCATGAATGAAAGCCCAGCAGGACAAGAAAAACTTCAAAGGAATAAACACGAACAGATTGACATTTGTTCTTTATATTGCCATGTTATCGAATGTTAGAAATGCTAGATAGCGTGTGCTTTTTTTTGCATCCCCTCAGCTGCAGCTTACTAATAGGATGCAAGTGTGCGCCCAGCACTTGACAGATTATATCAGTGATAATTTAGGGTTATCCGTTTCTACAGAAACAGATGCAAATATTTCCCTTTGTTTTGCCATTTATATCAACTGTAATGACTCAACTGCCAACCAAGTCACCAGAAAATGTTAGCATTGTTGGTTTTTGTAAACCACAGGATACGTTGAATGTTGAGGTGTCAGAACCAAAAAGGTTTCATAAACGTTTCACATCAGCCGCGTGTCATGCTTGCAGAAACGCACAATTACAGATGGTTAGATGGTGAAACAATTGGTTAGCTTTAAACAACAAAACCACAACCGCCATTAGCAGACTCTCTTACATAGCGTTACGTAACAAGCGTACCAATGTTACACAACAAGCATAAAGTCAACATTTGGTTTCACACAGGACATGAACAGCGGCCTCCTGGGTTAAAATCCTGTTTGTTTGAACCATCCACCTTGGTTCCACCCAACCTTAGTGGACTTTCTTGCTTTTTATATTTGTAATTACACCACGTAACTTTCATACCATGTAACTTTTAGTAGTGACGGTACTACATCACTCGCTGTGCACGTCGCTTACTGTATTAAGTCACTTGCTCTGACCAAATGAAAAAGTGTCCACATTTAACATTTCCATGGTTTGCAGAAACTTACAATGCCAACATATTTTCCTGGTGAATGGACTGCAGCAGCACTGATTCTGAGCTTACCATGGGCCAGATAGGGTGCCGGATGACCTTCTAATTCACAATGAAAGTAAATTGATTCAAAGCTTTTTCATGTAAATAAGGTGCCAGGGTATTGCTATTAAACAAAATAGCACAAAGTACAGTTAAAACTGATGGGGATGTCATTCATTTTGAAAGCATTTGATCATAAACCAAAGCATCGAAGAAATGGACTTTAAACTGATGATGCAGGCAATCCGAATTCAACAACTGGATGTTGTTCAGAACCACAAAATAACAAGACAAGCCATAGAGGTGAAGCCTGTAAAATATATCTGGCTTCAGTTAGATGATGCTGTATGAATGAAAGAAATAGAAAAATAAGTGCTGGAGGACAGCTTGTCAACATCTTTGCAGAAAGCACAAGACCTCTGGACGGCACCCTGGCAGAACACAGCTACTGCTGCCACCTGTTTGAGTAAGCCTCACTTTTTATAGGATGGTGGGGATAGGTGAGATTGATAGCAGCTCTTGTATGCTCATTGTGAAAATGCATCTTTCTAAATATGAAGGGAAATGCACCACACAAAAAACAAAAGAAAATCAGAGCATGGTACCTTTTTGTAGTACCATTGGATTTTAAAATAAATCAATCTACTAGTGGAAGATGTCCTATGACCATTAGTGACTTTGAGGTCCCCCCTTAAATAAAATTGTAATTGACCCACTACAATGTTTTGGGATAAGGACATTGCTCAGTATGCAGAATTTCAAAGAGCTATAATAGGAATCTTTGTGGATTTTTAAGTGTTTGTACAAGTAGACTGTGGTTTTACATGCACGTGTGTGTGTGTGTGTGTGTGTGTGTGTGTGTGTGTGTGTGTGTGTGTGTGTGTGTGTGTGTGTGTGTGTGTAGGTGTGTGTGTGTGTGTGTGTGTGTGTGTGTGTCTGTGTGTGTGAGCATGCATGTGTAGAGTAAATGCTCATGATTTCTCCTTTGCACTCATGTGGTTGCCTCCTGATGGAGGTCAGGCCGCCTAAACATAGAAGGGATCCATTTACTGTGTTTTATTATTCACTGGGACCCTGACATAGAAGAACATTGTTCTATAAATACAGTTGGGCGAGTGCGGGATGTTAGGTGGACATTTCAAAGGCATTAAACAATCCCATATCTCTGTATGCATCCCAAATCACTGACTCGCGCTGTGTGCTGGTATACCACCTGTCTTGAAATAAAATGAAAGCAAAATGCAGCGACCTAGCACTGGTGCTCTGAAGGTGATAGTACCAGGTGTTAGGGGTGAAGAAAACATCTCATTTGAACTGTTCTGATCTTATTTTATTAGAAAAGTCCAGTTTATGTTTATTAAAGCAATGCCAGCAATTAAATACTTATTTTAATGTAACAAATAATGACAAATAATAATGATGATGAAACTGCTGGTGACTTGACTTTTTCGTTTGGTTGTAAACAAAGCTTTGTAAAAGTAAAAAAATAGATCAGATAAAGACATGATAATGACTGATAATAACAAGATATAATCATATTCTATTAAAAAATGCGGCCAGAGCTTGTGTGTGTTCGTATGATTATGTGACCACTGGGGAACATCAGAGCTTTTCCGCAACGACAAGGAAGTAGACTAAAAATATGTTTAAACTGAAGACCAGCAAAGCAGAGAACCACTGGAAACATTGGGAATAAGAGGCAGAATAGCTCACACCTAACTTGTTGTGGGGCTGAGTGTTCAATGTACTGATGAAGGGAGCCCTGACATTTTGCTCTCTGTGGGGATAGAGCCACAGCCCACTCTGCTCTCCGGTGGGGTGACCAGGGACAGCAGAAACATGTAGTCACCCTCAGAGTGCATCTGACTACACGATAAGCCTCTCTCAGTCTCCTCACCCTGCCAGCCAGGCTACCTGAAAGGGACTGTGAGCCACCAAAAGCAGCCTGAAATGGACATACACTTACCTTTCAGGAGTAGCCTATATGTTGAGGGGGCACAAGGGATACAGCAATGGGGTGTATATAGTCCTGCACATACAGGGCATATAAAGGGGGTATATGTTTGTGTTTGCGCATGCATAGGTGTGTGAACTTAGATTTCCCTTGTAGAGATGTCTATCTGTTGGCTGTCATGCTGGGAGAGTGATGGCAAAGCTTGCAAGCAGATCATCTGTCATGTCAGGTACAAGTGGTAGACAGCATTTAATAACAGTGCCTCCCTTTATTCTGCACCACACTGACTGAATGGGAACAGCAGAAGAACAGTGAGTGCTCCCAGACTGCACTTCCACAAGGGCAGTAGCCAACATTGTGTGCACTGTAAATGTGATTTGGGCAGATTAAATGATAGGAATGTATCTGTTTTTGAATGAGAAAGCTGTTTCACTTTTGAATAATTAATGTGTGTGTGTCAAGTGGCAACCTCCAGTGCTGAGAAATGAAGGCAACACGAAGGTGCCAAAAACTTCAATTGTTAAAATGGCAATTTGAGGCTAGCTCTAAAAGCGAATCAATCTCCATAGACCCCCATGTAAAAATGCCCAACTTTACAGCTGAGATAAGCATGTTTACAGCCTGGTACAAAAGAGTAAGGTATAATTGAGGGATTGGCTGCTTTGAGTGACAGATGAGGGCCATACCAGGTCGCTAGCTGCTAGCTGTCTGCTCTGCTGCATCACCCAGGACCACCTTAGCTCCAGCAGCTCTTTGCACATTTTTGGATTAGATTAAAAATGGTCAGAAAATCCTTCCAAAATACCAAATTAAGACACCAAGACCTTGACGAACAACAAAGAAAAATACATCCTGTGATTTTGACTTTTGGAGACCTCTGCTAAAATTGCATTTTTCGGCATTTGGATGCGAGCAGTCTTGTTCTGGAAATTGCTCAGTAACCCCATTATTGTTATTAGAAATAGGGAAATTAATCCACTATGCAGAAACTATTTTTAGATTGGGTAATAACAATACATTATACTACATGCAAAAAAACTACACGTTTTAAAATTGTATGGGATTAAAATATATGGGATTAAATATAAAGTGGGTATATCTGTAAAAGGGAGGCTCGTTCAGGTATTTTCAGGTGAGAAGTCAAGGGACCCTGATGAAAACGGCCAACCAAAACTTACATAAGCTACACTTAGCAAGAAGAAAAGGTAATCTGTAATAAAGCCTATCACAAAATAGGCAGAGAACAACATCTATAGCAGCAAAAGAAGTGCCTGTTTATTCCTCATAAAAGAACAGCTCATTAGTTTACACAAGCCAGTTGGCACTCACATCAAGATTTAAGTGTCTAAGGAGAAGATAATTGGTTATAAAGGGATAATCCTATTTTTGTTGTCACCTGCTCCAATGAACTGTTATAACGGTGCTGTCTTTGCCAAGCACAGCCAGCAGGCACACTGCACATGACACTGGGGCTGTGCAGTTGCAGGTGGCTATATTTAGGTGAGGCATGATGTTTTATCAAACTATGGCAAGATTTCATCAGAGGAAGAGACAAATCTCCCTAACCTCAGGCTACAAGAAAACAGACGGATTTACTAAATACCCACGGAGGAGAGAGGTAAAATCAACTGAAAGGAGTCAACCTTAACACTTATGAAAGAGATTCAGAAACAAGATTACAAGTAGTTCTGTGGGTGGAAATGAAGGTGAGGGTACAGCGTACTTTTTTTTCATTCACCTCTAAAGCTCTGTATAGGACTATTATTCAACACAGCCAAGAGAAAGACAATGCTAAGGGCAATGTCACATCTGCTGCAGAAGAACATTTTCTAATAGATAGATGTCTGCCCCCTTAAAGATTTGACACTGACAAATGTGAAAGAAGGAGACGCACAACCACTGAAACTAAAAACACAAGAGTGGAGAACTCTTGTTATGTTTGAAAAGCATTTTGCCTGCATTTGGTCATACTTTTTAATTTCAAACAAAACTCACCTCCCTCTGTCTGTTTGTGGGTCACTTAGTGTTTGGTGCATTATATTTATCATACTATGATGCCACTGGATTTTGATTTAAAATGATCTTAAACATAGAAAGATGTTCTTGCTGCAACTCTTCGTATTTACTCACAGGGTGTATTGCATCAATATTCTGTATTGTATCACAGCACATTGCTTTAATGACGATTCTCTATTAATGTGTAATCATCACTGAATTAGCTGTTTCTTTCCAGTTTTTCTTCATTCAAAATTGGAGATGTGGGCAGCGATTCAGAGGTCTGGAACCAGGCTAACCATCTTAGGGACACTCACTAAATGCCACAGCGTCAGTCCCAGACCCTCAAGAATATGCCCCAGATCCACTCATTGAAACAAGTCCAGCCTAAATTTGCACTGATGTTGTGTGCACTTAGGAGCTCTGACTAAATCATGAAATCACCAAACTTCACAAACTCACCAGTTGTAATCAGAAAGCCAACACAGCTTCCCAGAGTGCAACCTGCTACCTATCTACTCGGAGGAAAAAATACTGTACACAGGTAGTTAGCTGTCAGCAAACAAATATGCCCCCTGTGTGGAAAATAATAGTAGAGAGACAGTGAGTGGCAGAGCTGTATTGGAGAAGACACAGAGAGGACACAAAGCTCTCCAGCCGGTTCCGTCAGCATGCACTTATCCTACTAGCATGTGCCAGTATCTGTGCTCCAGCTTTTTTGACCGTCATCCTGCCACTAATTGCATCTGTTTTATCATGATGCCTTGTTATCTCCCACAAGGTCCTTAGGGTCATGTTAAAGGGGTCCACTGTCAGCCAACCTCAGAGCAAAGACTGGCCAGTGCCTCCCAACTGAACACAAAGACCCCTCCCCCACCAGTCCGCTGCTCTGCTGGACAGGAGAGAGCCAGACAGAGATGCAGCAACGGGATTTCTCATAAGATAAATGCTAAGATAATGTAATGTCTAAAATAACAGGCGCTGGTCACACTGTACACCATCACCTTATGCCCTTTCTCTGGGCTGCACCAGTACTGGGCCATTATCTTCACCACTTCAGGTGCTGCAATCAGCAAATGTAGCAGCCACAATGAAAGCCTTTTCTATCCATCTCCAAAACGGTGATCTGAGGTCAAAGGGTGACAAGGAGAGAAGAGATACGAAAAGAGGGAATAAGGGGAGGGAAAATCAGACTCTGTAGAATATGTTAGGACAAAAGGACAGGGACAGCCACGTGAGGAAGAGTATGAGGACAGATCCATATCAGTCTGATCTTGTGGAAATAGGAGTTGTGACTTTTCTTTCCACACTGTTGTTTTGAGCAACATTACACAAAGGTAGAGGTGAATAAAACCAAAATGAATAGAGCTTAAAAGCTGATGGAAAAGCCTCACTAAGAAGACACTCGGAGCATGAAATCAAATCAAATCGGAGAGGAGATGCTGTTTAACTGATTTCTGTTGGTCTGCGTGAGTAAGCAAAAGCGAAGGCTTATCTGACTGTTAAACCAAACAGGGCAGGATTTATCATGTTTATTTGTTAGCTCTATAATTTCTCGATTGTACTTGCTAAACAGGGTCAGGGTTGGATTTACACACACCAGCTTTGCTGCTGCCCCCTATTCAATCAAACACTGGGGAACTGGGGAAAACCTTGGAGTTTAAAAAAAAACTCAACCCTCCCAGTGTGGCCCATGAGGCAGACATCCCATCCAAGAAAAGGAAGACTTCACAAGACAGAACGCCATTGCAAACTTGGAAAGGGGAGCTGGAGCCAGATGACCAAGGAAATATGTCTCCTAATCTAGACCCTCCTTTAGACGAGGGCTTGCACAGCCTGAAGAAAGATGGGCCCGTGTTTAGTTCCTCTCAGTGCCGTCTCACTTCGCATGGAATAAACCCACATCTGGTCATACATGTAAATTTGCTGATAATAAGCAGAAAACAGTGGAAGATTTCACTAATAACCAACTTTTCTAAATCCAGCTTCATCTCACAGATGCAGTCACCTAATCTAGTTTAAACAAAATATTCATGCAGATGTAGAGGACTCGATGGAGAGGAAGTGACTGGAAAACTGAAACGTTTTTATCTGTTCAAATGTCAGCAAGGACTTTCTCAACTGGTTGAAAGAATCCATTTGTTCTTTTCTACTTCCTGTTTGTATCTGAGAAAGACTTGGCGACAGTAGTGACAGCAGTAGTTGTGTGGAATAGATTCTTGATGGATTTCATCCTTAACTTGAAAGCATTTGTAACTTATAGTCAAAAACAGGAGGTGCGGTGGCGATAACTGCCTCCCTGTCTATATTTTTGTGAAATATTAATGCAAGCACTGCTTGGCAAGACAGCAATTGTCATCTATCTTAAAAGCAATTACTTGTGCAAGGCTAAACAATAGACCTTAGTGGTAAATGTTTTTATAGTGTTATGAGGTGTCATAAAGATTGGAAACCCTTTTTGATGTGTGAGAGAAGTGAAAACATTGCAGGGCAGCAAAGGAGTATCAAAGAGCACAAAGTATTAATAAAAAGCCTACTGATACAGAACGCTGCTGTAAGCAAACTTTAAATCTAGCAGTATAAATCTAACTTAGTAACATTGTAGAGTAAGACAAGTTACGTAGAGTAAGGTAGACCCTTAGCGTTTGGAGGGGAACACACAGGCACAATCTCCACATTAAAGAGTTGTGGGTGCTGTTATGGTTTTTTAAGAGAGCAGTCTGCTGCCCGTTCTCCAATGTTTGCAGCAGGAACTGGTCTGGGGAAAAAAAAAGAGGACATGCTATCGACTGAGAACATAGAAGCCCACCCCCCTCCCACCCCCACCCTGCCCCTATAGTAGAGAAGAGAGAGCAATCTGTCTTTTACCACTGCATGTCTCATAATCCAGCCATTTGTCGGAGTCTTCTAGACACCCAGCATGTGGCAGGGCCAGGCCAAACACATTGATCCAGGGAAGCATTTCTTGTGACTCACGCCAGCCACACGCAGAGTTCTTTATTCAGCGCATTGGAACTCTGGTCCTGGCTGAGTGGAAACCCCACTGTTTCCAAAGTGCTTTAGCCTTCTATACATTCTTACAGAGTACACCTGGAGAGGTCATCTAAGGAAATCCCGTCCTCCTGCCATGTCTGTTCTGCACGGATGGCTGGAGAGTTTTATCTTATCAATGGAATGAATAACAGTAAGCTAAGCAAGAAACAGAGGGATGATTGAGACGTAGAAGAATGAAACGTCATGACACAGTCTTGTCAGAATGCTATCTCTGGTGGTATCTCATGGTCGCCCACCTGAGTCACCTGCAAATGGAACTGATTATCGTTTCTGGCACATTCTGCTAATTGGCTCTTAAATGACTAGAACTTGTCTGTGAAGCTGACTTTGTAATGGGGAGTGTCTTACGATAAATTTAAAGTGACTTTTAATAGGATATTTCTCATATTGAATCCACCCCCCTGGAGCAGCATATCGGGGCCAGTTTGACATCTTGGCCATTTCCTATGTAGGCTGATAGGGGTGAAAAAGCAATCCAATTTCAGAGAGACAGAGGGTGTGAGAATCCACCTGGGACACAAGCATTGCTGAAAAGGTCAACCTGTACTAGATATAACAGAATCTGTGTGAGGGGGAATGAACAGGCTGGGGCTGCAGAGGTCAACACAAGGGAAGTTGAGATGAGATTTGGAAACTGTACTACAAAAACATATGCATGCATAAAAACATAGGTTATCATTTTTGAAAAATAAACACCATTTTTCACTAGATCATGGGTGAATCTGGGTCAAAATATAGTTAGCAATTAACACTTGAGTTAATTCTAACCTGCATGTGATGCAAAAGGATGGTCAGAAACAGTGGGGTACTGAGATCCCTTATAATATAAGTGTATTTGGACCCTTGTTGCATTGTAAAAATTAGCAAACCTCAACCATCTGGCTCCTAAATAGGCCTGAAGATAATGGTATTTCAACCCAAGCTATCTTAATTAATCATTCCAACCATGGTGACAATTCCCATAAAATACAACATTCTGTGCTTTCTTGATTGCTGGAAACCAAGTGATTTTTTTCTTCTCAAAGTTTTAATATTTTATGTGTAATACATTCTTCAGTCATTGCGAGAGATAATACTATTTATTCTGGTTATCAATTAGATAATCATGCAGAGGTCTGAATCACTGCAGCACACGTAATCAAAGAATGCCCTCTTGGGTATCATTGGAAGATTACACCTATATGTAATCTGTGTTGATGTGTATTGCTTTTAGAGCAGAGCAGATTACATGTCAGACTGGAATTAAAAATAAAGATGTATAACGACATTTATAACTAGAGCAACAATTTGGAAGGAAAATAATTGTTACTGTGTCACAGGCCAAACAAAGAAGCATAAGGTAAAGCATCAGTGGCAAATTCAATGTTTATCTCCACAGAGTAAAAATCAGTTGCAGCCCCTTTTAAACAATGAATTTGTTCAGTGTCAGAATGCTCACAAATTCTGCTGTAGCCATGTGGACAGGGAAGGTCAACAAGGGTCAAGTGTCAGTGCATTGCATGGAGAAAGTGGGCACTCTGTGTATATAGATATTGTAACATGTCTTTTTTCCAAACCAGGAAGTGGTGCTAAAATAACGCCATAGCGTAGCCAGAAGCAGAATGTATGAACAGAAACACAGAAAGGTCAACATTAGTCTTAGTCACTCTAACACACAAGGCACTTCAAACGTGATTTGACTATATGGTGATAATTTGTTACAAAATAAATAAATACACATTTTCACGACCAACCACCCTGAAATGTTGAGATGAGTGAAACTGACATATTTACAGTGGGAAAATAATCACATCTCTTCAGTGGAAAGATAAATAAATGTGACACTGAAATGTGTGAAGAGGAAAAACTCTTGGCTGACTAGTGTTGTGTAGCCACCTGGAGAGATTATAAATTGATGTTGCAGTGCAGAGGATGGTGGTGCAGGAAGGACACACCACATTACATTTGTCAGGTGACCAAAATACATCAAGCATACCAGCTGGGTGACGGCACTTAACAGAAAAGGCTTCCAGCAGGCTTTCCCATTTTCAAAATGTATATGATGTCCAATCAATCAATATAATCTCACCTCGAGATTACCATCACTTTGCCAAGGTTAAACTCAGCTCTCTGCCTAATACCTAAAGCTGAATTTAATGACATATCGGGGGGGGGGGGGGGGGGACACTGACATGCGAAAAAAAAAAAAAAGTGGGAAAGAAAGGCCATTCTCAGTTGTGATCTCGTGTCCTGATTTCACACTCTCACACAAGTGGGCCTGGTGAGGTCACGCGGTACAGTTCAATCATTCTGCCACTATGACAGGCAACATTCCACCCACCGGCCACGCACATCATCCCAGGGCTCCCTCCATTAAATAAATTGTGCTGTAATAATCTCTTGGCTCCTAATATTCGTTCCTCTACACTGCATCTCTAGCACCTCACCTGGACCTTTGTGTAACTCTCACCCCAGACTATGACTCCTGCCACCGCTACATGAAGGGGAATCACCCGTGCTGCAGCCGTGTATGTTTCTTCATCTTATTTTTCAATGAATCCACCGATGGCAAGCGAGAGGCCCCACGAGACCCAAACAAATCAATAGCAAAACATACTCTCAAATGAACCGTATTCAACTTGACTGAAATTGAGAATGATGTTATTAAATCTGATCCCGTACGCTCACAAACACACGGATGCACATGTGCACACTCCAGTACACCCTGTAGCTGTTGGTAGCTGCTAATACTTGATAAGGATTACAAAGCTAAGGTGCGCAATTTGTGCAGTATCTCAAATTCATCAAGGAAATAATAACCATGGGATTTATTTCCCCCCCGATTCCCCACAAAATAAAAGCTCTGTCGCAAAAGTCAACACCACTATGCTATTGTGAGAAGCTGTCCGAAAAAGATTTTTTCGATTTGGGCTAATGGTGGACACAAAAACTGCTATGACTCATTGTAGCAAGATAATTAAACATTAACCAGAAACTGGTTTATTTATTTGGCAACATAAATGCTTTCAGGAACACAGTGCACATTTACATTTGTCAACTCTTTGACTAAATGTCACTTTCTTTTAACTATATCAGAGCCTTAATGTGCACATCGGTGACTACATCTGCTCTACTTTTCTTTAATGTATTCTCTGCAAAAGTTGTAAGATGTCTTTTCAGAGGATTTATTTTCGCAACTGTCTAGGTAAGTGTCTTCTGGGAAACAGAACTAGATGTGTGGGAGGAATAAAATGCTGTTGAAAAAGTGGACTTTACAGAGGGGATGGAAGGATTCGCCTGACTGTTGCAAAGGGATTTAACTGATTGACAGAAACTGCGGGACAGCCGACCCCCCTCTCTGATAGGGTTGGCAACGCGGTTCTAAAGGAAAAATAGGGGATTAATAGAGCCTTCAGTGCAAAAAAAATGTTCTAATATGCGACACCTTCTTTTCTATCTCCCCAGGGAAATGTGAAAGACTTTCCAACAGATGTGTCCTCCGGGTTCTGAATCACAAGATAATTAAAAGGCACTTGATGATCAGAGGGATGCATTCTAATATTGCGTGGCATCACTCGTCTGGAACTCTGCACAATGCTGCTGCATTGATAGAATCCACTCAAAAGGCTCTATACAACAAGTAGGAAAAAAGTCCCCTGGTTTTCATCATGCAGATAGAGGATCCATTGTGTAAGAAGAGTATCAATTTGTCAATCAAGCACTGAAATATTCTTCAAAAGGGACAATAAACACTGACTTTTATCAATCTCTATTTACGACCACGGACACGCAGCTTCGATAGGTCTCAGCACAGTTTATGGTACAGCAGCTTTTAAAGTCACATTTTTATGACAGTGACAAGAAAGCATCCAGTGAGCAGCATAGCAGAGGCGGTAATCCCAACATCAATCAATCATATGTATTGTTCAAGTCCTTTCAAACCCCCACAGATATTTCATGGTCAGCATGTGCTTAAGGACAGTAATAATAGTCCTTATTTAAAAGACTCCAACTGAATCAGTCATTTTAAAGGAAGGCTTGTGTCCTTTTTTTCCCAGTTGAAGTTGTCACTGTGGTTAACTGACCACATCTGTTTACTGGATGCTTGTTCATAATCGAACAAGGCTGTTCAGCTTTGGATCTGGAAATGAGGCTGTAGATTGGATTATGATGCCATTTTTAATCCGTCTTTTTCCCTTGCAAGATATTGCTCCTCCCTTGCTTCTTAGCGTTATACAATACTTGACAAGAGCAGATTTTGCTGAATTTCGGAGCAGTGATGACTAGTGATTCCTTGTGACACTCTAATTTGAGCTTATAGTGCCAAAGCTTTGATGCAGACATGGGAATAAAACTTTTCGTCTCAGAGACCCTTCTCTTCACTGGGCCCATTAAAAGGTCCCTCTCATCTCCTTGTGTACTTTAATTACAGTCATCTTGTCCTGTCTCTGATCCTGATTTTGGAGAAAGTAGGCGCCCAAATAACACGTTTCTCCTTTAGTTCATTAAAAATAAAATACTAGCTGTAACTCATCTCACCACGCCGTGTTAACTCACTGACATGATGTACTATTTATCCCCTATCTCTCATGGAGATTGGTTTCAAATATTATTTGAAGCATTTCATACTGATAGAAAGGTATCATGCTGACTTCTTTCAGTAATTAACCATTATACTTGAATATTTGTCAATCAAAGAGTTTATGTGTGCTTTGACTTTTTCATGTTGGTCACACAAAACAAAATGTACAAGAATCCTTTCCCATAGTTATCATAAGCCCAGCCTCAATGCTTTTACTCTCCTGATTGAGCGCCACGTCTGTGGTTGTAATTGTAGAGCAGGGTAGTAAACCACAAGCAAACTGCTTTCAAATCGGCAAAATGTTTAATTATGGTAATATACAGTATCCGCCCTCAAACCCCGATCAAGTGGTTGGCTAACCACATTTTTTGGCCCTCTCAGTGCATTTTCATTATTTTTGATAGATCCCAATGAGAATCACACATCCATCTAGTCCACTAAGGGCAGCATGGATCTCCGTTCCAGCATCTTGCTCAAAGACACTTCAAAACTGATGACTGGTGCCAAATATCTGACCTTTCAGTATCAGGACAGTCTCCCCAAGCCCCAAATCACCCTTCCTCGTGACATTTAACACAGTGAGTAAGAGAGCAGAGGGGGTCAGATGAAACACAACCAGCTGGAAGGAGCATAACAAAAATGGCAAACTGTCTAATACATGTCTCACTTCCTGATGATGACCTGTCTAAACTGTGGGTTTGGAAAAAAAAAACGCTAATCAGTGTAGTGTTTTAGTATACATATCTAAAAATAGTTCCCGGACAATATTGTGCCCTTGTTTACAAGTTTTGCCTGAGTAGAAACTGGACAAATATTATTTGGAGAGTGACAGATTAATAAGAAATAAACCAATCACAGACTGAAACCACTAAACAACACAGTTGATCTCATGGGTCGGCTTAAACCTGAATCAGGGATACGATTTTTCTGAAATCTGGTGTTACAAAAAACAATTCCTTGAATGCACAAAAAAAAAAAAATCTATATTTGGTGTTCGTATATATATATACACACCACAGTGTACGTGTCCCTTAAACAGGCAAGTGTGCCTGTTTTCTGTTCTAGGAAGAGTCCAAGCCTTTTCCACTGACACCTCAGGCCTATAAGCAACACACACTTCAACTCACATGTCTCTCAAAGTCAGACATCTTGTTCTTGAGGTAGAAAAACACACTTTTGTGGTAAGTGAGTTTCTATATCACATGCCATAAAACCATCATAGCCAATCAAACACCAGGCAGGCTGGACAACATTCAATGACACAGCCAAGGAAAAATAGAATACGTGCAACAATTACAATCTTGCTCCATAAAATAACAACAGAAGTCTCTACATGATTTAAATGATAGGTGCATATGTGAACTACATGTAAATGCCAAGGCGGACAAAGCTTGTAATGAAACCATTTACCTGAATTATTAAATCAAAGGAAAATGTATTCAATTAAAAAAAGGTTACGGTTCATTACCTGCTTACAATACAGGCTATATAGTCAAAATAGATGTATTTTCCTCAAATAATTATATTCAATTAGATAGGTTGAAGGAAGCAAATTAAATGAGCACTCTGAAATCAAAACCATACTATTTTATGATGCATCTAATAATATTAAGATCATAACACACAAGAATGTGTACTATAGTGTGTACAGTATGTAGTCCAAGCCACAGCGCTGTTCTGGCAAGAAGTAAGTTTGTACAAACAGCACACTGGGACTTCTTTGTCATCTGAGATGCAAAAACAAAGTCCATATGCACGAATGAAAAGCATTGTATGACAACCATTCTAAAATCCTAAAAGCAAGGATGAAGGACCTTAAATCTAGTCTTGCAGCTAAGAGCCTCCATGTGGCTGTGAATCAGATGTATATGGCCAATAACAAACTCAAGGGCACTGACAAAAGACCAAATCTGTAAGGCAACAAAAGAGTGCATGGACTCTCTCTCTCTCTCTCTCTATTCCGTTTTGCAGCTGCAGTTTGTCACTTGACAACACTATTAAATGCTGACAGAAAATGCATCGATCATTTCAAAATTGCTCTAGAACTTTAACTATTAATCCAAATAAAATTACTTAACCCTGGTATTTTTTGAAAGACCATTTATATAAAAGAAGAAAAAGAAAATCAATGAGTAAGCCTGTAAAGACTATGTGAAGTGAAGGCCTCATTACTAACCCTAATCAAACTCCCCTTAGCACAAGTTTTCTCAAATAAAGAAGAGTAAAAGGCTTCATTTACACATCTATTTGGATAATATTTGACTAAGATAGGAGAATTGTCCTAATTAGCAAAGGTTGTGTTATCTGTGTGTTGTAGCACAACACAGTACAGGCCTATAGAGTAATATGTCTGTATCCTGAAACAAAAAAAGATAATTAATATACTGTGTTATGGCAATTTAAAAAATCAATCATTTAATTAATTAGTGACCCGTGAGTGTTTTCATAAAGCAGTAAAGTCAATTGATTACTTTATCATCTTTTAAAGTGAATGAGTAGAATGAAGCTGAATAAAACAAGGAATGGGCTGCTCTTAAACTGATGAATATCGTAATAAAAACATCTGGACCTGTAAAAGGCAGCGACGCTCACGTGATGCTTGATTCTAAAACCTTTTGTTGTTCGGAGAGCATGAGCCATAAGGTGTCTACATTTACCTGAAATCACTGTACGGGTGAATTATCCAAAATCCGGCGGATTTAACCCGCTCTTGTTCCCGTTCAACCGCCTTCTCACTTCCAAACATCCTCAGGGAGAACTTGTTGACCCCTGGTTGAAGCATTGCTCCAAGCTGTCTGTGTATGAACCCAGCTGGATATAATCTCTCGTCGTCCGGCAGAATTTGATCAATGCCATCCAACTTTATAAACCCTGGCTGCTGGTCTGTGGAGTCTTTTAGGGTACCCCCGCCACCGCTGGCCCCTTGCGTGCCTTGATCAGGCGGCCCATCACCGATGGCTCCGGGGGGGCTCTCTTCGCTCGGGGTGACATCCCCCTCGGTGATGAGGCGCCTCTCCTCCGCCGAGTCAGAGTCGTGCACATGGCGACTTGTGATGGACGAGAGGCTGCCTCGAAATCTCCGACAATCCCCGTTTGAGCTGGTCTTCATCGGTCTCCCTATGTCCGTCTCCATGATCACAGACTCCCCACTTTTGGTCTCCCCGATGCCTTTGCAGCTTCCCCCAGAGGTCGGCAACGGTGACGGTAGAGGCTTCATCCTAAGACTCTTCCTCCGGGTGTCCTTGTCTGCGTCTTCTCCTTCGCCCATTATAGATGCTTTCTGTCCAATGTGCTGTGGCAAACTGTAGAGCCTTTTACGCATGGAGGAGTGTAACCTGTCCATTATGACATTGAGACTTGGTGGGGAAATTAAATAAATCCAGATTGTTAGGCTGTATAGTAACGAGTATTGCCACCAGCTCCGCGCTCCCTATCCGTTTGTGAGAGCGATAAGTCTGGAGCAAATCTGAATCCCTGAAAGCCTGCTACACATGACATGGACCGCCGTCGCTCTACTGAAACAGATGAAAGATACTCTTTCACATAGTTAGACTACCTGACAGTTTGCATATGTCCTCACGCACAGCCTGGGCGGTCCGCTTGGCCACTGCGTCCCCGATGTACATCTTTGTGCCGTTCCGACATTGTGCGCAAAAGTGGAAAAAACTGCTTGAAAGTCACCTTAGCGTGACATGTGAGGGACGTGCCGACGGACGGTGATACGGAGACGAGGGAAAGGTCATGCACGACGAAGGATGCTCTTTTCACCAGATGTCTTGCCAGCTGCCATCAAAACAACGCGACACTATCACGCAAAATACAGTAGAGCATTCCAGGCACCGCTGCCATCACTGATACATAGTCATGGTGCGTTTTGGCGAATTGTGAATATTCATGATGCTGATCTATTGGGTTGCCATAGGAGCGAGAACTGCAAATAAGCTCAGCCCACCTTGTTTAAAGGGGAATGCTCTTCCCATTCTTAAAACGCTGTCCTGTTCTCTCAAGTTAAGGTTACAGGTATAGGCAATGCAAACCGATTGTTCAGCCCTGCTGTGGGCTTCACAAAAAAAAAAAAATCGCCATATCATCAGTCTGATCCGCTGCGTAATTTGCGCACACAAATATAGTGGAAGCTGGAAAAGAATTGTCTGGGTGTTTTATCAAATAGACCTGCGAGTGACCTCTCAAATGGCAATACATGTAAATAAGTGGGCTGCTGTATACGAAATATGTATACATAATTTGATGTAATGTCTCCAATTAAGTATTTAGAATTCACAACATATTGGTATTGCATATCTTGCCACAACACGGTTAAAAAGAAGAAAACAAAATCACAATTTTATAATTAATACATTTACAATAGTTCCTTCCCATCTAGGCTGATGACAAACAAAAAGCAATAAAGTATTTTTTTAGAATAGGATAATGTGATTTGACATATGACCTATGAGTATTATGATTTGTTTTGGCCATTAACGTCCCCAATATTTCCCACATATGAAAAAGGAGGCACCTTCATTGTCAGTGACAGAGAACATTTGTTTATTTCATTCATTCACAATGCCCTCTGTCATCCCCTCCATTCAAAAAAGTTAATGAATTGCATCATAGTCACAAATACATTGCTGAGAGTCCCCAGTTGTTTGATTTCAGTTAATACACATATTCTAAGCAGCCCCTTTCCAGAGTTTTATTAATGAAACCACTTATTGGCTATGGTGCAATTTCAAGGAAATGGAGTAAACAAATAACTACTGTATAGTTGCAAAACAAAACAAAAAGTATAAATGTAGGAGATCAAAATAATGGATGTTGTCTAGCAAAACGTCCATCTATATTGAGCTACATGGCAGACATATACAGCTGGACCAACAAATCAGCCAGGCCGATATATCTGCCGATTATAGCGTATCGCAGGTGCAGAATATAATAACAATACACTATCTATACAGCATTTTTGCTATGCTTTAGCCAAACCAGGAACAGAACTTTCAGGACAAATAAAAAGCAATAATATTGAAAAGATAAGAAATAGATACATGTTGGATGATAAGTAACAAGATAATGCAAGACTGAAATGCAAACTAGGTCTGAGGTAATTTTGGAAACAGTGTCACCTTAGTTTGTCCACCAGAGAGCACAGACAAGTCAAATTCTTTTAACTGTAAAATGTCCCACTCAGTATATTGGTCACAATAAAAATACAAATCTAAGGGATCTGTATCAAGATTGTTTGTTAATGTTATGTTTACAGTTTTGTGCTTCTTATATGTCCTCACAAGACTTTTCATTGATGACTACAGAGTCACAAAGAAACTTTGAAAAAAAGTCAGGTCATTTCACAATACTTAACCACAGTTTGAAGACACTCAGAACGTCACTATCTATCTGGGAAGAATTGTTTCCAAGCTTCTGAAACCAAACAAAGATGGCAGCTGATTACTTATTTTGTACAAAGCAAGAAAAATATCAACTTTTAATATGAAAAATATCAAATTAACGAGAAACTAAAAGTGGCACAAACTGGGGGTATACCAACAGAGTATGACCAAGTCACAGCAGGCATATTTAGCATAAAAAGAACACAACCCTCCAGGGGTTACCATCTCTCCTTAATATATAACCACCCGTTATCATGTCTTCCAAAAGTATTAGGTCCCATGCTGGGACTATGAGCCAGCTGTATTTGCCCAAGAGGGAAGGGTGATGCTGTCAAAAGCTCAAAAAGCAAGTGGTCGCCTTGCTCTTGTTACACAGTGACATTTCAAAACTGTTCATTCAATACCAAATTTCCTTACCACTATTAGATATTATACTGTATAATATATAGGTGGTGTAGTACAATAAGCTTGCAGTCACATTTTCAAGAGGCTGGATATGCTTTCTATTGCACATAAAACTAGCCTTCTTCATAACGTCACTGGGCAACAACTGTATCATCCCTACAATGTGTATTCCAGGATTCCTTTTTTTGATTAGCACTACCAACCGGGCCCCAACTATTGTCAACAGTAGTTTTATAGATACTCTGTAAATATCTATAGATTTGCTTATCAAATTCAAATGGATCTTTGTTGCCTAATGTTGCCAAAGCATCAAATTGCACAGAGATGCAGTCTGTCTAGTCATCTAACGATGCAGAAGTGTTTTGTAGTCATTTTGGGTAAAACAGGCGCGTGAGGTCGCACGTTGCACGTTAATTTAGACGCGACCAGACTCGCCCACTTACACTATTTGTAGCACACTGTTGGTTAGCTAGAAAACTTATCGACCAAAAACTTCTCCAACGTTACTGGAAATGGCCACCAGTCAGGCATGGAGGTTGAAACGTTATGCACGTTTCCGTCGAGGCTCGGGGGGAAAGCCTTGGAAGGTAAATTACATTTAACGTTAAAGTTACTGGACTTCATACTAGCTAGCTAAGATGAGCTAAAGCTAGTTTTCCTGCTGAGCTAACGTTAGCGTCTCTAGCTAAGATGAGCTAAAGCTAGTTTTCCTGCTGAGCTAACGTTAGCGTCTCTAGCTAAGATGAGCTAAAGCTAGTTTTCCTACTGAGCTAACGTTAGCGTCTCTTGTATCGTCTTTATATAGCCTCCCCAGTTGAAGGGCTATATTTAGGCTATTACTGTTGTGTGTTACAAGTTTTATCTAAAGATAAATGTTTCAATATAAAAATAAGGGACTTTGAATTTGTTAGTCAAAGCACATGGAGAGTTTCACATGCTTCAAGTAAAACATATACTGTAAAACTCCCTTATTGTAGCTTTGGATGAATGCATTAGCTAAATAAATGTAAAACCATTTTTAAATATCAGAATAAACAAATGCATTATGAATCTATGACCACTACCGTAGAGACTTGTACACTTTTCAAACTATTTGCTGACTATGGACTTGTGGAAGTCTGTATTGCCTGCTAATGTCAAACACAATCAGGTGACGTCATTTTTACAGTTGCCATTTATCCGAGTAGTGTTTTCAGCTGTGAGCTGGGAATGCAGAGATTTAGTGACGCCTTTGTGTCCTGTAACACATTTTGAAGGTCTAGCTTTAAGGATTGTGGTTTTGTCTTAAACAATATCACACACACACACGTTGGTTTTAATCAAAAACCCTCCAACATGAATAGATTCACCTATCATGAGTTGATCAGGAAAAGTAATTACTCACTTCAACTTTGCACCAGCTAATATTCTCTTTTCTTTACACCAGATATTTGAGGCAAATGGCAACAAACAACAAATGTTCCTCACAGTTGTGGAATCTGGATACTTGCTGGTATTGCAAGGACAGGACAGCTTGGTAAGAAGACCGTGTGGCTAGATTTACCATTTCACTTCATGATATGCACACAACACCTGGAGACTAAGCCTTATTTTCTAGCTCCAGTCTTATGAATGTGAACTGTAGAACCATATTATCTTTCAAATGGATGTTATGAATTCATTGTGATTCCTACCCTTCAGGATAAAAAGGAAACATACAAAGAGACCTCTGTTTTGGGTTTCAATATGATATATATATGTTCTGTATGATTAATAAGAGATACAATTAACTACATCAATTCAACATGATTGTGGTTCAAAATATCATGAGCATAGGTTATTTAAATGTTGACAAAATTAAAGTAGACTTACTGTAGTCTTGTGAATACAGAGAAATCATACTTTTTAAATTTGTGTACCGTCACAATTCGGAAATAGCAGATTTGGACCCAAATACTGATCATGAGGCAGCAAGTGGTGTGCAATGATTTAATGACAGATAATAAACTTACTGATGCAGTCCAAAAACAGGCAGGCAACAGAGGCAAATACAAATAGGAACACTAAAACATCTGAAAGCTAACACGAGTAACTTCTCACCAGGAGAGACGACGAACTGACACACAGACTAAATCCACAAGGAGAGCAGAGAACAGGAAACAGACAAAACTGTGCTGTACATCAATTCATTGTGGATGTTCACTTCCAGAGTTCTAGCTCATAAGACCATAACAATTCCACTCTGGACTGAAGCAGGTGTCATTGAAGGAAACACTGCGTTGCATAGGTGTTGCGCTGCACCTTTACTTGAAGCTCTGCAATTCAAAAAAGAAATTGTTGCTTTTGGGAAAGTACTTGAAATCCTTTAAGGCTGCAGCTGTGATTGTCATGCTCTGACACTAGCAATCTGAAGTATGTCACAGTTTTATTACTGGTTGCCCTCCCCCATATGGAGGTAACATTGAATATGGATTATATTAAATATTAGCAGTGCTGCTCCAAATTTGACAGTCCTGGATGGGACGTGACTGCTCTGCCACGCTCTTCAAAGAGTGTACATGTGTCAGGGACCTCTACATTTTAGCTTCCGTGTTCATTTGTATGCTGTGTTTTTACGAAGGCTTCTCTGTGAATATAAAGAAGTCAACAATCTATATGTTAATGTAAAGACAGTAAAAGTATTTTTTCAATTACACCTTTCACAAAATGATGAAAGGAAAAAGTGCTCGATTCTCTCAGCAGATTTTCTGGGATGTAAATCTGTAAAACAGAAATCTGCTTTCCGGCTAAAAGGCTTCGATTGAAGGCCTTATGAAATATTCTGCTGAAGAGCATGACATTTCTGCTCAAATCTGATGGCATTTGATCACATTGTTTTGGTTGGGTCACGCCAAATGTCCCTCAGAACTTTTTGGGTTACAGGTTCAAAATCAGTAATATTATTTGGAAAATGTTAATGTTCAGGCTCACATAAAGCTAAAACGCTCTTCAGCTTTTTGTTCAGATTTTAAAATATTATATGTGGTAGACAGAGTTTACCTGCCTCGATTCAATTTCTATTTTACATGACATGTGTTGCCCTCTTCGAACAGTGGTTTGTTGCTAACCTGGGCACAGCAGAGTGACATGTACATCTTAATTGGTCAATACCAGTTGTGGACAATCAGGTGAAGAAATAAATGACCAAAGTCACAACCACAAATAATAGGCTTAAGCAGGTAACTCTTATCTATAGGTGTGCTACACTGCAGAAGTAAGCCAGCAACATTGTAAAAGTAGGACATGATAACATACTCATTATTGTGGCCTTTAGACATAAATTAGTGAACTTCCTTCCCTACAGACAACATAAATGTGACGGACTACTCAATGTCTCATTAATGGAGTTCTGGCAGGTGACACAACTATCTTGCTGCCAGATATTCAGGTCAGACTGCAGAGAGCTTTCACCGAGGATGATGGACTGGTCTGTTAGATTGGTGCAGTGAAGCTTCGGCCTATATGCTTCATGATAAAGTCTGAAGGAGACATTTGGAATAGTTTTTGGAACACTACTGGAAGTATGAAACGTCGTTCCTCCAATAGATATTCCCTCATTTGGTGTTTCGATGATGGTGGTCGAGAGCACTGGTCAAAATACTCAAATGTCTCTAACTGGGTTGGGAGCTGAATGACTTTAAATACGATTCACATCATTTTCATATTCCTCAAACCATTTAGTGACACCCCCCCCCCCCCCCCCCCCCCCCCTGCCTTGTCTGGAAACATCTACATTTGATAGATTTCTACACACATTTATTCAGATTATTCCTTTACTTAATTGCAAACTGTACAGTTGGTCACCTACATTTGCATTTGAATGAAAATTCAAATCCAATGTGTTTTCCTAATTGATATGTAATAAAGCATTTGAATATCCCACAGAAAACAAGCGTATCCAATAAAAAAATCACGAGTCTGTCTTAATTATATACTTACTTGTTTTGCATTGAAACCAGAGACACTTGGGTGAGCTTACTATTACTAAATTACTAAGCTTTATAATGCTATCAGTTTAAAATATGTGTTATGACTTCCTGCATGGTGCAGTGCCATTATTCAGAGGAATGTCCTGTTGATATACCTACATTGTTATTTTCAAAGTCTAAAAAAAAGCACATTTAACAAAATATGCTGATCACACTACACACTATTAGGCTATTGTTGTTTAATGTGCTTGTTTGATTCCCTGCGTGAAAAAGCTTCCGTAAGCCTCAAAGCTGAGGCTCGCAGGTTATTAAGCAAATAGAGACCCCTGCAGACAGTTTTAGGTAACCATTTTAGAATGGAGTGGGAAAATGAAGTTGCTTTTACATGGAGCAGTACAAAAGAAGACAATTATACATTCCTGAAAATATCCCCGAAATATTTAGTTTCCTGTCCTGGCTGCTGAAACCGTTTGTTCTCTTGTCTTTCCTCAGGATACAATCCCTTTGCTCTGTGGATCCGATTTTATCAAAGTACACCAGAAATCTGATAACCTGATGTTTCGATATACTGTGATGGTGAGTCTTGAGATGCATTTCAATCCCACTTTCGCTAGTATTTTCTCCAGTCCAGACATTTATTACACTATAACTAAATAAAAAACGACGACTAATAGTCTAGATCTGGATTTTATGTCTTTTTTTTAATACTGTTTATTCAGGTACTGTGGCATTGCGTGAACATTGCATTTGCATGTCTCCTTGTGTAGAAAATGGTGTTTTCATTGGCACAACTCAGATTGACAAACACAGATTGTGTAATTTTGCAGGGAGAGAGCCGCATGATGAGGATGCAGTTTGATGGAAGTAGCCGGGCCGAGGCAATTAAGGAGTGTTCAAGTGCTCTGGAAAAACTGACGGAGTACACGTCTGTCACCACTCTGGATGACACCCCATTGCCCCCCAATCAGTCCCCCGCTGAGGCCTCTGCAGCAGTGATGCAGGTTTCCCACTTTACAATTTAGTAAATCAAATGTCTATATTGTAACCAGCACTTACACCCAGTTAATCTGTTTGTATGTTTAAAATGAAACCTGGCCTGAAATGACCGATGTGGTGACTTGAGTCTGGTTCATGGCTGTACAGTATCACTGATCTCATATGTCACCATTTATCGTACAGTATTTTGTGAATTTATAAAGTATCTCAGCATAATTTGAAGTGCCATAATTAAAGTTTTATAGTCCGTACTGATTGCTTAATCAACAGTATCGCGCTTCAGTGCTGTGGTCAGCTTCGGCAGCAGTGGCCATGTTATCCTCACTAGATGGCGCTATCTACAACACTGTCTTATCCTTAGAGGTGACATTACAGCTACAGTAGGTCGACTGAGATAGAGAATACCTTGTACATGAATCAGTAGCCAATCACAATACAATATATGGTGGCGAATACAGCGTGTCCCACCCTAAACACACACGCACAGACAGGAATGTAGGATAATAATATAATTAATTAACCTCTTTTAACCACCGAAGAAATTGGTTCTTTTTGCCTTTAACAGTCAAATTGTTGATTATTAAGACAAACGCTTTTGTCTGAAAGCTAATAACAAACAACAATATAACATGCCAGCATTTAACCAGTTGAAGTTTACACTATAGGGGTGAGATTGTTGGTGCTGTATCATACAATTCTCCTTCATTTCAGTAGCAGCCTTTTGTTTACTTCTTAAACTTGAAAACACTCAACGCATACGTTTAATTAGTGTCTGGATACTGAGTAGAACTTGGACCCAGCCAGCTGGTTTACTGCATCTAACATGAAGGACAGAGGATCGGACTCTGCCGTGGGTTTGAATGTGACCTTTAGTGAACAGACCCACTGAAGGAGTTCACAGAGCACATGAAAGGACTTTGAGGGGTGGTTGTGTTTCAATTAGTAATGAAGCCATTGATTGGCCTCTTAACCCTGTGGAGTCATGCTGGGTTGGTCAAATCTTTTTCTTCTTCTTGTGTGTCAGCAGACTTGTCAGGGAAAGGCTGTGGAAGTTGATCCCGAGGTTGTCCTAGGATCATTGTCCATCAAGCGTCTTACCCAGGTAGTGACTGTAACAACATTGAACATCCTCTGTGCAACATATTACTTGCAATTTTGTGTAACTTTAACTAACGTGCATTAATGTGTTTTTTTTACTTCATGAGATGCAGGGTGTTCAGTTCATTTACTTTTTCAGTATGTGTTGGACCCTCCACAGCACATGTTGGGAGAGACTGCTGTGACTCTACCTCGAGTATATTGCCACGGCTCTTTGGCACAAGGTGACTTGGGGCCCGTCCTGCGTATTTGTCTGCTGGATCCCAGCTTTCCTGCATTCGTGGAGAAAGTGGAAGGGGAGCTGAGGAAACTGCTTCAAGAGTGAAGAATCTCAACAAACGCTGAAGGCAGAAAGGTCAATACAGTGTGATTTTGGTATAGTTCGTGTAGGCAGTGCCTCTTGGCGTTGGAATGTTTCCTGCTTGTTTAAAATGTTACACATTGGTTGTTATTGTGTATTATGTAGCCTGAAGACGATGCTTTGATGGTTTGAAATGCAGGTGATTAAAGGAAGAACTTGCAAAGCAATACAAATCTGGATTCAATTTTACATTTTTTATTCAGAAAAAAAAATATTGGTCTCACTCATAAGTTTGATCGTGGCTATATACTCTGGTCCCTCTTTTCTCACCTTAATGCAGGTCCATTTCCACCGCAACACACATGGATACATCGTATTGAAAGAGGAGTCATGCAGCTACAGCAGTGAATTTTGCTATGCCAGCTTCCAAGTGATCCCACAATATTAAAGCTTCACTGAGTAAAACAAACTGCCCTCCATATATCTATTTAAGAATACATATTGCATAGGATTATAGCCATGCTATACAGTTAGAGAGGAAAACAAAATAAAAACAATTAATGAAATTGGGAAATATAAAAAAAATATTTTTTAAAGATTTCCTATCATTTGAACACTCATACTTCAACATATACAAGACACCTAAGTTACTCTGGAAAGAAAAAAATAATAATACACTTATCATTTTTGTTTAGATAGTTAAACACACATAAGTCATTTTCTGTAATCACTCTCAATTAAATTTAAATACTGCCATTGAAGCCCTTGCTTCACAAAGTGGACTCATTTTCATCAAAATCAAACAGTTAACTGACCATGATATGCTGTACAAATTCTCAAGAATAAAACTAATATATATATATATATATTTATATTTATATATATATTTATATTATAAGGATGACTCCATAAAAAAACATAGGTCATTTCAGATGCAAAAAAAGCCACACGAGGGATAACAACAGAAAATGTCTATTCTGAGTATCCTATTGCGTTATTATCTTGCATGCATTGTACATGATATGTAATACAAAAGGGATCACCTCAGTTGAGGATATGATAAAATGAATAAAGGAGACATCAACAGCACATTAAAAATGTGTACACCTTTGTGGTGGTTTTAGTCATTATTCGTCATCCTGAACTCTCCACGCAAGACTGAATAAGGCATGCTTAAGACAGCCATTATGTTCTTTTTGTTGCCAGTGTTATGCTGATATTGTTTCTCATAAAATGAGACAAGATATGCTTTTTTTCGAAACTGCCCGGAGCTCTATCCACCTCTGATACCTTCATGTTGTCAAAAATGCAGTTTAGCCATTTTGTCTGTGAAGAGAAAATCAAGAGAAGGCGTGACCATGGATAATCCTCACAGTGAGTTCTATATTTAGCCCACATCCCCTACAACAGTGTCTTACTTGAGTAAATTGCTTATTTTGTATTCCTCTGGCGAGTGTTTTTGTCCTTGTGGTTGTTTGTTGAATTTGTTTTCCTAGAAAAAAAGGAGTTATGATTTAGTGACCTACGGGTAATTCAGCCATTCAAATCCCAGTATTTCTGTATGAATTATACGTGTAGAAATAGGAATATTTACTTACGTTGGTCCAACTGGTTCATCGTCTTTTACATGAGAAGAGAGCAGGACAAAAAGCAGAACACAGAAGTAAAATATGAGAAAAGCTAAATATCTGTATTGCGTGTTTCAGCACATTTACTGCAAAATATGTGTACTGTATTTTCACAATTTTCCTTAATTTGGTGTAAAAATCCACTTTCAGAAACCTGAAATTCACTAGAGATTACCAAATCTTTAAAGAAGCGAAGTGCGAGGATGCAGCTGAAAGCACAGATTGCTTTGAATACTTGAATACTAGTGTGGCAGAGTCGTGCACTGGTGGGAAGCTCTGACATCACAGACATGGGAGTCAGCTGCTGAACAAGCCTTGTGTCTGGTGAACAGGCTCAGAAGGAAAGCACTAAGCGGCATACACAGAGGTTTCAGCATTAAAAAAGGTTTTTGGACACTAAAAGCTGCTGATGGCTGTGACATATTTGTAGTAGAAGGGCTGAAATGTGGAAAAGAAAACATTCTGGTATGGTCTCTTAAATAACCACATCTTTAACGCCAAGCATTCAAAACATAACCTCACATGCTATCTGAATCTATGGGGTTCCTGTCCATTTCAGACTAAGCATATGTGTAGGAGGGTTACAGATGGCTCACTTAAAGCCATCTTTTAATTACACTCAGCATTTCCAGAGTGATATTGAAAGAGCCTAGTACATGGGTGTGACATTGTGACTGACTTGGCATAAAAACATGAATCCCTTCAAAGCTGTCTCTCAGCATCAATGCTCTGCAGTGCACAGTGGTTAATATCACTTTATGCAGTGTTAATTCCATTCAGATTATCATCATAGAATTTCTAAAAATACACATTTTGAGTAAAAATGTTCTCAGCTGGACCACAAAATAAAATTATCTCATTCTCTCTCATCATACAACAGTGCAATAAATAACATACAACACTGTAGGAAGAGGAACTTGTGTATATTGTTGCATTGAGTGACAAGTTAGTTCAAAAACCCACAGACTTGGGGTCAACAAGGTGGTGGGTGTATGACATACAGATGAAAATGTAACCAGTTACAGTGAGATATTTTCCATGCAGTTAAAAGTCGGAGATAAGGAGCATTAGCAGCATTCCATGGCACTAATATGGAGCAGAAAATGGCAGTTATAATGTTAGACAAAAAAACATGGTTCTGTGATCACTTGGAGGAGGAACATCTGTCGGCATATCCCACCGTTTTCACACCTCACACCACGAAAGCTATGTTTACTATGATGCCTTTGAAAGCACACAACAAATAACGGATTTTTTACTGTGTGAGATTGATGGTTGAACACTGCTAATCATTGTAGCACATGAAGTCTGATTGCAATTAATTATAATTAGCTTTTTGTGTAGCTTTTTCGCTTAAAATTTGATAAAGTGATGTGTTTGTTTTTAGCAAATCCTCACACAGCAACATTTTTAATTTTAGCAACTGGTTTTGAAACACAGAGTAGAAATGTCAGCCTCTGCCTCACAGCCCTTGGCTCTGGAGTATAAAAGTGTTCAAACACAGCAAAGCCATCAAGAGACCAGAATGCATAATGCACGCAGACAGGGGCCAAAACCTCTGGGAATCCGGGATGCTAAAAGGAGATTTTAGAGAGGCTGTGCATCGTGAGCTTGGGGGTCCTCATTCCTGATTTGAATGGCATAAACATGGCAAATATAATCCACCGTAATCGCTTCATTCTTTTCTGGTAGATGAAACCAAACTAGAGGACATGCACAGAGCTTACTTGAGCTATGTTGTTCGTGTTTGTGCATGTAATCATCACTATTGTAGTAAAGATTTAATTTTTTTTGTAATGATCTAGTAAATAACTATATTAACAGGTCACAAACAAATACTGTTAGATGATAAACTAATGTCATTTGATTGGAGATGAGAGATTATTATGGATGCAGTTAACCACCGTAGCGTTTGCTAAAGAAATGAATTCTATATTAAATAATGGTTCGTGATTAATACCATATTTCCAACATTAGAAATGTGTTCCAGTAGCTATTATAAACTGATATCTATAGCACTTATTTATTTAAAAATAAATAATTTGTTAATATGTTCATATTATGTAATTACAACTGGTATTTATACTCATTAATGGTTATTTTTAACCCCATTAAATGATACATTGTAAGTCTGTCACCCTAAGCCATACTGTGTGATTGCCTTAAGTGTGGGTAAAGTGTATAATGTGGAGTTAAGAGGAAGAAAATAGAGCATCACATCACATCACATCACATCTGATGAACACTTCAAGACATTGACGTCTGAAGGAAGTATATCTATTTAATATTGCTCACACATTTGATTAAGTAAATCTTGTTTTGTTTGGACTACAATTGCAATTTTATACAGCTCCCACGATGGGTAAATAAAAATCAGGATGTACCCTGAAGCTCTACTTGTTTAGTCTGCAGTAGAGCTTGGACAACTGTTGGAGTGATTCATATTAGTGGTTGCGGTTTTGTATTTTGCTTGCGTTCATGTTTTATTCCAAAATGAAAAGACGACAAAGCCACATGAGTAAAGGTCAAACAGAACCTGTGGTGACTGGAAACGCCCCTTGGCTTTCCAGACATTTTCATCTTGTCACATTCTTATCGTGCGATTTTGTCTGCCTCCTGAAGCACGGGCCACAAAAAAAGGTAAGTGGAAATAAATGCACAAATTAGTTACGTATGTTGACAAAATCGACAAAATCGATTCAGAATCAATTATTTATATCTGTGTTTTTTTCATTCCTGTGTTAACTTTTGCATTCTTAGGCCATTAGTGTTTTTGATATTTTGGTATAATGTTCAGACCCAGACTGCAGACACTATATTGGCCTTAATACATAGTTTACAGTGGTTTCTTTTATTCTATAGATTACATTGTATTAATAACAGTATATGTTCTTATTGAATTAATGCTTTACAGCCTTTATATTTCTAAGCTAGATGGGTCTACCTGTCCATCTACAGTGTGTCTACTTGATTGACTCGGCCCAAAAAGATGAAATCAATTGTAGGTTTTTGCCTTAAATTATCTGTCAGTTAACATACAAATAGAAGGGGGTATTCAGCAAGCAGTGGTCACAGCTAGCCTAAATAATTGTGAAACTGAAATAAGGCATGCAGGCAGTTTGGATTTGAATATGTGAAAGTACAATTGAATATTGAGGAATGTTCTGTTGTCAACTTTTTTGCTAACATGGTCAAAGTGGATACCTTTATCTTCTACTCCCAAGCCTGAAGGTGTAGACTTTAACTGTTTCTCACTTCTTTCACTCACATGATTAGGTTGGGCTGTAACATTAGGACTGCTAACATACTAGTACAGGTGAGCCTTTTTAATCACTTGATTGGGCTTTTAATATAAAGATTGTGGCTTTTTGGATATTTAATCTATGTCAAACATTTGACTATCTCCTGTGGAATCGTGTCGGACATTATGGGTTCAACCTAATGAAAAAGGGAATGAAGACACATGTTCATTACACAATATCTGATATCAAAATAAACGTAATACTGTGTTTATATCTCAGCAAAGATCATAATGTTTTGGATGGACTGTAGGCTCGTAAGAACATACACATTGACAGAAATAAATAAAATCTCCAAAACCATGCAGGATCTGTCACTTACCACCCATATAGATTATGTTGCCATTTGGAAAGAAGGTGAAGGGGAAAAGAATAGTAACCAATTAAGTTATATAACCGGACTGATATCTTTTATAGCTACAGGCTGATAACCTCACGTTTATGAACACTGTTATTCTGCTATCAACATGGAAACAAATGTGCAGTTACCATTACCATTTAGCACTGCACACAGATAGCCAAACTCATGGAAAGGTGTGCTTTGGACCCTCTGTTGTGTACCTAATGTAGATTTATAAAGGGTCCGATTCGCAGGCATCCAATATGTGGCTTGTACGTGACAATGTTCTCCTTTTCTCCTTTCGCCACATCGGTCGAGAAGCAAGGAAGCCAGCCGTTTGATAGACAGTTGGCCACTACAGATCTCCTCTGAGAGCAGATGTAACCTTGTGGTTCTTGCATCTTTTAACATTTCAGTAGCTTAAAATCTAATGGGCTCCTCTTTTGATGACATTAAACCTTACAGCCATTGTCCTTTTGGAAAAGGGAGTTACTGGGTGATTCCCTGTTCACATTTCTTATTTTACAGTTCAAGGCAAACCTTTAATGATCTACTTAGTTTTTCTCTGAGTTTCAGGGCTGCACGTACAGTAATGTACTTCTAAAACATTGCATTACCCTAAAAACAAAAATCAGACACCAGACAAAATATAAACATCTCAAAGAATTCAAATTGGAATGCTGTAAATTGACCAGAAATAATCTACTTTCATAATTTCATAGTTTACTTATTAGTGCCTACTCCTTGTAACGGAGAAAAAGTTTTACTTACCCTCAATAATGTCGTCCGGCCTCTTGCGTTTCTCGTACACAACGATGATGACTACGAGGATGATAATTTCTGCGAGCACACCCAGGAAAGGCCAAAGCGGTGCAAGGTGGCTGCGCACCCGAAGTATAGTGGTCTCAGCAGTGTTTCCAATCGTATTACTAGCATTGCATTGGTATATTCCAGGATCGCTGTCTATATCCAAGTTGAGTATGTTGAGCTCCGTGTAGTTGTCTCTGATAGTGATGAAGAAGCGTCCAGTGGAGTTGTCAAGGTCCTGGAACACAATGACCATTGCTCAAAGTTGATTACATTGAAAATGTAAAAAAAAAAGCTGAATTTGGAGAAGATATATAGCATGCTCTCTATTGTGTCTACCTATTGTACACTCACATATCAGTCTTTCTATGTCTCTCTGTTTTCCAATGTATATATTTACAGTAGGCCTATATGTATACATTATACATAAATGTACATATACCGTGTAGGATGTTCCGTCCATTTTACGCCATGTCCAGGTGGGATGTGGGTACCCAACAGACTTGCAGTAAAGCATTGCATTTTCCCCCTCGTTCTTATTTTCACTTCGCTTGTGGCCAGTGACATAAGGTTTTGCTGGAAAGGTAAAATAAATAAATAAAAAGGATCATTAGCTGAGTTGGCAGAAGCAAGACATTCAAAGGCATGTTTTAACTCCTACCAGATGGCATGACTAAGGAAAGCATGATTGGCTGTTCTGACTAGGGTAATGATTTGTGTTATTCAGATGTCTATTTAAGAAAGAGAAGTGTAATTAAGAGTCTCTATTACAATATAAGCGGCTCATTTTATAGCTTCAAGCTATTGAAGTCAAGAAGAAGCATGGTCTTTTCAGTTATTTTCAAAAATCATATGCAACACATTGCTTTATTTAGTTAAAATCATGTAATTACTTATGTACTTCACAGTATCTCATGCAGAGGTTACTACATTTGTCTTGTACCATGTTTTCTTCGTTTCAAGGCTATCCTCTTTTCCACTTGACTCAACAATTTGTATTATTATTTTTCTTTCCCTAAAATTAAAAGCTAAAACACGATACAGGGGTATTGATCGTGTATTTTAAGGTAAATGGGTATCTACCACTGTACTTGTATAGTTTTAACACCAAATGATTTTAGCACTTGAATTATATGGAATTATATTCTAATTGTTAGAGCATACTGCTCCCAAGAGTCTTTGACACAGGCCAATCCTCATCGGGGCTGGAATTGATTAGTGCTTACAAAATAACATTACTTTTGCTAAAATAAAAAATGTTTCCTTAGTAGAAGAAACTAGCAGGTTTTTTCAGTAGTTGATACCTGATAAGCTTAAGAGGAGACACCCCAGACAAAATGCAGATCTTCATGCAGAACTTTTTTTCAGTCTAGTGGAAATAAATCTTCCAAAATACATGTGCACATTTAGGTGTTCCACTTACTACTTTGTCTATTTGCATCTGAGATTTATCCTAAATTCACCAGTTGTTAGCATTAAATAATGCCTCATTGCACATACAATTACAGAACACTTGTAATTGAAAAATGAATTGTCTAAATGTAAGTAATCAACTGGGGAAGCTTCATGGTGACATTTATTTGTATTTCTTTTCCCTACTCACCTAGGGTGTCTCCCCTTAAAATATAAAAATAAATATCCATAATGACTTTTAAGCGTATTAGAAAGATAGATGAAAGAAGCCATATTTGTAAAACTACATTGAGTCCAGTAGAACAGAGGCTTGCACAGGAGTACAATCATTAATAAAAAAAAAGGATAATCTTGAGGGTGCAGTTATTGGATGAGCACATACACCCCAACCACAAAACCCCAGCAAGAGAGAATATCACTCTGGTTGAGATAAAAAACATTTCAATACAATTCATAATGAGGTCAGGGAAGAGGGGGATCAGTATGATATGAGCGTTTCCAGATGTTCCCTTTCAGAATAATTCCACTATGAGAATTCCACAAAAGAGATATTGAGCCAAAGAAAAAGGGTGTAAATTGCCTCTGATTAATGAATTCACTGATAATAAAAATGCAACACAAAGGTTATAAATTCAATAAATGCTGGCATATGTCATAAAGCACTGCAACAGATGCCAAGTCAAAGGGATCCATCAATAGAACACAGTATTTCCCAAAGGTGAGACACAGACTCTCGCTGTAACTCTGCAGAGCATCAGGAAGATAACTGTTCCTGCTTTTCCACTAATCCTCAAAATTACAATAATTCCTTCCATGCAATTAAGCAGGATAAGAGAGAGGCCTGGAGTGAGCATTTTTCAGCTGCACACGGATAATGGAGCAGGAGGGGTCTGAGCTCTTTGGTGACATCACCGCACTCTAATTATGGTGCACACGTGCCCCCTGAGCAGGGGAGTGGCCAAGCTCATTTGTGCCTTATCCTGACTGTATTATCTCACTGACAGACAGCACAGAGACAGCCCTCAGAGTGGCGCTAAAACAGGCAGAAACTTCGATTTCACACTGCTGACTACAATTACAATGATTATTAATCTGTGTGTGCAAGACAGAGGTAAAGTGATGTATGAATGTGAGGAGAATGTGTGAGGAGGAGCAAGGTCAAAGCTGTCAGAAAGAAAAGAGGAAAACATTGATTAAGATGACATCAGATATTAAAAAGACATCCAATCAAATCCTTTTTATTATGTTTAAGTGTTGACATGTTTTGATTTTGATGATTTAAGTGAAATTGTATCAACTTGGACAGTCAATATTTCTTATCTTGAGGAAAATGTGAATTTGTCAGCACAACGTGCTTAACATTGAACAAACTTTAAGAAATACGAGGTACCAAATATGTATCTGTGGTAAGCTTAGTATCACAGACAATAAACTCCACTACTGCCACAGAGATGGCTGGGACCGGATTCAGAGCCTTAATCCTACAACATCACAGAACCCTCCATCTGTTGCCTCTGAGCTGAGTCCTGCAAGGATGATCGTGCCAAGGACACTGTAGGCGAGGGATCTCAGTGAACTGCTGCCAGAAGCGCAGTGCAAAGCTGGCTAGCATAACAGTGGGCTTGCTACCTTGGGTCTTGGGTCACAAAAGATCTCAAACACCTCCAGAAAATCACAAGAGTATTTAAGAACTGAAGAAAATACTTTGTTTAGGTCCAGCAGCGGCACCGGCTCTAAACTCTTACGTTATTTAAATGTGTTTTAAGACATCCATGGCCTATTTAAAAGGGCATGCATCATCAGTTTAGTGAAGGAACTGACTTTTTCTCCGGGGGACAGACATCAAGTCAGTGACCTGCAGCTTGGTGATGGCTAGGACACTTCAGTTTGAATGCCGATGAGTCCCATCATCTCACAATCCAGTGAAAGCAGAACACACACGGTCATCACCCATGTTATGCAATCAGGCACACCGCCGCAGAATAAGAGGCAGGGCATGTTCAGTATGCACCATAGCCATGCCACGGCAAATTGGCTTAAGCATTACACACGGGCAAGCTTCTGTTGAACAGAGTTTCACTTGCCCTTTCTCAGAAAAGATTCCTGATTCAAGTTGATGGCTTTGCTGTCAGCTTGAATGAAACCAACACAGTTATTCCTCGGTTTGTTTTTTTATTTATTTCATAGACTGTCCTAGTTAACTTTCTCTACTTTTACTCCCATTGTTAGTTCTATGAAATATAAAAGTAATAAGCAAACCTTAAACCAGTCAGTTTTATTCAGTGTTCATAAGTGTATAACTGCCTTCATGGACTTTTGGTCCGCATATGCAGTGCCTGTCCATTTTGCTGTACTGTCTTCTCAGTGAAAGCCAAGAGTGACAACCGCCCCAGGATTGCACCCTGTCACCACCACAGCACAGGATGAATTCAAGCGTCTTTGTCATCAAGAACCGTCTTCACGCGGGTTCGGATGATTAATGTTTGTAGGACACTGTTATCGCTCCATCGCTCAGTAGAAAACCACAGATGATGAGGTAAAAGCCAAATCTAAAGCCTGGGCTTTTTTGAATACATCGTGAAGCGAATCAGTTGTCAGACAGTGGCATTTTCTGTGATATTTGTGTCACGCACGTGTCAAAGGTTGTGTGTTAATATGTCACAGCGAAATCTTACCTTTTACTTCGATTGTAGCATTTGCATTCGGTGCCATGGCAAATGTGTAAACGCACATGTATTCCCCAGAATCATCTGCCCGAGGTTTAAGGATTCTACAACAAAATGCAAAACACCAACTGATTCCATAGCTTCAATTTACCGGTACCCTTACACTGTACTTAGTCAAGTAAATAAAGTAAACTCATTTCAGTTTAACTAGACTTATTAGTTAGGACCAGAGTAGTGAATGCTTGAAAACTTGAAAGCTATGGGAAATAAAATGTTGGCATACGAAACAGCAGCTCTGGATTTTACAGGGAAGGGCACCACAGGCATTTTAGCTGTAATCCTCAGAGAATCACTGATGTAATGTGACAGGGAAGTGACCAATTGGTCTCATCTTGTGGCTAGGTAAAGTCTGGTATGTCTACGTGGGCGACAGTAGCTCTGTGCTGCAGTGATTATAGTGTGTGACAGCAGGAAGTAACAACTAGTTGCTACTTAAGGGTATGGTAGGTTCTATGTAATCAGATGCATAGGTACATATGGGATTCTTTTTTTTTTTTTTATTCAAGCAGGTGACAAAATCAGGAGTTACTTAAAACATCAAACAATAGCGGCCTGGAGATATTTAAAACTTTTCATGATGAAGAACACCGTTTTTTTTCATCAAACATTAGAAAAATGTGTTTATTAATTGCCTCAGTAACGGCTTGAAGATGACGTGTATATTCTAAATTTGATGAGTTGTTGTCTCTCCCATGTTCACGGAAAAAAACTTGCCTGACAATGTCTGACATGCACATTGGCTACTTATTGTACGTGGTATGACCCATTTACAAGCAACTACTGACAGTTATCCAGGGAGAACAACAAACTCAAGTTAATATTTCTGAAAATGTGAGCCACACTCCTACTTTGAACTTCGATCCAATCAGTGTGCTGCCTTTTTATCAGCAAGGTCCTGCTTTCCAACATCTCCTCTCGAGACTCTCTCCAGACCCCCACTGTTTAAGATCGAGATGTGACGATGCAACATTACCTCAGCATTGTTGTTGATAATTTTTTTTGCTTGCATAGCCACTTCCATTTTACATAAAACATTTAGATACATTGTAGGTACATTCTCATTCCATTGTTGGGAGCACTTACTGTCTGCTATTTCCTATGTCCCAAAATATTTCCTACTTACTTACTACATAGAGGCAAAGCTGTTTGTCACCTGTATGCTGTGTTCCTCAGCTCTGTCCGTGTGTTTTTGATTTCCTGTCCATTCTTCACCCAGAAGCTTTCCTTGTGGGGCGTGTGGGCAGTGGTGAGGTCACAATGCAGGTTGATTTCTTTGCTAGGTGTTTCCGCTGACAGGATGGTCTGATCAGAGGCATTGATCTTTGGTTCTGGAAGACAGAGACAGTCAAACCGTATCACAGAAGTGGGGCTCAACACAGTTTCAATGCTTCCTGATGATGTAGTAGCTGTAGGCTGTATGCTGTTTTTATACGATCTGTGTAGGAGGGTGACTATGTAGTGAAGACAAAAGTGCACACAACAAATAAACAAAAGACATAATGTGAACATGAAAGAGCCTTGTATCAAACATTTATCTTTAGGTTAAGCAGTATTTCTGGATGGATCAACAATATGAGTATAAGAGAAACTGCTTACAAAACGTCTCTCTGATATTGAGAAAAACTAAAAATGATCAATTTAGGGCTGGGCGATATGGCCATAATCTATGGTCACTATATATTTACATAGCATGTATTCAGGTTGTTTAATAAATAAATAGTCTATATGAAACAATCGCAAGCCTATTTTTGTATACCCCTGTGTGATTAAGAACTTTAGTGCAAAAATGACTATAACAGTTTCAAGTGTAATTATAGAGAAAACATATTTCCAGCTATACACTTTTTTACACTTTACATGCGTGCACACGAATACAGAGTAATCAGAATAGGACAATAGTTTGATTTCACTGAATTTGATCAGATTTACTGAGAAATTTCAGTTGGTATGTGCTTGTTGTTATCAGACGACATAATTTCATCACAATACGATTCCATTGAAAGACGATAACTTATCTTATTGAATTATCGCCCAGCCCTAAATCAAATATTAATTTCATTGATTATACCTATCTCAAACCTATTTCTGGTAAGAGCACTGCACTGAAAGAGTATTTTCTGAATCCTCTTAATGTAAAATCACAAAGTCAGATAGCAGATATGCCGTAGCTGATAACCGCAGTCATTTTATAGTTTCATCTGGATGGGCTGTCCAAGATGGCCGACAGCAAGATTGCATGTTTTTGTCATCAGAATATAGAGGTATTAAAAAAATCCATGTACTTGGAGATCTGAGCTGCAGATTTATAAACTGAACAGTCCTTTGACATTTTGCATTACGGCTGAATGACTACCTGTATAACTTCGACCTCTAAATTGCTCAGCACACTGGTTACTAAACAATACCAGGGTCCATTTCTCAAGGACGTTCAGGGAAGCAGGAGGTGTCATCTGAGAGCGAGGCGCCCTTTGCTCTGCCTTGAGTAGTGAGCAGGAAGCCTCCTCCACTCTGCCCCTCCTCCTCCTCCTCCTCCTCCTCCTCCTCCAAGGCGGGCCAACCATGGCAACGATGGAGCCCCCGAGGGGAGGAGCAGAGAGGAGAAGCATCATAATCCTACTACTGGCTGCTGCTGCAAGGCCACACTAGCAAGGCAAAAGGGGAGGAGAAGGGGAAAGACGGGCTACTGAGACCTGCAAGTGTCTTCTATTAGCATTCATGGCACCTTCTTTTTGCAATGCTGTATAGTCAATAGCTAAGGGGATATCTCTTCCCTCCCCCATTACATCTCTCTCTCCCCCCTCCAAGCAGAGCCACATGTACTATTAATAGTATCTTTGAGACATGCATACACACACAACATGAGGTACATAAATTAACATTTAGCAAACACGGCACAGTGGTCCATGGGCGATTTTACCAGAAGGTTGTTTGTAGGACACCTTGTCAGAACTTAAAAAGTGGTCACTGTTGGATAATGTATCGCCATGTCAGAATGTAACGAAACATAATATGTTGCTCCAAGTGAGTCAAGATGTAGTGAAATCTGATCACCTTTCCTCTTGTTGGTACTATAATACAGTGCTGCAGTTAGATCAATATTGTATCCAATTAACTGCCAGATTGATAAATAGATTTGATTGAATATCAAGTAGAGCTTCATTCTGTTACATTTTGCCAAGATGTATTAAATCTATTACACTGAAACCAACTTGGCAAGGTCTATATTTAGGGGAGCATTACATCGTTGTAAAAGGCAAAGCTGGGCCCAAATCATGATACTGTAGCACATTACAATGCAAAAGGTGCACCGCCAGAGAGATGTCCCAGTCACTGTGCTGGCACAGAGAGAATAATGGGCCTCCTGAGCACGTGGTTGAGCTAAATGGTTTGAACCACTCCTTCTTCATGAGGATATGCAGTTTTTAAAACATTCTTGTGTCTAATTTACAACACACATTTATGTTACTTTGCAATACAATCAGTAGAACTTCACATATCATTATGGCTGTTTTAAAAAGCAAAGTCTCACAAACATGCACTGCCGAATAGCTAGTTATTAGTTAAGGTGATGAAACATCTGTGTGTATGTATTTGAGTATGAAACACTCACCCTTTGAAGGCTTGAAATGTGTTTGATAATGGTTTGAGATTTACAGAGGAACCAGTTGTCAGAGGAACCAGCTGTGTTCAGCCTGAATTCTTTTGGGCCTCAGTGAATTACGAATGCCAAATTTCACGCTGGAAGCAAAAAATGGAAAATCCTCCACAGAAACCTCGAAAAACCACTCCTGCACCATAATCTACTCCTCGGACGTCTATTCGTATGATCAGTTACATTCCAAACTGAAATTTCACCAAAATACAGCTAAATTAACATTTCAAGAAGGGTGATGAAAAGGCAGTGCGACACTGAAACACTGTATTTAGCCATATTTTGGTGTCACGTTACCAACAATGATGCAAGAGTGGTTAGAGAAGTTTCCACAGATGTTTTGAATACTGGCCACTATTGGAAACAGTTGTTTTTGACATGAATTAAAGCTGACCACAGCTGATGTTCTTTGGGGGGGATATGCTTATCTGCTTTCTTGCTAGGAGTTATATGAGAAGAACAATCCACTCTCAAGACTTTAAAGTGGTATCAAGGTTCTCAAAAAAAATTGCATTTGCTTAAAAATCCAAATGCCCCAAAAAAAGTGATTAACAAACTTTGTAATGGGAATGAATTACTACATAAATATACTGATTCTGGGTGTGTTGATTAAGAGTGATTCCATTCACAAAAGGCAAAAACAAGACAATCAGACTTTGGCATCTTTCCCCACCTGCAAACTAAACATTCATATCAGCTATTATTTATAGCCTGTTATATACAAGAAACAACTTTGATATTACATGCATATGTGACGGCAACCCGATTTACTCCTCAGTAATGACAGAATATATTTCGTGAGGACTTGAATTGCAGGTTTCATAAGTTACATTGTAGCAGGAAAGTAGTAAACAAGTAAATGTGAGAGGTTAACAGCTGGTGTCCTTTGCACATCTTATAATAGTTTAAATTGCATGAGTGCTACGCCTTATCAAATAATGCTCACACATAAATCAAAATTTGTCAGTCCAATCAGAAGAGCCAGCAAGGATCAAACACCTCCTAAGCTTCTCAGAGAGCTTCACTATGACTAACAACATTCCACATATCCCTGTGCTCCACTGAGCAGAGTACTGAAGCATGTACAGATTAGAAAGATCCAGCAGAAATTCAGTTTGTTTGAATGTTTGTGTGCATAGAGCAGAGGGTTAAAGGATATAATGTCATTACTGATTCACAGTCACACACTTAATGGCTGAGAAGGCACAAGGTTACACAGCGCTCAGATTGTGTTTTGTAAAAGTGAAATCTCTGCCTCATCTGAACGAGAAATGAGACACTCAAGGCCCTCACGTGGTCCAATCCTTTATTGGATTACCACACACAAATTATTTGAAAGCAGAAAATGTTTGCTTTTATCAGGAAAGAGTTGACAGCAGGAATCACTCTTTTACACCTTAACGGATCCCTCCTTGTGTCTTCTTACAGTCCCATTTGCACTGTGCCCAGAGTAAGAAAGCCAAATCAAAAGCACCATTACTTCAAAGCACCACTAGATTTCCGCTGCATTTAGCAGGCAGGGCTTTGGAGTAAGGAAAACAATCCACGTAACGCAAGAGACACAACATAATGTTAAGGGAATAAGTATCACAAATAAATCCAGGAACAGGAAATGGGTGAAATTAGGCTACAGAGAAAAAGACAATGATCAGAATATTGCAAAAGGACACACGAGACAGTAAGAACAAAGGTTTGGTGTGGGAGGAAAGAAGAAGAAATGTAGATAGAGACTGGGAAACGTTCCTGGGTTTGTGGTCATTTACAACAAGATGCTCAAGGGATTTTGGGGAAAACAGGGAGTTTACCCTTCAGTTCAGTAGAGAACATAAATATTTACCAAAACAAATAAAGAAACAAAATGTAATAAAAGCAGAACATAAAAGGCAACCACTCGCATAAGGGATTTAGACTATTTGATTTTTCTTCCTACCAACACTTGTAAAAAGCAACCTAAAAAAATGAAAATGAATAAATAACATTAGAGGTGTTTGTTTTATTTGTGTCTAGCCAGTGGCCGCTGTGTTGAGGGTGGGCTCTTGAGAGGTTTTTACGGTCTGGGGTGGTTGGGAGAGGGAATTAGAAGTTTGTTCATCATATAGGTACTACAGGACATAGACCACTCACTCTGTAGCACCAAAATGGTGGCCTGGGCACGGATCCAGGTGGTGGCAGGGTTTTGTCGGAGGTCATTGCGCTTGGGGTCGTTGCTGGCCCGGCACTCATAGGTCCCAGAGTCCTCCAGTTTGAGATGCGTGATGCCGAGCACACCGACCCCATTGGCGCCGTAGGCCGTGTTGATGGATACCCGGCGCTTACGGGCTCCGTCCCACAGCTGCTTGAAGGAGTCAGCTCGGTTGATCTCAGCATACCACCACTGGATCTCCGGAGTGGGGTTGCCAAGCACGTCGCAGTAGAGCTCAAAGGTGTCCCCCGTAAGCTTAGTCTCAGACATTGGCGACTTCACAAACCCAGCTGGAGAGGAAAAGTGTATCGGGATGGCAGGGAAGGAAAGGGTAGAAGAAGTAGGAAGGTGCGGAAAGGCCAAGGGATGGAGAAGGAAATCAAATTTAGAGTACATACAAACAAAAGAGTCGATGATTAAAGGCAAAGAAAAAAGAAGCAAGCACCAAATCATCGATAGAAGGAAAAAGTAAAGGTTAATGATTAGCAGTCCGTTCAGCGTCCGGGGTTCCTGGGCTCACTAAGGCCATACAACTGTCAGACCAAGTCATAGCCACCCAGCCAAAAGTCCATGCCAGCAAGTAGTGCTGGTTTCTTTTCCTTTTCTCTTTTCTTCCTTCTCCCCCACATTTAACCTTATACGGATGAGCGCAAGAGGATTTTTGAATTGTACCTTTCATGTGCTTATGCTCGAGCAAACAGTGTAAACATAGGAAATAGTACATTGAATGCAGTACATGTAAAGCACACCTTACCGTAACATATTATAAAGAACTCTATTTGCACATTCTTACTGAGTTTAATCGGTCACCTTAATTAAAGGTTGGTTTATCAGACAGCCTTGTCAAGTAGGTGACCAATCACTCGAGCCCTTTCTACACTCCCTGTGTAGCAACAATCAGTGGCACCACTCCTACTTCACCACGTTGAGGGTGCCACACACTAAACTAAATAAAAACGCTGCATAAAAAATATCACAGGATTAGTCAAAATCATTGGCTTGGAAAATGTTCCCCTTGAGCTTAAGTCTCACTGACACCACTCAGTCACAGGAAGAAATGTCACTTATGAGTTATTAGACCTGCTGAAATTAAAACATATACTATTATGTGAATTCCTGGGTATAGTGAGCATTGTCGGTCGTGAAACTATCAGGTACCCGATCGATAAAATCTTGAAAGTTTGGCCACAGGCAATGGAACGAGTTATTCATTTTTGGTTGGGAAAATACCATAACACAGCCGTTAACAAAGCAATTTCCTTTTGCAGGAATTATATTTCACCAGTCCTGCAAATTTGTCTCATTCTTCATTTGGTATACACGCTTGTATGAGTTTGTTTGAATTTTTCATTCATCTTTTAATCCATTTTCTACACCCACTTGTCCTGTTCAGGGTCACTGGAGTGCTGGAGTCTATCCCAGCAGCACACATGGGTAGGTAGGGTACACCCTGGACATGTCCCCAGTCTGTCACGGGGCTAATGCATTCAGACGGACAAACACATTCACACTCATATTCACACCCACAGGCAATTTAGAGTGTCATTGGACTGCGGGAGGAAGATCCTGAAGGAAACCCATGCAATTCGTGTCTATGATATTCTAGCATGTTAAATGACCCTGTTTCTTTTAAACACACTGAAGGAAAATGCTCACATCAGTTTTGAAGGTCTGCATTCTGTGTTGTCATACAGATATTTTACTTGCTCACATATACTGATACCAATTTTCATGGTTTATATTTGTTTCTCAGAGCTTGAAATGCCTATAAAAAGCAATTGACAGAAATTGTCACAAATAGATGTAACTGAATGTATGTATAAACCTAATCTCTTCATCCATATCAGCTTTTGCTGGTAACGCCAGAAATTAGGTCAGCCAGCTCTCATTTTGAATAAGCTGGACTTTAAGAGCAGGTTTTTAAAATGCACATGTGGTCACAGTGGAATAGGAGAGTTATGATAGAATCACACACAGCTGACTTGTGCTCTTAAAGCAAAATTGACTTCATATAAGGGGGAACCTGACCATGCACTCATATCCCCAATACACCACGCCACTGGCATCTGATCTTATAGGGTGTTGTGAAAACAGACCCCATTTTTTTTAACAACCTTGCTGCCTTGTGGAACAGGAAACACATTTCAAACATGAAATGCAGTGGAATTAAAAAGAAAATAGGATCCATAAGCATTATTACCACAACTGTGAGTGTACCATGCTGTGCCTGTGCCTGATTCATGACCCTGTTTCACATCAGTAGTTAGCCCAACAATACACTGTCAGACTTAATGAACCTCATCTAATGACAAATCACCTGGACCAGAGATACTGTTCTCTGCCGCCCCTGCAGCCTGTCAGCTGTAAACCACACGTGCTTGAATAAAAAAAGAAAAAAGACATTGCCTTAACTCTGCCCTGAATTGTTGTAGAGGAGATGGGAACAAAGAGCCCGTGGTCTCTCGAGTGTTAGACTGTGTGTTGCGTCTAAATACAACAGCTTACAGGCCCTCCCAGATCTGTCTGCCCTGCTCAAAGTAATGTATCATAAGCACATAAACAGATAAGCCTGTGGAAGCCTGACGAAGGAGTGTAAACAACTACATCCAGCTCTGCCCCACAACGAAGCCAGTTACATTTCATTAAGAGAAAAGAAGATAAATACCAATGAAAGGGTTTACAGTACATCGTTCTCTGTGCACTGGACTCAACAAGGCTTTCAAAGTACAGCCAAATTATTTCACATGCTTAACAATACAAGGATTTTAGTTCGTGCCATGGTGACAAGTCTGTTGCTTAACACCAGTTTGTGACACATGAAAATGAATTAGATGATCAGAAAGAAAGAGAGGATATTTTAGCAAATAAATCTAATAATGAATGCAGTATTCCTGCAGGAGATGTGTCTGAGGATATTTGGTGCTTATAACGTGTGTTTCTGTGTGCGATGCCGAGAGATATGCAGAGTAATTAGCATTTGTTTCTTTTCTCTGGAAACATCTGGGCCCATCACGCTCACCCCATAATCCCAGAGGGTGAATCCAAGCCTATCCGCCTACATTGTTAAAGCAATATTTCAGTTAGACAGAACATTTACTATGGCATTCTTTACTATGATTATGGGTATGACAGTAAATAGGCTCGGCATATGGCACAGATAACTAATGTCTGCCATGCATAAGTGCTCATTATCACAGGATAGTATCTGCTTTAAAAAAAAGTAATGAATGTCCTCCAAGGTGATGGCAAATTAAATCGGAAAAAGGAACAGATGACTTCATTTAAATTCAGGCTGAGGGAGGCTGTGTGGAGAAATACCCACAGAACAAACTACAGACAACACTCGGCCAATGAGCAGACCAATTTTGGTGTTGTTTAAACAAGGAGCTTATACTGGCAGTGAAAACAAAACACTAAGCAGCCAGCCGGTACTCATAAATTTCAAAGGCGTGCTAGAAGACAAGAAGTGTCAAAGTCAGGAGCAATGGATGGTGGTCATATCTCAGCAACTTGAAAGAAAGACAAGCAGAGTTACGTATCGCATCATCTTATGTTATGAACACTTTCACTGTTGTATGGTGTATTTATATGTATAGTAGGCACATCTTTCTGTTTATTTACTCTACATGGAAGTCAGAAAATCGTGTTAGGGCTGCAACAGACAGCAAGTCTTAATTATCAATTAATCTGTTGATTCCGTTTTCAATTAATTAAAATATTGTTTCGTCCAAAGTGTCAGTAAACTGTAAAAAATGCCCTTCTGGATTTCACAGAGCTGACGATAATCAGTCTTCAAATTGATATTTCTGTCCGACCGACAGCCTAAACTCAAAGATTCAACCAAAAACAATATAAAACTGAGATGCAGTAATTTACCAACTGTAAATTATTGGTAAATTGGTAAATTACTTTAACAATTAATCTCTAATCAAAATCGTTTCAAGAACTAATCAAGTAATGAATTAATTGACTTATTTCATGGCAATAACTTTTGTAAAATGATAAATATACAGTATAGAAGTTCCACAACATGACAAAGCCACTGCCCAGTTAATGTATATTTGTTTGTGCAAATTAAAACAGCAGACAACAAGCTCTCTAACACATAGATTGACAAAGGAAATAATAAAACAAAGTAAGTGAATGCCGGGAGTATTAGTTCCCATGAACTACTAAAGACCTATCGACTAAAAGCTTATTGCCCTTTCCTCAGTTGCTAAAGGTGGCTAATTGCTATTTCTTGCGGAACTAACATGGGGATGTTCTGTTTCAACGGATCCTTCCCAGTGGCTGTCCTAGTTGGTGTGCAGTGTAATGTTACATGTGTAGTGAATTTTCCTCTATCGTATGTAACAGCATAAGTGCATGAACTCTGTCCTTTGCATGGAGCAGATATATGGAGTGTCGGAGGCATGTCCTTAATGTATGCGCCCTGATGACATGTCCAGATGATTCATATTATCGGAGGCGGAGTCCGAGGAGAAGCAGGGGGCCCATGTCTGAGACATGTTTATTAGAGGTCCTGGAAAGGACACCATCATCTGTATTTAAGACCAGCAAGAGCAGTGTCCGCGGATCTTCCTCCATCATCACTGTCGCTTGAAATATACTACACATGTTACATGTACATTACAGTCATTGAGCAGACGCTTTTATCCAAAGCGACTTACAATTCATATGCTATCACACCGTAGGCACAGCTACGGGAGCAATTTTTGAGGTTAAGTGCCTTGCTCAAGGACACATCGACATGTAACCAGTGGCGCCAGAGCCGGGGGTTTGAACCTCCAACCCCCTGATTGAAAAACGGCCCTGCTCTCCACTCAGCCACAGTCGACCCCAGTACATGTAACATGTTACATGTTACATGTTACTATTAAGTTTGCAGGACCAACACAAATGAATACACACCAAAATATTAGCCAAACAGCTGTGGTGGGGGTTTCGCTCTGGTCAGTGTCACGGAGTAAATTAAGGGGTGTTACATCAATAAATGTAACATTCTCAAAAGAATATTATAGGTATGTTAAAATGAAATGGGAGCGCAAGAAGAGACATTGTATTTTTCTCTATTTGAATTCACAATAAGGCAAACGTCTACAATTTAATGTGTGCAGAGGTGTGGTTGCTATGGTGGCTGGTATGCAATCAGACCGTGGAGGTCAAACATTTACATGATGCTGCAGATGATTTAACACAAAATGATTTAACACAAAATAATGAAATCCCTCACAGTGCCATGTCTAACTTTACTCCCTCATGACATGAGCATGATAGAATCCCAAAATAACCTGTAGGGTTTTTTTGTGACACGCTCTGTCTTAGGCTGTGTGGAAGTCACAGTCATTACAGCCTACCTACTCCACTGATGTAGGTAGAGAGGAGAGCTCCCCTGAGGACTGACAGCAAGCCACACACCACCACCATGCAGCCTGAGAGTGAGTCAGCTTCCTTCCTACAACCAGAGAAAGCAGCAAGTAGCAAACCCCCCTCGGGCCACCTAACTGGTTATGTGCTAGTAGGCAGTTTATGTGTGTTTCGGTGCAGGTGCATCTTTATTGTACCTGCATGGTACTGTGACAGATATGTGCATGACACACAAGATCATGTAGTTCTGACGATCATTTAGTCGTCAATATCTTTCACTCACTGTTGTTATATAGCAGTTGTATTATGTGACAATAGTACATACTGTATTACAAGTCGCACAAACTCATGTTTGTCCCTCTTGGTCAAGTTTTTTTTGTTTTGTTTTACTTTTGTTTTGACAGATTGGTGAAATGTAAAGGCCACCCATATCCACTCAGGTGTTTCAGTTATTCTTGACGATTTTTGGCCAGAGCTATCCTGGGAATGTGTCACGGTCACCAGTTACCAAATACCTAAAAGAATCAGAAAGGTTCAACTTACCCTGCCCTAATAGGCCACAAAACAAAAGAGGAGAGTCAGGGAGTTGTCATTCAAGGACAAGTTTGCACACACCCTCACACTTCTGAGAAAATGTCAGATTAGGCATAAATTAGATCACCGGTGTGAGTGTTACTATGGGTGTCTATAGATCAGCCACAATATTTCTTTTCATAATCCGTTTATACGGAGTCAGCCTTATTATGTTTTTGTTTGTTTTCCTTTTACATTTTGTACTGAGGGTGGTTAACTCTTTGACACTGACTACAACACAAGTACCGCTAAAATGTACCCGCCGTTATAATGCATTGATTTTCATGGTATAGGATTAATTTATGTATCAACACATGTTTGTATAATACAGTTATTTACATTCATAAATATCTTTATCTTGTACATAGTGAAGGTTAGTCTTTGAGTTTCAAAGCACTTCTATTACGCACAATAGTAGTAAAAAAAGCCTTTTGCACTATGGCAACCAATCTAATGGCGCAAAATGAATAGCGTGAAAATGACTGCATTCTCTATGGTGGTTAATTTCAACCGTTGGCCCTTATAGGGTGCTACATAACACAACTTTAGGAAAAGTCACAGACTGGGGGGATTTGGATATTGTATTGAAAAAAAGTTATATGCAATCGGAGAGCAGTCGTTGGTCATTTTAGCCCATGTTCTGATTCTAGTGTTAAGTTAAATGTGCACAATGTTATCCTCCTTTATGTGTCAAAAAGGTAAAAACATTTTTCAAGCTTTATGGGCCATATTGGTGGTTTTGCATGTTATACCCAATTAACTACGAGTCACAAGTACTGCATATTACTGCCAGCCATTTATGTAAATTCTACAACATTTACACTGAGTTTTAAAATCATTTCCAACTTAAGCTAAATTACACTACTGTACACTGAGACTGGTGCATACCTATATTAAATGCTTGCTGTTTGGCAGCTGAAACATACACTGTATTCCAAATGGCATACTTTTTCTTTTTACCTTTAGTACATACTGCAGCTGTCCTCACAAAGAACATACCATCGCATGTAGTACGCATTCAATTGGGACATACTACTTCATCAAAACATTGCACCTTGAACTTTGACGCTCTTACTCATATATCTACTGAGCAGAGGATTGTGGGTCAGAAGAGCCAGAAAAGCATACTGCAAAATGCAAACGGATGCAGGAGGACATCCTGGTATTTTTGGCATACTGTATTTGATATACCATGTATTGGGACGTACTAAATCTGTATTGGCATACTAAATAGTACACTAGTATGGGTATTGGAACACACATATGGGTGCTCGCAGCTGAATTACCAAAATCACTTTATCAATAGATGAATAAATTGTTGCACATGCATCTGTATTCGCTGAAATGGAAGTAAAATAATGTATGCATGGACAGCAGGTAATTGCTAAATAGTAACAGCAGTTGCAGTAATGTGCAGTACATGTCATAGTTTTAGTTTATGAAACCGATACATGCAAAACACCCAGTGTAAGTCAGAAAAGGCCATTTTCAGTCCCTACATTCAAATATAGTAATATCAACATTGGCATGTTATACAGTAAAAATGCTATTGAATGTATAGAAGTCATGTAATGACAATGAAATTGTATTTCAAAATGGACCAATTCATCAAGTATTCATATAAGAACTTCAGATACAGTTTGGAATACACTTTGAAGGTGTGATATGGAGTGTGCAGCACAATTTGTGTCACAGAGGCTGTGATGATGTAAAGCCTTGAACACACTGATGAGGGGAGTGGTTATAGCTTTCCTCGCTGACTTTACCGCACCACTGAAATACAGCATATGCCTCGTTTGATGTCACTGCATTGGAGCAACGTGACAAAATATTGCCATTACTTGCAAAGCTGAATTACGAGAAAAAAGAAGGCGTTGGGCCGACCGTCTCCATTTTGCTGGTAATACTTCAGTCTGTCATTCAGATCACAGAAGAGAGGCAACAGTTTAATGAGATTTAAATCCCTATAACCCCTGTGCTGGGTAGAAATGCTCTAATCCCATCCTCTAATCACAACCAGCGAGCACTATTTCTCTTTCAGAGGTCAAAACAAGGGAATTCAAATGATTTGATGTTAAACCCAAGAAGCGCTGAGACAGGTGCATCATGGGACACTGATTCTCATTATCGAAATAAGAAAGAAAATTCTAAAATTAGAAGAACCACACCTTCAGGAGAGTCTCTCCCACTACTAGTTGTTCTGTTCCAGGGTGATGAATGCTGTTCCTAAATCTCCTACATACTTCCAAGTATTATTATTTGTCAACTTAAATGAGCCTGGTATTCTGAATGTCAGTTGACATGAGCCTCTCAAAAAAAAAAGAAGCGACCTTGTGTCTGCTGGGTCACGCGTTAAAATACTCAGGCGGATGGGAAAAATCAGCACACTTAACTACTGGCTGTTCCGGCAGAACGGGGCTGTGGCTAAATTGGGTAACTTCCAGCTGTGAATGTGTGCAACTGTATGACTGTGAAGCAAGGCGGTGCTGAAAGAAACAGCACGCATGATGAGCAAAAACCTTCCCTTGACAAATCACTATTGACAAAAAAAGAAACTTTGCTCACCTTACAGTTGCGCATCTAAATACCTGCAGTGTGTTTTATACTGCTTGATGCTGCTCCTAATCAATGCGGTCCATATCAGATTTCACAGTGGGCAGGCGTGACTCAGTATAAGAGCTGGCTTGAGTCCCACAGCATATTTTCCAGACTTACAAATGTGCCTTTGTCCAGAGCTTAGGCAGAAACATGATAATGGACAAGCTGCTGCATCATATAGGTCTATCGATTGAATGGTATGTAGCTGTAAAATGCTCATCTGAAAATACAATGTTGGCCTTGGAAGAATTAGAGCACCACTTATTGACATGAATAGCATGTCATTGCAGTGCATATTGCAATATATGTGGGCATATAGCGTTCTCTACATCGTGTCTTTATACTTTGATTGTGTTAACTTAACAAACGCCATGACAAATTCCTTGTATCTGAAACACACTGGCAATAAACGGTTCTGATTCTGATTAACAAGAACCAACCTTTGCTGTTGTGTGTGCTCAATCTTAAGCAACTGTTTACAGTTAAATGACAGAAAACAAATATAAACTGTTAATTTTTTGATATGGAATTAATAATATCAGCTTGTAATGCTAATGGTTGTCTTTGATGTGTTTTGATTCACACAGGCAGCGATAATAAACAACAAAGTTGGCAGCAGGAGCAGGCTACATGCTTCGTGGGGGGAACTTATATAAGGCACAGAACCACTTCCTCAGGTCAGCGCCAGCCACCTTCTCAACAGCCTTTATTTTCTTTGCATAAAGATCACATCATCTCTCAGCTTAAGTCGTTCACAGCCACCTAGCGAGCCTTTAGAAGGCCGTGCAGCTGTGCACAAGGCGGCCGTCCATTAAGAGTTAATGAATTCACTTTCACAAAAGGACCTTAAAGCCACAGTTCTCCGTGCTGTGTCTCGGTGGTAAAAATAGAAACGAAGAAGAATGGATGGCTGCTATTTACAGTCCTCCAAATATCTGTCGCAGGAACTGGCCACCTATAGCAGGCCTACTTCCTCCCTGAACATGAGGAAATAGAGACATGAATTCCCTCAGCTTCCCAGACACAGTGATTACATCTCATAGACTTATAATTATTATTATCCCCCACGCCACTGCCTGAACTCTGTAAAATCACAGGAAAACCTGCTATTGCATAAGAAGCCATGCACCTATTAACTTTAATCTGAACTGTGAGAGAGACATCAAATGGCTTTTGGATGCATGTGATGTGAGCAAATGTTAGAATATTACCTACAGTGTTAAACACCAATTGCAGCCTGTTACTGTGATCAAACCTGGGATGAATGCTGGGTCTATTTAATGAAAATGAAATGCCTGTAGATTAGCTATGATTTCAGGATTTCTACGTTAAACAGACAAAGCACCCACACATTTAGTGACAGGGTGGCACCAGTCTGTCTCCCACCGACCCCGTGGTTGTATGTGTGTTTCTGTGGTGTGACCTGGGCCTCAGTGAGTGGGCACTCACACTGGGCAAAGACCACATGAAGTGTTTGGAATGCCTTTGCTTGAGCTTTATCAAACAATGGAGGGCTTATTGGGTATTTGATTTTCCAGATAGCAAGATCAGAGAACACCTCACTGAGCGTGCACACACTTCAAGCACCTCAGAGAAATTAACAAAGAAGAAAGAAAATAATTCAGGGGGATAATATTTTGTTATATAACTGCTGTGGTATTTCAGTTTCTTTGTGTCCTCACAAGACAAAGACGTAGGTTGTTTCTGTGCTTTCTTGTAAAATGGTCTAGATTTTACTTATTGTGCTTCTTTTCATTTCTGCATATTGTGTTTTACTAAAAAACGGCACAAACGGTTCCAATATTTTACAGTTTAATTGTTTAGACATAAATATTCTGGAATATTTCCCATTTCAAATATTAGAGAAATAAATCCATAAAAGGTAGGACAGTGCTGGATTGAGGTTTTACACAACCTTCTCATCACAATGCGTGTCTTATTAATTCTTGCATAGTGGGTTTCCGATTATCCCACAGAAAAGACAACGTGGACATTAAGCATTACAATTTGAATGCCCTGCCTTATTTTTCTCTGAAAAGAGATTGTATCAGCTCAGTGATACCGATTTGGTGTCTTGACACGTGGGTATAGAAGCTTCCTAAATGATATTAACACAGGAAGTGATTGTTCCATTTGTATATCAAAGCGCCAACATCTTCACATTCATGTCAGGGTTGCTCGAGGGACCCATTGAGGTTATTTTAAAAATGGAAGAAGAAAAAAAATAAAGATTCCACTTTCATCTCATGAGTGGCTGCTGATTTGTGGGCCCCTCTGGGTGATGTGATTCAACAGAATCTGAAGTCAGGACATGCTGTGTCAGAGGAGGGCAGCCTGGAACACCCCAACAGCATGCTACTGACATTTACCTCCACCAAATCACGTCAGTCTTATTATGAGCAATGTGAAATTAAAGACACGAATGAACATCGTCTTTTAACTAACTTTTTTTTGTTCCCCGTCTTTAAATATTTGGAAACGACAAACAACTGGTGCTCAAACATGATCATCTTTTAACTAAATAAGGCTGTTATTTGTGCACGCGTTTAGTTTTGCAATAAGCACGGATGGAATCAGTTGGGCTAGAGACAAAGATCAACTTAAACTAGCATGACAGGAAATGTAGTATAACATGGGGAGTAGTTTGGTCAATCAAAAAGATGCATGGGCCCAATAACTGTGCTCAAGAAGGGCCTGGTATTTACAGTTGGCCTACACACATGGTGCAAGTCTTAAGCCCATGTTGGGTGTAGATAATATGTTACTAGATCAGCAGCCTTAGCAGTTTAGTCTTGCTTGAGACACTCTGCTACCCAACCCCCCTTTGACTATACAAACTGCACACTGGCAGCCTAAGGCTACCAAGAGGCTACTATAGCATGTAAATATCCACAACTTATTCTAAGATGGTACATACCTCAGCTTTGTTCCCAGCAACACTACTTATTGTCTGTTTTAAAACACATTTTGAAACATATTCAATTCGTTTTTCCTCTCACAGACACACCTACAGCACAGCCTACTCAGTCTGTTGACAGTAAATAACCTTGCCAAAAAAAACCAAATGTCGCAACAACGTCAGTTTTCTTTCTGGTTCATTAGTTAAGAGTTTCGTTTTGCTGTCAGTAACTGAATCCCATTTGTTGGCGTCTAACTCTGGCCTTGTCGAGACGCGTGACACTATAGTAGGAGCGTTAACGCAGTCATTTTCAAAATCCTCTTTAGGAACATTTCGCTCGGGCGCCCTCGCGCAAGTCAAGTCACATTCCCCTCAACGCGTTGTTTACAATGATGCCACGGTCACAGCTGCTTTCTTACCGTTTTGAGCCGAGATGAAAGGCAGCATCAAGTTCCCCAGAAGGACCACCGCCAGCATCACTGCGTTAGGATGCATTGCTGGGGCTCGGTGAGCGTACCAGGGTCTCCGTCGGACGAATGTGGGAGGAGAGATCGTGTATTAATCACAAGATCTAGAGAGATGGGCCCAGCATAGCACCGGGTTCTTTTAAAATACTCTGCCGAGGATGATTAAAAAAAAAAAATGTTTTAAGAAATGTCTCCCCGATTCAAAGACCTTTTAAGCGCAGCGTATGGGTAAAAGGTCCGGGACGAGGCCAGCGGCTCAGGGATGCCGATGTGCGGCCATAAGGCGGTGAAGAAGCCCCGTCGGATTGCAGAGGAGAGGTCTTTGGATGTCAGGGAGATTGTCCTCAGCGTAGTTCTGAAGATTCAAAGATGCGCAGACCGATGCGCATTTGCGCGCTCGCAGTCACGTTTTGGTGATATAAATGAAAGTAGCGCAGAAAATATTCCCGACGTGATGGGGATGTATCCGAAACATAAATCTGTTCCAAAAAGAGGGAACAGATGCTGGTAGGACACCAACGGCAGCAACGACAAGCTGCGCGTGCCCTATGCGCTCACGACCGTGGATAAATACACACACACATACACACACATATAACACATATGTGTATGTATCGATGCTGTCTGTGAAGTCAGGCAGTTATTATGCGCCTCCTCAGCCTTCATTCCCTTATCCGCAGACATACTTCAATTTGTATTTTTATTTCTCGAGATTGCACATTTTCCTCCCCCTACCATTTAGACGATTTATTTCCTGCTCATACAGTATTTACTGAACTGCAGGCGACTACAGTAATAGCCTGTCCTATGTTATTTCTCCACTCTTTTCAACACCTCTTGCAATATTAATGTAACTATAAATTGTTATCACCGGAAGTCCAGACAGATTTGTCACAAACTATGCAGAGACTATAGATTTCTCTACAGTCTAGATTTGAATAGCTGCATTAAAAAAAAACATTGCAATGATGATGCAGACGAACTAAAAGCAATCCAGCCACAGTTTCACCTGTCACATCTTTCCAAGCCGGTTCACAGTGGCAAAATACTTTCTCCTGTCATGACTTAATGTGAGGAGATTATGGTGATGTTCTTGAGCTCGCTAAGGTCATTTATAAATGATATCATCACATCAGTGGCCTGGGTTTTCTCAAGCTGTATGTACCACGTCCCCTTGAAAGTTCAATATGGCCTCCTGTAATCCTCTCCATCTTTAATCTGTGCTGCTACATGGGCGACCTCATGTGGCCAGTTGAAATAAACTAAACACAGTCAGCGTCCATTCCATTTTATAATTGCGGATAATGAATTGAAAAAAATAAACCAAAAGGCACGTGAGCACTTGATACAATCATAACTCGGCTTTTCGTTTTATGACACGGATTCAGTGACCTTTCTTTTATAAAATACACGTTTTACTTGTAACATGTCCTCCTTCGCTTTAGTTTCAGTGAACATTTGGGCCTGTAATTTGATTCCTTAAATATCCCGTCCATCAGAGATGTACAAGTCACTGATACATGCCTTCTGATAAATGCCTACACCTCCATGCTTGTTTTTGTGCTGGACTCCTGCAAAGGGCCGGTCTGTGCTGCGCAGAACAAACTTCCCTCCAGTTTACAGCGCTCCCTCCCGTTTGTCCATCGGAGACCACATTTAAAATGTAACCCCACCTGAAACCTCGCACAGACCAATCGGCTAGAGAAATGTCAGAGCGGTCGGCACACCCTCCTTTGTTCAAAACCAATCAGAGTGGAAGTGTGGCATTTTGCCCCAGGGGAAAACTTACCCCTGGATGCGTTAATTACGCATCACTTAGCTGTAGCCAATGTGTTCACAACGGTGGACCCTCTTTTGGGCTTTTTGCAGCGGTTGTCTTCATTTTTCGGTCAATCTAGTATGGAAAGTAGACAACAATGGCTTACCAGGCTGAAAAACGAACTTAGCAACAGTCCTCTGGTATCAAATGTGGCTTTTGGCTTTATCCTCATGGGACTAGAGAAGCTGGTGGAGCTGGAGTTTGAGTGTCCTTGCAACCCTACATGGAACGGAGTGTTTTCATCAGCATTCTTCATCATTCCTGCCGTGATGGCCTTCACCTTGATGCTGATCATTCAAGGATGCAGATGTGATAGCCCTACGTTGTGCAGGAAAACTGTTTCCCTCTCCAGTTTCGTTCCGGCGATCGTGTGGCTGATTTTGTTGTTCCTCGATGGCCAATACTTTGCTTGTGCTATGACAGACTGGGAGGGTAGATTTGTAATAGTTGACAAGGCAGCTCCCCAGAAGTGGTGCGAGCCAATTAGTGAGGGAGATGTCACTCCACAAGAACTAATGCTCCGCTCACAGCAGCTGTTTGTTTTCTCTCAGGTGAGTTGAATATTTTCTGGTTTACCGATTATTATGTGGGATGAGTGGAGTGAAAACACCTCCCCCTCTGAGTATGCATGGGAAATAATATGTAGACATAATGTAATGCTATTAGCCTTTGGAAACTATTAATATAGCTTTGTTAATACACTTTGTTAAACTAAATTAAACCTCTTCTGTGGATGTTTACTAAACAAAGTGTTGCTCTACTCTTTTGTACTCCAGGTTATAGGCATAGTCCTCCTCATTTTCATCTGTGTGGGTCTCATAGTGTATTTAATCAGAGAAAGCTGCCAACAAGAGGTGGACATGCAGGATGCAGATGTAGCCGAGCTCACTGTGCTCAGGATGAGCTCCCTACGGACCAGGACATCATGAGGGGACTTACACCGGCCACCACACCTACCCTGCTGGCATGGACACTTTGTAAATACCCTCCACAGACTTTACTGTGACTTTTCATAACTGTTGTCAATAAGTGTTGCTTGAAAGTATTTGCCCCTATACAGATTCAACATAGGTCTTGAATGGTCAATGATGCTGCCGTATGAAGTTGCCGTAAATATGGATATTAATGAAAACAGTGTTTTTATATTTTTCTGTATTACCAGTGAATATGTAACCGGTCTTCTCTGTGTTCATCCCATATTTCAGTGCAGCGACTTATTTTCTTTTAAAGGAATCTTTAAAAGAATAGTTTGATATTTTTGGGAAATATGCTTATTTGCTTTTTTAGTCAGATGAGAAGATGGATAGTATCATGTCTGTCCATTAAATATGAAGCTACAGACAGCAGTTGGTTAGCGTAGTTGAGCATAAAGTCTGTAAATAGGGGGAAACAGTCAGCCCGGCTCAGTCCAAAGGTAACACAATGCTTGCATCTCTAAAAGTTACCAATGATCTTGTTAGTCTGATCCGTACAAGTGTAAAAATAATTAATTTGCTGTTTTATGGGTGGTTATGTTGGACTATTTCTTGTATGGTGTAATGGTAAAATATGTATCAGCATCATGGAACGTTTTGACAGCACATAGTGTGACATCTTAGCTAAATGGGAAAGTACAAGCAGGCCCTCTAGACACAGATGTCGGCACATAAAGACTTGTTTCCTGTTATGCAAACACAATCACATGCTCTGCTTCTTGGACAGCAGTCCGAGAAGAGACAGTTTGAAACAAAATCAAGTTTGAAACAGAAACATTGAAACCGCAACTGACTCACAGTTGGGTGCGCCGGCACAAACCAGATAAAACCAGGTACCTCTGTATGTATAAAAGGATGTTGAATGTTGCACTACGTTGAAGCTTACACCACAGACTACTGAATACGTATCTGTTGTGCACTCTTCCCTTGCAAGCAAATAAACGGACAAAGACAACTTTGAAACTTTGAAGACTTTATTATTGATTTGTGAACAAAAACTCTCTTCTCCCGATTAACATAGAAATCTTCCATCACAATGGATGCAGTTGCCATGCAACCAGAGACTTCAGGAAATTACTGCAAGAAATAGTCCGGCACATAACCCCCCTGTGAAAGAGTGAATTAGCTCTTTCCCCTTTTTTCCAGTCTTCATGTTAAGTTCAGCCGACTGTCTGCTGACTCCAGCTTCATATTCAACGTACAGATATGGTGGTATCGATCTTCTCATTCATCTCACAGCGAGAAGGCAAATAAGGATATTTCCCAAAACATCAATCTATTTCTTTGAAGTGATGTTTCACTTTGACTCATTGCGTGTGTGTTTAGTGGACAAATAGCCAGAAACACAGTCAGTTCTGCTCTCTTACTTTCAACTTTTTATACCTTGAAAATAGCATTTAATTTTTTTTCTTTTACCTGGAAGCTTTCTTCGTGCCTTCTGTATTAGCTATATTGACACAAGTGGAATCCACCAGGCAGCTAATATTGATCTGACTAACATTGGCTGACTTGTACTATTGTTTGAGGTGTATGTGCCCAAAATGAAAATGTCCCATCATGGTGAAATTCCACATGAAATGCTTTTGTTTTCCCTCCTGGGTAGCAAATGTCTCCAGACGTATGAAGGGTCGGACCCCCGTCAGACTGAACTGATATTCCCAATGATTTACCTGTTTGACAGCTGGAGAAGTAAAAACATTTACATGATGATTTGTATCATGGCTGCAACCAGCCAATAGTAAGATGTAAACAAATTCTGTCACATCATTTTCTGTATGTTTTTTTTTTATTGATTTGTAATAAAATTATTTATTTATTTAAAACAAAAACTCAGGGATTTTTTACAGTGTAATGGTAATTTTTTACGTAGTATATATTTCTACTTTATTAGTATATATTTCTACTCATTATATTGTATTAATGCATAAGTAATGTTGCTCTGAACTTTGTTGAACTTCACCGTGTCTCTATTGTGTAAAAGAAGAATTCTCCCTTGCCTGTTCACATTGATAACTAACTGTGCTGTAGGAGAATGTTCCATGCCAGGGCTGCTTGTTTTGGTTGCTGGCCGTTTGTTTTTCATTGTTGTTCCTATCAGTCTGAGACCGAAAGTCTGAGACCAAAATGTCTGTAACATTGGCCATCGGCCCCCACCTTTGCTCATTCTTTATAAAGACTTTTTTCTTGGTTCTTCCTCACTGAGACTGTACGCATTCTGTTGTGATGATTGAACCTTCTCTGCGCAGAGAATAAATACTTAAAAGACAACCTGTGTTTTGGTCTTATGTATTTCAGCATTAAAAGACTCACGCAAAGCGGGTATAGGAATATTTTCCACAACAACAGTCATGTCATAATAGCATTGAGTAAGTAGATAGTTTCCACAATCCTCACAAACCTGCACTATTGGGAACTTGAGTTTGTCTAAAAGTCTGATCAACTCAGTAGTGAAACTAGGTTTTATTGTAACATCTCTCTAGCGAGTGAATTTGACTAATCCCACGGTGGGACAGAACAGTATGGTAACATTACCCTTTCTACTTTGGGTTTATATTAAATGCAGGACATTCAATATATTAAAACATCTGAAACAGGGGCCCTTTGCTAAGACAACAGCAGAATAATCAATGTAACACATGCTACAAATAGCATGCTATCGCTACAGAGGAATACAAAGACTGTCTGTGGATTCTCAGGTTAGCAACAACTTTGTGTCTTAGCACATCATTTATCCAGAAGAGACTGTGGTTTGACGGCTTCATCTGGCTGATCTCTGCAGCCTGGAGCTTCTGTGCAAGTCTGCTGAAACCTACACATACAGCAGTAGTGCAGCTCTGACTTGTATTTCTTGTTATTTACAACATTTCCCTATTGCCAGTTAAGCCCATTAAGTGTAGAATTTGGGGCAGACCCTGCATGTTTATCCTGTGGGAGGGCTTATTCAGGACTTCCTGTATGGCCCTGAGGAAGTTATCTTTATCCACTCTGCTTTCCTCACTGTTAGACACAGCAGGGCATCGTATTCATTGGCAAAAAAAAATGACGACCCAAAACTATGACTCATGGAGACATGAACTAATTTTCTTTCATGAGCAATAAACTGCTTGGACGACCTTGACGCCCAGAGTAGCCGGCCTATCACTCTTATGACTTTCAGAGGTAATTTGGCAAATGCTGCAGCTATCTGTCTTTTATTGCAACAAGACTTTCACCCAGAAAAGTCTCCAGAGTCATATCCACATTCAAGAATTAAGGGACAGCTTTAGGGGCAATGGGACAGAGAGATTTACACACATAGGCAACTCTCCAGAGCCACAGATACTATTTTACAAGGCTCCAGGTCCAAAGTATTCATCACAGATAACGCACAGCCGTTGTTTGACAAATAACTCACCCTCAGCATTAAGAGCGTTTGTAAAACCAGACCTCAGCCAGTTGTTCCTTTTGTCACATACTGAAAGTATATCATGAGCTAAGATTTAATATTTTATATTACACCTCATACTGGTTAAGTTACGATCAGCATCTTTAATGTCGCACTATTAATGAAGTTGCCTGTTCACCCTTCCCCCATGAGGGGACAGTCAAAGAGGCAAGAGAGATATCAAAAGGGATATGTTTCATTTCATGCAAGCCCCTCCAGACCATAGCTAGAAGAAATCAGAAATACTATAGAACATTTTTATTCTCAAAATGGTTACATTCATGTGGAAAAAGCCATGTTAGGAGTCATTACCTCAATATATTGACTTCTAGAATGAAATCTAAAGGTCAGATGATCAGATTAAAATGAAAGAGGCTCTAAATTAAGATAACGTTGTGTTGTCCCAAAATATTGTACCATATTAAAAAAAACACATTATGGCTTATATAAAGAAAGGATTTAACCATTTAAAGGCCCAGTTTAGCCCTGGTATGTCACTCTAATCGTTGTGTGTGAAATTGGATGTTTAAATCCACACTTGGCTTGGAAGAGATAAGAACATACATGAATCTCCAATACTGTGCAACATCGTGGAAAGAATGTAGCTGTTTAAAAATGTAAAATCTAAGTATATCCTATTCCAGTTAGAGTGAATTTGTAACATCTTGGAAATCAGTGGCGCAAAATATGCAAAGGTTATTGCCACTGTGTGCTAATTAAAGAGGATAAACTCATGAGCACTACCCACATATTTTGAAAATGCTTTTCATTTCTTCCCTCTAAGGCAGCAATGTTGCAGCACATTTTGACGACATGTTTGTTTATCAGGGTTTGTGAAATAACAATATAAGAATATTGTGAAATCAAATATACTCAGCCTTAAATATCTATGCTCTTCTTTGTTGGATTAAATAAAGCACTATAAAGCACTGAATAATTTAGGCTTGTGTCTTTTTTACTAGAATCTTTACTAGTTTTTTCAACTAACTATAAATGTTTTTTTTCCTTTATTCCTATTTAATCACAGTACAAATAGTTTCGCCAACATATTGAAATCATATTTCATTGTGATTTCTACTTTAATTTTTTTAAATCACATTTACTTGTTCTTCTCAGACACATGGAGCATAAACACCTTATCAATGCAGCAAAGGTGCCTAGAATTATCAGCACAGCTCCACTTAAGAAGAGCATCACATCAACAGAGTGGTAGGAGTACCAGGGCATTCTGTAGGACTCTGTTCTCAGGTGAGCTGCACCTTTGTGTCTCATGACAAACTCTATCCAGAAGAGGGCGGTATCAAGCGGCTTCATTGGCTGATCTCTGTGCAGCCTGGAGAGCCTCTGCATGTTCATCCTGTAGGAGGGCTCATTAAGGACTTCCTGAATACCCTGAAAAAAGATGTCCTCATTCATACTAAAAATATCAATTATCTTCCCTGCTCCTCTTACTTCAATTCTGAACAGATTATCACGCTGATCAAAAATCAATGGAAGCCCTACGATAGGAACACCGTGGTAGATCGCCTCTTGAACACCATTTGTTCCTCCATGAGCCACGAATAGTTTTATCTTGGGATGTCCTAAAAGGTCATTCTGTGGCATCCAGTCTACTATCAAAGTGTTGTTGCCCAGAGTGGCTGGTCTGTCACCTTTATACCTCCAGATGACTTTCTGGGGTAATTTAGCAAAAGCTGCAGCGATCTCATCAGCTAGGTCATGGGGAAGCTCTCCAATCAAAGTCCCCAGAGACATGATGATGACTCCGTGCTCTCCAGAACTCTGCACAAACTCCTCCAAGTGTTCAGGAAGAGGTTTTGCAGGTTTACACTGGAACCCTCCCATATAGACAACATTAGGCATGGTGGGGCGAGGGAACTCAAACACAAAGTCCACTCTCATGAGCCACAGGTCTGCTGCTTGAAACAGGGATATGAAGTCTCTCTCTGGACCTAAGTATTTATCAATTAAGCTGACATAACTTGGTAAAACATACTGTGCAATTTGATATTCTGTGAAGCCAAACATGATAACATTAAGAAGTCTCTCAAGAAAGCTCATTTTATCTGAAAGCTCAGTCCCTGTCATTGGAACATAAGACAGAGGAGAAGGCGCAATTGAAAAATGGCCTTCACCTTGGCTAGTCCATCTGACATTGAAAACAAGAGGCAAGCTGAGGTAGTGGGCAAGTATAACACCCGCTGGTATAGCAGGGTCTGTAAGGACGAGGTCATAATTGGCATCCCGTAGCGACCGTATAAGTTCTTTGTTTTCAAAAAGCAGCTCAAGCATTTTGCATGTTTTCTCATGCAGCTGAGAGGTCTGTTGTGCTTGTTCCATTTCCAGTTTAAAACGTGTCCAGGCAGACTTCCCTTCCCTCTGGATTTCCAGCAACAGGGCCACAAAAGTAGTTAGAAAGTTTTCATCAAATCCAGATTCCGTTTCGAGCGTGATTGAAGTATAGAATGGTGAGGTTTCCTTGATGTACCAACTGTCTGTCGATCGCACAACAGAAACGTGGTGGCCCCTTGAATGTAGTTCCTCAATGATGACTTTCATGTTCACCCAGTGGCTTCCGTCCAATGGAAAAACAAGAACCTTCCCACCGTAAATCACAGGTGGACAGAGCAAGCAGAGAGCGATCCAGACCCAGGAAGGATGCATTTTCTTCTAAAGTTGTGAAGGAAACATATTGCTTTTTAGCAAACGCATATTTTTCTTTATATTTTCATCAAACCACTACAATTAATTTATTATACTGAATAAGGTTTACTTCAGTATCAATGAAAATATTTAAAAAGTTTTAAATTGTAAGCATTTTTTTTCCTTTAATCATTTTGGAGTATGAGTAGCCTGTTGCATTCAGTTTCATCACGGAAAACTGTGAACTGTTGCATGTCAGTTAAAAATGAACTTTTGGAAAAACAGTATTTCAAATAGATATCTATCGGTCATATTGGCAAAATATTAAATAATATTACCTTATTGGCATCCAATGTGTTTTGTTCAATATTCTCCTTTGCAAAACAGCAGAACACTGGCTAGTGCTTTCTGGCTCCAGCCCGAGCAGGACTTTGATACACAGCAGTGTTATGTTCTTAAACGCACAAGTGATAAGAAAGTCCAAAGGGGAGGGAAAGCTGTCCAAGGTGTTCAACTCTTAAGCAGTTAGCAGTAACACAACAAATGATTGAAAACGAAATAACTTTGAATAAAGCTGGATTATGTTCCTGTGTGTCAACTGTTTAGTCATGTAAAAGGTTTCGATTGTGATAACATTTTAGCATAAATTGTTTTGTTGCAATTCCATAACTCAGGCCCCTAAAAACTATAGCAACATGCTGTGATGATGTGACCCGCTCGTTTTGCTATGTGACCTACAATACTCTGGTGTGTGTTCTTTTGACTTCTGAAAAATGTCATATTTTAAAGTACCTTGTATTTTACTTTAAAAGGATAGGGGAATACTGTAAATGGCTAAACAACATCACCTGATGGCTGGGAAAGGTATCAACAAATCCTAATTTTTTTTTAAACACACCTATTTATCAAACCTAGAGGTTTGCCATTCTTTGGGGCAACACCCTCCTTTTTTCAAAACCAATCAGAGTAGAAGTGTAGCATTTTGCCCGAGGGGTAAACTTACCCCTGGATGCTTTAATTACGCATCACTTAGTTGTTGCCAATGTGCTCACAACGGTGGACCCTCTTTTGGGCTTTTTGCAGAGGTTGCCTTCATTTTTCGATCAATCTAGTATGGAAGTTAGACACAAATGGCTTACCAGGCTGAAAAAAGAACTTAACAACAGTCCTCTGGCATCAAATGTGGCTTTTAGCTTTATCCTCATGGGACTAGAGAAGCTGGTGGATATGGAGTTTGAGTGTCCTTGCAACCCTACATGGAACGGAGTGTTTTCATCAGGATTCTTCATCATTCCTGCCGTGATGGCCTTCACCTTGATGCTGATCATTCATGGATGCAGATGTGATAGCCCTACGTTGTGCAGGAAAACTGTTTCCCTCTCCAGTTTCGTTCCGGCGATCGTGTGGCTGATTTTGTTGTTCTTCAATGGCCAATACTTTGCTTGTGCTATGACAGACTGGGAGGGTAGATTTGTAATAGTTGACAAGGCAGCTCCCCAGAAGTGGTGCGAGCCAACTAGTGAGGGAGATGTCACTCCACAAGAACTAATGCTCCACTCACAGCAGCTGTTTGTTATCTCTCAGGTGAGTTGAATATTTTCTGGTTTACCGATTATTATGTGGGATGAGTGGAGTGAAAACATCTCCCCCTCTGAGTATGCATGGGAAATAATATGTAGACATAATGTAATGCTATTAGCCTTTGGAAACTATTAATATAGCTTTGTTAATACACTTTGTTAAACTAAAATAAACCTCTTCTGTGGATGTTTCCTAAACAAAGTGTTGCTCTACTCTTTTGTACTCCAGGTTATAGGCATGGTCCTCCTCATTTTCATCTGTGTGGGTCTCATAGTGTATTTAAACAAAAAAAGCTGCCAACAAGAGGTGGACGAGCAGGATGGAGATGTAGCCGAGCTCACTGTGCTCAGGATGGCTCCCTACGGACCAGGACATCATGAGGGGACTTACACCGGCCACCACACCTACCCTGCTGGCATGGACACTTTGTAAATACCCTCCACAGACTTTACTGTGACTTTTCACAACTGTTGTCAATAAGTGTTGCTTGAAAGTATTTGCCCCTATACAGATTCAACATAGGTCTTAAATGGTCAATGATGCTGCCGTATGAAGTTGCCGTAAATATGGATATTAATGAAAACAGTGTTTTTATATTTTTCTGTATTACCAGTGAATATGTAACCGGTCTTCTATGTTTTCATCCCATATTTCAGTGCAGCGACTTATTTGCTTTTAAAGGAATCTTTAAAAGAATAGTTTGATATTTTTGGGAAATATGCTTATTTGCTTTTTTAGTCAGATGAGAAGATGGATAGTATCATGTCTGTCCATTAAATATGAAGCTACAGACAGCAGTTGGTTAGCGTAGTTGAGCATAAAGTCTGTAAATAGGGGGAAACAGTCAGCCCGGCTCAGTCCAAAGGTAACACAATGCTTGCATCTCTAAAAGTTACCAATGATCTTGTTAGTCTGATCCGTACAAGTGTAAAAATAATTAATTTGCTGTTTTATGGGTGGTTATGTTGGACTATTTCTTGTATGGTGTAATGGTAAAATATGTATCAGCATCATGGAATGTTTTGACAGCACATAGTGTGACATCTTAGCTAAATGGGAAAGTACAAGCAGGCCCTCTAGACACAGATGTCGGCACATAAAGACTTGTTTCCTGTTATGCAAACACAATCACATGCTCTGCTTCTTGGACAGCAGTCCGAGAAGAGTTTGTAACAAGATCAAGTTTGAAACAGAAACATTGAAACCGCAACTGACTCACAGTTGGGTGCGCCTGCACGAACCAGATAAAACCAGGTACCTCTGTATGTATAAAAGGATGTTGAATGTTGCACTTTGTTGAAGCTTACACACTACTGAATACGTATCTGTTGTGCACTCTTCCCTTGCAACCAAATAAACGGACAAAGACAACTTTGAAGACTTTATTATAGATTTGTGAACAAAAACTCTCTTCTCCCGATTAACATAGAAATCATATTTTAATACTGTAAATGGCTAAACACCATCACTTGCTGGCTGGGAAAGGTATCAACAAATCCTAATTTATTTTAAACACACCTTTTTTATCAAACCTAGAGGTTTGCCATTCTTTGGGGCAAACCTAAGCTGGTTGAGGAAAAAAAAAAAGAAATAAAAGTGCAATTAACAGTCAGCTTGTTTTATTAACAATGTGAACCGTTATTTTCAGAAATCCTTCCTTTAACAATGTGATTTTAGCATAATGTAGTACACAGTAAAACAGAGTATAGAAGAGCTGGAATTTGTGACTTGGTTCATGTCATCCAGTTACTGTACTCGTCTAATGGTAGTGTGCATTTGCTGTGGGTTCTCAGACTTTCAATTGGTGAAAAACACAAGTAAATGGGGTGACTGTGGCTGAGAGGAGAGCAGGGCCATCTTTCAATCAGAGGGTTAGCGGTTCAAACCACGGCTCTGGCGCCACTGGTTACATGTTGATGTGTCCTTGAGCAAGACACTTAACCCCAAAAGACATTGCTCCCGTAGCTGTCCCTACGGTATGATAGCATCTGAATTGTAAGTCGCTTTGGATAAAAGCGTCAGCTAAATGACTGTAAAGTAAAGTAAAGTAAAAGTAAATGTGTACACAGTTGCTTACTTATCAACAAAAATAACTCGTAATCACACAGACTTTGCTCTTGCAAGTTGCCTGTCAAACTGGTTGTTGCATTTCATTTCTTTACTGTACACATTTTTCTAGAAACATTGAGCAATATTTCAGGGAAAACATTGATTCATTTCAATATTCAGCAGGATTAGCTGTCACATAGCAAAATATTAACTAATGTGAAAATGATCATTCCTTTTTCCTGTTTAGTCAGATTTTACTTTTATTTTACAACACAATCTAAAGCATGACCATACTAACCCAGCAACAAATAACAACACAAATAGTGCAACTGTTAGTAACAACAGCATCACATCAACAGAGTGGTAGGAGTACCAGGGCATTCTGTAGGACTCTGTTCTCAGGTGAGCTGCACCTTTGTGTCTCATGACAAACTCCATCCAGAAGAGAGCGGTATCCAGCGGCTTCATTGGCTGATCTCTGTGCAGCCTGGAGAGCCTCTGCATGTTCATCCTGTAGGAGGGCTCGTTCAGGACTTCCTGTATAGCATTCCGAAATGTTTTCCTGTCCAATTCAGAAACATCCATAACCACTGCAACTCCCTTTGCTCTCAGTCTGGAGAGGTTGTCGGCTTGATCGAACACAATGGGAATTCCTACAATTGGCACTCCATGATATATGGCCTCATATATTCCATTTGTTCCTCCATGACTTACAAACAGTTTCATATTTCTATGTCCCAGGAGGTCATTCTGTGGCATCCAATCTACTATCAAAGTGTTGTTGCCCAGAGTGGCTGGTCTGTCACCTTTATACCTCCAGATGACTTTCTGGGGTAATTTAGCAAAAGCTGCAGCGATCTCATCAGCTAGGTCATGGGGAAGCTCTCCAATCAAAGTCCCCAGAGACATGATGACGACTCCGTGCTCTCCAGAACTCTGCACAAACTCCTCCAAGTGTTCAGGAAGAGGTTGTGCTGGTTTACACTGGAACCCTCCCATATAGACAACATTAGGCATGGTGGGGCGAGGGAACTCAAACACAAAGTCCACTCTCATGAGCCACAGGTCTGCTGCTTGAAACAAGGAGAAGTAGTCTACATCTGGACCAAAGTAGCGCCTGGACAATGCAGAATAATGTGGGCTAACTATCTGCTTGTACAGATGCATCCTCATGGTGTAAAAAACAACGTTTTTCACCCTCTGAAAGAAAGTCATTTGATCTGTTAATTCTGAAGGTGGAAGTGGGACGTAGGAAAGGGGAGAGGGTGCAATAGCAAAATGGGCTTCACCATGAACAGTCCATCGAGCATTAAACATTAATGGCAGTCCGAGATAGTGAGCCAGCATTACTCCTCCTCCGTTAGCAGGATCCGTCAAAACCGCATCATACTTGGTATCTTGAAAGGACTTCATCAACTCTTTATTTTCAAATATGTACGTAACCACTTCACAGACTTTCTTGTGTAATTCAAAGAACTTGTCCTTTAACTCCATGTCTAAAGCAAAACGGGCCCACGCTGATGCCTTGCTTCGTTTAATCTTAATAACTTCAGAGACAAAGAGACGAAAAAAGTCCTCATTTGCACCACCGGCAATATCCACTGTGACAGTGTTGTAATGTGGAGACGTTTCAGTGATGTACCAGCTGTCTGCAGGTCGAATGACAGTCACAGTGTGGCCCCTTGAATGCAGCTCCTCAACAAGTACCCTCATGTTCACCCAGTGGCTGCCGTCATGTGGAAATACCAGAACCTTCCCACCGTGGGCAGCTGGAATGATGCCAGCCACAAGAGCGATGATGGAAGCCAAATACAAAAACATCTTGAAATCGTCTCAAACAGTGCTGTCTGAAATACAAGAAGAACAGAAAAAAGCAAAACTGCTACTTTAGTATTCCAGGAAATGAGTGCACAAAGGCGTATGATGCATGAGAATGTCCACAAAAGAGCGACAGTGACGTTCCATTCAATTGTCTCTCTATTTGAGTGGATGCTTCTATTTGTGACAGCCCTCACGTGGATGTAGCACATGGAGCCTCTCTCGGGAAATTAGAGTGCTGTTAGGTGCCAGGTGCCAAGTGCCCCGCATGTATTTTGTGTTGAACCCCAATCTCCCTGAGCAAAAGTGTTTTTACAACTGGAACTGTACATTCTGCAGAAATATTACGAGAGCTTCCATCCAGCAAACACATAATCCCTGTGTAACAAATCCCATGCACCCATTGATCAAATGTCTAACAATTGACTTGATTCAATAACATTAGCTGCAAAAGCTAGAAACAAATGTTTTCCTCTCAGTACTGAAAGGCTGCTTAACACCCTCTCGACAAAGATCACTAACTATTTTCTCATGAACCAAAATCTTTAAATGTCAAGATTACAGAGAAAACTTTACCAGCACTCTTGTAAACAATGTCTCTCGCCAAATAGTTAAGACCCAAACAAAACAAAGCAGAGCAGTGAGGAGCTGTAAGTCGCACTAGTGTGGCTATAAAACACTTCCTGGTTTCTTTTGTCCCACCCACACAACAGTTGCAAAAGATTCTTGTCCCTTACTGGGGAAGCTTAGTCATCATGGTGCAATAAGCAAGTACTGCAGTGTTGCAGGAAAGTGTTACTCTATATGCATATGTGGTCTAGATTACTTCATATTTTTACCTTTCAGACAGTCGGGGCACCTTATTCTTTTAAAATGCAGTGGCCTTGTGTGTTAGAACTGGTGATGTCTTAAAATACAAGTAAAAACACGTTTGTGCAAAGAAACAAGACGCCTCCCTTGGCAGTGTTGTTGAATGCCAGTAGTTCAATGTATAATGCATGATACTACATGCATTATACATAGTATAACACACTCCCTCAGCAGTTGTACAGAAAAGTATAACAAATTTCTTACATACATTTTCTGATGCACATAAAAATGCATGGACCTGATTTTGCAAATGATGAACTTTTATCTTTCAGACCTTAGATATTTGAAATGTTTTTCAGTATAGCAGTTTTACTCCATACAAGAAAATGTATACAAATCTTATGGCACGAAGCAGGAAACAAATCTATAAATGCTAAACATATACATCAAAACCTTCTAGGTTTTGCTAAACTTCTGCTTCATACTGTGTTGAGGGAGCACTATGAAGGGCTGTATACAAACCCATGAGACTGATAAACCACTTCCTATTTTATTTGTTTTGTCTCGCCCCTGACGACAGTTCTGCTGAACCAAATAACATTGAATTATTCTCTTTAAGAGACATTCAGATTCATAGTGTAATGAGGCAAAACTCCAAAAATAATCTATAGTCAACGTTTCTTTAACATGGTGATACTGACATTAGACATTATTATAGAAGTGAAATAATCTGCAACTACAAAACAACATTAACAAGCTATAAAACTAATACAGATTAATATAACTCAGTCAGCTGAATCTGAAGTCTAAGGTCAAAACACTGACAAAGTGAACACTGATCTAAGATTACCTTATCTTGAGCTTTGGACCTGTAAAAAGAATCAGGCACTGATCACGCCTATAATCATGATACCCGCACAGACCTGTGCACAACCTTAAGGTTGAGACTCCACCTCTTGGGAAACATGTTTATTGTAGGAAGTCAAACATACTATTATGAAAAAGCTGTATAACAGAGTGTACCTATTATCTACCCTTAGAAAGCCACTGAAAGGCTGCTGCTGTGAGACTTTTCAGTGACATGTGCTTCCAATAAATACCCAGTTTGAAGAGAAAGAAATAGATTTATTGTATGTTTCTTTACAGCTTCACCATTCGTTGATCCAGTATTCTCAAATGCTTCCCCTTTCAGATGTTCCACGAATAGTACAAACCACACAATTGGGCATAAACTATGCCTGGCAGGAGCATGTCAAAAAACGGAATACTTGTCACACAACACAAAGCAGCAACACTTGAAGCTGAATGCAATGACCTCCTTTCACCTACATCAGTTGTGTCAAAAAAAAAAGAAGATGCACCACCTGGTGGCTGGAGGTGTGAAACTCAAACTGGCTCACGACAGGACAAAAATGAAATAATGAATGAGTCAGAAAACATAGTTTAGCTTCTCCAGGATGAATCAGGGCAAGTTAAATCTACTCAGTGACTTGTTTTTCATAGAGTTGCATTTCGCAACACTAAGCTAGGACAACGTAAGGTGGTTTTAACTCCAACTTTTGTTTTTCTTTGCTCCTACCAGCCCCTGCTATCTCATAATACCTAAAGACATAGGAACACTCCAACCATTGCTCTGGAACAAAAGGTAAAATACAGAAATATCCCCTCTGCGACTAATCAAATAAAACCTGATTTACATTATTTCCTAGTATTTTATTTGTAGTGTTCGTTATGAAAAAGGTTACAACACCAATTTAGTTTGTACACATACTTTACTAAAATATGATCAAGCAAGTTCAAATAACAAAATAATGCCATTCATGTTAAAACGCTGCATAAATGGGCCATCAAAAAAATCTCTTATACAAGCCCCAAGATCTATATTTACAGATAGAAAGCGGATATCCCTTGAATGATTAGTCACGTTTCACTTTATATTTACACATTGCAGTGTATAAACACCTGATGAAAATGAAAATAGTTAGAAGCACGAGCAGCCCAGCTCCAGCCAGGAACAAAAACACATCAACAGAGTGGTAGGAGTACCAGGGCATTCTGTAGGACTCTGTTCTCAGGTGAGCTGCACCTTTGTGTCTCATGACAAACTCTATCCAGAAGAGAGCGGTATCCAGCGGCTTCATTGGCTGATCTCTGTGCAGCCCGGAGAGCCTCTGCATGTTCATCCTGTAGGAGGGCTCATTCAAGACTTCCTGTATGGCATTCAGGAAGTTGTTGTTTTTGTCCACAGTGCCTAATGTAAGAATCTTAGCCGCGCCTCTCTCTTGCAGACGCAACAGGTTGTCGTATTGGTCGAAAAACAAGGGCAGACCCACAACTGGGACTCCGTGATAAATAGCTTCTTGAACACCGTTTGTTCCTCCATGAGCCACAAACAGTTTCATCTTGGGATGTCCTAAAAGGTCATTCTGTGGCATCCAGTCTACTATCAAAGTGTTGTTGCCCAGAGTGGCTGGTCTGTCACCTTTATGCCTCCAGATGACTTTCTGCGGTAATTTAGCAAAAGCTGCAGCGATCTCATTTGTTAAATCAGCAGGAAGCTCACTCACAAAAGTCCCCAGAGACATGATGATGACTCCGTGCTCTCCAGAACTCTGCACAAACTCCTCCAAGTGTTCAGGAAGAGGTTGTGCTGGTTTACACTGGAACCCTCCAATATAGACAACATTAGGCATGGTGGGGCGAGGGAACTCAAACACAAAGTCCACTCTCATCAGCCAAATGTCTGCATTAAGCACTAACTGGTTATAGTCATAATCTGGCCCAAGATATTTGTCACACAAGTTCTGGTATATTAGCTTAATCACCAGCTGTTGTTCTGTTTGAGTTATTATATGCAGAATGACGTTCTTAACTCTCTGAAAAAAGGCCATTTTATCAGTGTTTCCAGATCCTGTTATAGGAATGTATGATATAGGTGAAGGAGCAATAGCAAGATGACCCTCTCCAGCTATCAACCACCTAACATTATAAACCAAAGGAAGGTTCAAATATTTGGCCAAAATGGCTCCGTAACCCCAGCAGGGGTCAGTGAGCACCAGGTCAAACTTGCCATCTTTTATGGTTGTCATCAACTCTCGGTCATCTAGTATTGCTGATAGAAACTCACCCACAGTTGTGTGAGCATCAAAAAACATGCCGAACATTCCTACAGTCGCGTGGAGAAAATTCACGAGAGGAAGGGCCCCCCTTTCAAATTCAATGGTGCTTGATATCATTTCTGTAATGAACTTCTGATCAATGCTCCTCTCCACCTGAACTGTATAGGTATTGTAATGAGAGGATTTATCCTTGATGTACCAGCTTTTGCTGGAACGAACAATGGTTATATTGTGTCCTCTCGAGTGCAACGCTTGAAGTAGAATATCCATGTTTATCCAGTGGCTGCCTTCTATGGGAAGGACCAAGATGTTGCCACCTTGGCAGTCTCTGGGAAAGAGGACGAGCAGCAGTAAAACACTGCAACAATAGATCAGCCTCATCTGAAAATAAAACAATGGACAATCAATTGACCATGGTGAAAAAAATAATTTCAAACACATGTGATGCTATCCATGCTGCAGGAAACATGGGATTATCTTAAAGGGAAAGTACCTAGCATTTAGAGGGATCTAGCAGGAATGGAATATAATAATAATGTAATAATAAGTATGTTTTCTTTAGCTTATAATCACCTGAAAATAAGAATTGTTGTGCGTTTCTCACCTTAGAATGATCGACTTGTATCTACATAATGAGCAGGTGCCCTTCACAGAGTCGGCTGCAACATTCTACGGTAGCCCAGAATGGACATACAAAACATTGGGTCTTCAAAGGGCCAGTCGATTTTTCACTTTTTTGAGTCACCCACCTTAGTTCTCCTCCACGCTTGACACACGGGAAAAGTTGCAGTTGGTTGCAATCTGCGGCCTCACTGCGCCAAGGAAAGGATTCTCTTAATAGGACTATTATGCCTTACTTTAATGGTTTATTTAGATACTGTACACCTTCAACACTTTCCATTACAATCTCAATTCTTTCCATTCGTTTTAGCTCCAACAAGTCTTTTTTTTTTTTTATCTCACCGGCACAATTTGCTTCTATTTTTTTAAGTTGTTGTGCTTCTGTTGCTTTGATTTACTGTACAAAGAAGTAAATTAGATCTAGATTCAAATCGTATTCGTATAAAATCATTCCTTTTTGCACAATAGCATTACAGCAAGATTACAAACTGCAGCTGGATTTTAAATATCTCTTTTCATTTTTCCACTTACTGAGCATCAAACTTCCATTAACATACAATAAACACATATATGGTCAGTTATTCTTAATAGGGCCATCTGTAGGCCTACTTACTGTGGTTTGTATTGTTCCTCCATGCAGGAAAAGTCACAGTAGGGAACTTGCTTTGTCCAGTGCATGCACATTAAACTGGAAAGAATGAGTACAAGGTAATAACTGTCAACGATGTGCGTGCAAACACCATCATAAAGAAGTTACTGATTGATATTATCAGTACATCAGGAACTATGGCACATATTGCAATACGCTCTATCACAATTAATCTTTTAATTATTAGTTTAGGCCTTTTAAATCCAGAATCTAAGTGGCCATTGCCCTTTGGCTACACTATTTTAATCATTCATCGTTATTTAGGCCATTTGTCTGTTTATTCCCTGAGGACCAAGGGCATTTAATCGGCATATACCCATGTGTTTCTTAATCAAAATGTTCAGAACAATATCAGCTCGCTCTCTCTTCTGAGTCTCTCATTCGTCCCAAAAAGCTGTGTAAATAGATAGTTTGGCCCAAAAGCTGAAAAGTTGAAGTCCAGCTTTTTTAAATTCTTCAAATCTCTTGGAAAAATGACCTTGACCCAGTAAAGAGAATAAAAGTCTCGAACTGTCTTTGCTAAAGTTACTTAGTTCACTGAAAGAGATGCAGTTCTCATTCCTCTTCCCCTTTCTTCCACCGGATCCCTGAAACACAACAATTCACTGAACGTTTTTGTTCAATGACTAGGAATACACTTACCCATCTTTAAACGGATCTTTGTTATTTCGGTATTTATCTTCATCGGAGGAATAAATCAGCCCCTGAAGCACCGCTATTCTCGTTACTGCAAAACAGCTGGGAGACGCGGCAATATGTCCGTGCAGCTTTTCCTTCTTTGGTTGACGAAATGACAAGCAGAGCTGATGGGCGGGTCCTTAGTTACTTCCCGAGTGTCCATTGGTTAGTTTCTTTTAAAAAAAAAGAGACGGACACACAAATCCACCAATCACGCACGCTAAGAGGCAGAGACGCTCTGACGTCTGACTACAGAAACTTCTGAAACTTAAAGTCCTATTTTATTTGTTTGGGATGACATTTGGATTTTTGGTGTTTACATTTTTTTTTCCCCAACTGCATTTAGGAGAAAACAAATCTGATCTGAGATAGAATAGAACACAGCCATGACTTTAGGAATTGTTTCTGTAATAGAAAGATAGGATTTCCCCTCTTGGAAAATGAGTTAAGACAAGCAGTTAGGATATTTTTGTGTATGAGGCCCCTGTTCTCTGCCCTTCAGATGGCTGTGAGTCACATGCAATCTTGCGAGAGAAAAAGACTACAGATTCCACCTGAACCCATATCTGAACCCCGATCAGAGCCAATCTGAACCATTTCTGGGCTCTATTATCGCTATAGACATGGAGTAAACCTCTTTAGACAAGCCAAACACGAGATGACAACTTGTCTGCTTACTATCTTTTTGTGACTTGGCAATTAATAAATGATTAAACAACAGGCTATGCCATTTAAATAGTGCTATGCTAATATGAGCCTGCTCTGGCTTTGTGCCAATGCAGTCTTGTACTGAATATAATTTGAGATCACGACATAAATTGTCAGCGTCCCTGAGTTGGCAGCATTACCATGTCCTTCCTTCTATTCTTCAGTATAGTGTATGTAGGCTGGTTTTAAATTTCACAAAATACATAATATATATATAATATATATTTTTTTAATTAAAATCTATTCGCTATCAGGAAATGATCTTCTTTAAATGCCGCGTTCGTTACTGTAAGTCTTGTTTGTATGATGTTCATATTAAACATCATATTACATTATTTTTCTCCATATGTCAATACATTTGGATGGGAGAAAAAGTGAGAAATATGATCATAATAAAAACTAAATATGAATTAGCAAATTGATTATACAACACAAGTTGGATATTGACATCCCCCCTCCCCCATCTAGTACAGTATCTCTGGGTCCCACAATATGCTGTCGCCATGGAAGCACATACAGAGGGAATGAGAGGAGCTGAGAGAGGTACTAAATGTAGCATCACATCACAAGCAGAATCTCAGTGGCAGAGCTGCACTTGCTGATGCTGCTGTGCAGAGATGGGCAGTATTTCTATTACTTGTATTTGAAATACGTATTTCAATTACTTTTGAGTATTTTGTAATTTATATTTCATAGGGCCGATTAAAAATCAAATGTAATTTGTAACAAAATACTTTAGAGTGGAGTAATTTTGTATTTAAAATACTCAAAATACTTTCTCCACGAATCAAAAAACAGTTCACGAGTTCAGTCTTCAGATCTTCAAGTTCAACGGATTGTCTGTCAAGTTAAATATTGTATCTGAGTGTGACAGATGTCAACTAGCTTGATGTATACTTTATGTCTGGGTCTGGCTACGTATATACATAGTGATGGTTGTAATATCAAGCTAGCGATCGATGCTAACATGCTAATGACGCTAGCATGCTGTCTAGGCTAGTGCATAGCCAGTGTTTAGCAAGTTAGCTTATCAGTCGAGTAGCTAGCTATAGGAAGAGGGAGATTGGGAGCTTGTATGTCATATGTGATGAATATTTTTTTGTTGATATAAAGCCAAAGTTTATGGGCTGTTAAGTCCCATTAATAAATATATATATATATATATATATATATATATATACATAATCAATCAAGTTGTTGTCTTTCAATAGCTTTGCTTAGTTACACTGACATTCTGTGACTGTTCTTCCTTTTTGTGGGGTTCACCAGAGCTTTGTGTACATTATATAAACCTGAATGCTCTGCTATACCAAATTGTGAGAAAACGGAAAATCCAGAAAAAAGTATTTCCTATATTTTAAATACAAAATACATGTATTTTGTTACATTTTCTGGCACCAGTATTTTGTATTTTGTATTTTGTTGTAATACATTTATTTGGGGGTATTTTGTATTTTGTATCAAAATACATTTTGATGTATTTTTGCCCATCTCTGCTGCTGTGGAGCGGCAGTGAGGTGGCTGCAAGGAGGGGGCGATCATCCCTGTCTGTGATTAGTGACCACGCGAATGCTCGGAGAAGGGGACGGAACAGGGCGGGCTCTCTGTAGGAGGAGGAGGAGGAGGAGGATGCGTTGCCTCTACACAATTGGAGGCAGCAGGGAGTGAAGCAGCATCTGTATGAGGCGAGAGAAAGAACCTGCATGGAAATGGAGGAGCGCTAGAGCAGCACTGTCGTCAAGACACCCACCGCCTCCACCACCACTGCCGCTCTGGATCGTGTTTTAATGGAAGACACTCAAAGCAGGTATGTATACAGCATTTACATGCTTACTGTGTAAGATGAATGTAACAATTACCTCGGAGAGGGTCAGGGTAAAGTTGGGATGAATGCTGTTTGTTATATAGTGTGGACGACATCAGGATGTTTATCTTACACAGCCGATTCACTGGAATCAGTTACTGTGATTGCATAGCTTTACCTAAAGAGAGCAGTGGTGGCTGCCTTTTGTATTTCAACCCTTATTAACCCAAGGCATGATCATCTTAATAGCTCACATGTGTGCCCATTGTACACAAAAGCTACACTTTTTCATTCATAACCCCTGTTTTTAATATTTATTTTCCAGCTCTGTGCTGCCCGAGGGACCAGCTGTGTTGATCCAGTGCCACCTCTGATATGATGCTGAGAGCAGGAGGGGCAGCCACCTCTCTCGCACTGCTGCTGCTGCTGCCATTGCTGTGCTGCTGCCACCTGTGCCACTCGCTGCGTAAGTTTCTCAAGGACTGGGGAATGCCTCATCAAATTACCGTGGTAGAATGCTATAGCCTCAGTGTGACAGACCGCAAAGTCAAAGATAAGTTGGACTCTAGTGGATAGAATCAGAGAGAGAAGATTGGCAAATGGTCAGTGGAGCGTGAAGAGAGCCTGCCAATTAAAACTAAAAATGTCAGTGTGACCACTTACCTCATAACATCAATTTTTACTGTTGTTCTGGTCGTTTGATTTCCATTTTTTGGTGATCAATAATTTTTGCTGAATAGAAGCTGTAATAATTGAGCTCCGTTATTGAAGAAGCAGCACATTTCTAATAACTAAAAGATAGAAGCCCAATAAATAAAAATGGGAATAGATTTGTCTCCTTATGCATTCTGGCTCTCATTGTTGGGATTTACTAATAAGATTAATTTGTATTTGCTGCATGAACCAGGAAAACAGTAGGCTTAAGGTCATGTTGGATGGAGGGGAAATATTCCCATGTTTACGATTTGGGAGCATTCACATCATAGGACAACTATAGGGACAGTTGTGTAATGGCTGAGTTGTTAGTACAGCACTGTGTGCATGTATTGGCTTCATTTCTGGGCACTTCCGGAAAATGCAATGTTTATGAGGCTTGCCGGTAAGCAGAATAATGGTCATCAGAACTGGGACAACAACAGAAATAAACAACAGAATATAATTTGTTCAGAATATAATTTGTTCGGCTTAAGTAACGAGGTAACTGATAGCTGTCCTTTCTTCTGTGCATACTGAGGTGACTCCAGCTCAGCTGGACAGATGACCAGGTCAGGTGATGAGCTGGGGCAGTAAACTCTGTAATGACCACTTGTGGGCAGGTGAGGAACAGCTGGTGAGGAAGGATGAGAGAGGTTATTACAGTATGCACAACACAGAGATCAACCGTCTGCACTAGCAGGAGAAGAGGGAAGAGACAGGAACCGCTGTTGCCATGACAGTGTGTATATATTTATGTGTGTGCATGTATCAAACAGTGTACTTGTATACATGTATACAGTATGTTTATGCATATCTTCGTATGTGTATGGCCTTTATGGGTTTCTTTGCCTTTTGCTATCCAATCTATTGGTTTCTCCTTTTGTCTTGCTGTTATTGATGTTTTGCATATTTGGCCGGTTCTAGCAACGTGTCATCTTCGTTTGATCTCACTGTAGTCCTCAACATCTGTATGGTAGCACACCACACATCATATACTCCATGTGTAATTTATATTGATTCAGTTTTTGTCATGCTGCCCGCTGCACCTATCAGACAGCATTGACTCGGGTCTCCTTGAAAATGAGTCATTAGATAATAATTGTACTCAGCATGAGATGCAAATGAGCATATCCTTTACCTCGTATCACATACATTATATTTGTGTATTAGTTCATTTCTTAACTCTGCAGCACGCTTTTCAGTGGAGCAAGATGCTGGTAATATTGGGGGAGAGGGTCATTAGATGATGAATTTGCCTATCACACAGTCATTGATTGAGGGTGTTGCAGCCTTGTCTTTATTGATCCACGCACACTGAGAGGGTGACACCACCATACATTTGTGGTCAGCCTTGTGGTAGATTTGCAGCCACATTCTCCATCCATAAATTGAGTTTATAACCATGATGGGGAATGATTTAAAGAGCAGGATGAATAGAAATAGTCTGTAATTCAAAATGTGATCAATATGTTCTACACTGCCGGGGAGCTCTGCTTCAGTAAAACAATGCACCAGTTTGACTATGATTAAAACAGTGTCCCTGTAACATAAAACAGGTCAGGTACCCTCATCTTGTAACTGCACACAATGTAATAACTACATGTCTTGTATGCTTTTATGAATGCATGGATGGAAAAATACAGTTTTTATAGATTTAAAGGGGGCAAAGGAAGCTCATACTGAATTAAAACAAAATAGTAGTCAAGTCATCACATACACTTAATCTCCTGAGATTCATTGGTAAGCAGTGATTTTTTTAAATAAAAAAACATGCACCTTGATTTGAGAGTGCATACACTATTTACAATCACTGACGCATATGAGTCAGAGAGCAAAGAAGGCATATCTGTTTCTTACTGTAGCGAAGGACATGCTGTAAATGGGAATTGGGCTATATCTCTCATTCAGGCTTTCATACATTACGTGCTATAAGGACTCTTAACACCACTTTATATTCAGTGTGTGTTTGGTCAAAGCATAGTTTCTCTGCCTCTTGAAACCAAAGCCTTACCATGGAGCTCATATCCAGAAACGGCAGATGACATAAACACTGTAGTAAGGTCAGAGAGGTGAATGCAGTGCTGTATGAGAGCAATGCTCGAAACAGAGCTGGAAATGGATTCTTCATCAAGCATAGGGCGACTGTATATATCAAAGCTGCTGTTATATTTGCTAGAAGGAAGGAAGTATAAATCTGTCATTTTTCTATTTTATTTATTTCATACATTTCTAGGGGTTCCAAAACTCTCCTCCTTTGCAAAAGCAGAGGACAAGCTGTTCAAATACCTCTTTGGAAACTACCAGAAATGGGTCCGTCCAGTGGAATACCTAAACCAGACGATCAGTGTGAAGTTTGGACTTGCCATCTCCCAGTTAGTTGATGTGGTGAGGAAAGAATGATGATAATTGATTTTGTTATTAATGTATGTGTGTCACTGAGGCGTTAACCACATCCCATGAATGGTCATTGAACAGTACGGTTGAGAGACAGAATCGTATTTAAATTGTTTCAACTTGGCTACTTTTGAAATAGAAATTTTAACATTTGTTTTTTCAATGCGCTAGGATGAGAAAAATCAGCGAATGACAACCAATGTGTGGATGAAACAGGCAAGTAGAGCTACACATCTCACCTAAACATTACATTTCACCATCATCAGTAAACATGCAGGTAAAGTTGTCAGGTTATGACTTTTAGTGTTTACTTTATTCTAAAACATACTCTGGCATTACATGGCATTTTGAGGCAACCCGTCACCCTTTTTTAATCTGGTCTGGTGGCATTTCACTGACAGTCCTCATTTATATGAGTCCTTTCGGCCCTGTGCCCACGCACCTGCCTCCACAAGCTGTCCCTCTCTGCTCCTGCTCCTGTCAGCCTTATTCATGGTCTTGGATGTCCTGTCTTTCATGTATCTTTTGAGTTATCCCCAAAGACCAGGCTTTGCCATTTGGGTCAGTTGCTCCCTTTCACAGTGATGGATTGCATCATGCAAAAAGGGTGACGGAAGGGCAATGGCCCCAGTACTGATGTCTATCTATCAAACATGTCATTTGCAAAGTATGTCAGATTTAGTCATATCTCCTTTGTTTGGCTTTAATCATACAGTGGTTTACCCTCCAGATTATGCTTTCACAAGGTATTTACCATGTAGCATATCTAAGCCAAATCAAATAGATCTGCTAATTAGAACCCTAACAGCAAATTGTGCTATCTTTACTTACCATGTACCCATCCCTGTGGCCTGGAGCTGGGCAAAATGTTGTACGCAAGCATAACATTACAGCACACAAAGTATACTACCTTCAAGGAAAAGTTTTATGTTGTGAAAAAAATATGTTTATTGGCTTTCTTGCAAAAAAGGTCTGTACAGTAAATATGAAGCTACCGGTTAGCTTAGCTTGGCACACAAATTGGAAACAAAGGGAAACTGCTAGCCTTGCTTTATCCAAAAGTAACAACACTCACCTACCACCACCTCTAAAGCGGCAACCTTTGGTGCTGAAAGATGATAATCTAATAATAAACTTCAAGTTAGGTATATTGGAGGGTGTGGCTGCTTTGAGTGACAGCTGGGTACCATCCCAAATCGCTAGATGCTAGCTGTCTCCTCTTCCGTATCACCCAAGCAAGCCTCAGCTCCACCGATGATCCAACTCTTTGCCCATTTTTGGAGTAGCTTGAAATTAGGCTGTGTTGTCACTGCAAAGGTGGCTCTTCAGGAATCTGTGGGTGACGTCACAGAGATTATGTCCATATTTCATACAGTCTATGGCTAAAGCTCACTAATTAAGACATTGTAAACCGGTGCCTAATAGTGATTTTTCATTTTTACACTCGGGTTTTTGTTTGGATTAAACAAATGACATACAAAGTGTTGATTAGAGTTGTTGGTGTGCAGGTTTTGTTACCAAGGAGCCAGGCTTGCTGTTTCCCCCCCCCACTAAGCTAAGATAGTCGGCTGCTGGCTGTTGCTTCTTAGAGACAGACAGATGATTGTTATCAAAAATTATCATATTGACCGTGGAAATACCCTTATCTGTTATAAGTGTATTTCCCAAAATGTCAAACCTTTCCCTTAAAGCCCCTTTGATGAGTCTTTACCACATTTTTCCTTCTCAAGTAGGAGTGGATTGACCGCAAGCTCAGATGGAACCCTGATGACTATCTGGGCATCACAACTATCCGAGTCCCTTCTGACAGGATCTGGCTCCCTGACGTTGTACTGTATGATAAGTATGTGTCATTATATATGGAAGGAAATGATGATTATATTTTCCAAAATGTACATGATAGTCATGACCATACTGATATCCTGACAGCACTCTATCATTAAAAGTATTGGTAGTATTTTAAAGGACCAGAGAAAAAAATTCTAAAACTTAATGTTTGAATTTAGATTTGAGGAAATCCTTAAAAGAAACTTGCAGCTATATGCATGAAGTAGACGTTCTAACAATAAACTAATCTAGCTATCAGTGAATATTTTAGATGAATAAATTATATTTCTTTTAACAGTTCAGATGGGCGTTTTGAGGGTACTGTCACCAAGGCAGTTGTTAAGTACAATGGAACCATATCATGGACACCACCAGCCAATTACAAGTCAGCCTGCACCATTGATGTCACCTTCTTCCCTTTTGACCTCCAAAACTGTTCAATGAAGTTTGGCTCCTGGACATATGATGGCTCCCAGGTGAGTCTCCACTCCGTAGTACATTTGCGTTAGTCATGACCAGTGGTTGACACGAGATTTAACTCTGTTTTTAACAGGTGGATATAACTTTGGAGGACTTCCATGTGGACAAGCAGGACTATTTTGACAACGGTGAATGGGAGATAGTGAAGGCCACAGGCAGCCGTGGTCTGAGGACAGACAGCAGCTCTACCTTTCCCACCATCACCTACTTCTTCATCATTCGCAGGTTGCCTCTTTTCTACACCCTCTTCCTCATCATCCCCTGCATTGGCCTCTCCTTCCTCACCATCCTCGTCTTCTATCTGCCTTCCAACAGTGGCGAGAAGATCTCTCTCTGCACCTCAGTCCTGGTGTCCCTCACAGTTTTCCTCCTGGTCATTGAGGAGATCATTCCTTCCTCTTCGAAGGCTATCCCTCTCATCGGGGAGTACCTTGTCTTCACTATGATCTTCGTCACGCTTTCCATCATCATCACCGTCTTTGCCATCAACATCCACCATCGCTCCTCTTCAACACATCACGACATGGCACCCTGGGTGAGGAGGATCTTCCTGCATCGACTGCCTAAGCTGCTGTGCATGCGCAGCCATGCCGACCGCTACGCCACAGTTGGAGTAGCCAGAACGAGAGGGGCAGCAGGACAGGGCAAGATGAAGGACTCAACACCTGAACTGACATCTCTGCTCTACACCAGACATAACCTACAAGCAGCTTTGGATTCTATTCGCTACATAGCCATGCATGTGGTGAAAGAAAACAAGGTCAGAGAGGTGAGTATGTTAGATTTTGTGCGTTTGTAACTCCAAATAGGTAATAATAGCAATGGCCGATAGTGGTACTAACAATCATTTTTGGCCCCACGCTTTCCCTGACACAGCATTAAACAAATCATGACAGAGGCTTTAATAAACCTCGCAAGGTTGAATACTGTATGTTGCTCACTCAAGACTTAGATTATTGAAATATGGCTTTTAACTATTGAGTATATGCCTAGAGACTGATATCTGCTTATTTGTTGTTCCAGGTGGTTCAAGACTGGAAATATGTAGCCCAAGTCCTGGATCGAATGTTTCTTTGGGCCTTCCTCCTGGTGTCAATCCTGGGCTCTGCTCTCCTCTTCATCCCCGTTATTTACAAATGGGCCAGCATCATCGTCCCTAATCATGCTGGAAGTACCCTCTAAAAACCACAGTTCAACTAACCACAAATGGAGGCAAAGCACATTAACAGCTCGTTATGGGTCTTATTTGGGATTTGAAAGACTGAGATACTGTGATTACCACTCCGATAGAGTCCTGCTCTGCTTATCCACAGTCATTCTGCAAGCCACAGCCGTGCCAGAGATCAAGCTGCAGATTTGGGGCCTTGTTTGCTGAGTGTATCTTACAGACATGTTTTTTGTTTGTTTGTTTTAGATAGATTTTGAATTCTGTATTTCTGAGTTTAAAGATGAATGAAATGATCAATTGAAATATCATGATACGAAAAATCTTCCACGTCCCATTTGTTTTGTCCACATCTCACACATCAGTACATTTCAATGCATTCCTTTCACCTACTACACTTGCTGGTGTTATAGGGAAGGGAGATTTATCTTTGGGTCTGATAGAGATCCGTAGATACAAAATGGCAAGACGACATGTCCTCACAGGATCCTTTTGGATAAATGCCCCTCTAATGCCTCTTGTGTTTATACAAGTTGCAGGACACAATATATGTATCGATTCAGTTCAATTCAATTCAATTCATTTCAATACACCTTTATTTATCTCAGTCAGCGAATTATATGGCAGCTCGCTAACAAGATCAACAGATACACACACACAATATATCTTCTAATTTCTCATTTAAAATATCAGTCTATGTCTGCATACCATTTGGAACGAGGACCACTTTATCTCATTGGCATAATTCAAGTAATGGCGATGGTTCAACTTAGCTTTTCTGTAATTCTAGTTTCACATATGGTTACAAGGTTAATGTTATGTGATAAAGAACAAGAGAATAGAGCCACATATTCCTTCTTATAAAAGACCTATATGCCCGAATTCATTTTCCTGTGTACATTCAGAAGACCACAGCGACATGACCACGATCTATAGATCACAATTCAGAGTAGACATTCAGGTAAGACATTCCTCTTTAGGGACACTTGTGGTTTACTAGTCTCTCCGTTCATTCTGCTTGACTATGCGTGGGAAGGAGAGGTGGACTTTCTTGCCCAGGCTTGAGTTTCTCTGGCAGCCCTTCCTTTTAGCCTGAGGACAAATCCCACATTCTTCATGGAGACTACAATACGCTCCATAGCAACAGATCAGTGTAGAGGCACCGTGGGTCCTGTGTGTTTTTAGCCTACGGTAGCTTAGCACTAAACCTAGCTCCATTAAAAGTGGAAACATGGTTCGTATAACAACTCCAAATCTGTGTTGTTATTTGATTGATGTTTCATGTGGATACCTCACATGATGTACTATGGAGATTTGTAATAAAGGGCCTGAGGTTCACTACACCACTTCCTCAAAGCGCCAGGAAGACTGTCTGTTCCCCAGCAGCGGAGGAGCTTAGCCATTGCTTGAGCCTGCACTGCCTCTGTGTGGCCGTGTCTTCACATTACAGCTGAAAAACAAACAAAGGCACCACCAGCAGGAACATGTTGGTGATTGTAGTTATACAATCTGACGCTCTACTCCAGCTTAAATGAAAGTTGTAAACAGATCAAGAACGTTAGGCTTTAAAAAAAAAAGGTTTATGTAAACCAAACAAAGATGGATGAAACGAAAAAACGGGGAGGAGATCCTCCAGAAAACTCCGGATAAAACCAGCTTATATGTTTTGTATCATATTATAAGGCAGTCCTGGACAGCTGCTGTTAGGCACTGCTTTTAGTCAGTGCCATTGGCTACTGAGACGTTTTGATATAAGGCACACTAAATTATTTGGACTAAGGGGGGAGGTGGGTGGAACATACCACTCTAAGAGGGGAATAGTCCAAGTGATGTGGACCTTGTAACAGGGAGGTACAAATAAGTAGCTGTAACCCATTTTTGCCCATAGCTTCAACAAAGAGGCCACATTGTTGTCCATTTGTGAAAAAAAGCCCAAAGACAAGCTTATCCATAATCCACATATGTGAGCTCCCCTGGAATGTATAGTTAAGTATTCAGTGGTTCCTTTGGTGTTTCACACTAACCTCGCAGCACATGCATGCTCGGAGCTACTTCACGTTGAACAGGTATGTTACATATCAATTTTGCATGTAATTTAAAGAATTTTCCTTTGTTAACGGAGAACTTTAATGTAAATAATACTTTATTTAATTGTATTTTATGGCGTTTTTAGCCAGATTTCTTTATCAGAGTGATTATTAATGATGTTTTATCTATGCTTTCCATTCAGGTCAAAGATGCCCCCCCACAGATATGCAACTTCTCTTCTCCTATTTATCGTGTTTTTGTCATGGAGAATTTGTCATGGACGAAAGATTTTGATTGTTCCTTTAGAGGGAAGCCACTGGGTGAACATGGACATCATGATCAAAGCTCTCCACTCTCGAGGACACTCTATTGATGTGGTACGAACCAGTAAAAGCTGGTACATCCAGGATGACTCTCCGTGCTACAAGACAATCACAGTACCTGTCACTGAAGCCTTTAATCACGACTTTATTAACCCGATCCTGAAGAAGATCATTGACATAGAAAGGGGGGAGAGCTCAGTTTTGAGCTTTGCAAATTTGCAGGCTGAGATGTTTTCTGCGATGTTTAACATGCATAGAATAATGTGCAAAATGGCTACTAACATGTTTGAAGATGAAGACTTAATGAATACTTTAAAGGACAGAAAGTATGACCTGGTCCTAACAGATCCGGCATGGGGAGCAGGCATAATGTTGGCTCATGCTCTTAAGCTGCCTCTGGTCTATAATGTGCGGTGGATAACTAGTGGAGAGGGACATATGGCCATTGCGCCATCTCCTTTATCTTATGTCCCATTGACCGGCTCAGGAATGTCAGACAAAATGACTTTCATTCAAAGAGTCAAAAATCACCTTTTTTCTCTCATTTGGCAAGCTCAGGATGGATTTTTTATCCATCCACAGTATCAAGCTGTTTGTGACCAGTTCTTTGGCCCAGAGGTCAGATATATTGACTTATTGCAGGGAGCAGACCTGTGGCTGATGAGAGTGGACTTTGTGTTTGAGTTCCCTCGCCCCACCATGCCTAATGTTATCTATATTGGAGGGTTCCAGTGTAAACCAGCACAACCTCTTCCTGAACACTTGGAGGAGTTTGTGCAGAGTTCTGGAGAGCACGGAGTCATCATCATGTCTCTGGGGACTTTTGTGAGTGAGCTTCCTGCTGATATAACAAATGAGATCGCTGCAGCTTTTGCTAAATTACCGCAGAAAGTCATCTGGAGGTATAAAGGTGACAGACCAGCCACTCTGGGCAACAATACTTTGATAGTAGACTGGATGCCACAGAATGACCTTTTAGGACATCCCAAGATGAAACTGTTTGTGGCTCATGGAGGAACAAACGGTGTTCAAGAAGCTATTTATCACGGAGTCCCAGTTGTGGGTCTGCCTGTTTTTTTCGACCAATACGACAACCTGTTGCGTCTGCAAGAGAGAGGCGCGGCTAAGATTCTTACATTAGGCACTGTGGATAAAAACAACAACTTCCTGAATGCCATACAGGAAGTCTTGAACGAGCCCTCCTACAGGATGAACATGCAGAGGCTCTCCAGGCTGCACAGAGATCAGCCAATGAAGCCGCTGGATACCGCTCTCTTCTGGATAGAGTTTGTCATGAGACACAAAGGTGCAGCTCACCTGAGAACAGAGTCCTACAGAATGCCCTGGTACTCCTACCACTCTGTTGATGTGTTTCTGTCCTTTCTGGCTACTGTTGCAGCGATTGCTTTTCTCCCTCTTGTGTTTTTCAGATTTGTGTGTCTTGAGAAATGCTTGAAAAAAAAAAACAATAAAAAATGACAAGACCCTGAACTACAGAGTTCTACTCTTTTTACAAAAAATGTATTGTCATATTTAGGACTTCTTGATTAACTGAAAAGAAATTAATTACATTTTTCACAAAACCAAAATACAACCTACAAACAGGTATCCATTGTCCACTATGGTTGTGTCACATTTGTAAGCTCTCACTGAATAAAATGTACTTGTTTTCTGCTTTTCCATGCTAGATACAGGTTGGCTGTGTGTAACAATGAGAATAGACCAACCCCTTCCAAGGGGGGCAGGGTGAAAAGAAATGTGACACTGTCCAGATTAAGGTTTTCAGGCACAGTATATACATAGAAATGCTGATTAGAAGTTAACTCAGAGACGTTCTTTCTGATTAGACGTTTGCTTTCAATGCATGCTGCTAAAAGTGCAGTCACTCATTATTAGTATAGCACATTTATAAAATGTTTAAGCTTAATGGCAGGTATTACGTGGGATAGTTTTCCCTTTCAAAAGAAATGCTCTGGTATGTAAGGTGACCTCACATGTTAAGAATGAAACATTCCAGTGAAAGACATGGCTCACAATTAAATCCTCTATGTGTACAGACGTTATTTATGTATGTATGTACAGCAATGCACACCGCTGCTCCCTATTTTTCGATGACAAAGTCGTAGCTCCATTCTTTCCATCAGGTCTTCTGTTGTATTTCCCACAGGAGTTGCAGCAGTAATGCGAGAGGGGAGGAAATCAGCAGTGACAAAGATATCGGATGCTTAACTTGATTGGTAGCTCATCAGCTGAAGAACATCATACAGCCACTGCTGCTGATAGAGTGGCTTTCTTATCAGATAAGGTCATTGAACTCCACGGTTAAACTTTCATGAGAGGACAATAATGGAGGCAGGCAGCTTATGGGTTACAGGTTAAACATTGTTGAATTATTACAAAACAATATTTCACCTAGTATATATATGTATATGTATATATATATATATTACTATCAGTCAAATTAATGTATATATATTTTATCAATTTTATTTTCATATTTCATTTCAATTTTCTATTAAGATCTATTTAAATGAAAAACAATGATAATATTGTTTTTCTGAATTCTTTATAAAAAAATAATATATAATATCATATTATGTTATGTTATATAATCTTAAATGTACTTTTATTGAATATGCTTTACATCATTGAACAATGGATACAACAAAGAACAAGATGAAAAATGTGACGAAGTCAAATCAATCAACACAATTCACAACACTTGTAGTTTTATAATTCAAAGCATACTCTAACATATTCTATGAAGCTCTGATTGTAGAAAATGGCAGGAACACACACTCTTTTCATTAAGAAGGTAAAAGGGAATGTAACCAGTCTGCACACAAAGAAAGGTTAAGGTCCATGTTAATGAATGAGGACATTTTCTATCCTCTGGCTGCTATGCTGCTATTCAGGTGGACTGTAATAATGTAAAGTTCAGATGTCCCACAGCCACTGTACATTCAGAAAACAACTTCATTCATCAATTCTAAACGTTAACATTTCCTTACTCTCACAAAATGTGACACAGGGTGAACAAAACAGGAGTGCATATTAGGCAGGCGTTTCTAGGTTGAATAAATGAACTCAGGTCAGCACTGGATGTTTTATTTTACTCTTCTGGAGGTCACTACTCACTTCCTGGATTTGGTCTTGCATGTGGATCCTCTGTGGTTGACAAGTTCACGATTAAATAGCGGACCGTGCAGCAAATGTTTTTATAGGCGATCATGCATTTATTGTTGGTTCAACTTTGTTTATGCAGAATTAGCTCTCATGAGTCAGAGAGCATGCTACACAATGCTATTCATATCTATGCTGCTGCTGCAAATAACGATGCTGCAAATAAAGATGCTGACAGAAAAACGTTCTCATCTGAAATGACTAGCAGCATCATTGTATGTAATGCCTTCTAAGCTAATAACTTAATGACATGTTTTATTATTTTCATTCTTCTAATTTTCTGTCCTCGTTGCCTTATTTTTGAGCATCGTAAGTAAGAAACATCTTAACAACAAAAGCAAATGGTACATATTCTGAGTGACTCCATTCTAATGTTGCCAACTGTGCTGGAAATATTACACTATAATGATACATTTGACAGTACATTTAGCACTCAAAATGTGTCAGTTGGCCCACATCTGATCAATCCCACTCTATCCATCAACACTCTCATGTGCATGTTAGAAATCAAAGTCATCTCCATGACTGTCAACATGTTAAGTTAAAAACTATTTATGTAATAGCACAAAGTAGCTTAGAACTTACTTGAAAGACTGTACGCTTCCTCACAATCATAGATACTGGAGTACTCAGCAGCCACAACATACCTGAGAAAATGGTCTCAATTATTTATATTTCAATAACAGAAGTCAGATTCATCTAGCAAATTATCATGTGGCTTGAAATATTACACCTTTACAATATTACATTATTATGTTACTTACATATGTCTTACTCTCGCCATGAGCAAAAAGTGACACTGAAATAATTATTTCTATTAAAATGAATTTATGTTTCTTACTCTTCTTCCTCTTCCATGCTGAAAGAGTTTCCTGAGTTGAAAAAGATTTTAAGAGAGACCAATAAATGGGTTAGTTGTTTTCTATTATAAGCCTATGTATGTGTCATTCTTATCAACATATGTAGTTTAGCATTGTTGCACTTTTCTTAAGAAAGTCACAAATTGCTTTCACAATAACCCTGAGACACGTCATGAGGACAATAATTTGAAAGACACAGAATTAGCAACATTTGAGCAGATCTTCTTCAGGAATTAGGATGACCAATTGGAATACATTACATTAGGTTTTGCAAAAACAATCTGGTAAAAACTGATTTTAAGCCTTTTAAGCACAAACAAGTATGATGGTGTCCTTGAGGTTTTATACATACAGGCAGAGGAAATATTGTAGTTACTCAGACCAGAATGTAGCTAGATTACGTTTATGTAAGTCATCACAGATCATTTCATTACAAACTCCCCAGAGTATGCCTTTACTGTAATTCCATTTTCCACATACCGTCTTGTGCTTCCACATCCTCTCCCTCTGTCTGTTCCTCCACCATGTCTGCATTTGCCTGCTGACTCGCCTCACTAAGAACACACAATTCAATCCCTTTAATCAACTCAGCATTGGCAGATTAGTGGCAGATTCACTTGTGTACCCAGTATATTTCAGTCCACGGTAAACATCCTGCATACAAAAAATGTCTATGAGCACAAACAGCAGTACAAAATAAAAACCAAATGACTATCTGCTTATCTGCTCATAAGCTTTTGGAATGCTCTTAAATTCATCAGACAGCATCAATGAGACTGGGTCAAAAGTTAAACTCACTTGGACGGAGCTGAGTAGCCTGCTGAAATAGGAAAAAAAAACATTTCAAGTGTTAAAATGTTCACGTTCACAATGTGGTTGGTGAGACAAGCCAGTGTCATACAGAATAGAAGTTAGATCTGTTTACTAATAACAGATACTTTTTTATGTCATTCGATGACAGGACGACATACTCCAAAATATGAACTCTAAAACTTGCCTTTCGATTTCTCTTCGATCATCTGACTTTGTTTGTTGATCCACCACAGACACAGACCCATTAATGACATCAGGGTTATTGCTCCACAGGAGACAATCACTGGGACGACCAAACTTACTGGAGAGCAAGAGCATACTACATTTTAGAAGACTTTCAACATTGAAGCACTATATACAGCAAACAGAAAAATGACTATATTTCTATATTTTTTACTGCATTCTGTAACCATGAGCAGCTGACCCACTGACCTTTGACCTCCAGCAACACTGCGTTATTTCCATAGAGTGTTTTCTCTTGCTCTTGAATGCATTTAGATGGCAGCACCACGCAGCTGTAATGGCCCGAATCCCTAATGACGGCACCCTCGATGGTGAAGGTTGCCTCCATCCGGGTGACATCAAACGCTTGCACTTGGAGGATGGTCTCATTCCTCTTCAGGTAAGAGTGGATGAGTTGACATTCACCCAGTGTTTGCAGGGTGTCAGAAACAGCACATCTGAATGCAATATCGTCTCCCTCACTGACAGATGAAGGCCCAGCTATTGAAATATCTGCAGGGAGATAATTGGCTGTACGGCAAGAAGGACAAAATGAGTGGAGAGAAATAACATTGACATGCTTTCATATCGGGATGTAAATACTTACATATAACCAGAATCTGAATCACGTTGTGTCCTCTCTTGGCTACGTTGGGAAGCGAATCATTCCTTATGGAGTAAACACAGCTGTAGTTTCCACTGTGATGAAGGCCAACTCTGTGTATGGTGAAGGTGGTATCATTTTGCTCAGGCTTCTGCATCTTTTTATCGATCCAAAGTTCACCCTTACATAAATAAACATAAACCATGATCTTTTTCTTGAACCCAAATGTGCTGCAGGTCACATAAAGGTCACTGTTCTCGCTCATAATTTTCTGTTGGACCAGGATCTTCGCTGGAAATATATCTGTTGCATTGGGTTGTTGAAACAGAGACAGACGTTTAATTTATAAATGATACAAAGTTTTACAATCACATTGAGAAAACAGCAGACAGATGTGTTCTCTTAAATGAAAGCTCACCGTTAGTTTGGCTTGTGACCTGATTTGCCAGAGCACCTTGAAGACAAAGAAGACAAATTAATCCTTTCTCTTTATACAAACAATTAAACAGTTAAACAAACATATCACTTGTTGATGTACTTACACAGAAGGATGGCGATTATGATCATGATTATAAAGCAATGTAACATCCACTCCACAGACAGAACCTTGTGAAACCTTGTACAGGCACTTATCAGGTTTTTGTCTACACCCCTAGAGAGCTAAAATAATAAATGTGCAGAAACTATACTGAGCCACTTCCTGTGCATTCTGTGGTGTCTTGAGACGCTTTTGTTCCAAATTTAAACATTGTTCATGCATGCTTTTACTGGCAGGTAAAACCAGTGCATCTTTTTTTTTTCTTCTTCTTCCTTTTAAAGCCAGTTTTTGGCGGGCGGTTCTTCTCAAAAGGATCCATGAGAAGATATTCTCCTTTAAAGCTCCTTTATTTCGTACATCATACGGTTTCTTTTTTCGGCAGATCTCCTGCCCTCCTGCAGATCAGCCACACACAGGTTCTGAGTGAGCTTTAATTAAATTCATTAGCCAGGGGTTTCTTATCAGATGTGACAGAGAGCTGGTATCTGTCTGTGCTTCCCTGCCAGCATTCAATTAAATATGGGCTGGATTTTCTTGTAATCACATAGCTCGCCATCTGCTCTGATTTTTAGTTGTATTATAATAATCAGACAGTGACACACTGAGAGTCAGGCCACAGCCAGGATGCTTAGATTTACAGTACATCTGGGAGATTATGTGTTTCTATTAGCTAGTACCTATGGAGGTTGTGATGAAGTGTAATTTCCATAAGCCCATTTCAAGTAAGTTTTTACATGTGATAATTTGACCTTTACTCCTTACAGCATCGGACCTGTGGTGGCAGCACTGAGGTACTAAGAGGCAGTGCAGACCCCTTGTAGTAAGAACAGAACATTTTATTTTTTAGGAAAGAGAAAAGAGAGGAATCCAATAAGGTACTTCATCACTCGCTCTCTATATGATTGTGATCCAATAAGCAGAGTATAGGCTCCAAGGGGGCACAGAGGATGTGGAACGGAGTGATAAACAGAGCCTCAGTGGCTTCCTTGAAATTATGTCTACATCCCACAGCTTTTGTTTCCGGTGTAAGAAATCCTGGTAGTTCAGAGAAACCACAGATACAACAGAAGTCCACCTCACACATTTGTATAACGTGTCTTTTATAATATTCATTTACAGAAATATGTGATTAAAACAGAACTGAAATGTGTTTATATATAATTTTTCTCTTTGCACATGGAAAACTTTCAGGGCATTGTAAATATCCAATTTGCAAGAATTCTAGATGACATTTTCTCATAGGGATGCCTTACACGCATAAACTACGAGTATAACGTTTCAGAAAATGTTACAACTGGGAATATGTCACAACCGAGATGATGACAAAATGGGCGCCATATCCCTTTACAACAATCAGAGGGCCTTGTTATCATTTGTAGTAGCAAAGAATTGCCACATGATGTCACTCTTTGAACACAGTCCACCACCTTGCTTTGTTCTCAGCAACATGGAAAGACATGTTAAATGCTTTTTTTCTCCCTGTTATCTCAATAAACACGTTTACATTTCTAGCATGGCACTCAAAGTGGACTTAATATTTAAAGAAGAAAATACCGAGCTACCTGGTGACACAATGGTTGCATTTGTGAATACATACGTACAGTCCTGCTTAATATGAAATTAGGTCCTTCAAATTTAATGAGTTTCCATTATTGATATTGCAAAGGTGTAGCCTTGGCATTGCTGATTATATTCAGAATAGAGAACAAGTTTGCGCACATCCAGGCAATGTTACTCGGCTGCAAGACAAAAACGTCTTAACTGGCGGACATAAAGTTGCTGACCAGCAGGTGATAATGATTTGAGTTGATTACTGCCTCGACAAGAAATGGCTGCTTTTGTCGTTCACACTTGCCTGAGGAAGATCTTACAGATTAAAATGTTGCCTTAAGCAGGGAAAAAGAGAAATAAACTATTTATTTAGTGCGCAACAGTGTGCAGACCTCCTTTGTGCCCAGCATTGTAGATTATATTGCTTCAGAACTAGTATGTAAACAATGGAATGACTAACCACCACGGTCTTTGCCATTGCTTGTTAACAATGTCCTCTGCATTGGAGAGTCCTTAAGCCACTTCTTCAAACAAAAAGTATCTACTCTATCTGTGAAAACACAGTCACTGAAACATTTGCGTCAATATCTGTCAGACTCAGTCATTGTTTCTTCTTGACTTTGGACCAGCTCTGTATTTCCTCTGTCTCTGCCACGGTGAGAGTCTTACCAATAATGATTGCTGTGCAATTAAACAATATTGAAGTATTTGCTTTATCGAAACTGATTCAAATGTCCTCCGTAAGCAATAGAGGCTGGAGGAAGAGGCCAGCTGTTCCCAGGATGCACACAAGGATAAAAACCCAGAGGAAGATCCTGTCGATAACCATGGCAACGTACTTCCAGTCATCCTGAACCTGTGAGAGGATCACAGTGAAAGAGATGTGTAATGGTGCGGTGACATTGTCTAAGTAGGTTTCCTATAAAGGTTTATGATAGTTTCAAATTTGTTATGATTGTGAGCACTCACCTCCTTTGCTTCATTCTGTAGTCTCATGTTCTCTGCGATGTATTTGACACTGTCAATAGCCTCCCGGACCTCAGGGGAGAGCGGGAACAGGGACGTTATTCCGCCTTCCAGAGACTCGGAGCTGGAGCACGGACTCCCCCGGCCGGCCCCAGAGGCACTGCCTCCAGTCGCGGCCCCCAGGCTGCCCAGTCCCCCGCTCCCTCCCCCGGAGTCTGCGGGCAGTTTGCTGGACCTCTGGTGCCAGCAGCAGTTGCAACGGCCCTCGCAGCACAAGAGCGCTGAGCCTGCACCTTTAGTCGGGTCTCCACTTAAGTTATTGAAGTTGGAGAGCTCTGTGTTGTTGAAAATCCGTTGGCGGTTTGTCAGGCTGGACACCACGCTGGAGGACAGGGCCTGAGGATTGTGCTGCTTCTGCAAAGTACCTGACGGATGAATGGCACAGGGCCTTGAATGCATCGTCGGAACATTGCTGGCCACCGCCGCCGCCGCCGCCGCCGCCACCGCCAACTTCTCAGGGTCCCTCTCTGGCCTCGTCATGAACATCACCCTGGGCAGCAGCCCCAGGAACACAGTCCGCACCCAGCAGGGCATAGTGTGGGTTTTTGGTGTGCGGTAATGGACGTTCAACACAAAAACAGTGATCACAATAGAGAGGGTGACAAAGATCATGGTGAAGAGGAGGTACTCGCCAATCAGGGGGATGACTAGCGAGGTGGAGGGGATGGTCTCTGTTATGACAAGGAGGAAGACAGTTAAAGACAGCAGGACGGAGATACACAGAGTGATTTTCTCACCGCAATCAGATGGCAGGTAGAAGACGAGCAAGGTAAGGAAGGAGATGAGGAGGCAGGGAATGATCATGTTGATGGTATAGAAAAGTGGCAGACGGCGGATGTACAAAGAGTAAGTAATATCCGTGTAGATTTCCTCGCAGCAGTTGTACTTAATGTCATGTTTGTAACCAGGGGCATCGATGATCGACCACTGGCCGCTCTCCCAGAAGTCCTTGAGGTTGATGGTAGAGCCAATAAGCACCAGATCGATCTTGGCCTTGTCGTACGTCCAGGAGCCGAACTTCATGGTGCAGTTTTGGTAGTCGAAGGGGAAGTAAGTGACGTCAATCTTGCATGAGCTCTTGAATATGGCAGGAGGGATCCAAGTAACATCACCATTGTAACGAAGGAGGGCTTTTGTTTTGTCATCGACCTGGAAATCTCCGACTGCACTGCAGAGAGAGAGAAAATTAAGAAAGAGTGAGTAAATAAAAAAGGAAGACCGAACGTTGGGGATATACACAAATGGCTATTATAAAAATATATGCCTTGTGGTTTCATTAAATTTCACCCTGAGAAGTTCCTTATAAAGGAATATGCTAACTAAAAATGACCCATGCAAAATGAGCAATGGTGAATGATTTAGCTTGTCATTGTCCAGCAAACCTTTATCTTAAATGCACTTAAAAGCCAGGTTTTTGAATTTGTTGTTACGCTCACTTGTTGTAGAGCACAATGTCTGGCTTCCATATCCTGCTGGATGGCACTCGGATAAACTCCACGCCTCCAAAATCCTTTGGATTCCATCTGAGTTTGTAGTCATTCCAGATCTGACAAACAAAACAGAATGATTAATTCACGCTAAAAACAAGTAAAAAAATTACAGTGTCAGACAAATATTGGACAAATAAAATATCAAATAAAACATTTGACTCAATGATGAAAACTTAATTAAGGGATCACCAAAGGTAATACAACTCATCGTGAGGGGCAAATTAAGATCTGTACCAAATTTCATGCTATCCCATCCAATAGTTGTCGAGACATTTCACCCAAAACTACAAATATGCCCGTTATGGTGGCGCTACAGGAAATATCAGGGGATCACCAAAATCATTAGGATGCATCCTCTAGGGACCATCAATGTCTGTATAAAATGTTACCGACCGACAACACATTCCTTGAGCATAAAGTCCTCTTCAAAACAAACCCCAGAAGGTGCAATATTTATTTCCAAGCAGTTTAAACTAAATAGGTTTGCTGTTAACGGCTTTTTCAAGCTAAAAAATGTATATAAAAACAAGAAGGTACCAGTAGTTTCCTTCTGGTGATTATCTTTTACTATACAAATCTTCACATTCTCTTGTAAAATGTTGAGAGGTCGTCATCTCCAACTGTGGCATATAAACTGACTTTACACAGTATGTAGTCTGAGAGGAGACATAATGAACCACAGTTTACACCACAGTTTACAGTGTATTTTATGGACCTTTCGTTTTTGACCCTCTCTTGAGGACAGCCAGAGATGCTTGTGAGACTCATAAAGCAACAACAATAAAGCAACCTCAGAGAGCTGCAATGATTTCACTTAAATAAGAAACAGTAGGTATCTACAGTGTATTGTAAGATTTGGATGGTCGGTGCAAAGAGAAACTCCAAAAAAACAGACATCAAAATAAAGTGAAACAGTGTTTCAACTCTCAGCGCCAAAGAGCAATTACAGCACAACACTTTAGCATTAACATAGAAGATGTGTATTTGCTCAGCAACTGTAATGTGGGACTTGGAGACCTGCCCTGACTCATTTGATTCCGATCTGGTTCACTGCACTATGCATCATTGCAGCAGAGACATTACATTATGTGGGAAATAACAAAACCATCAAGGCATACAGCATGGCTTTATTTTTGATGTACATGATTGTGAAATACAATTTAAATCAGTTGAATCATTCAGGTTCAGTGTTTTGCAGATGCTCAGAGGTTTCTGTCACACTGTCAGAAGGAATATTATGGACAAGTATGATATGAATTCCAGACCACTGTCAAATTATTAAAAAAAATCCAAAGTGGTATAGGTTTGTAGGATTGGTTTTCTTTAAAAAATTAGGACTAGAAGGATCAATATGCTTAAAGAGCTTCCCCCATGAATAATTCAACCTGTCAGTCCAGCCCCGAAGAATCATGTATGACAGGAAGCTGGAGCCATACTTCATGTCCTTGCTTAAGGGCCATGCACCATAAACTTACATGTCTCAGCCACAGATTTGTCTCCATAATCTGATTGACTTCATCCTGAAAACAGAGCAGAATTGATAATGAAGACATATAGGGGGGGAAAAAACAATGCATTCTAACATCCTGAAGTTAACAAAGGAAGAACACTGTCACAGGCGATTGTCCAATTCACCGGTGAGGATTGTTTGTGTGCTTTCCTCTGCGTATGCCAGACAAGAGGATTAAGAGAGGCGCACCTGGGTCCTCCAGGCCTGAAGCATAACCCACATGACAGCTGGAGCCAAGTGGTCACAGCACAGCCTTAACTTTCATTCTAACAACTCAGTTGTACATTTTGATACATTTAGAATTGTGTTTTGTTTTTGTTTTTATCAGGGTGTACAATTAAAGCTTCGATATTTTTTCTCTGGCTGCATGATTTTTTTGTCAAAAATGCGAGAATAGCACTATTTCACAAGGTACTGTATCTTGGGAATATATGCTCCAAACATGGCTGGCCACATTGTCTGATGTCATGATCAAACCTAAGGCTTAAAGGGATAGTTTGTATGTTTTGAAGTGTGGTTATACAGAGGTCAGGATGCACAGGCACGAAGCAATATCCTGCTGTGGACGGGGGGCAGCAGGAAAATGTACTTTAGACGCCTACAAAATAAATCAATACCAGTTTAAGTGTATGCTATAGTTAGAAATGGTGTTTGATAGCAAAATAAAGCGGTGAAAATATTGTAAATATAGAATACACGGATATTGATTGAGTCTTTCTTTTAGGTGGCTAAAATATGTTTTGCTGCTGCCCCCGTCCACAGCACTACATTGTTTTGATCTTGTGCCGGTACGCTTGCCTGTCTCTCCATACTGAAGGTAATATATTGACTACGGATAAATACCTCAAACAACTCCACTTCAAAAAATCTGAAATATCCTTTTAGAAGATCATTTGGATATTTTCGGGAAATGTGCTGGTTCGCTTTACAGATAGTTGGATGAGAAGATCGATGCCACTCTCATGTCTGTGCTTTAGAGATGACACTCCAGCTAGCAGTCAGTTAGCTTAGCTTAACACAAAGGCAGCTGGCCTGTTATTTCTGGGGGGTTTTACACTTGGGTTTTTTAATGGAATGAATAAACAATAAGATAACAACATGTTCATTCGTGAGCTTTAGAAGGTGCTGGTAGGTGGATTTTGTTACCTTTAGAAAGAGCCAGGCTTGCTATTCCCCTGTTTCCAGTCTTTATGCTATGCTAAGCTAAGCTAAGCAAACTGACTCGTTGGTATAGCTTTACATGTAATGGACAGACAGACATAAGAGTGGTATCGATCTTGTTGTCAAACTCAGTTTAGGCTGACCAATACCAATTGTATCTTTGGCAGGCGCACCAGGTGTATGGAAATTATAGTCATCCATCAGCACGGGGAGCAACGCAGCCTGCTACATCAACTGAAAATAACAAAATATATTTTGTCTCTTTGACATATCTATATCAGGTCTCTAATAAGATTGCCTGTGGGCAATAGGCAAAGACAAACTTATTTAGATGGCCCACAATGTGTCAGACCGCATATTATCCATTCAAACTGTGTAGAACAAACCTTATGTTTAGGCTACTACTGCATACATAGTGACATACTTTAATATTATTGGTTATTGGCTGATAACATTCTTTTTTATTAAAAATTACATTTCAGAGATATAGTTTAACATTTTGGGAAACACTTTCAATATGTATGCTAAACTAAGCTAGACAAGTCTCCTTGCTGTAGTTTATTTATATACAGTATTTCTAAAGGCAGTTTCCTTCTCAGTAAACAGATGAGTTCATTCAAATGTCTCAAATATAAGAGCTGATGAGCACCTCCTCTTGTCATTCAACACAAGCAGAGAGACTGATGTGACAACAATATCAAGGCTGTTAATTGTGTAAAGAAGCTGTCCTCCTTCTCCAACACTAGACTCTTTGCTTATTTATCGACATCCGCTCCAGACTTGTCTAAGTCTCTGTCTGCCACGCCAGTCTGCAGTCAACAAGATCTAGTGTTAAATCCAGCGGTGTTCATCTGAAGTGGCAGTGATTGAGTGATAGAGACTGCCTAAACTGAGAGGTACTGAGACAGCTGACATTCCCCATCTTGTCTTGGCCAGACAAACAGCCACACTGCCCCTTCTTTCATCTAGTAATTTCTTCCTCAGGATTCTAACCCACGGGCTACTGGCAGGGAGTATCTCAGGTGTCTCATGGCATCTCAATTGTCCCCTTCTCTAAAACTTTGTTGCCCAAAGTCCACAAATCGAAACACAGACACACACACACACACACACACACACAGACACACACACACACACACACAATTTCTTCTCATGCTCATACCTTCCACATGTAATGCTGTCTGTGTTATTCCTTGTTTTTTTTCACTCATGACTGCTAATTAAGCTAAGTGATGTATGTCTGACTGTGGTGAAGAAGCAGCCCGTAACTCACATGTGCAATAGTCATCAGCACTTACCACTTTGACCAGCTGTGACATGGACACCTCGAACTGTACAATGACTGGGTCGGTCACATTTTCCACTGGTCGTATGTACTGGTTGTAGCTGGAGAATATCACAGAGATGAGCTTGTGCTCTGCATCTGAACATGAACCTCCTGAAAAAGAGCAGATTGTCAGACATGGATCTGTCACTGAAATGTGGTTTAGTTGCTTATTAAGTAGCCCAGGGCTTGGTTACAAGGTGACTAACAGCCAGAGAATTGTTGGTTAGTGGTCAGAGCAGGGGAGCAGCGTATGCCTTCATATTTCTTTTCCTTCATTTTTGTAATACCAGAGTGTTACCTTCAATGATTTGAATGATTTATTTTGAGGTTTTCTTCAGCTTAAAGAATATTTATTTGCACCAATACAAATGCATACATCTGTAAATTAACAACAGCCCAAAGTCAGCATTTATTACTTCCCAGAATGTTTGCCTTATATAACTAAATAAATATAGGTTATTTCAAAATGGCTATTTTTAATTGCTAATTCTGTACAAGTAGCCTCCATCATTAATTGTGGCAATATTGTTTAACACATGTATGTAAAGCAACAAGTATGGCGTGTTAAAGTAGTAGCTTATTACTCACGTCGAAGAACAAACAGAAGGAAGAAACACTTGGGCACAACGAAGCAAAAATTGCCTTTCATCCTGTTTGAAATGACAAATGTAAAATAGTATCCAGGGTCAGCGGCAGCAGCGAGCTGGGGAGCAGACAGGAGAAGAAAGTGTGAAGAGTGAAAGCGCGTCCGCAGTTCCAGAGAGAGCAGCAGAGAGAGAGGGAGGCAGAGCTACACGTTGGACACGGTCACTGATAGGAGGCACACTGCACTGCAAAACAAAGTGCAACCTATAGCAACCTAATCTGATAAAACAAGGTCAGGGGGTGCACATGTTTTCACCTTTAAATCACAACAGGCTGGCATCGGCTACAAATCATCCCTTTCCTTGATTTGGACTCGTTCCTTCAGTATTCCATGGACCCGATGTGTCTGTACAGTTTTCTTTTTAAATCTTGGAATTGGAAAAAAAAACGACTAAAATTAGACTATGCAGTGGGAGGTTTAAGAGACAAAAAAGTGCTTTCTTAAGGACCCTAACAACATATTTTCTCAATCAGGTTCTATTCAAGAGTTGAGTGAACGTGACATGACAATATTATTCTCCGCCAAAGAGATTGTGATTTCAATATTTATTATATTTCATATTTAGGTATAGCCTTTTTATTCATTTAATCTTAATCATCTGAAGTGGGCGGGGCTCCATTAAGAGAACAAAAGGGATGTCACGTCAGGATTAGCATTTGAATGAAGAAAGTTTGTGGGTTGTTACTGTACAGCTGTTACAATAGCCACTGCATCTGTGCTACTGGGTCGGGGTTTGTGTGGCCTTCAGCATAACAGAATTTGTGTTGATTGACTGATTGATTTTGGTTTTCAGACAACATCCTGTATATGTGTGTTTGTTTGTTTTTTAAATAAAAATATCTGCTGGTATGACCACTTCTATTTTTATTTTTTATTGTCAGTTCAGAGAATCACTTTTCATTCCTTTGCTCAGCAGACTGGCCCAGTGGTTTGACTGTCCTGTCCTTCAGCTGGATGAAGGGGAGGTTACAAGTGCTTTTCTCTGTTTGGTGTTTAAGCGAGGCAAGTGAAAAGAGAATCACCCCCGTGGGGGGTATTACATCACATAGAGGTAGTAATAAATAATAATTTGACCTTCATGCTGCAAAGGCTCCTGAATATAAAAAAAAAAAGTTGGAGTGGAACATGTAATTTTGATTGAACCCCATTTTTGACAATGATATGACGGTAGATCTTTGTTGGAAACTAATTAATGCTTGCTTATGTGGCAGGGCAATTCTCAAGGACAACGCTTCCATGCATATCTCATTGGACACTAATGACAAAAGGCTGCCGACGTGATTTATGGAACTTTTTATGGAGCGTTGAATGACGACTCCTCTAGCTTTGTTTGGATTGAAACAGATGATGAATCGTCGATGCATATGTTGTGGCACCGCAGCGTCTCTCCTCACTAATGACAGGAAGCCAACAGGTAAATGAGAATGATCTCAAAATCTGTAAACAGAGATTAAGGTAAAACGTCAACAGCGATGCAGATCGCTGTCTCTTGATTTCAATGACGGTCTCACAAGAGAACCAACAGATTGCAGAATCTCTAAAGGGCCCACTCAGCACAGTTTATTGAGCAGTAAATGTTGAGTGTGGGTTCAGTTCAGCATGTGCTTGTGCGTTTTGTGAAGCTCAGATTTGTGTGCGGTCTGTACAAATAAGCAATTAACAGAGATCAACTGTACTGTAAAGACACAAATGAATGGCCATTGGATTAGTGTCAGAAACCAGTACAATTTCTTCAAACCATTTTACACATTATTTTAGAAGTGTCTTGCTGAAGGATGTTTGGCCGGGCCCTGGCCTTATGTAAAAAGCACTGCGCTTCAAGACATTGCAGTCCAGATCAGCCCCAACTCCAACAGTTTTGTTGTATCAACATTATTTTTTGCCAGGTCACACACACTCACATTTCAAGTGAACAGCCGTCTTATCTCTGTGATGAAATGTTCTAATTGGCACATTCTCAGCGAACGTATTGGCTCCGAGGACGAACTTTATCACCGGCAACACAGATTAACTAAGCACTTACCCTGACAATTTTAAGACTTTATTGGGGATTTCATACATTTGATCAAAATGAGAGGGCATTATTCGATCTTTAATCACACATCACATTTCGATGACATGGTAATGGAACTTACAAAAAAAGGTGTCAAACAACATCTGACAGCAGACACACGGTCATCTTAACTCAGACATATTGGGTATATTTCTGCAAAAGTTCTGCATACTTAAGTGCAGTGAAAGCTATATTCAGTCCAGTTCTGCAGCTGTCCTTTGTAGACATGAATGGAAATGACCTCAGTGCAACGATGCCTCATTGCGTCTATTGCAGATGTACCATTTCCTCAAAATATTTGCTGCTGTAGATGGTTGTATTGCTGTGGACCATGTGGTTTTGATTATTCTGAGACATTTGTTCTACATCCTATCTCGCACAACAATCCTGTTTGTTCACCTGATATAGTGGTTGCAAGTACACTTTTGTCTGGTCTAATCCTCTCAGATGCTTTATGGGTGGGGTTTGGCATAGACGACGATGCCGTCACTGCTTTTTGACCCCACCAATATGGTACTACAGGCTTCAAGCAACCGAAACAAACCTTGCAACTACTGCAAACCTGCCGATTGCACCGCTCGATTGCTGAAAAAAAGAAAGAAAAAAAAACTCGCCGCGTCATCATATGCGAGGAGTCTCTGAGCTGGGCTGCTGGTTGGGAACAATCTGAGTCTGGAAGACAGGCTGGAGAAATAAGCCCAGCGTGCCCACCACACACACTATCACAAAGATCCACAGGAACATCCGATCCACCACCATGGCCACATACTTCCAGTCCTCTATCACCTGCAAATATACAGAAATCAAGTTAAACTTACTCAGTGCTCATGTTTTTGCCACAACAAACTTCGCACAGGTTTTTATTGAAATAAACCATCAGCATTGCAGAGCAGTGAGATGACCAAATAATCCTGCACCAGTGTGTCGTGCGTGGACGCTGCCATGCCTCTGTGCAGCCAATTGGTGGCAGAGAGTGTAACTGAGTGAATGAATGAGTGAATAATGTGAGTTATTCCCTTTCTGAATCCTCGCATACAAACAAACAAACTTACACATTTTACATACATCAAATCAATATGTCTTGTAGTCTAGCAATTAAATTGGGTTGAATTGGAACATAAAGATGATCTGTAATATACTTAATACTAATATCAATATACTATCGTATGTGTTCCATCCATTCACACCACTAATATAGCTTAAAAGTGAATCTAATTATTAGGGTGCTATAGGCTGACATATTTGAGTTAAACTACAGACGTTTCCATATTGCTGAGACCTACACTGAAATAGCTATTCACCCTTTCACCACATTTTCAGTGCCGACCTTGGCAGTTAAATGCCACATTAAATGTTATCACACCAATGCAGAAACCTTGCATGATCCAGTTTATTGGGATCAGGATAGATGGAAAAGGAGGCAACTGACAGTGTTGAAATTTTGCAAATACCTGATAGTCACTTACAAATGAACTCGTCATTAATTTGTTTAATCCATACACAAACGGAAATGTAAAAAACACAATTTGTGGTGTTAAACGAAGCCCATGTACAGATACTATAGTCTTTCGTTACAAACATCCTTGCACCCATTACTTTTTGCAGCGTCTCAGCCTGGCTGAAATAGTGACGGCAAACAACTTACCATCAAACCATTGTCCATTTTTCATTTATGTCAAATAATGAGATTCAGAGGGGCTTGAAGGTGGATTTGTAAACTTTGCACTTTTAAACTTGTTTGGGTGTCTATGCATAACAGCATTATAGCCTTCCGGTTCAAGCTTCATACTTATAAGAGTGCTCAGCAGAAATAGTACTGCACTTCTATACCATTGCCATACCACAATGCAGACTGAGTTTGATTAGAGATTCAAGTGTGTACTATAGAAACTAATGTATCCTCTAGCCTCTAAAGATGAGGATCAGGCTACAGAGGTCTGATAACCTCACTTTTTTCAAACTCTTCAAAAAGAAATTCACGTGAGGAGTTGGTGGGGACTGAGTGATTTACACAAGTGCACTGGCGAATGACTAAGAGTGTATGTGTATTCATTTACAGTACTCATTCAATATACAATATGCTCATTATTAGATGAGTAGAATAGGCTTGAAAATGTTCCAATGTACATGTTTTTGTTTTTTAATAAATCTAAAAGTTTAAAAATCCATTAATTGTTATACCATACAATTATAAATGTCTTATTCCTTAAACAAAACATCCATCTGTCTTGAATTTTCAAATATCAGTTGTGAAATGATTTAGTGGCAAAACAAATTCAGCACAAATGTGGCTATAGCACTGTATAAACGTAGTAAAAACATTTTGTTAAAATGTAGATACATACACTCTGATCATCATCATCTCCCATCAAGTGCTCAGCCACAAAGCGCACCCCGTCCACCGCCTCCTGGACATCAGCAGCCCAATCCGAGTTGCTTGTCTGCTGGAGGTCCTGGGTAGAGGTGAAACCACTGGAAATGTAATCAGTGGAGCGCAAGTCCCCCCTCCTGTTGGAGTGGCTGTAGCCCAGCGGAGGCGCTACATTTTTGTGTCCTGGGGTGGAGAAGGCAGAATTGGAAGACAGCAGGGCAGAAGACGACAAGGTGAAACCTGTCTTGGATGCGACTGGATAGCTCAAGCCCAAAATGGCTCTCCGCGCCCTGAAACGCCGCTGTTGGCGAAGTCTCTGGCTTGCAGAGTTATTCTGAGGGCGTCTCATGAAGAGTAAGGCCGGCAGTTTGACAAGAAATATCAGCTTGACCCAGGAAGGCATGGTGTGGGTGCTCGGAGAGCGGTGGTGGACGTTGAGCACACACACACTGGTGATGATGGAGAAAGTCACAAGCACCATGGTGAACATCAGGTACTTGCCAATCAGGGGCACATCCAGTGAGGTGGGAGGAACAATCTTTGAGATTAAAAGCAAGAACACAGTGAGAGCCAAGAGCACGGAGATGCAGAGGGTCATCTTCTCCCCACAGTCTGAAGGTAAGTAGAAGACCAGAATGGCCAGAGAGGTGATCAAAACACAGGGAATGATGAGGTTTATGGTGTAGAAAAGGGGCTTCCTTTTGATGATAAAGTCATACGTGAGGTCCACATAGGTGGGATCCAGGGGGTTGACGGTCCGTCTGCCTGGCAGCGCCAGGATATCCCACTCTCCACTGGGAGTGAAATCATCCATACTCGCCACCTCGGACTTCAAGATCAGGTCGATCTCCGTGTGGTCATACGTCCAAGAGCGGAACTTGAGGGTGCAGTTCTGCAGGTCGAAGGGAAAATGCTTAACCTCGATCTTACAGGCGCTTTTGTAGATGGCTGGAGGAAGCCAGTTGATGCTGCCATTGAAAAGGACAATGGCATTGGTGAAGACGGTTACCTCATAGGTACCATCAGCACTATGAGACGAGGGAGAGAGAGAGAGAGAACTTTAGAGAATCTGTGTTATCAACAATCACAGTGAAGTGAAGACAACAGGAAAACTACTCATATTGTCCCATGTGTAATGTCTTCTACTTGCTTCTACTACCTGCCTTTGTCTGTTTCCCACTTGTTTTCTATCTTACCTGTGTTTTATAAGTTGATTAGTCCCGTGCGTATCTAGTCTGTGGGCTTTCCCTCTTTCAGTTGTGAGGTTGTCTGTGGTTTGTTCCTCGTTGGAGTTCGTCTTCAGTTTAGTATTTGGAATTTGTCCTTTATTTCCATTGTACTGCCTGAGCATGCTCTCTCAGTTTTTGTTGCCAGTCAATTTAGTTTTTTGAACTAGCTTTTGTTTTTAAAGCTGATCTTTTTCTTTATTCAACCTGCCTGCTGGGTACTCTTTGAACTTTGAAACTGTGACACATAGATTCAATCTCATAAAGAAAACATTATCAGATTATTCTATGTAATTATCTTCGTTTCTAAAATATTGCACATAAGAATGTAACATAACACTTTGACATTCAGGTGATGCTTACTTGTTGTACAGGACAATATCTGGGAGCCAGATGTGTCTGGAGGGAATGCGCAGCTTGTCGATACCTTCGTATTTTGCAGGGTCCCATGATAACCTGTAATCCACCCAGTGCTGCAGAGACGGAGAAACCTGGCTGTCAAGTCCGACTTCCAAACACTTCCTCAATACAAGCTCATTTCTAATTACATGCCTCATTATCAGTTAAATATGTCTGGAGCAAAATTACAGAAGCAGTTTGTTCCACGCTGAGAGAGGAAGAATGGATATGGTTTAATTCAAGTTCAGAGGGAAGGACATTTAACAAGACATACACTAGGCTGACTGAGAATACAGGTGAGCTTCAGCACACTTACCTGAGTGAGCCAGACATTTGTGGTCATGATCTGTTCTCTTTCATTCTGAAAATGCACAAAAGAGGGGTTAATTATTTTCAAAACAGTTTTCATGCACAAATACAATTGAAATTGTGTATAGAAATACAACTGCATGTTAGCTGACCCTGAACACTGTATTATAGGAAAAGAGTGCCACCTTTTATGTGTTGTTGAGTAAATGAAGTCTATTAAAGCAATAACTTCCTCTATAGTGACAGAGAAAGCTGAGTTCTCATCAGGCAGAGGTTGCCTAAAAATGTCTTATTCAGCATTTTATTGTACTTAGCTCCACTCTCTCGCGTCACCTCTGGTTGCAAAAAGGCAAGATGGCGATGGCCAAAAACCAAGATGTCGACGGACGGTAAGCAGAACTCAAGGCTTCAAAATGGCAGTCCACAAACCAACGGGTGATGTCACGGTGACTACGTTCACTTCTTATATACTGTCTGTTCTTCCTGCATCCAACATTGAACTGCAGACTAATGAATTATTCATGTGGGAACAATGCTTTATAAATGATGAATTAAGTGTTTACTCATACCTAACTAATGCTTCATAGTGTGTAGTTATTATAAAGTGTTACCAAAAACTCGTTAAAGATTCTGAGGACCGAGAGGAGACAGTAGTTTCTGCTGGTGTAACAAGGGCACAACAAGGTTTTGCACACAGAATAAATTACGATCTCGACTGGACTGTGTCAGCATCTCAACACAATTGCAACTTCCATTGCAAAGCAACCGTTATCGGAATATGAGGACAGAGTTGTTGTAACGCTAATCTAAGATGTACCTTCCTGCTTACTGTCATCTTTACTCTGGCATCTCGATTCAAGTGAGGTAAAAAATAAGTGCATTTAAATCTTCCCCTTTTCTCTGATTGCTTGTTAACATGTTTGTTTTTGGTAATGTCGTCACACTCCCATGACATACTCATCCAATAAAGTGATACCAAATGGCAATTATTCCAAGGGTACAATGCAAACTCATCAACTGAGCCTGTGAGTCTTGCTGCCTTGGTCTGCAGCGGGAAGGAGCCTCCACTGTAAATCACAGGAGGACCTCTATCACTGTGGCTAAAACAGCTTTATGGCCCCTTTTAATCCAATGTGCTGAAGTTTCAATCTGGACATGACAGAGGCAGATATCACAGCTGACCACATCTATCCTCTACTTCATCCATCCGTTTAGAGCTATGGCCTCGCTGCACTGGCTGGTGGATAACTAACTGCTTTCTTTAAAGCTGTGTGGCTCTTGCTCTGTCTTTTCCATCATCCTCTTTCTCTCGCTCTGTCTTTATTTTTCTGTCTCCCTCTTTGTCTCCCCAGCACATATTCTCCCCCACATAAACAAACACACCCACCTCTTCATGTTGGGCAGAAGTATTTGGTGCCTTACCACACTGATGAGCTGAGCCAGAGACACTTGCAGCTTCACTGGGACTCTCTCTGTCCTGTTGACAGCCGGGCGGATGAGCGGATTGTAGCGATCCTTTCCCAGCAACCAGTTCATGAGACGCTCCTCTGAGTCGGCACAGTGGCTACCTAGTGACACAATTTTGTTCAATTATTTTTATGCACAGGTAGTATAGTGCATAGTATACACTTCCAAAATATCAGTATCATGAAAACAACATTTAGAACATAAGTGTTCCTACTACATTCACTACATTCAGCTGTCAAATTGAACTATTGAACTATTTTTCAATGAATTTTGAAGCTTTTGCTTAAAATTTTTTTAAAGAATCCCATTCGCTTTTTGGTCGGGGGAACCATTGCAATACTGACTTCCCCAAAACATACCAGCACTCTAAATGTTCCAATAACTAATTCTGATACTAATCTACATGTAGACAGGTATACCCTCCCTACTGTGCTAAAACACTCAAACACTGAGAAAACGAAGTGAACAAATCTGTTCAGCAAAATACTGTTCCTCATCTATCTGTGTCAGACTGCTTCATACAAACTGCACGTATAGTCCTCAGGGAAACAGCATCTGGCAATTAAGAAATACAGCGATGTCTTTGTTGTGCAATTTATATTGAAATGTAATGAAGACCCAACAGTCATTTCCAAATAATTACATTTGGGACGAGGGCAGATATTTTCACAGCATGTTAATATTCGGCCTTAAGCCAAACCGCTGAATGTATCATTCAAGTAAGAATAATCCATGAATACCAACACTTCAACTCGACCTCCTTCCCTCCATCCCTGATAAAAGAAGCCCATGTCAGGGGTGAAGATAAGCCTGATTGAAACTGGTGATCAGTGCTTGCCATTTGGAGCAGAGTGAATACATGTAGCACTACCTCGTCCATTGTCTTTACATCCAGCATGTAATCAATGGCCCCATTGTCTGGAGTAGCTGAGTCGACTTACTCTTGGGAAACGCTCAAACACACATGAAGCACATGAGACTCTTACTGATGGGCCTGTAGAAAAATAATCGCTACTGTCGTCAATATTCAGCAAAGTGATGTTCATGGCTGCAGAACCTCAGAGAATCAGCTTGTCCCCTTTCTGAACCTTTGTGATGATGCTATAAGTAAGAACAATGTTGGACTTTCAACTCCAATGCTTCTCTTCTTGCTCAGTATCAAACTGTGTGTGCCATTATCGGCCCACAGACTCCCGGAGCTTTGCCGGGCGTGGCACGCACACAGTCTAGCTAGCCCCACGGGTCAGCGCATGCTGCCATGACTGTGCCTTGGCTGCTGTCCCATCCAACACAGTCAGACTTCCACAGCACTGTTTAACAGATGGTGTGTTGTCAAAGCCCTGAGAGACCTGAGTCAAACAAGCTCTGCCTTCCCCAGAGATGAGGGCCACTGGCAAACCACCCGAACTTGTGATTACCTGCCGTGAACTGTCACTGGTGTGTGTAAGTGTGTGTGTGTGTGTGTAGGTTTGAATGCGTAAAATGAACAGCGCCTCAAGTGTTGTGTTCACATTAAGTTGATGGAGAGTGAGGTTAGGCGTGTTAAAACAATGGTTGAGTCAGCTGTTGTGGAGTTGATAAGGTCACTCTGCACAGTACACTTGAAAAAAAAAATCGACAAAAAATTAATAGAGTTTTAAGAGACCCGAGAGCATAATGAGGTGTGTGAATGGACCAAAGCATGGGGCAAACATTTTTTTCTTCTCTCTGACTCCTTTATATTCTGCTGCTTGTCTCTGTGACACACATGAGGATTCATCACTTAAATGTCATCACTGAATGACAAAATACTCGCACAGAGAAAGTTTCATTATGACGTATTTGTCTTGTGAACCCACTTTGGTGACATGAAAAGGTGATGTTGAAGAAGTCAAGAAAAGAATGGGAAGTTGCTGAAACTACTTGTAAAGGTTCCGGGGGCTGTGTTTCTAATGGTGTGTGCACTTCACGGGTGTATTGTAGTTAGTTGTGACCCACTCTAAAAATCTCAAACAACCATGTGAGTGCTGATTGCATTTGGTGAATACAGGCCACATTTTTCAACAGGCTGCAGGTCTGATTTATCAAAATGATCCAAAAGACAGGCTTTATTTGAAAAGGCTGAACGCCTGTCAGATTTTGATCCATGTGACAGCAGGTTGGCTGCAATTCACTGCTTATGTCTACTTTTTGCTCAACCTCTGTCAGTTCCTCTACATACTTAATACAAGAACAACAATGGTCTGCAGCTACTCCTTTCTTACTGGTGCAGCCCACACTATTTCTCCGTCTTCCCTCCTTACACATAGCATCAACAAGTACACCAATAAGGCTGAAATCAATATCTTTTTATGAGGAATCTGTGCAACCGGTGCATCCCTCCCACTGTCTTTAGTCGTGCTGTAACTTAATAATTTAACACTATAGGTACAATCATACTGTTATTTTTGCTATTTATTCATGCATGTGTTTATAATTTCAATTAAATTATACGTTCACATTCAAATACATTTTATTGATAAAAAATAAATAAAACAAAGCCAGACATTTGAGGTATCTGCATCTTTGCACCACGGAGCCACTTACTGAAAATGGTTAGTAGGTTATGTCACAAAACTTGAAGAAAGAAAAACTTACAGTGAACCAAAGAGAGGAAGTAAGCGAGGATGGAAAGAGTCCGAGTCATTTTTTCGGCACCATCTGATCCGCGGGAGTTGTCGGTGTTGATGCCTCAGAGCTGCGGTGTTTAGCGCTCTTCCTCTCGGACATGCCGGAATCTACAGTTTGATCACTTCAACAGCACGGTGCTAATGCCTAAAAAAGAAGAAGAGATAATTCGCCAAATAGCGGTATCTGTTGCTCCGTCTTTGGGGGTTGCTTTAAAGCAATCCGCCCCATAAAATTCACCGAGTCTCCTCTAGGGTCTTTACGCACTGTCAACGCGCTGCAGCCTCGTCCTGGAGCGCTGCTCTCTCCGTTCCCAGCAAGTCCTGCAGGTCTCGTCCCGGTCTGTGATCGGCTGGACGTTTACACCAGCAGCTGTTTTAGGTGGGATAGTTCACTGACCTTGGACTCTGTATTTTGCTAATTGAAAGGGGAAAGGGGGGGGGGGGGGGTTTGAGCTTGGATTTAGTGAGAACACGACTGAACTCTTGGGAAGTAATAATATGCAGTCAGTGCACTTAATGTGTAGCTAATTATCTGACCTCTGTTGCCCCCACACACTAATAACTGATTGAAGCAACTTCCTACGCAACAGAAAAGACACATACTTAAAACATGTAGACCTTCATCTCCAAGAACGTATTATAAAAGACCATGTCTGAGGATTTTCTGCAGACTTAAAGTATACATGTTATACTATTCCATGTAATTGTCTTGAACCCAGCATATAGTCACATGTCAGCATGAGGCTCCTGTCCTCATAGCTTTAGTAAGACACCACTCTCAGTGAGAAACCCATCCGGGCTTAATTCTCTTCCCATCAACAATCATTAGTTGACGATCCTGGGGACTTGCTGTCATTTGCTGACTACACACTGCTTTGGCGAATGTGGTCAGGAGAGGACAATAAATTATTCTCTGGTCCTGGATGTGAGATTTAGTGAGGTGAGGGCCAGTCAAACCAGGAGCAGTGCAATCTTAGCGAGGCAGATTTACAGTGGCCACGCAGTTTAGAGCCTCATTATAATGGCCAGTAAAGGAATTGTATCTGGCATGAAGAGCGTCCCCAAGGACTCGCCTGGAGTTGTAAATTGTAACTCCGAAGACTTCTATTCTGGATTATTGAAAGCAGATCAATGGAGGCTGATTAGGTTTTGAGTCTCACGTGTTTTTATTAGGTTGAAGGGGACAGGTCCATGGACTGCAGTTTGTCCAATTGCCCAAAATCGTATTTATACAGAAAACAAATGTGTTCATATGCACATTCAAATCAATATTGTATTTTTAATCCAGACGCAGACAGAAACAATGGGATCTAAAGAGTAGACTAAACTATTTTTTTTTGCTTTCTTCCTTCTATTTATTACAAAATGAAACTATATATATTTTTACAGGACTGCAGACTATAAGTGTTTTATGTTTCTGAATGTTTTCTTCCTACCTTACTTTTATTATTCCTTGTATGATACCGCTGTATGACCACTTGCAGAGACTTCAAACTTATTTAGATGATGCATCACAGTGCACATCATGTGCTTATTTTGTTTTACTTTTGATTTTCGTTATTGACGGCACATGGCGTACCAGGCCAGGCAAAACAACAAAGAAACTATAAAGTCCTGACAAGTACAGTTGCACAGCATGTTGACTCTTAGAAAAGTATATAAATGATGTGAGGTACATACAGTGGAACGTTAAAGCCCCTCCTCCACTCAAAACTGTTTAATTTGGATGTTTGACCTTCTCCCACAGAATGATGTATATGCAGTTTTGAGATAATCTGCTGACAGGGCAAAGTTTAAGATGTTTATGTACGAGATGATTCTGTGACATCACAACTGGTTTGGTAGCATCGACACATACACTGAGAATGGACTGTAGGAGACACCTTATGTCCAGTAATAATTTGCATATTCATATATTCAAGGTTGACGGTGAAGAAGCAGGTGTAATTTTAAAAGAATTTAACACAAATTAGTTTGTTTGTTTTGTTTTAACTTTAAACTTTGACTTAATTGGTGGCTCTCCCTGTATATAGTTACAGAATTAGTGAAAGAAATGTCTATCATTAGTATGGCAGAAACTAAAAAAAGAATTCCATGGTTGAAAAATCTCTTTTCTGACACTCTTCACCAGAACAATAAAAACAAGTAAAGCAGTAAAATAAAATTCAGCTATATAGTTTATGTTCAGCAACATGACAAGCAGCCAATAAGTTCAAGGGTCACAGCATATATCATTTGAAGGGTTTGTTGTCTAGAAGTCTGGGCTGGTGTTCTCACAGAGACCCTGCTATTTGGTTCTGGTCTATAGTGTTATCAGCTTATACAGCCTTTTGCTCACATCTCTAACTCATCTTAATGAAGTTCACTCTAGCAGGAAGCCTGTGTGGATTCTCGGGGGATGCAATAAAAACAGGAAACAGTTCTAAAAAGGATTGATGATCCAAACATATCTGGCAGACTGACAATCAAGTCTTGAATAGAGTTTGATGAAAAAAAAGAAAGCTATAAACAGCATTTAACGGCTCAATGGTTAACCAGTGATGATTCAAACCGTTTCAGAGTGTCATTACCAGTAGCCTGGAGTGGTGTCACATCGGACTGGGGCTGCAAATCACCATGAAAAGAGAGCCCCTTATACTCACAGTTTGTAGTGGTTGTTTGACTTCTGTCTGTCTCTGCAGTTTGCAGGGTGGTGTAAACTCTGTGAGCATCCTGCAGGAGCCACATAACAGTTTGACAGTGGTCATGTTGACATGTGGACAGACAGTTAGTGTCTGTGCGTTATAGATTTCCCTGTGTGCCAGGGAAGTGGGATGGAAGAGAAATGGCTAATCAAAGAATTGCTGTTGTTGCAGTACCATGTTGCACCACTGCAATCTCACCCTGAGGGATATATATCAAGCAGGCAGTTCATTACCTGGAGTGCTTGGCTCCTGTACCAGCGAGTCGCAGCCTAACGTGAAGATATCGATTGCCCATCATCCACTGCCTGCTGGGGAACAACCTATCTCATTGGTTCATGCAATGTGTTTCAGTATTATGGTGACAATTTCAGGATACAACTGAGATTTATTTTGTTTATGTGTGTGTCTGCATGTGTGTGTGCATGTATGTAGCAAAATTCATAAGACTGCACTCAAACACGGCGTAAGTGCAAGGTAAAGCACTTGTACTTTACTTGAGTGTTGCCATTTAGTGGTTCTTTATACCTAATACAGTAATCCACCACATTTTACAAGGACATATTGTATTTTACACCCCACTACATTTTTGATGGGTACAATTTGAATAAACTGGATTTAAATACAAAAAAACAATTGTGATGATATCTGTGAGTAATTACAATAAGCAAGCTTGATATTTAATATTATAACACTTGTAGTTGCTATTTTTACTTTCAGACATTAAATACAATTTTTGATACTAATACCTTTACATAGAGGTATTGGCTATTTTACTTGTAAAGGATCTGAATACATCTTCCACAGCTGGTCAGAAATAAGCAAACAGTGCTCAACAAAGATCCAAATGTTGTGGTGATTTAACAATTACATAGTTGTATAAACTATAAAACATATGTACTATGCTGATATAATATGAAAGCTCTCTGATTGTTTGAGGCCTGTCACTGGAACTGCTCAACAGTAGCCACTGGCAGTCATCCAATGTTACGCACTTCCACTTGGCCTGAACTACTAAAACACCATCCACAAACTCTGCAGAAAACAACACTGACCACAAAAATAATTACTTATCGTTCATTGATTCATATTCCTGCAAGCAAACCATTTTTGTAGGCAGTTTTTTAAAAAGGCAGTGTGGTAAGGACTTGAAAAAGGACATGGGAGGAAACTTTGCTACATACAGTATATGCTAAATCCACACTACATTTGCAATATTTCTGGGGGATGGACAGTGTTTTTTGAGGAGCATTTTTGCTTATGGCTTGTAGCAGTAACGGAAATTAGAGGAGAGAGCAAAAGAAAATATGAATTAGCCAGAAGGAGGTTTCATCTCAACAGCTCATATCTGTTGCGTCAGACTGAGCGGTCACTAATGAATAGTCTCTGGAGAAGACAAATTAGCCTGTTTATTAATGTATTCAGCTTCTCAGTGATAGACAGGACGGTGAAACTGCCCCAGAGTGTAGTGTCCAATATGTCATACAGCAAGAGTGAGGAAGATAAATGGTCTTCTGTGACCCCCCCCCCCCCCCCCCCTAAAAAACAGAATTCTGATTTAGAGGTGGCCTTCTTCTAATGTCCACAGTCAAGGGCCTTGGTCATTTTAGCCTTCACCGAAATGGATTGAATGTTGAAAGGCTGGTTTTGCAAATGGTACGTCGTCGCATATTAGAAACTGAGAGTCTGACAGACCAGAAACTGGAATAAAGAGCTCTCGTACTGCTGGAGTTTAACTGAAAGAAATTGCAGCTTCTAAATATTGCTCTGGATACAGAATAAATAAAAAAGATTGAGAAAGAAGAAACAGTGACGGGGTCATATCTCATACAGTTTTTGTAGAGCACAGTACCATTTCTGCTTTTGTGTAATTTAAATGACAAAACACCTCAACGGTGTCATCTGTGTTAACAGAGCTGTAAAATGTATCTCATTTGTCCCTGTGAGGTTTTTTACATAGGCACTATTTACTGTCATGCATCCCCACAATCACAGCTGACGAGAATCAATTCTTTCTGCCCTAGATGAGATCTTAATGTGCTTAGAAAGGTGTGCTAGAAGCTGCAAGACAAGAGCCCGATCGAAGAAAAGCCAGGAAAACTGTGTCTAATTGTAAATCTTTTCATTCTGCTTCTTTGGTCACAAGAAAGGGTTAGATGTCGGTAACAATGCTGGGAGAGACACAGACAAACTAATCAGCCAGTAAAAAATAAAGCAGGTTAGGAGGAAGATACAGTATAGATGGTGCTGCTAAATAATCATAGACAGGTAACAGGAAACGTAATACATGTGGATGAGATGCTGATTGATGATACAGATTAAAAATATTGATTTTCTCGAGTTACGAAAAAAAAATGACAAAAGTAATAAACATCATCACAAACGGTACTTTATGACCGTAAATATAATCAATATCCGTGAACAGTAAAGATTTAATACTCCACTGCCAAGATAAATAATATGTCTTACAGTATATATAACATAATAACAGTAATTGGAAGTTATCATTTAGCTTTTTAGCATTTTGTTTTGTCACAAAAAACTATAAAAAATATGTATTACACAGTTTTCCAAAAGTACATACAATTCCAGTATTTCATAGCACAAACTCATGTTTTTAAAAAAATTTAAATTCCTGACATTGATATTATTGCAGCATGAAAAAAAATCCTCTAAACACATTTTTGTTGAACAGGAAGAACTGGAGACGTTGGTCCTGGCTGGACATAATTATGATGGAGTGGGACTGACTGAGCTGTGTAGATTCAATCAACGGCGGGCATGGAAATGACCCGCCTGGGCCTGACCAGGAGTGTGAGATTGGTAATACACCATATGAGAGTGGTCCCAGAGGGAGGATGCATCTTTAGGAGCACACAATTGAATCCACTGTCGGACGAGGTGGGAAACTCATTATACTTGATACTTACAGGTGGAAAGATGCACTAGTTTTGGAGAAAAATGTTATTGCAAAACTGCACCTTCATGTATGAATTTCATGTGAGTTTGAATTTTCTTAATTTGGATTCATGTGAATCCATTGTGACTACCTTAAAACATCCCAGTCACTAAAACAGACACGGAGTATCTGGAAACTTCATTATAAAATGAAGAGTGGCGTGATTGATGTTACTGACCTGTATGTGACTGCAGCTTTCATGACGTAACTATATCCTTTTAGCCGTTGCTCAGTTGATATCTTGGGTTAATGACGTCTGTACATTTGGCCAGGATTGTTATGTCCCTGTGATTCAATTCAGTGTGTGTGTTACCATCAAACCAACTCTCCAGGGAAAAGGATGGAGAGGACAAAGCCCATCTGTCATCCACGGTGCCCAAGAGACCCTCATCATCGCAGAGAGCTCATCCTGGGGGGCTGGGTTCAGATGGCAAAGTGACTGATTGCCGTGTGTCTGTCTGGACTGGCTGCTAATGATGCAGGGCAGAGATAATCAGCTCACCACAGGCATCGTGGCTGGTAGTTGCTTCAAAATAAGTGAAACAGATTGGATGGGAAGCTGCATTTCCCACATGGAAATCTAACCATCCATCAATTAGTTGTAAGCAAATACACTAAGGCCGAAAGGGATAATTTGTTATTGGTGAAGGTATATTCACGTAGACGCTATCCATCCCGTGGCTGACTTGCATATTCCACAAGATACTGTGATCTTGACTTGTGAGATTCTTTTTCTGGCAAAGAATTAGATGAGAAAATGTTTTCTGTTAAATAAAGCTACAACCAGCAGTCAGTTATCTGAATAACTTAGCACAAAAACTGGAAACAGCTATAGCCTGACTTCGTCAAATGGTAACAAAATAAGTCTCAGAGCAAATCTTCATAACTCCCCATAAAACGCTGAATTGTTGTTTTTACACTTGTTAGCTAGGTGTTTCCCCCTGGTCCTGACTTTGTGCTACATTAAGCTAACAAGCTAGCTGTAGCTTCATATTAATATATACTTTTTAACTTCTGTTATCTCCACAGTGTGTATTTTTCAAAATAGACTAATATACAGTTCTGCAATACCCACTGTTATTTAGTTATTTAATGCATCTCAGATGTTTAAAAGAATAGAATATGCTTTTTTGCCTTCTGGCAGGGTTATGATAATTGATACTGTTCAGATTACATTCTGATGTTGGCACGAAGTCACAAGAAAATAAGTTGCATGTCTTATGCCCTTGAGTTTTAAGTAGACATTTGTGACACCTAATGTAATATGAGGGTAATTCATTTCTTCAATGTTGCATTTTACTGCTCCCATTCCCTTTTGTTTGTCTAATCTGAAGACATTTGTTTGCTATAAAATGTGACAGATGACTTTTCATCCGCAGTTTAATATCACGTTATGTGATGATATGAATGAAAGAGCCTTTCCTTGGCATTAAACCAGTGAGGGAGGTTAAGGCGACGTCCTTGGCTCGATGTATGTTAAAATCCCAGCACTGCATAACTTAGTCTGGACTGCTAATCGTAGAATGAATTACGTCCCTGTTCATTTACAACATGGTTGATGTGGAAGGCCTCTGGCTAAAAAGAACCTTAGCAATTATCGTATTTATCGTTGGGTACAGTAGGCTAACGGGATGAAACTGTAAACCAATTCATTCTGCAATACAGAAAGTACAACAAAAGTAAAAATCTTAAATCTGCTCCGCTCGACTTTAGAGAGAAATTTGACCTGTCAGAAAGGTGTGTCTTTTCAGGTGTGACTACATCTAATCTCTCGGCTGTTGCCCTGGTGAGGACTACAGAGAGGTTACAGACTGGTCCACAGGTAGAGGTAAATTGGATGTGTCACAGTTCGCAACAGTTCGCAAGATTCCAGATGGCATGTTGCTCCCCTTGAGACCCTCTCCTTCTTCAAGTCTCCACTGTGATCAGAATCATTGGTGGTGGCTGCTATCTGCCACACACTGCTTCTCAGCACAACCACCATATGTCTCCCCCCACCTTTGCTCATTGTGTGATATCCCTCTCTATGCTCCACACCGGCCCATACACCGGCCAAAATCTTAGAAACCATCCAGATTGCCTCGCTCCCCAGTCACAATTCCCCTGGATTAGTTGGGTTGATTAGCTAATTTGAGCTCAGTCACAAAGCTGACCTTTTAAAGCAAACTGTCATACATTTGTTGAAAAAGTCTCTTTCAGGGAAGCAGTTACAATGATTCTAACTAATCCCCCCCACAACACATACATGACACTAGATCATATTAACAGTAGTAAACAATACTAAAAGTGTAGAAATTACAATAAAGAGGAGGTTGGGGTGGTGGAAGGAGTACACGTTTACACATTCACTAACCCTAACCCGAACCCTTCATTTACAAAATCACAAATCAGGGTACACGTGAAGTTTTAAGATACAGTTTCATAGTGACAGTACAAATTTGTAAAGAATATTGGCACAATAATACAACCTGGATGTATGTGACAGACATACCTAGTTCTGTGAAGAATGAAAAGATAGCTTGAGAGAGAAATTCAAACTTGCCTCGTGTACTTTCAGATTCCTGGCCAATCACTGCGTGAAGTTGGCAAATTGGCAGATCATCTGTTTTGGAAAGTCGTGAAAATCAGGACGATTTAAACATCATCAGACAATCAGACACATTTTCTTTCTGGCTTAGTTTCATAATGTCAAAAGTTTCAGTGGACGTACTATACACAGTGTTTTCATTTAGAGAAGCAAATTATTTATTCAAAGTTTAATCTCCGATTCGACTTTTGGTGCCTGAGCTAGTTGATACAGTAAGTGTATGCTTAACTGTCAACACCTCAATCATAACTCTTGCCAGGACTGAGTTAAGTGCTACGCTCTGCCTGCATGTGCCTTCCATTTCAGGCCCGTTGCCCAGGGCCAGGCAGGGTATGATTTAGATGATATTTGTCCTCTTAGCTAATTGATTTAAGCTGGGCCTCTTTCCCCCATTGTCAGCCTGGCAGGGTCTCCCACTGGTCCTGTAAACTGTATTAGCATTAGGACGGATAGATTGGCCACGGTGCACTCATTTACGAGACCCCTTCCACCGGCCCATTTTGCCTCTTGCCAGAGCAGCAGTGCCCCAGAAAGTAATAAGACTTTGGCTTGAATGTGATTAGGCAGCAGTTTACTTGGTTAGACCATATGAGGAACAACAGATCCCACTGAACAGCGATGCTCCACAGATAACCCTTATCCAATTAGATTGGCACAACACAGACCATTTATCCATTACCCTGTAAAACTGAAAAATAGATGACTCTACAAAATATAAGGACTGCCATCAAATATTTTTCTTTGCATCCTCTTGGGCTGTGATATTGACAGTACACAATAAAGTCCTTCTTTAACCTGCCTCTTTCCACACTTTTACTTTATATATCAATGTGTGTAATGGCTTCAATCTGGATGAATGCTTGGCATTTCATTATAGAGATAGGAAGGCATGAGCATTTGACTATCCTGATCTATAGCTATAAAACCAGCACACAGCATCATTGATGAGATGTATATTATTAAAGTTGATAGTGTTGTAGATGTTGTTTCTCTCGTTGTTCCTGCACTTAATGCCTCCACACTGACTACGATGGAAGCTTGATAATGATCATCAAAAGCTTATCGGTGTGAAGCATCTGTTACATTTTCATATAATATGATTTTGAATACAAAGTGTCACGCCTGCAGACTTCTCCTTCAAAACTGACTCCATCTATGGCTTCTACTTTTTTACTGATGAAGTGAAAAGACTGTTAAGACACTTCTGTCGGTGCCACTGCAGTTCAAGGTGATATTTGCTCTTTATTCAGTACTGTTTGAGAGTAATGGCCCTCTGTGGGCTCATTGGAGAAACACTTAAGTCGACTAAGACCCATGTAATTGACAAGTGCCTTTTTAATGTATTATGTTTTGGAAGACAATGTAAAAAACTACTGTATGTCTATTTAAAATACACTGTATACGTAATCTATAATACACCCAGAGATGGGCAAAAATACATCAAAATGTATTTTGATACAAAATACAAAATACCCCCAAATAAATGTATTACAACAAAATACAAAATACAAAATACTGGTGCCAGAAAATGTAACAAAATACATGTATTTTGTATTTAAAATATAGGAAATACTTTTTTCTGGATTTTCTGTTTTCTCACAATTTGGTATAGCAGAGCATTCAGGTTTATATAATGTACACAAAGCTCTGGTGAACTGCACAAAAAGGAAGAACAGTCACGGAATGTCAGTGTAACTAAGCAAAGCTATTACAAGACAACAACTTGATTGATTATGTATATATATATTTGTATTAATGGGACTTAACAGCCCATAAACTTTGGCGTTGTATCAACAAGAAAATATTCATCACATATGACATACAAGCTCCCAATCTCCCTCTTCTTAAATGATTCTGGCAGTCCCTTCAAAATCATTGCTACTAACAGCCCGTCACTCAATGTCTCACCTGCGTTTCTCAATGCTGTGATGGCGGTCTCTGTGCGTATAACATACTCCGTCACACTCTCACTGCTCGACTTTTGAAGCAAAGTCAGTTCTGTATACACACTAATTACGTGTGGCTTCCCTTTGCCAGCATAATAGTCTCTCAGAATCGTCAGTACTTTCCGCCCATCGTCTGCCGCTTCTCTCATTACTAGCGACAAACTTTTATCATCCAGAAACTGGATTAGCTCTGCGTATGCTTTGGCATTTTTCGTCTCGTAGGCTGCCGGTTCTTCATCCTCGGTGGGCTCATTTAAAATAGTATCCTTTAGCCCTTGCAACCGAAGATGGCCCAAAAATTTCGTCTCCCACAGTTCATAATTTCGCCTACTCATGGTGCTAGCATAGTATGCGAACTCTCACTGGACACGCGGTACGTTGCGACTTTTCTCTCGGTGGTACTTCGCTGGATAATTTTCTCTGGGTGACCCTGGGTAGCTCTGGATAACTCTGGGCCCATAACCTGTTAGCAGATGTAGATTGTACAGCGATGCTGGCGTGTATACCCAGTGCTAACCCGAATGTAATTACGGAGGAATAAAACAACGTGGGGCATCACTTCTGTTCAGTGGAACTCTTTTTTCAAAGTAAAACTTTATTGACACATCACCTTCAGCACCTCTTATTGGCTGTTCTCTTTGTCCATCACACAGTATCTGAATTAACTCTATAAAGCCTGCATATGACAATACAAATAGATAACATATAATTGAGAACACATTTCTACGTGCAATGCCTACCCTGTGAACATTGGTTCCAGTGGCGGCTGGTCAATAGGGGGCCATGGGGCCTGACCCCACCTTGAGCCCCAAAAAAAAAGAAGAAAAGAAAATCCTGTGTTTTTATTTTGAAGGGGATTTTGTATGCAGCCTGTCTGCTCATCATCTCCGCTTGTGTGCACGGCTCAAAACGCGCAGCTAGTGGGGCTGGCCCCACCGAGGCGGGTCTATGAAGCAGTTTAGCCAATTGCTGATTAAAGCTTTAGCATGTCGAATAAAGTAATAAATAAGTCACAGTATAGCATATTGAATAAAGTCATAGTAGGCCTATATTATGTCAAAAAAAGTCATAGTAGTAAAATGTAAATTGGGTAATAGAAAGACTTATTATTATTATTTGTCTTAATAACTATTAACCACCAAATACTTCAGTTCAAAACAGTTTTAAGGTCTTAAATCCATCAACTGACTAATTCCCAAACTCAGGAGCAGGTGAGATTGGATGTTGCTATAGTTACCATCAAGTACACGGGATGCAATATATTAGCATTTGAATATGAATTTGCAAACATAGACAGCTTAACAATGTTAAAAGGAGAATTTGTTGAGTTACTTGCAACAGCTTAAACTTTTGTTCTGACTTGTGACTCTGCAAAGCAATAGACACATTTTATTTGTAATATACAGTGTTATTTCATTACTGCTAACTGGTCATAATGTGTGGAGTTTTGTGAAAACTGTGCCATGGAAAACATAGTGAACGCTGGACTAGCAAATAGTGAATTCATAAAAGAAGACATTATCTGCCCTTGAGAATAGAAAAGAATGCTGGATGGAACACGCACTGTTCTCTGACTCGAATAAATTAGAATGTTGACGTGTCATCTTATGTATGAAGCCAGGTTAATATGCAAATTAAACTCAGTATCTTCCAAAACTTTACAGAGGACAGCCGGACAGCTCTGAGGCTCTGAGGTAGGCCGCAGCATATTTTCAGAACTACCCCCTGGTAGTAGCTGGCTTCTCGGAGCCAATGCTGACGGTGAGTGTTTGAACTGGGGGGAAGACTCAGTCGCGCTCTTGAGTCCTGCCAATGATAGGTCACTGTGTGGCTTACTTCGCTGGGTGGGGCAAGCCGCAGGCTGCCGTCAGCAGAGTGTAAAGATGGTCGGCCAGTTTTCAGTGCTACCTGGGGGCAGGAAGTCTTTGTGCCAGTCTGCCTCAGAGCTCACTTCAAGCTTCCCGTGGGTCTGATGTAGGATGCTGTGGTAAGATACTTGCACCAAACTCCTGTCGTGTAAACCAGTAGCATATCTGACCTGTAACTTTGGATTCAGAATAGACTTTGACTGCTACCACTTTTTGTTATTTGGCTCAGGATGTTTGGTGCCACCAGACTGATTTTAGGATTACCAAATCCCTCCTTGAATATCAAATTGTTCACATTGATTATTAACTTAGTAGAATAAAAAAGAGCTTAGCTTACAGGAGAGAAAGGGAAATGTAGACATCTTTATTTAAAAAATATAGTGAAATTAAATGTATTATAGTCGTCATTATATACATATGAAATTCAAGCTCTGCATTTAACCAATCCCTAGCATATTGGGAGCAGTGGGCTGGGTTTAGTGTCTTGCTCAGGTATACTTCGGCACAGGACATGTAGCAGCCAAGGATGAAACCGCCGCCCTCGCGGTTACCGGACGACCCCCTCTACCCAATGAGCCACGGTATTTATAATCACACAGTTGTAGAAATGTTGTATAGTATGGAAAAAAAACAACTCCACAGAGGACAGCTGGATAGCTCTGAGGTAGGCTGCAGCATATTTTCAGAACTGCCCCCTGGTAGTAGCTGGCTTCTCGGAGCCAATGCTGACGGTGAGTGTTTGAACTGGGGGGAAGACTCAGTCGCGCTCTTGAGTCCTGCCAATGATAGGTCACTGTGTGGCTTACTTCGCTGGGTGGGGCAAGCCGCAGGCTGCCGTCAGCAGAGTGTAAAGATGGTCGGCCAGTTTTCAGTGCTACCTGGGGGCAGGAAGTCTTTGTGCCAGTCTGCCTCAGAGCTCACTTCAAGCTTCCCGTGGGTCTGATGTAGGATGCTGTGGTAAGATACTTGCACCAAACTCCTGTCGTGTAAACCAGTAGCATATCTGACCTGTAACTTTGGATTCAGAATAGACTTTGACTGCTACCACTTTTTGTTATTTGGCTCAGGATGTTTGGTGCCACCAGACTGATTTTAGGATTACCAAATCCCTCCTTGAATATCAAATTGTTCACATTGATTATTAACTTAGTAGAATAAAAAAGAGCTTAGCTTACAGGAGAGAAAGGGAAATGTAGACATCTTTATTTAAAAAATATAGTGAAATTAAATGTATTATAGTCGTCATTATATACATATGAAATTCAAGCTCTGCATTTAACCAATCCCTAGCATATTGGGAGCAGTGGGCTGGGTTTAGTGTCTTGCTCAGGTATACTTCGGCACAGGACATGTAGCAGCCAAGGATGAAACCGCCGCCCTCGCGGTTACCGGACGACCCCCTCTACCCAATGAGCCACGGTATTTATAATCACACAGTTGTAGAAATGTTGTATAGTATGGAAAAAAAACAACTCCACAGAGGACAGCTGGATAGCTCTGAGGTAGGCTGCAGCATATTTTCAGAACTGCCCCCTGGTAGTAGCTGGCTTCTCGGAGCCAATGCTGACGGTGAGTGTTTGAACTGGGGGGAAGACTCAGTCGCGCTCTTGAGTCCTGCCAATGATAGGTCACTGTGTGGCTTACTTCGCTGGGTGGGGCAAGCCGCAGGCTGCCGTCAGCAGAGTGTAAAGATGGTCGGCCAGTTTTCAGTGCTACCTGGGGGCAGGAAGTCTTTGTGCCAGTCTGCCTCAGAGCTCACTTCAAGCTTCCCGTGGGTCTGATGTAGGATGCTGTGGTAAGATACTTGCACCAAACTCCTGTCGTGTAAACCAGTAGCATATCTGACCTGTAACTTTGGATTCAGAATAGACTTTGACTGCTACCACTTTTTGTTATTTGGCTCAGGATGTTTGGTGCCACCAGACTGATTTTAGGATTACCAAATCCCTCCTTGAATATCAAATTGTTCACATTGATTATTAACTTAGTAGAATAAAAAAGAGCTTAGCTTACAGGAGAGAAAGGGAAATGTAGACATCTTTATTTAAAAAATATAGTGAAATTAAATGTATTATAGTCGTCATTATATACATATGAAATTCAAGCTCTGCATTTAACCAATCCCTAGCATATTGGGAGCAGTGGGCTGGGTTTAGTGTCTTGCTCAGGTATACTTCGGCACAGGACATGTAGCAGCCAAGGATGAAACCGCCGCCCTCGCGGTTACCGGACGACCTCCTCTACCCAATGAGCCACGGTATTTATAATCACACAGTTGTAGAAATGTTGTATAGTATGGAAAAAAAACAACTCCACAGAGGACAGCTGGATAGCTCTGAGGTAGGCTGCAGCATATTTTCAGAACTGCCCCCTGGTAGTAGCTGGCTTCTCGGAGCCAATGCTGACGGTGAGTGTTTGAACTGGGGGGAAGACTCAGTCGCGCTCTTGAGTCCTGCCAATGATAGGTCACTGTGTGGCTTACTTCGCTGGGTGGGGCAAGCCGCAGGCTGCCGTCAGCAGAGTGTAAAGATGGTCGGCCAGTTTTCAGTGCTACCTGGGGGCAGGAAGTCTTTGTGCCAGTCTGCCTCAGAGCTCACTTCAAGCTTCCCGTGGGTCTGATGTAGGATGCTGTGGTAAGATACTTGCACCAAACTCCTGTCGTGTAAACCAGTAGCATATCTGACCTGTAACTTTGGATTCAGAATAGACTTTGACTGCTACCACTTTTTGTTATTTGGCTCAGGATGTTTGGTGCCACCAGACTGATTTTAGGATTACCAAATCCCTCCTTGAATATCAAATTGTTCACATTGATTATTAACTTAGTAGAATAAAAAAGAGCTTAGCTTACAGGAGAGAAAGGGAAATGTAGACATCTTTATTTAAAAAATATAGTGAAATTAAATGTATTATAGTCGTCATTATTATTATTATTATTATTATTATTATATATATATATATATATATTGAATTGCCTGTGAGGGTGACAAAAATAAGATGTTATTTACTGCTTTTTCTCGTGTTGGAATAATGTTAAATATTTAACTGCAAGGTAGTAATGTGTGTTTGATACCTTAATTTGTTTGCATTAAATCATACTGGGAAGTTTGCTGAAATTGATTGGATGGCCCTACCTTGAACAGACGGCAGAGCAGAGCCTTGAGCCTTGACTGCGAAGCCTTGTGCCTTGACGCTGGAGCCTGAGTGTAGACGGCGAAGCCTTGAGCCTAGACGGCGGCCGCTTGAGCCTTGACGCCGGGAGCTTTGCCTTCATGGCTCCGCCGAGCCTGCTCGGCGGAGCAGCTCCACCAATCCGACAGGTTCCGCCGAGCATCAGGCTCGGCGGAGCGGCACCGCCGATCCGACAGTACCCGCGAGCGTCCGACGAGCGGCTCTGCTGATCCGACAGGTTCTGCCGAGCGTTAGCCTCGGCGGAGCAGCACCGCCGATCCGACAGTCTCCTGAGACTGTCGGCTCGGTGGAGCTTGTCGGCATTGGCGGAGCCTGTCGGCATCGGAGGAGCCTGTCGGCATCGGCGGAGTTTGTCGGATTCGGCGGAGTTTGTTGGCATTGGCAGAGGCCTGTCGGTTCAGTGGAGCTTGTGTGCCAGGCGGAGCTTGTGGCTCAGCGGAGCTTGTCGGCATGCCTGTCGGACTAGACGGCGGAGCGGAGCCCGTCGAGCCTGTCTGCACTTGACGGCGGAGCGGGGCAGGGTGGGGCGGAGCGAGATGGGGCGGGGCGGAGCCTGTCGGCAGTTGACGGCGGAGCGAGCCTTGACTTGACGGCGAATGGTTTACACATGTGCTGTGTTGTGCTTTTTAGAGTGTATATTGCTCTTCTAATTGTGATATGTAGAAGTGCTTGACGTGTTAAAACCTGGCCACAGCTCACAAATATATATATATATATATATATATATATATATATGTAGCCAGGCGAAGTGGGGGTAGGAAGGTTTTTGTACTGTCACTTTAAGAACCGTGAAGCGTGAGCTACGCGAGAGGACTGAGTTCACGCGACATGTGTAAATAAAGAGCGGGAATCAGAGGCTGCTGAGGACTGAGCTGATTAGAAATACCTGAACTACGGGTCAGCATAAGTTACGAATAAATGCAGAATCACCTTGAAATTGGGGTTAACTGTTTGTTGTTAACTGGTGTTAAGTTGTACGCATCTGGTGTTGAGTTGTGTACATCTGCCTCGTTTAGAGGGGAGACGGAAGCTGCCGTCAGTTCCATGGGTGTGGATCAGAGCGCACAGGTCGATTGCTGATGAGGGAGTGAGGGAGTGATAAATTGTGTTCCTGTGTAAATGAATGTTATCTGCATATCTTGGAGAGTTGAACAGCATGGCCCAGATGCCGAGGTTCTTTGTTTCTGTTTGGCAGGAGGAAGCCACTACTGTTGTGTTTTATATGTAGCTATATGTATATCGTAACCTTAAATTCAGTAAAAAGCAATGGTTTAGGTTTGCTGTAAATTGTAAAGTGCCTTAAAATCTGACTAATTAACGCTGTACTCTGTGAGTGCAGTCGGGGGGAAATAAAAGACCTGTTATGTAAATACACTTAATCAGAGCGTTATGTGCTAATTAGCGGAGTTGCGAGTTACAGGTTGTGAAGGGTTTAAAACTCCAGGCGGGGCGCTCTAGCACTCGCCTGTACAAAGGAATGAGAAAACTGTAATTCTGAAGGACACGCTTGGGCAACTATACACTGATATCAAATCTTGGAGTAAACTGCCAGCTGAGAACAGTACGTACCACAGCTTGAGATAGCAAAACGTAGACGTCACACTTTGGAGCCTGTTAGGCTAGGCTTTGACAACATACACACACACTGAAGACGCATCGAAGGAGGATCCCGGACGAGAGCCAGTGTGAGCGGATATGCTCAGTGCTCCAACCAGGCCGTCGCTCTGCTAAAATCGATCCCGCCTGCAACTTGACTTTGACCAATGGCTCCTCTAAGGAGAACCTACAAAACTTACCGCGCTGCCGTGTCCAAGCGCCTTTTCACGTTGCTCTCACTCGGAGAGGAACTGTTAGGACCGTGCACGTTTAACTGCTCGGCTAATATCTCTGTGATAAATAAAACTATTGCTTGAATCTAAGTAAACGCCTCGAACTCAATTTGTTAACTTGTCTACACGACAGACCCACATAAAATCTAAATGTATCTGAGTGTTTGGTCTCATCCTTTTAATTAGGCCACATATATACAGAGGGGACGAGTCAGGGTGCAGGACCCTGGTAAATAACATTCTTGTCTACGGAGAAGAGAACCACCTCATCCTCAACACAGACAAAACCAAAGAAATAATAGACTTCAGGAAGAATCCTCCCCCTCTACAGCCTCTTATCATCAAGGGGACCGAGGTGGAGAGGACCGACGGCTACAGATTCTTCTGAGCCGTCGCCCTCTCACCCAGGCCTACAGAGGACTGGTAGAGAGCACCCTCACCACAGGCATCACTGTCTGGTATGGCATGATGACTTCCAGCGCTATCGATTCTGCCGACACGGAATCATTTATTTACAAGACCTTCTCAAGCCATACATTTAACACCACACGCCGCATATGAAGGCAAATCACTGTCAAAATCCGAGAGCGCAAATGAGATCCATGCGCGCGCGAAAATCAAACAGCCGCGAGCGTATTTTACTTTGACGAGCACTTTTATATCACTCCGCGAGCAAAATTCACTCTCGTGCGAGTGAAAGTCGCTCGCGAAGTTTAAACCTGTTCGCTCGCGAAACTTTAATCTGCTTGCTCGCGAGTCTTTTTCTTGCTCGCTCGTGAGTAGTTTTTCTTTTTGACAGTAAGTGGGCGGACCCAGTCTCACTTTTATCTCTACATATAATTGGTTAAATTCCTCGTCTTTGGATAAACCGAGATTGTTTGAGCGCGGATCAGCCTTTGAGGACCCGAGATAGCCTGACATCAATCATCGGGTTAATTTAAGCTGGATGATAGGACATTTGATTGACTTAGTTGAACCACGTACGAGGAACGGGGCCCAAGCCAGAAGGGGGCGATAGCGGAGCAGCTGATGTCACCACTCTAACCTCCAGCTGTTCTGCTTTAGGCAAACATTTCACACTTAAGTCCTTATAAGCCTCACAAATGTGCCTTCTGATACAAAATTGATAACTTAAAACAGATATTTAGTCCTTTTGCACGTTTAGGAAATACAACTTAGCTCCAAACACTAAGCGAGCCCTAAAGCTCTCTCATTCATTGTAATGTTATTTAGTTATTTCACATCTGAAAGTCTGTGACACATTCCCCTGCACCTCAGACAACAGTATGTTGGTTGATATATCTTCTCCTAAAGACATCTAACCAACATGTTTCATTACAACGGCTTACTGACACTATACTCATCTCTACATTTCAGGTTCTTTGGACTTTAGTTGGTGTTAATGAAAGAGGACACAGACAAGACTGAACTCAAAATACTTAAAATCGAACAAAGTGTTTATTCATAACAGGAGTATTCTGACGCAGCAGATCAATACGAGCTCGGACCTCATGAAAACTATCTGTGACAGCAAAGAAAAAGGCGCTCCCCAAGGGGGAGTCACAATGATTTATATGTTCTTAAGGGCATTTTGTGATTGGTTGACTATTGGTGGAGGCGGCTCTTGGTTTAAACTTTCTGAGGGCCTCATTGGTGCACAGGATGTCCGTCCCCACCGGCACACGGATAGCCAGCCGCTCCAGCGATGAGTCAGATCAGTGTGTGTGTGTGTGTGTGTGTGTTTGAGAGTTCATTCTAAAGCCAAGGTCGCTTAACTACTTCTTAGTCGAAACTGTTATTTTGTACCAGGCAGTGGCAAGACCGGGGAGTACCTGGTTCCTGTTTTGTATTAGATAATGAGGGGGCCCTGCGCAGGTGGAATACACTGCCTCACTCTGTGACTTTACACTTAGAGACATATTATGATTACTGCACATAGCATATGGTTGAAGCTAAACTAAATGTGTTTACGAATATATAGCAGTGTTTACAAATATATAGCAGTGTGTGTTTACAAATATATAACATATTTATTTAAGCTTATTCTTAATGTTTACATTGGCCAAGACTATATTTAAAGGCAGTTTAAGATTTTATTGTCATGAACACTTGTATACTAAAAGAAGAAAAGTTCTAAACAAGTTAACAAAAAGAAACATGTTTAATAAAAATAATTTGATGTAGATTAGTTCAGTAGACACATCATATGTTCTACAATAAGAACATTTCATATCATTATGCCTTCAACACAGAAGCAGATCCACTCTGCTCAGTTTCTGGAGATTCTCCACGTGAAGTTGCTTTGCTTAAATAGCTAGCTACTCGACTGATAAGTTAACTTGCTAAACACTGGCTATGCACTAGCCTAGACAGCATGCTAGCGTCATTAGCATATTAGCATCGATCACTCGCATGTTAGCATCGATCGCTAGCTTGATATTATAACCATCACCATGTATATACAATAGGCTATGTAGCCAGACCCAGACATACATTATACATCAAGCTAGTTGACATCTGTCACACTCAGATACAATATTTAACTTGACAGACAATCCGTTGAACTTGAAGATCTGAAGACTGAACTTGTGAACTGTTTTTTGTTTCGTGGAGAATGTATTTTGAGTATTTTAAATACAAAATTACTCCACTCTAAAGTATTTTGTTACAAATTACGTTAGATTTTTAATCGGCCCTATCAAATACAAATTACAAAATACTCAAAAGTAATTGAAATACGTATTTCAATTACAAGTAATAGAAATACTGTCCATCTCTGAATACACCAAATCATTTTAATTTGTCTTTCTTTCTTTCTTTTTAATGTTTTGGAAGACACTGGTGTAAAAAGTGTAACCACTTAAAATACACCCGATACCTTATTAGCTTAATTCTACAATACACCTAATCTTTTAAAGTTGCCTTTCTTTCTTTCCATCCTGGAGCCACAGGAATATATATGGCTGTGCAGAGTGGTAGGAAACAACATTACTTTTGTTAACAAGGGCATGAAATAAATCTCTCTCTCTCTCTGGATCTTAAACCCCTTTGGCCTAACATGATTTCTATAGTTCAGCTTTACACACGTTGCTTTCTGTCTAATCGGCATTTCACTTAATTTTCTAGCCAGTGATCTGGATGCATTGCTTGAAAAAAACGATCATGGTCCTCTGGGGGACAGTTTACCAAGATGCTTGTCAGTATCAAGGGGACACCTCCCATTAGACATTGGAAAAAGACCTGAAGGGCCGTGCTACTCGCTGGCCCGATCACTCCTGCCATAAAGAGTGTAGACTGAGAAGACTGACACTGATGCTATTGGACTTTGCTCAATACTCTTTGTTAAGTCAGTTGTCCTGATATTGTCTATCTTGATTTTTACATATAGATTATTCATATTATTTCATGAATATTGCAGCAATTCCAGCTGTTGGATTGATTTGAGATTTGGAAAGAGACCGACAAGAACATAACAGGGTGCCATCGCACAATAAGGCAATTCCAATCACTTACATTTGTTGGACCATGTACAGACTGAAGTACAGCTGTGAACAGGTCTAGTGTAACTTTTGGTTTCGAGGAGAGAGCTCATATTATGGTACATTAGACGTGTGTATGTCATCCCTCTTTGCGGCAAAACATTCAAAAGCCAACAGGAGGGATCATTTTTCAGAAAGGCTTTACTGATATACCGTATAGTCTAAATCAAGCCTTTGTGTCCAGCACTATAGGTGAGAGACATAAATATTGTAAAACCAACCACCATCTCTGTCAGTTATGTGAATGATGCTACTTTCACTATGAGGACTCTGTGTCCTGGACGTGAACCGTTGTCTCATTCTCCGCTCGTTTACTTATACTGCACCACAGGAGAAAATTGAATATCCCTCCTCCTTGGTGAGATTGGTGCAGTCTCCTCTGACAAACTGCCCTGCTAAATGTGGTGAATCAGCAGTAGAGGCGGTTGAGGGATGGCTTCAGCTATCCAAAGTTAAACATCTAAACACCTGCAAATCCCTATAAGACATTGGTTAAGCAGATAAGTGCTGTATGTTAACACTTCTCCCATTACTTCTGTTGATAAAGACTAATGAGCTGAACTTGTCGACACAATGCACAGTGCACTCTTCTGCGAAGCAAAGCTTAAGAGGGATCAGATCTTGCAGTTGTGCATTTACATCTTATAATGAGGTTCGAGTTCAAGACGAAAAAGAAGACACGTGGAGCCTTCATGCTGTCCAGTTCCTCAGCTCTGGTGTTCATAAAGAAATAATAAAGGCTGTAAATGGTGGGAGATGATTTGCTCGTGCTGTCCGTGATGAAATGAGGAGACAAGGCAGGGTTTTAATTAAGTTTTCATCTAGTGCAGATGGAGGACAGAAGAGAAGGATAAATCACAAAGGACAACAGCAATCTTCCTCTGTATTAGTGCGTACACAGGCACACTGTGACAAAGTGCCTGTCAGCTGCTCAATCATAAAACAGGGCTGAAAAGACAACCAGGAGTCAACCAAAGACATTTGTTTTGGTGTGTTCTGACCCTTGACAGGCTTGGCACTGGCCTTTGTGACATCCCTGAAGATATGCTCTGCCAAGAATATTCTTTATACACTCCGCATAAAATATATGAAACATAAGCACTGAGGTCTACAATCCATTTCTCAATTGTCTGTCTCCGCCCCTTCATTTGCATATCCTCTTCATGAGTGAAATGGATGTAACACTGTGGGTGCAGTCAATATTCAACAACAATTATGACAATGTTTTCCAATGCAAACAAACATATGCATAGTGTATTTTAAGTTTAATTTATGAAAAAAAAAGATTTAAGAGGACATATTCTGGTATAATAAATACATGTAAGCGTTCGAACTCAACCTCTCAGTGGCAGTGAATTGTGGGAAGATGCAACATGTTTAGTGGAGTGGGTTAATTGCTTTTGTCAGTATATTATACGACTGCTATCTTCCATAATATGGCATCCTAACAGTAGACACATGAAGATGCAACATGAAGATTACACCCCAAGAAGAAGAATGTAATACTAATTGATTTAACCTGCAAGTGAAAAGTCAACTTGGCTAAAACACGTCAGTAACATTTACTGTAAATGATGTGAGGTGGCAAGGTGGAAGTGCTGTAAAAGATTGATAGTTAACAGAGATAGTCTGGTGTTGGATTTCTTTTTTTTAATCAATAAGTGATCTATCTTACTAAGCTTATTACTTTCAGACCTTGTAATGTCTTGTATTGCTCACGACTGATATGTTTTTCCTTATTTCTGCAGCCCATTGAACCGGCCAATCTTCAGATTTGGAAGTAGGCTGTAATATTATAATTTTAACAGTGAATTAAATAATATCCCTTCTTAATTACTGAAACATTTGTAACCAACATTAAATGAATTATTATGATCACTGCATGGATGCACGAGACCAGAAGTGCACATAAAGAGGCAGCCACTATATTTCTCACTCACGCACTCATTTATACAGATCCATACATAACAAAAAGAAAGAAAGACAACGTGGCCACAATGTGCGTTCGACACATTTAGCCTTGTTGATTTAACACCACCACCTATGCTTCTGCTGCCCCCCCCCCCCCCCCCCCCCACACACACACACACCAAAAAAAAAAATGTATTACAGTGCTTTCTAGAGTGGAACCTTGACCTTTCAAGAGGAACAATTGCATTTACAAAGTCCCTGAACTACTGCACACCCAGTGAGTTCAGGTAGATTGTCAGAGTTTATTGCACATAGTTGCAATATTCTACGCAGTAAATTGAAGAATTTGCTTTTCTCTGCTCAATCCCCTGAATGTCAGGGGTTTGACAGGTCTGAGCGATAACATGTGACTAAATTAGACCCTACCACCGAATTTACCAGTAATGTTTGTGTGAGTTGCCTGCGTCCTCCACTGTGGGGGAGGGCCAAAAAAAAAGATGTACCCTGTTGTAAAGTTAGAATTCATGATAGCATAAGTAGAGGCGACAGCACAGCACTGTTCTGGGCCAGTTAGCTACTCCCAAATCTTTCCTGATAACAGATTCATTCACAAAGAGAATGACTTGTTTGCTTTTAAGGGTTGGTGTGCTCCCTGAAACCCATACAATCTGTCTAATTTAATTAAAGGACACCTGCTTGGTATTGAACCTGTCTGGCTCCTGAAACCTGAAAGTCAAAATATGTCCAGGTTTTAATAAGAGTTAGTGATCAAAGAGTAGTTTTTCGACAAACGTGCAAATAATCGAAACACTTTTACCAGTTGTTCAACCATCAAAATGATGTCAACATTTACATACGTACATATGAACAGAAGAGATATTCATATAGCCTGAAACATTAACCACCAGGTAGTGGAGAGCAGGACCAACAACATCATATTTTCATGAGCTAACCCTACTAACCCTAAACCTAATTGTTTGAAACTTGAGCCAACGCTACCTCCTAGTGGGCACCAGATACTACTACAGACATGATTTGATACACTGTTAATGGTTTCTTGTGGGGAAAGATACAGAGTGTATGTGGACTCTTATTCCTGTGAGCGTAGTAGATCCTTTTTTGTGTGAATAAGGCGGTGGGAAAATGACAGTTGGCCTGAACAGCCATGTAATTCCATATTTAAGGTCAATATTTATTGTATTCTATGATCATTAAGATATAATATGCCTATTTTACAAGAATCTCCAATAATTTCCATAGTTAGATAAAACAGAAGAGCACACACGACAGATTCTGAATAAGATTAGTAATGGCCTTTTAGTAACAAAAGAAGAACATACGCGTATTATACTGACACAGCATATGGCTAGGCTCACTCAAGTAGGCTACTAATGAGTTAACTTTGGATTTGCATATCAAACCTGCTTTTTTCTCCCTCCTAGCAAGATCGTTTTTTACTAGATGGCCATCATTGGCCTCATTGAACCATGATATATATATCATGATATATATGATATGATATATATCATGTCTATATTTATATATGTATATAAACATGTATGGCCTTCAAATATATGAAGTATAATTAAATTAATATTATTCTTTGTAATAACCTGTTATTTCCAGTTAACCTATTGTTAACAAGATGATGCAGGCACATGTATTGTGACCATAGATTAAAATGAGTTGGAATCATAGCCATGTTCATTATGTGCTGAACTGAAAATAAATAATCAAGAATGGTGTGTAGACTGTGTACACCTAAATGTTCAATTGCTCAAATTGCCAATGCCCCATTTAAATAGCAAAAGACTATATTTGTGTACATTTATGTGAGTAAACACAAAATTGAAAATGATGATAGTCTGATTGTATTAAAGATGTATGTGGAGTTGTAATATCACGTATATCCAACTTGTGATGGACACTGCATCAAAGATCATTTTCATGGAAACATATCCAAATAATTTCAGCCATATTTGTGGTACCAAAGCAAAAAAGATGCACTGGAAACTCTATCAAAGTTATGTGCACCAGTTGTAACTTAAGTACGTATAGCCTGATGCAGGACATGATTTGTTTTCACTCACAAAAAAAATAAAATCACATTGAAGCCACTGTCCTGCTTTAATGACTGACTAAATCATCCACTGTTGTGAACTTTCCTTTATTTTCTTACCCTCAAATATACTGAGGACGCGCTGTATGCTGGGATTCTGCGGGAACGGGGAGGTTGCAGAACGCCATCTTTAAACCCCACAAGAGGCCAGCTACAGTTGCACACCGGGATGAAAAACACTATCCGTACAGCAGGATTTAAGCTCAGATCGTGGAGATAGTATGATTGAACCCCGGTTAAATTAATAATAAGTAACTGTCCGGGGATACCGTGAAGAGCTGGTCACGGGACACCGCGAATACCTTGAACTGTATGTTATCCTAGTCAGACAACAACAATAGACGGAAAGACAACAACAACGGACTAGCTTGCTAACTCGCTCGCTAGCATCTTGCCAAGCGCTGCGCTGTTATCAAATGCTAACTGAAGGCTAGCTACCGTTAGCAACTTAATCAGCAAATCGCTTACATTTGTCCGGACACTTGTAATAGCTGGTACTGGGTGTCCAGCTACATCTACTGGGGGCAGTCTGTCATTTCTTTGCCACATTTTAAGAATTTTTGTCCAGAAATCTGCGTTGTGGCTTTAGCTAACGTTAGCTAAAAGCTAAGTCCCGACTTCTCCCCCTCCCCAGCGGCCCAGCCGGAGATGCGTGGAAGATGTCGGTGTCGGGTCTGAAGGCCGAACTGAAGTTTTTGGAGTCCATTTTTGATCCAAACCACGAACGCTTCAGGATCATTGACTGGAAGCCTGACGAACTGAGCTGCCAGTTTAATGTAACTGGAGAAAAGCTGTTAATTATCCACTGTAATATAACGGTAAGGGGGACAGGAACGCAAATGCCGGGATTTATACACTTCCCTTGTTGGTCGTTAGCGAGCTAAAGTTAGCTGGTTAACTTGCTAGTCAGGTAGCAGGCTACCCATACGACTGAACAATCTGATGCTATGTCGCACAGGATTTCCGTAGTTTCATAAGTGTCAGTGGGAACTACGCAGTCTCAATAGAGGGGTTTGTTGGTCTAAAAATACGACGTATAATAAGCAACCTTAGCTGTTAGCTAACGCTGCACTCTGAATGCTAATGTCGCTAAATCAAATGTTACGCTATTTACTGATTCTATGTTTAGCCCTGCGACACGCAGGTGAATATAGGTCAACTGTTTTGATGTAACGGTCCCGTTTTTTTTTGCTGTATTCTACTGTCTTTAGGAATCTTATCCATCTACGCCGCCAATATGGTTTGTGGACTCTGATGACCCGAGCTTGGCGCAAGTTTTGGAGAGGTTGGAAGATGTGAGAAAAGGCAGCACCCTGGTTAGTTATCCGAACTCATTTTTTCCACTATGTGTCACTGAGGAGAATTTGACGAATTTTGCCCACTTAGTGAGGATCTGCTGCTGGCAAGTTTAGTTCACATAATGAAGGTTAACGCAAAGTGTTGACCAGGGCTGCCACTCAGCAGGAGTGTTTCCTTTGCATTCTTTTTTTACGTAATGCCAGCCTGCTGTGTTGAGCTTCATCACAGGGAGGTGGACCGTGATTAGTTCAAATAATCACTAAATTCACTTAGTACTGGCTTTTTATATTTGTATTCTAGATTACATTTCATAAAGTACTTTTCCTTTAACATTTGTTTGCGTCATTCTTGCAATATTTTTGCTCACTGATTTCATTAAAGAGTGTGTTCGCTGATGCAGGTTAGGGTTTTTCCTCATTTTAGTGATGTATTTACAAGATGCTCACAACTTGGATCTTATGTCAAATTTCTTATGGGCTCTCAAGCACAAACAAACAGCATGCATACTTGTATGACTTTGTACTTGGAGAACAAGTTGAACGTGTCTTAACAGACATGTTTTAAGCACACAAAATGACTTGACATTCAATCATTGGGACAACTTTTAAGGTGAACATGTAGCTGTGACACACAGATTATTATGTAATCCTTTATGTGTGGTGACATCCTCAGTTTAGTTAGCCTACTTATTCATGGTGCTCTGTTTTGTAGGACACAAAATATGCTTTTTATAGAAGTGCTGTCAGGTTTTTTTTAAAGATGTTTTTGTTTGCAGTTTGCACCATCATTTCCTCTACAATAATATATAAATCATTGTTCATGTTGTGTATTGGGTAAAGGACAAACCTTCCTGTGGATAGATAAGATCAATCTAGTTTCAAACTGGTGCACAGATGTTTCAGTGGCACCCTACTTTTGAATTGCACCAAATTTGCATAGGCAGATCACAGTAGCTGATGACACCTTAATGACTATGTCGCCTGTTTCTTCTGTATGAGTACACACTGTGTCAGTGTTATTATGTGTAAATCCTTACTTTGACGTCATGTGAGAGTAATTGGCCCAAACTTTATCGCTACACTTAAACATTGCAAGATTTGACTTCATTATTCCACAGTTTAAGGTTGAATGCCCTGAAACACACTGCTTGGTGAATAATGTAATCATCTCATATCTTCTGTTTCGTACAATCACAAATTGCTAGTTTTGCATTGAAGATCCTGTGATCACAAAAAAAATATATATATATATTATATATATATTTTATTGATGCCCACTCACATAATCTATATAATCTACTCCTATAATATATATATGATAAGTAATTATCTGAAGTGAGGGTCTTGGGACAGATGTCCTTATATATGATGTATGCTCAGCAGATTTTGATTTCTGATGATGGGCTTTATACATTTTAATCAACAATTGTTTAACGCCTGCAGTCACATGTCTGCCACGTGGCATTGCTGCGTAGCTGTTTGTCTAACTCTTCATCCCCTCCTGTTTGTGCTTTTGTGTTTCCTAGCTTTTGCAGCAGTTGAAGAAACTCATTTGTGATCTCTGTCGGCTGTACAACCTTCCCCAACATCCAGATGTGGAGATGCTGGACCAGCCCCTGCCAGCAGGTCCTGTGGGACAAGACCGAAAGGCAAGGCTAAATACCTCCGCATGGCATATAATGGCACAGCCAGGACATGGCCAGTATTTGATCACTTTTAAGGAATAAGACATGCTCATTTAAATAAGGATAATTTTAATTATGCACATCCAAACAACTTTTGCTCAGTACTGAAATGGCCGCCTACATTACAGAGGGCCTCTGTGATTTGTGTGAAGGTGCTCTGTTAGCTGGTCAATAGGCTCTTCCTGTGGTGATGGTCAGCAGAAGGTGGTTTTCATGAGGTCAGCTCATGAGGCTCCTTCAGATGACTTTATTCAGCTTGACTCAATGCCTTGTTTGTGTGTGTGTGTGTGTGTGTGTGTGTGTGTGTGTGTGTTTGTATAGCATGGGACAGAGGAGGTCACATCTGAAGAAGAGGAGGAGGAAGAGATGGGAGAGGTACGTTATCATCGTCTAAACACTCAATGTATTGCTCTTAGAAGGTTGTACGAGATGCTCGGTAATGAAACACTTGTAATTTCCTCCCGTCTTTGTCACACATGAATTGAAAGAGGAATGTTTAAGCTGTCAGCAAAGCATATTGTTTAATAAAGATGACCATGTTTTTGAATGGTCTGTCTGTCCTTATCCTCCACCAATACATACACATGATTATTGTCTTTAGGTTTGATGTGATTATGATCTAGTCACCCTGGTTATTCACGAGCTGATGTCAATGTTGGCTTCGTTACAGTGTTATTCTAGTGAACGAGGACGTTTAAGCACATCTTCTGGCTTTGATTCCTGGACTCTTTTCATATTGCATGTTTTGCTGGAGAGCCAGAAAGTATTTACACTGTCTAAAATAACAAATATTATACGACAGGACATAGAGGATCTGGACCACTATGAAATGAAAGAGGAGGAGCCTGTGGACGGGAAGAAATCCGAGGACGATGGCATCGAGAAGGAGAATTTAGCCATCCTGGAGAAAATCCGAAAGAACCAGAGGCAGGACCACTTGAATGTAAGTCTTTATTCAGTAAAGTACATATATTTTAGGGTGCTGAGACCCTTGTCGTTGATAACACCTTTCTGAAATATATCTTAACTATGGAGCTAATGTTGTTTTGAATTTGGCAGGGCGCTGTGTCTGGCTCCGTGCAGGCCTCCGACCGCCTGATGAAGGAGCTCAGAGAGATCTACAGGTCTCAGAGTTACAAGACAGGTATGCACTCAGCACAGTGGTCTGCTCTTTAAACTATTGCCTCAGAATGGACTTACAGTGGTATGAGAATGGAGCTACATGTTCAAATACATGTTATGCTTTGAGATTAAATCATTGTAGTTTTTACTAAACTCTTGTATAATCAATTTCTTTTGCAGGCATCTATTCGGTCGAGCTTGTCAACGACAGCCTGTATGAATGGCACGTCAAACTAAGGACGTAAGTAACCGCGGGATCTTGTGTCACGTATTATTTATCTCCACGTCAGCATAAACGCAGACTGATGTCATAATTTATTGACCAACAGGGTGGATCCAGATAGCCCCTTGCACAGCGATTTACAGGTCCTAAAGGAAAAGGAAGGAATGGATTACATTTTACTAAACTTCTCATATAAAGTGAGTAAACTTGACTCTACATTTAAAAAAATAATATATATATATATATATTAGTGCTGTGCGATATGACCAAAAATGTATATCACGGTATTTTGCATAACTTTGGTGGTACCACGGTATATCACGGTATTCTTTTCAAACTCGTACACCTGTGCGGAAGAGAAACACTTTTATTTCAATGTTTTCGCAGCACTCGTATAGGAATGAGGTCTTTTCAGCAATTTCAATTGTTAAAATCGACCAGAGATATTTGACTTTCACACATAGATTATCATGAGATCTGCTCTATGATGTCTTTCCTTGTTTCTCCTCCCTGTGTCACGGTGTGGGTACATCTCACTAGAGTAAGGAAACGTTTCAGAATACCCTTATTTGATTGGCTAAACTGCATCACGTGACGTGATTTACAACGCATTGGTCGGCGTTTTTCCTGCACCTAAGCGCCTTAACAAGTGCCGTAAATGCTGGAAAGGAGCGTGAATGAGTGCGCTGCATAAGGCAAAGGCCCGCAACCCACTGAAAACGGGTCCGCAGCGACCCACCAGTTGAGAATCTCTGGTCTGCAGGATCGTGACGAGCGGTGAACAGCTGTTCGTGTGGCGTCTCTTCCGCTTTCCTTCAGCTACATTCCCCTGGGTCCTAAGTCTCTCCCGTTACAGCGTCTTATCACCCTCTATGTACCAACGTACATCTATTACAAATGCCACACATATTAAACGTAATCAGCGTTGCATATGTGTCAAACTCTGTCGGTGCATCTCTGGTCTATCTATGTTCATCCTGCATCAATCTGTTCTGTTCTTTAATGTAACGTTGTGCACGTGATGAGCCTCTCCCAGCTGTTAGCAGACTGTTGTGCTAGCAGGCGAGTGAGCTGTACCCAGCATGCAGTTCGGCAGTGAAATTATATAAATGTACAATTATTAGTGTTACAAATTGTTTCTGTGTCACAAACTGTTGTGTCGTGGTGTTTTGCCCTGTGAAATAGCGTTAGTTGTGGGTTATTCATTGTTGTGTTATAAAGTTAGAACCATCATCAAGGGTCCCTCTCAATACAGTTAATATGCCACCTACTGAAGATTGACAGTTGTTGATAGACTGTGCTCTAGTATGAAGGTATATGAAAAATTCATATCGTACGGGAAATTAATGCCGGTATACCGCCCAGCACTAATATATATATATATATACACCATTTTGGAGTCTTTGAAGTCTGTAAACTGAGCGTTTCTGCTGGCCCTGCTTTGCAGGATAATTTCCCCTTTGATCCACCTTTCGTCCGAGTGGTTTCGCCTGTGCTTTCTGGAGGGTGAGTTCATTTAGCTGGTACACTTTTTCACAGTTTTTTCCCTCTTGGAAGAGGACTTAATTATGTTGTTCTGATTTTGTTGTTCTGTGTTTGCTTAGTTATGTTCTTGGAGGAGGTGCCCTGTGCATGGAACTTCTCACCAAACAGGTACGTCAAGTGTATTCTTTTTAAAGAAGTAAAAGAATGTGAATTTGCACGACATAATATTCAATATATTTGTGTCTGTTTTTCTTCAAAACTAATTTTATTGACATTGGGTTTTGTGATTGCAGGGTTGGAGCAGTGCCTATTCCATTGAGTCTGTCATCATGCAGATCAATGCCACTTTAGTCAAAGGAAAAGCCAGAGTGCAGTTTGGAGCCAATAAAGTAAGTGAGGAAGCAGCTTTCTTATTAAGTTGGGTGACGTCCTGTGATGATGTTGAGCTCACATAATGAATGATGGCGACCGAGGCCGGGTTCCCTGCTTTTTCCCCTGCAGCGTGAACATCTCCTCTTTATGCAGCCAAAGCTGTTGATATGCTTTGTCTTTTTGTGCCGTCATGTTCTGTTAATGTTAATTAGTACCAAAGAAACATTTCATGTCTCAGAAGCTCAGAATTAGTTGTTGTTTCTCACTTTTGTGTTTGGCTTTGATATTTTCTCAATCTATTTAACTATTTAAATGCGGGGATATGAGCAACCAAGATTCAGTTTATTAGTCAAACATGCACGTTTTGTTCTTCACATTTTAGTTTTTGCAATGTGTCAATGTAAGAGTTACTTTGATTAGCTGACAAGTGAGAAGATTTGCACCGGATGCAATTTTCTTGGCAGATTCCAGTTATACAAAAACTAAATAATAATAATTTAGGCTGTTAATGCATAATTTTAGCATTATAATGAACACATGGAGCTTTATTTTATCAGAGAGCAATCTGTGTTTTTGAGCACTAACGGTTTTAACAAGTCTTGTCTTGACAGATCAACATATGTTATGTTCAACTGTTTCAACCAGGGTTAAGCACTTCATCTGATACCATCTGAAAAGGGGGACAGGAGCTTATTTAAAAGCTTTAAAGGTACTATAGGGTCACCATAGAATTGCTAGAGTCTTGCATATTGTCTCCACAGTGAAAGCAGCTCGTACACAGAGCAGCTTCAGTCATCCCCTTGTGTCCACGTACACACAGGAGATGTTCACGCAGTGTATTGAGTGTAGCTCCCCCGCGTTTTGGCAGGACTCAAAGCCTGCTCCCATAAAATGGAAGAAAATCGACTTAAAGCATTAAAAACATGCTTCGGTATGCTGTTTAGCACATACAGCGCAAGTGAGACACCAGCTATTGTGTGGCCTATGTAGCCGGCTGTATTGATTAAAATAGAAGCCTATTGGTTTCAGACGCAAGTGAGAAGGACAACGTAACACGTTGGATATAAAAATACATATACCAGTGAGGCGAGTTATTTTTGTTTGCCTAAGGAAACTAACTATGACCGAAGATAGTCGGTAACTAGAACTCGTGTGCAAAGGATGAATTTAGACTGTTGCTTTGATCCATTGATTGATGTGCTGTACTTCTGCTAGCGTTAGCGCCCCAGGTTTTATAAAGGTACATCTCCCTCCAACCGCTCCAGGTAACAAGTATCACTGTTCCACAACGTACAACCACGACTACCTCACAATCCAGAAAACCTGCCTGGGATTAAAGAACATCTCCAACGATTGCATAACTGGGCCCTGTTGCTGTCTATGGAATGGGCCCAATGGTTGTCGGACCCTAGTCAGAACTAGCTGATGCTAAGATGTGATTGGCCAGTCTGTATTTGAGAGGCGGGACTTAGCGAAGAGTCAATTCTGTGCAGGGCCAGGTCTTATGTGAATGCGTGTGTGTTAACCTGCACCGTACACTGGGGGTTTGCTCTTGAATTTGGATACAGTTGGATAAGCTTTTTATTTTTATTTTTTATACTTGTTTTCTGATCTGTATATTCTGTTCGTCATAAACCCAGTGCACACTCTTAAGGTTAATTTCATTTTCATCTTTTACTACAGAACCAGTACAATCTTGCCCGAGCACAGCAGTCCTACAAATCCCTGGTTCAGATCCATGAAAAGAACGGTGAGTGTTTGTGTCTCCGGTTACTGAAACCAAACCTCTGCAATGCATCAAAGCTGAGGGAAAGTATTGCTTGTACTGTTGTGTAATTACAAAACATGGACGACATTCATGGAGTCCACATTATTACACTCTATTTGTAAAGTAGTTAGCAGGAAATAGATAAGAGTAATACACACTATCAGTACAACATGCTTGTGATTCAACAGCATTCAGATTCATACTTAAGCAATAACCATGTTACTCGGGCTGTTACTGACAAAACCACTTCATATCTCACATTTACCATTATTTACATGTGAGCCACCAAAGACACCCGCAATCTCTTGCATGGTTTTTATTACAGCGGATTAAATACTTAAGAGTATAAATGTTAGGTGTGCTGCTAGAAATGGACTTCCAAAACAGATGTAAAGACCATGAGATTAATACTTTTGTACATGATTCTTGACAAATAATAAGAAAACAATGATTAAAGAAAAGTAAACCAACTTGATTATTCAGATGTTTTGTTAGATTATGGTGTTTTCAGGAGTGTAAACCATTCAAAGAAAAGAGTCTGAAAGCAAGACTATTCGTTATATGTGTATTTTAAATATTACTGCTAAGAACTAAACTGCATAATGAGCGATACGAACTTCAACAACTGGTATTATTTAGTGCTGGTAGTATTTAAATGCATAATTCCTAAGCTTCTATAAAGCTGATTACTATAAATCGATAAGTAACTGATATACAAAGTGTAGGTTGTTGCTTATACAGTATGTCAGGAAAGTAGTTATAGTACATAGGTTACACACATTATGGAAGATGACAAATGCCCTAAAATATTTGTCTTAGCAAGTTATATAATTAATTGTAATAGTTGCTGTTTCCCAATGTCATTCAAAGTGTCTTGTTCAGGTCCTATGATGAATGTTGTCGCATTGTTTCATAGACTCATTAGCATGCAGATACACGCTAATGAGGCTGAATATGATGCACATGCAAAAAGCCTCTGCATGTGACCCTGATACTACTGGTGGTGGAGACCTGAGGACTGTAGATTGTTTTTATGTTATATGTATATTCATTCTTTGTTGTTCCCCCCCCCCCCCCTCAGGCTGGTACACACCCCCGAAGGAAGACGGCTAAAACAGACTCCTGCCTTTCCTGCACTGGGACCACATGTCTTCGATTTATTATTTTTTCCTCGCGACCAATATTATTTTTTTTTTTATCCTGCGAACCATTTGGCTCTCTTACATGAGAGTTTGAACTCCAAACCAAATTCCTCATTCAGTACCCACCCAGACACTAGCACATAAACACACACACACACACACACACACACACCTGAAATCTACATCCAAGCTCATCAGCTACTCGCAATAGTGTCCTCTCCTCAATATTTATCTCTGTACATCTGTTGTCTGATACAATCTTAATTTCTCCATAGCGACATTCATCCCATACTCCAGGAACACGAAGGACTAAATAATCGCACACTCACCCTTTTTTTGTTTTTTGCCGTTGAGCATGCCACGGTTACTCGCTGTGCTGTGGGCTGAACGGTGCAGCGTGACACGGCCTCTCTGGCCACAGACTGGATCCCTGATGTGACGCAGTGGTGGCTGGGAGGCGACATTTAAATGCTGGTGGTGGAAGAACCACTATCCTTTCTCTCATGGACGTCCTCTGTAATATTGTGCTCATGTATTATCTTTGCAATGCCGAGATCCCTCCTCTGGAATAACATGCTTCCGGGTCGAGCTTGCTTTCAAACCTCTTTTTCTTTTAAAGCTTGAAGCCCTGAGGCGGGGGAGGAAGATAACGAGACTTTTGCAGCCTAGGTGGGACAGCACATAATGAAGAACTTGCTGAGCTCCAAAGTTGGAGACCACTGTCGTCCTCGTCGTCGTCGTCATCATCATCATCATCATCATCATCATCATTATCATTATCATCATCATCATCATCATCATCATCATCATCACAACCAGCAACTGGACAACTCCCCGCACGAGAGGTTTGGCGTGTTGGCAACCCAAGAAACACGACCAGGCGAAGCGGCGGCGTGTTTCGGTTTGGATCACACTGTAATGTAGTTGATTTTAACTTCACGTGTAAACATGTAAATTTGTATTTCTGCAAAAGGATTTAATTGTTTATAATGTAACCTTGTCTGGGTCTTTGACTGGGCAAAGACCGTATTACTATATACACCCTTGACTATTAACAGCAGGGGCACTGCAACTTCTCAAGACCCATTTAGAATAAGAAAACGTTGCTTCATGGATACTCTTGCAGAAGGAAACAAAAGTACAACGTGATCTTATGTAAGCTTAATGACTACTGCGGTTTTGTTCTTTTTTTTTTGTTCTTTTTCTTTAGATATTGATTTGTAATCCTCATGTTATTGGCAACATCGACAGTATCATCCCCCTTTTTTTTGACAGCACCTCTTAGACGCAGCTGTTTCTGGCATTCCAGAGGGTTGGCTTTTCATATCGTTTCACTCAAACCGGATGAACCTCAGTAAGGCTATGCAGTGAGGAGACAGTTTTTTGGGAGTTTTGTTGTACTGAGGAAAATGAGTCTTATCAGCGTAGTCGCCTGCTTAGTCCCTGTAGCTCGTTCACATCCTGAGCACTTTGCCAATTCTGCAGTTGTAACAGTCTGGAGGGCAGAAAAAAAAAGTGACCTTTTTTTACCTTCTGACTTTTCCTTGACCTCGTGGCTGGTTTTAAAATGCAGCCCGAGTTTCAAATTCACAGCAATAGTCTCGACCGTCTACCTTCTGGCTTCACACCTGGGAAGATCGACTGGAGTCTGTTCCGTTTCCAGACTATTTGTGTAGGTTTGATAAATAGTTGTTCCGATTTGCCACAGGAGGGACCCGGCTCTTCCCGTTACCACCTCTCTGGTTACTATTCATAACCACTCTCAGCGCTGCTGTACCCCTCGGCGTGCTGGGTCTTTGATGTAATGTGAATAATATGCAGAAAACTGTGTGGAGCATTCCAATTAATGCAGTTACACGTTTGTTGTGGGTGTTCTATTGTGTGGTTACTTGCATTGTTTTAAGTATATTGTCCTGAAAACCAGCATAGAAAGCTTAGTTATGCTAATTCATACAGTCATTCCTCGTTTTGTTTTTTAGGTTGATTTAGAATTTCCTCAGCGATGCTGACCTCAGTCACAACGCCAATATTTTCAAAAAACGGTACAGATGGGTAAAAAAAAAAAAATCATACAGCCTGTTCATATTCAGCACACGTCTGACGTTTGTTTAGACTTGCAGGATGTCCATAGCAAGTGTCGCCCTCCTTTCTTCTTTCACCTCAAGCAAAAACCCCGACATGACGGAATCATTGGCATGGTTGTTAGCTGTTGTGATGCCATTGGTAATGTACTGATCACTTCATTCTGGTCGCCATGTCGAGCCCACCCCTGCATTCTCTGGAGAAGCAAACTCAGGAATACATACCGCACACTCGACTTTGCTAAGGATTGCTTCAGAATATCGTCATAAAGTGCAAGATTGAACGTGTCAATCGTTTTTCTTTTTTTTCCCGGCCATTTTAATAAGATGCATCTGTTTTACCAAAAGGCATTGCAGTATGGTTTGCTGTCAAATTCTGAATACTTGTGAGGTTAAAAAAAAAATCAGATGTGGAGCAAGAGTTTTGCTCCACACCCTCGGATGAACCTGCACTTGATGAGGGGTTCAGAACACATCTACCCCGTCTCTTTGATAGTGCTGTATTTTGCATGTCAATATATCAATGGGTGTTTTACACCAAGCTACTGAAGACAAGAGTGGTCGGGTAGGGTGATAAAAAGACTAGATGTATCGGTTGTTCATTAATTGTTTACTTGTGGTTCCCTACATCAGTGCACTGGGTAGTTTCTCCCTGCGTGCCGCTTATTTAACCAGGTCAGAGTCTATGAGAGACGCATGGACTTAACGAGACATCCTACCTGCTTGGATTCCCTTTAAAGATGCCAGGATTCCCAACAAAAGTAGCAGTTCAGATTTGTGTGCCATCAGAACAATAGTAAACCCACATCTTTACCCTGACATTTGGAATAATGGTGTACTCAAGACTGTTGTGCACCGAAAAAAACTAGCTTCTCTCACACCAACTCCTGTTGTCTGACTAACAAAAAACCCTTCTCTGCATTGGCGAGCGACGTATTGGTCTGAGGTCTGACTTGGCCTGATCCTGGGTTCTTTACCTTGCTTCATTAACTGCAGTGGCCGGGTTATAAAGTTATGCACTGTTAGCATGCTTTGGTTTGGTTTCATTTTTTTCCATTGCAAGGGTGATTTTGACCATGTAAAGTAATTTGTAAACTTGCATCAAGTTTATAAATAAAGAATTTTATGAAATATCACTTTATTCTGTTCTGATGAAGTGTTTATCGGTAGGAAATGTAAAACTTATTTGTTTCCTGGAAGAGTAATCCATCCACAATCTCCATGCCATTTCAATGAAAATGTATCACCAACAAATAGCAACAAATAAAAGCATTGATTAGCTAACTTGTTTTGGCACTAGAACTCAAAAAAAGAGGTCAAACTGCATCTCTGGTTACAGTGAAATGCACCTCATACATGCATTACATCACCCACCAACCTACAGTGAATTCCCAGAGCACTTTAACTTAGCTGCAGGTTCCACTTGGATCCTGGTTTTATGTGTTTCTTGTACTTTCCAGTAGATGGTGTTCTTTGCCAAAAGATTCGGGTGTCTGTTTTTCTCCAGAGCTGCTGTCAACATCCAGAGAGACAACCACCCTCATCTCTCATTGCCCCAGGAACCTCTGACATACATTACTGTAGCTCGTGTGTGTGTGTGTTTAAAGGCCTCTGCTGCTCAAAGTATACTAGCCACTGACTTACTATTTACAACCAAAACATTGCAACTCAGGTATGACGATTTAATTCAATTCACTTTAGTGAGTACACAGCAAAGCGGGTGTGATTTGTGTCCCTTTATGTTGCAGCATGGCTCCATCAACATAATATATTCACAGGAAATACAGAACATGGCCACATTATACGCCACGTGATATCTACTTCAAACATCTGACAACAATAACTAGTGCAGTTTGCCAAGAAGGCAGTGGATGGAGTAAACCGTGGGTTGCAGTGGATAAAGATCTGATTCTGAATCAGTTTGTCTTGGTGGTGCATTGATTTAGAAGGAATAGGCTGGAACAGGTGGTGTGCTGGGTGGGCGGGATGAACAGATTGTATACTATAATAGATTTCCTTTTTTCATTTCTCCCCACTTACTCATTGTTATTTTGGCTTTCCACTTTCTCTCTCTCTTTCTGTGTGTGTGTGTGCTACAAATCACCACTAGATGGTAATGGAGCACTCTGGCAACGGTCAAGAACTCAGCTCGTTACATCCGTCAGCAGTTGGCGCGCCGTTATTGCACTCATTCCTGCTCTTACCAGCTCTGTGGCTCATTTCCTTCAAGGTTGAATGAATAAAGGTCATCTTTTTCAGTGAGCAGACAGCTATCGATGGGACACAGTCGGATGCAGACAGCTCATATTCTACATGAGTGTGTTTGAGTCCGATATTGTCGTGGTGGGTTGGCGAGCGCTGCATAGATGTCAGGTTTGTGATAAATAGCTTAATCAACCTCCATCAGTTCTTATGAGAAGGAGGGCCGCAATAGATAACAGGGTGACCTATTGAGTCTGTGGTCGATAGTTATGGATTTTAGAAATCACTCAAACCAAGAAGTGCAGTTTTTGAAGAAATCAGGAGCATAATTCAAACCAAAGGGGCAGACTGTAGTAAAGAGGGGGCAAGGAGAGAGATAAGTGGATCTCTGCAGTTCGCCAACGAAAGGTTAATTGCCTATTATTGTAGCACTTTTTAAATTTTTGTTGTGGTGTTGGTTTGGCTGCATGGCTGGCGTCTTGGCTGGAGAGGAGCACGCCTCATTATCCAGCTTCAGCCAATCTGTTTGTCCAGCCTGTCGCTCGTCTTGGACACAACACTGTGAGGAGGCCGTCAAGGCTCCGGGCCCCTGAGGAAGAAGGCTGTGCATCTCTGTGATTAAGTTGCCGGTTCCCAAACTGAGAAAGCAAGAAATAGCTGACTTCTCTTCCTTCACCCTGGGCCACAGCGCAGCACATGGTGCGGCCACATTCAGAACCAGCTGGAGTTGATTGATAGCCTGCGGCTTAACGGCTGCATCCATCAGAGCCTGACTCGCACTGCTTTTCCACCCCAAAGCAAACATACTCAAAAGTAAACCCAGAGAGAAGCTGCAAGGATTTTAGCCGTTTGCCTTGCTTCATCCCTCTCCACCGACCAATGAGGTCAGATGCCATATTACGGATGAATGAGCTAATACATCACTGACATTAGTCGCTTTTAATTTGCTGCATACAATATGGATTTCATTCACACAGATTCCTGTCCATCAACTCATTTTGCGGCCATTTTGAAGAAATTGTTGTACAGATTAGGGCAATACGGTTGTTCACTTTCATGCTTAGAGTTAGATGAGAAGGCTGATGCCACTCGCATATCTATTTGTTAAATATACAGTCAGCAGCCACTTTGCTTAGCTTAGCTTAGCATACTGACTGGAAATAGGGGGAGCCAGCTAGCTCTGTCCAAAGGTAACACACCTCTTAAACGCAATGAACACACTAGATCTTGTTTGTTTAATCCATACAAAACGCAAAGTGTAAAAACAACAATTTACTATTTTAAGGACGTTTTGTGCTTGACTATTTCTTGGTGCAACTGTTTCCTAGTTTTGTCAGTATGTAACTAAATGCAAGTGCCTGCAGTTATCTTTTTTCCCCAGATTAATTCAGTGTGGCTTTGTGGCACAAACGTTTAGCTAGCTTAAAATACGTTTTTTTAAGCTAGCTAAACTTCTATCGGCTCTGCCATGAACACTCCCTCACTGAAACAAAAAACTAATAAAACTAATTCATATCATCATAAATATGATTCATATCATCATTATAAACATTGTAGAAGATGCTGTTTTTTACTGTAATGATACACACTGGCTAATGGATCAGGTAGACTACAGTACTGTACTGACTCAGTTCATCTAGTCATTATAAATACATTAAAATCACTGCCTGACTTACTATAATGTTTTATCATATTATTATATGTCTTTTATCAAAGAATTCTTATTCATGTCAACCAGCTCCAAACAATTAAGCAATACTTGGAATAAGCAGAATAAGAAAGTTGAATAATTCTTCAACTTTCAAGTCCTTCTACTTCCTCATACTTTCAGCTACAGACACCATTTCAACTTTAAAATACTGAGAAAACCGTAAGCTATTATTGTATGTTATAATCTTTTTGATATCTTTTATACTTTTTGAACTGTCCCATTTTAACTTTTATGATTTTTTCAGTCCTTTTCTGCCTTTATAATGGGTGTGTATTGCGCAGCTTAGAGTGCGTGATGTCACTGCTAGAGTGAAGAGCAGCTTCAGATTCTTGTGAAAAAAATATTTGTCTTTTGCCTTCGACTCCACAATTTTCACTCTTCATATATATTTTTTAGATTTTACAGTAGCTAATGCTGTTCTCCTCGTTAAAAAGTGATTGTGGAATGCCACAGATTTACACATTTGGCAGAAAATCATTAATTGAGAGGAAAACCAACGTTCTGCTCCATTAGACTTAGTCCGGTCTCTACTGATATGAGGTATCGTAGAGCTCTGGGTGAACACAGACGGCTACAATATTTATTTCCTGATTCAACAAAGCTGCCAGTCTCGTGGGGAGGGGAGGGGGGAGCTGCGCTCATGTGATTGGTTGAAAATGAGTCGGACATCTGATTGGCTAGATAGGTCTATGTTGAAAAAAATGCATTTGTGAATCCAGCGACGTCAGGGGAGTCTCATAAACCCACAAATAAATGTGAAGTGATTTACAAATAAATGCAGTGCGATCCACAAATAAATACATACAAATCCACAAACAAATACATACAAATGCAGAAATATATTTGTGATTTTTTTTTACATTTATATAAATCGGAATTTATTTATTTGTTCTGCGTGCATTTGTAAATCGAATATATTTGTGAATTGTTCTGTGCGCATTTGTGAATCTTTCTGTTTGCATTTGTGAGTCTTTCTGTGTGCATTTGCAATTATTGAGACTGATCTGACCCCATAAGGACGCACCTGGTGTTAGAGGCAGACTGATTAAGAAACGTTACAGTAAACAGTGATTTTGAACAAAGCTCCTGCCTCCTTTTAACAAAAAGCAGGAGTCTGAGTGCCAAAATATGGATACTGTGAGAAAGATAAGACTCTGCCGAACGCGCTGATGAGCGTTAGCTCCCATCATTTCCAAAGGCTTCTCAAACAAAGATGTATAGATCCAGTACAGAAATGACGGGAGCCATTTGTGGACTGTCCATCACGAATACAAGATTCAATCCAAGAGTATGAATCTAAAATGCAGAAAAGAGAGAAGCGCTATCTCAATCAAACCTCAGTGATAGTACCGGTAACATCGGCGTGTGTAGCTATATATTGCGACGTCTTCGGGCAGTAGAAGCCACACTGTCAAAATGTCTTGCGAAATTTTCTAGTTTGACTAATGCAATCTGCTCCCGCCAACTCCTCTGGTCAGTGTCCCAAAGACGCTTTAAACAGTGCAGCAGCGTAGAAACAAAACCAGACAGACAGCAGGCGATTCCTGATATTAACAGACAACCAACACTTTTATGGTGGTCGGTGTGAGCCTTGTTAGAGTAAATTGAGAACACAGGCACAGAGCTGCAGTAACAACGTCTGGCTTTGGAAGACACATAAGAATCAGTGGCTGAAGAACCAATCCCACTGTGACTCTAAATGACCTGATGTTAGAGCAGAGCATCTGGAGAGCACTAAGACAGGTGTCATCCCACAGACACTGTTACTATACAGCTGTAAAAGTCTCCACTGCTCACACTTACATTCACATTAACAGACAATTGTTTAAAAAGAAAACTTAAACCAAAGGTTATGATATTGTCCACATAATGTAACATTTGTATTCAATGAAAATGAATATTTTAAATGAGTTTAGAAGGGTTATCCACAATCGCAGAGGTATACAACTCTTCAAAAACGGGTTACAAGGGAAATGGGTGATCGGGTATAGGGAGGAGGTATAATGTATTCTGATTCTCTCGTGGTGAATGGCAATGTGGGGAGTAATTTTCACAGGGAGAGCATTGTGACTGGCTACTGAATAAAATATGTTGTATGTGGAACCATATGTTTATCCTTGAAATGTTTCAGAATTTCATTTTATCATGAGTTTTTGCATATGGACTCAGATGAGCTTCCAGGGGGATGAGAAGGTCTCCCAGCTTCTATCTTTCTGTCCATCTATCCATCCATCTATAGTCTGCCTATATCTATCTATCAATCATCTATCAATGTTATCTCCAATTGCCACTATGTCCTTGGAAGGGAATGTAACACACATCACCAGTCAGTGACAGATTTACCTTCAAGGACTTTTTAAATAAATTGGTAGCTAATAATAGGGCCCAGAATTGTAAATGAATCATAACATCTTTTGAACACACACACACACACACACACACACACACAGAGAAAAAGAGAGAGCAAAATGATAAAAGTTGAAGAGAGGGATGAACAAAGAGATGAAAAAAAAGTGATGGAGCTTATTACTCATTCAGCTGTTGTGTGTCACTTTAATAGGAACACTAACACCACCTCTGCTGGAGAAAATGGAATATCAAGATGATAGCTTAACTTTTGGTGTTTTTTCTTGATTGTTTTTATATGTTGCAGAATAAATCTCTCATAAATATCTAATTTCCTGAAGTCATGAGTGTTAAAATACTTTTGTTGGAAGATAGAGAATATTAGTGCATTGCTTTACTCCTGAAAAGAGCCCTTGAGAGATGTAGTGCTTTTATCCACGGGCAACAACGCTTTACTATAATGATCCCCTGATCAAGAGAGAACACTAAGCTTCACATTTCCAGTGGTAAAGGAGAAGACTGCACAATTTAATTAATACATTACAGAACGTCCCATTTGGAAGGGAAGCCAGTTTTATTCAATTTTGAGTAACCCAAACATTATAGGAGAGTGCAGAAGCTCGCAGCACCACAGAGAGACTGACCTTCACTGCCCTTCTTTTATGTCTCCATTAAAAGATTCACTTCAAATGTATTCACAGTTTTGCCTCTCAGGCTGCGGCAACGTCACAATCAAGAGCCAGAGCGCATATATTACGCAAAAAGGGCGGCTTCAAAATCCAATTCTCCCTGGCTTGAAGGATATGTAAATATTAATGATCCATGGATCTGCATTTTGCTTCATATTCTGGAGCTTTCATGGCTCTTCTCATTCAGATCAGATCATTCATTCACTGAGGACACCCAGTTTTCAATCACCCAAGGCTAGGTGCTTACTGCATAAGAATACAGTCATTAGTGTGTATCCAGTGAAAAAACAAAAATAGTTAAAAAAAAAGATGCAATCAACTGCAAACACTTGTTTGTGAGACTTTCTGTCGATTGTTCTTTTCACCTTGAATGTTGCATGCTTGTCCTTCTTTTGCTGAAAGGTAGCCAGGGGTTCAGTTCAGCGTGACGATACGCTTCCCTGCGCAGACTTATACTTGAGTCCAAGCTAAATGGATTTCCATTACTGGGGCTATGACTCATTCCAGATGCTTACTCAATACCGTGTGGGCACTGTAGCAGACAGTTTCCTTCAGACAGAACAAAAGGACAACAAAGCCAAACATTCTTGGATGAGATAGTGTCCAGAGAGAGCTGTGCCTCGTACCTTTACACGTGTGGCAATCATCGCCGCAAGGAGGGTTGGTATTGTGGAGACTGTAGAATGGGTGCTGTCTGGCAAAGAAGCATGCATTCACATGAAAAACGCAGAGGAAAACAAGACCGATTTCTAACTATCTCCGCAAAGTAAGCAATACAGAACAGCTAATGGGAATTAGTCCAGTTTAAATGCATCTCTGACCAGCCTGCTTGGCTGAAACTACCACATTGTATCAACCTGTTTGTTGGGCAGGGGGGTTGCTTGGGGCAGTGAGTGCATGTTATGTTCCTATACTGCTACGTATATATCCTCCGCAGTGTCTGGACTCGGGCTAGACCTGCATTGGGCGATCAATAGGAAAAGCAATGATCTCAGTGAAATGGACCATCCATCTTGCTGTGATTCCCTTATGCAGCCCCTCGACTGAAGAGAACAGATAGAACTGAATTATTGTCTGAGCATTGATTTAAAACTGTCCAAAGAAGCAGCACTCTCTTCTCTCCTTGGAAGTCTTGTGGGATCTCAATGAAAATAGCTAATTTACCAAAATAAGTAGATACAAATACCTTTTGTGATGTGTCTGGAATTAGAGCTGGAACACATCTTTTAAATCCTGAAATTTGTTCTGCAGGTCAAAAGATTTGGTGAAAGGATGGACTTCTGAATTTGTTAAAAAATGCAACTCTTTGTTGTCAGCAGTGTTATGCTTAGTTTTTTTTATTTTGCTTGAGCTCCACCATTGTCTGCAATCAATGAGCTCCCACATCCACTGTGATGAGTGCATATACTAATATTTAGTACTCTGCTGTAAGTCAAAACTTCCTATAGATATCATTACAAGGATAATGTAAACTGTAGCATAGATGGCCATTTAAACCCAACTTTTAATTTTTAGATTCTTTATTTGAAGAAAAATATCCTCGACTTCTTTACTGGATCCAATATTACATTTTCATGACTTGTGCATGTGCAGAGTTGTGCAGGGCTCTGACTGATTAATGCAAAGTCTACTAAGTTCATTATTGTTTAATTCTATTACGTTAAGCAGGATAATCTTTTGTTTGTTTTTTGTTGTAGATACCACAACAACAGTTATTATAATGCAGAGCCTTGCAGCGCTCTGCAGTACTCTTTATTGGGTTTCTTGCAGTGTGACCTCTGCAGGGCATAGAGCAATTTGCCACATTTCTTAAGGTAAAGATCATCTAAAAATGATCCTCTTACATCTCTGGTGGGATTTTAAAAAGTATCTTAACAAAAGATGATCACTTTATCATCTGCCGCTGGCAGACTGTGGGTGTTCCTGACGTGAGTCTGAATCAGAGTCTACTGGCTGCAGAGTAAAAAGCATGAGTAGAAGCTGTGCGGATGTGTGTATTCCATTTTCTATTTTTGGAGGGAGTCAGAGATCGCTAGCTACTTTTGTGAAGTGAATATATGTGTCAGACATGTAGAGCCAGGGATGATTATTTTCAAGTTCACAAAACCAACTAGCTCACGGTTTGTGTTTATGTTGGCCTACCTGCGCTACAACTCATCTCTATGGTGCTCTCAAGTCTTTCATTTGAGGACCTATTAATAATATAACTGGAGCATAGATAGAGGTCACTGAAGTCAAAGCTGAGAGTCTCAGAGGTCAATTTAAATTTAAACTGGATTGTAGTCAACGTAAGGCTACGGTGAATCCGGGAACCCCAAAACTTGATCGCATGCTAGCTAACGCAAAATTGGATCTTTAGCTTGCTTGCTAAAGTTATTCCAAGCTCACGAAGGTTGGCTAATGTCAGTGTAAAATGGCACCTGTAACTAAACTTCTTGTCTTACATTAGCCAGTATTAAAGTTTGGCTAATGTAAAATGGTGCTTGGAGCTCACTGATTAACCTTGTTAACATTGACTAATCGCCCCCTTCCCAAAAGCATTACTAGCTAACTAAAATGGTGAGAATAACTACTGTGAAATGGTAATGTTGGTAATGTTTATTACTGTATACACTGTGCAAGCAATTCTCATTTTACCCACTACCATTCCTTTACTTATGATTTTCATTTAATTTAAGACCATTTGCAATTAATTCACATTTACATTGTTGAAGATTTTACCCGTAATGCTAAAATATAGGTTGCTCGGAAAGCTTTGATTGGCAGTGCTTTTAGTCTCTGCAGTTACTCAATATTTATCCTTTCTGCCCCACCAGTGTGTGTCCATGTCTGGACTAGTCTGTCTCCCAGTGACTGATGGCGGTCCCCCAAAGCACACAGCACATCTTCTGGACAATGATTTCCCTTGATGGCTCCATCAGGTGAAGATGCTGGAGGAAATGGGGAAGAGAAGCAGGAAGGAGGAGCGGAGGGAAGGGAAGGCAAGAGAATGTGGATGTTTAAAGGAGGGACTGGGGAAGGAGGGGGTGGAAAATGAGGAGGTTTGAAGGAGGGATGAAGGGGGATGATGGACCTCCTGGGACTTGGCTAAAATGCTCCCCTCTTCCTAATCTCCTGCTCTATTTTGAGAAGCAGCAGGAGTGATGTGGAAGATGTAAGGAAGCTGGTGACAGATGATCAGACATGAGGGCACTCACAGGCCTGATGAATGAGATCTCTACGTTGGCTAAATGGCTACACCACCATTGAAGAGACAGGGGCCAGAAGAAAAGACAAAGGACTCTCCATTACTGTGCAATTGCATTAACAGAATAGGCTTTTTGCCATGAAGTAATATTTTAATTGCCATTTGCACTAAAGTATAGTGCATCATGTAAGGCTAGTGTTAATCATTACCAAGATATTGGAATAGGGTTGGGCGATTTTGACATTCCCCTAATGACGACATTGAAAAAACACAATATAAAAAATGATTGTCCAAAAAATATTTTGTTGCCTTTGCAAAAGCCCGATTATTGAGGGTTATTCATCACCATGATAGGAGTTTTGGTCTGGCTGCTCTTTGTGGACAAAGTCTATGGCAGTCACCATTTACACAGGCGTTTTCTGTTGGGTGGTGAGTTTTTAAGAGGGGAGCAGAGTTAAATGTTTATGCTTACCTCTGTTCTAATTTGTTGTCCTTGTTTTTTGATTATTTGTCTATTTCTATGTATGTACGTTGAGAGCAACGGAAAAAACAGAGTCAAATCCCTTGGATGAGTACATGACCAATAAAGCTGATTCTGATCTTTAGTCGTGACTTGTTTATTGCACAGCTTACACTTTGTTCACGTTCTCTGTTTCTCCTTTTACATTTGGTTTAAAACCAGAAAATCGCTAAATTGACGATCTGTTATTGTCTCAAAAGTCTACATTTATTTAAAAAAGGTTCTGCTTCAATCCATATTTGTTGGTGTTTAGCCTTTCAAACACTAAATTTCCTGTGTAATCAAAAACTGTTCGCTCCTGTAACAACAGCGCAACCTAACAGCAATCTAACAGTATAAGCCTAATATGGAAACAGTTTTATGTCATGTATATATTAGTATACAAACAGGACGCCAAAACAGTTCTTTTTTTTTACAATTAAAAGACAACAGAAAACAAATAGTTTTTTCCACACAGAGCTGAAATTCCTGTTGAGAATGGATCATTGTCTGCCTGTGTGAGAGCCAAAAGGTAAGAGTCTCTATAAGAGAGATAAGGCTGTAGAGCCTCAGCGGCGATACGTATCTTATCTGCCTGTCGTCTGCCTCCTGAACTCTCTGGATACCTGTTGTATTACAGAATGTAAGACAGCCACTGGTTCCTGCAGACAAAGGACTCTTCTGTTTTTGTTTCTCTGCACAGCATACATTTAGAAAAAAACCTCTGACAGTGTATCAATTAAGTAATTTCATGTAAACCCTTTTTTCTCAGGCAGAAAGTGGGTCATGCTAAAAGTGTATGCAGTGCCATTTATTATTGTGCTATTACATAACCGTTTTCATCTTTTTCTAGTGTTCTACAGTCTATGTTATCCTATTTTCAGAGGGTGGTGATGCACAACGCTGAGACAGAGATATACATTATGTTGTGTTTTCCGTTGCCAATTACATGGAGGATCTCCAGGCTGTTTCACTTGAGTGTGACATATGTTGGCATTACATTGCTTTTCCAACAACCCGGTGGAGGCATTTCATTTTCACATACATATAAATTATACCCCCTAAATAGTCCGCCCTTTGGAGGCTTCGGGCTAGATTGGAGATGGGGCTGATTTCACACAGCTAAGCCTCATCAATCTCCCAGTTCATTCGGTTCACAAAGGGGGTCCTCTTTCGCTGGTGAGAGCAGTCGATAGACCACTGCTACCCAGATGAGAGCAATTCCATTAAGACGGTCTGCCACCTTGGGCCTCAAAAAAAATGGGCTTATCAGAAGCCAACAGTGATGGTGGAGTGTTGCAGCCATCCATCGTCAACTGTGAGGGGAAGAAATGAACGCTGCTGACAATCTTTCCACCTTCTCTCCTTTCTTCTGTCTCGTCCTCAACAAGAGAAACGTCACAGCTGTCCTCATGCTGCTGCAGCTGCATGGATATTTTGGATGTGAATGAGACATGTATTTCAGATAGAATTGTTTGAATTATAGATTTATGAGAATATATGGCTGCATAAGCAGATACAAGGACAAGTAGATTAATGGATTCATAGAAAGATAGATATCCAGAAGTACTATGAGAGAAATGTGTGCATTTTGTACAGTTTTTTGTCATTTAAACTAGCTGCATGAGACCTCTTCGACGAAGCTAAGCTAAGCTAAAAATCTCAGAGTTGCAGCTTCATATTTAGCAGAAATGCATGCATGAGGGTGGTAATAAATAAATGTTATTATCATCTAACTCTGCTTATCTAACTCTAGAATATGTGAGTTTTCAAAAAATGATTTCCTAGAAATGATAGATGACCCCGAACAATGTCGCCACACAATTTGTTCCACATGGAGCATAAATCATGACATGTCCTGTCAAATCTGATATTCATCAACAGCAACATTCTCATGCATTTCCATCAACCTAAGATTGAATTTGCATGCCACACATTATAAATAAAAAATAAATGTGCATTCACATACACAGACAGACACTCCCATACATGAATGTGATAAATAAACAATTACCTGGCAGTGCCATGTCATGTTTCAGGGTAAGACTGTATGTAAGCTATAGATATAGATTATCTGTTGTGTCAATGTGTTATTTTCACAGCCTGACGTCTCACTGTCACCCTGGCATTCTTGACAGGCAACTTTGAGCAGACCTTTAGAGCGCAGCAGAGCAGCAGTCATGCACATGATTAATGCACACAAGCTCATTTCATGTCATCAGGTCCCTGACGTGACACTTTTCAAATCACTGCGGCTGCTCGGCTAACAGACCACTCATGCTAGGGCAGTGATGTCAAATGAACAAGCTGCTAAACGATGTGTGTGTGTCCAATATCGCAAAATATAATATCATTTCTTGAGTTGCAACTTTGACACAGACTATTTCTTTTTTTGTTTTCTGAATAATCTGATGAGTTTAAATGCAAACGAGAAAATATAGGCACAGCATTTTTCTCTTTTGTTAATATCCCACAGAACACCTGCATGTTTTTTGTTCTTTTATGGGAATCGTGGGAAATGCGTTATTTTGCAGCTGCCATCCAAATTTATGAAAAATGTTTTGATATAATAATAGCGGTATCTCCAGCTGTTTAAATATCACTTGGCACTGCAGGGAGTGCCCTTAAGAAAATTCCATGCATCGTAATAATGACGCTTCAGCAGATTTGTGGCGCGTTTTGCACTCCTTAATTTGCACCGTCATCCGAACTTAAGCCAAACACCATTAGCTATTAGTCATTTCTTTGTTTTTCTTTGTGTGTTTCAGTGAATGTCAAGAGAAAAAGTGAGAACAGCTAGGGTCGCTAATGCCAGCGAGCAGCTTTTGACAGCAGGAAACAGCAGATTGAAAAAGGTAATGAGGGAAATAAGTTGCATGCATATTTAAAACTTGCTATCATGCTGCCAACATTGATCTCACAAGAGGCAATACTTTCAATCTACGCTACAACTCTGGAACTCAGTCCAACTGTCTAGCATATGCCCCCAACTCCTCCACCTGCTTCAAATAGCGCCCTGCAGTGAAGGACGGGAAGGAAGTAAAGACAGGATGTTTGATGGATGGGGTCTAAATCCTTCGGATATTTAATGCATCCTAATGACCTGTTCCCAGAGATTTGTATAATTAGTTGAGTGCTGTCAGGGATTTAGCAGGGATAAGTGCTTCATCTATTAGGATAAGATTTGTTCGTCCACAGGTGCTTAGAGACCCAACTACAGGAGCCCATGTGTGGACATGAAAGTATCACAGCTGATCACTCTGTCATACTTTTTGAGTGTGTAGGTTCAGGTTTTGGGGGAATGTTTGGCCTAAAATCAAACCGGAGGGGCACTTGAGCCTGGCCAGAGGGACAGTGGCTTAAATGTTCCTTAATGGATTTGTTGTTTGAGGTTTGTACATTCAAAGACCAATGTTAGGTTTACGGTGATTAAATTCAGGCAGAGTTTGTGAGTATGGGTGAATCAAAACAATACTGAAGAGTGATATGCAATTTATTTCCATTGAATGGGAGATTCATCGTAGATTGGGAAGCTAAAAGCCTGTGACATGTCCTCCTTCTGTCACCATGGTCTCTCCATTAGTCACAGAAAGGGGAGGAAAGAAGGAGTCGCTCTAATTATCCACCACTCCCTGCAAGTTATGTTAATGGTCGCTTCCGGCTTAAGTAGGCTATCTATATGCAAAGTCTTCTCTGATGAATTTCTTCATTATTTGTTGTTAATGTATTACTGTATAAGCATGATGAAGAGAGAAGGCTGTTGGTTCTACGCCGTATTGGCTTGTGAAAGTGTGAGGCACTGAGAGTTGGCTTGACAGTTTACACAGAAGAAGAGTGAACTGGAAGGCTGCTTTGGACTCTGATGCACATGTGATGCAGTATTTCGGGGTATATAATTATGATGTGTAATTAAACTCTATCTACCAGTAATTACAGGAATTTACCACATTATTATGTTGTCATTTCTGGATAATTCTGTCATGTTGTGATTCAAACTGCATTACTGTAATTTTAACTTTACATTACCTGTAGCATAAGCACATGTTATCAGTAATAAATACAATATTGTAACACAGCTGCAGACCTGAAAGTATAATATTTAGCGAATATTCACAATACTTAGGGTAAAATAAATCAATACAAATCAGGATGATATGAAGAAACTGTCAAAGAATGATGTGAAAATAAGGAATTATGGGATTTCTGTGTAATTGTATTTTATCAGCATAATTTAACTTCTCATGTCTCACTGTGTTCTCCAGATTGATTTGCCAGTTTCCATCCAAGCTGAGAGATTCAATATTGGCTGTATTATTCACAAGAAAGAAAAATCTTACTGATATTTCTTTAACAAGTGAGTGATCATTTAAATTATTATTTTTAGATGTCTAGAAAATTGTGAAGGACTATTTACCGCTAATTAGTGTAAGAGACTTTTGTTAAAGAATGTCCTTTTGCAAAAATGATATCTAATTTGTACAGAAGGCCTATATCATTAAGGGTTTTCATTTCCGTGTTTAAACTGATGAAAGCCTTATATTCCCTCTCTCTTGAACCCGGCAGCTGTATGTCTCATTTGGAAAACAGCTCTCAGATGCAAAATTACTAACTTCATGTTCAAAGTCTGTCAGCATCTCAGAAACCAAGAGACCTTTGACTCAACGGAAGCAATCCACATCTTTAATGTGGACACAGCATCGGTCCTCCACTACTCCCCAACACTTATCATGTCTTTCACCTGGAGGTTGCCCTCTGAGGTTTGCCCATTTCCCCTGAAACAGGAGCTGGATTGTGGTGAGCCGAGCACCACTAAGCCTCTGCTCTCAGGAACACTGACCTCAATCAAAGGGAGAACTTGATCCACTGGCCATGCACTCATGTAGCCCACTGGAGCTGGGTAGGCCATCAGTAGATGGACGTGTGGCTCACTGTGTGTGTGTGTGTGTGTGTTTCTGAGTGACTGTGAAAGCAACACAAACACATGAAAAACAAGAATGCAAAACCTGTATTAAGTGATACCAGTGTTAATAGCCACTGTAGTATTGAAACCTTTTATTTTTAAAAGGTAATTTTGCCTGCTGTGCATTGGTGAAATTCAATTTTGAAACGGTTTCATGTGCCTGAAGGTCGTTGAATACATTCAGCGCATGAAGCATCGTGTCATCCAACCATGCAAGTGAAATCATGAAGACCGCTGACACTGGAGTTATCGTAAAAGGTTTTTCCACTACAGCAACGAGATGCAGGAAGGTGCCGATTGGTGACACACTTATCTCGTTCGAGGTTTCGATTACAGTCGTAATGTTTCCCCTCTCCATTAAGTGTATTTGATTTCCCGCTGAGGGGGTAGCTGGCAGGGCAGAGATATGACAGCAGCGCCGAGGCCAAAGGGGCAGCTCTAGCAAGCATCACTTCCACTGATGTGCTTGGAAGCGGACGAAAAGTGGCAATGCTTATACAATTAGAGCTGAGACTTTGTCAGACCTCATTTTTGAGAGAGGTTTGAGCCGCAGCCCTCAGAGTATTATTAATTCACTGCCCTGGCCCACTCTGTGGAGATATAGAAGGATTATGCAGCAGTGAATGACATGCTTAGGGGACCTTGGAAGTGCCTTTGCCCTGATTACAAGAATGAATTTTCCCATTATGAGGGAATTATCTTAAAAGTTGAGGTGTGGTTATTAGTGTATCCATGACGAGGAAGGTCACCGAGCATTAGTTAAGTAGTCATTTTAACCCAAACCAGGATCTTTTTGTGACCTTAACTACGTACCTATTCTGTTGTTTTTTGCTCATTTGAAATTGGATGAAAGAACCTCCTGTATACGTTTACACATTACAGTATATAAAATAAAAGATGTATACGTCCATGCATTGTTGTTAACGTTCAGCTGGCTAACAGATTGCTGATTGAAATTGGATGAAGGCTCTTTGATGGTTACTTTTGACTTACTGTATAATCATAAACAAGTTACGGTGTCAGTCATTTTAAGAACATTACTGTGCGCCATCACAATATATGTCAAATTTAAAATATCTGCACTCCTTCACTTAAAGGTACCCTTTGAGTTTAGGTGCTATGGAGCAGAGTATTTATGAGTGGCTCTCTGTTTTGTCTACCTTACCCACAGAGAATGGACCATCGTTTTCTGGGAGGGTTGTCTCAAATTTGAAGAGTTCATCGAGTTTGCAACACAACAAAATGTGGAAAAATGAATAGGGTGTCAATGCTTTACTTAAAAAAAGGTCTATTTTTGCTCTCACATCAATAACAACCTATACTCTTGGCTATCAGTTAGCCATGTCAAGACCAATGCGGTCTGAGTCTCAAAAACACTGTAGGAAATATCCTGTCATTCTCCTTTTGTAAAGGAAGCTTGTGACTCATTTATGATTGATCATTTCAAACCTCATGCAACAAGTTTGTTTCTGAGTTGATGAACATTGCATGGAAAGGGGGAAGGGGGAAATGGATTTTTTGTCAGATGGGATTAAATAGCGCCAGACCCTCCAATTAGCTATATTTCACATGTCAGTTTACATCAGTGAGGCCGAAGGACTGTGTGGTAACACTGATGGAGGGAAAAAGGAAAGAGACAGAAAGAGGGAAAGAGCAAAATGTGGTTGAGAAAGAGAAAAAGAGAGGATGAGAAGGGTGGCGAAAGAGGAAGGTGGAGAGACAGATGAGTGAGCTGGAAGAGACACAAGATAAATATAGAGAGGGCAAGGCAGGAAGAGAGAGGACAAGTGATAGATAGGGATATAAGAATTGGAGCAGAAATTGACAAAGAGAAGACAGTGAGAAATTGATAGGTATAAATGAAGAATTGATTGATGACAAATATCTTTTTCAAGTAGCCTGTATTGCTGTGTTTGGTTTGTCATTTAGGAACTGTAGCTGCGAGCTGGGAACCGTAGACAGTTGCTGCTTGTCAGTTTGGTAAGATGATGCCTTGAGGCGGAATAATGATTCATACCTACTCACTAAGATGCACTTCCTTTGTTAAGGGTGTACAAAAGTATGAAGTAACTGTATATTTACTGTATAGTTTACAATTTCTTAGTTTTTTATCAAGTCTGTTTGCCTATATGACGTACGGTACGCTATGTAAAAAAAGTTATTTTGCGAAACAAATGTTCCTCTTCTTAAAGAAATTCCATTCTAATGCAACAAATTATAATAACAATTAAGGGACGAAATCCACAGTCCTCATTCTGTGCAAATTAGCATTTTAAAAGTTCAGAAGCATCCACAGTCACTGAAATCAAGTGAATATCGTCATCCTCATAATCGAGAGTAAGTTTAATATCGATCTTGTGTCTCAGTATTAATCAAACTGCAACTGTGGCTCAGCAACAAAACACAAATGGGGAATTTCATACTAAACAGGCAATCATTTTGGAAGATATCACCTAACTATAACGCACCTTTTTTAATCTAACTTTAGAATGCATTTTTATTTTAGCTAACTTTAAAATGCATTTCTTACAGTATAGGAGGGGGTCTCTTCACGACCAGCGTGTAGAGAAGAAATGACAACAACCGCCAATAACTCTTTCTACTTACATATGACATGTGAGTGTTGTATTATAATGCGAGAGACTTTGTGGAGCTGCATGAAACATAGCGACTGAACACTGTTCCATCAGCACAGAGCAAACAGATGGTAGATGATGACTGGAGTGGCTCATTAATAATTGTGTATATATCGAGCAAGGGACAATCAAAGTCTCTCAGTACATCTCTCTCTCTCACACACACACACATACACACACACACACACACACACATACACACACATAGCTGTCATCATTTTCAGGTTGTGGAACACATCCAGATAATATCCAGTTAAACTGAAAGCCAACAGTTTGAACATTAGCCATGCATCCATTTGATATGAATCACAGATTAGATGACAGGGAGAGGAGACCAGCACTTTGAACAGGTGTGCGTGGGCCTGAGTGGTACACAGAGCGTGGAGCCTGCAGAGTGAACGAAGTGTCCGACTTTTTCTCTGGGGGCTTTGAAGAGGCGGATTTGGGCTTCAACAGGTGTGCTTTGGCTTACTGGCATGGATTTGAATGTTTTACAACAGTAGCAGTAGTCTAGGAAATGAGAGACAGGCTGCTGCAGGGAATCTTTTAACCCAGCAGTATACGTGGGTCCCTGTTTTTTTTTGTATCATGCACACGCAGGAGGACGCACATCCCATTTTCATGTCCCGTTTTTCTGTTCAGCAGTTGGTAGTGCTACAACGTGCTGAGAAGGCAATGAAGAAGACTGCGAGCAAGCAAACACAAATGCAAACAATGCTTGATTCTTTCTTTAGATGGCTTTGCAAATGTGTTATGTTATACTATGGAAATGCACTAAACATGTTTGTTAAACCTCAAAGATCCACGCTGCGTTTGGGTGAGAAAGCCTCAAGTAAATTCTTTGTTTGTTTACAAGAAAACACCACAGAGCACCATTATGTTTGATTTAACTCCCAATCCATTTTCAGGGACAATTGATGTGCTTCATATTTTTCCACGGTCATGTACTGCCCAGCAAACATGTCCATGCATGTCTCACATGGCATTTGTGTCCCATTCGTGCAAAATTGCCCCCATGTGTGTCCATCTTGATCGCAGTGGTGAACCTAAATTAGGGCCCATATGAGGAATCATCCTCAGGCCCAACATTGGTCCCTTACTGTGAAAATACAGGTAATAAATGGACCAAGGAGGTACACAAGTTGGGCACATCCCCTTTATGGCCCAAAATAGGTAATCTCCCTGTGTCCAACTTCTTGAGTCCATGACTGAACCCACTTTGGCCAGTTTGCCATAAGACCACTGGGCTGATGAACCCCATTTGGTCTTCCATTGGGACTCGTAGCCCAGGTGCAGCCCACAGAAGGTTTTGTGAGGTCCTTGAAAACCAAAAACCTCTGCTGCAATAACTTCGCCAATACACAGTAGACAATCTGAAAATAACCGTCTTCAGTCTCAAGATCTTAGAGAGACAAAGATTTCACCCAACAAAGGCAATAGTTGTCCTCATCTCTGTAGAGGAGATATAGCTCGTCAACGATTCCCAGAAAATGGTGTTCTCATTAACCTATATAAAACATGAGAGAAGTAATTACACAGTTCTTAAAGGGGGAAAGGCGACAGCGTCCTCCACAGTTCCTTATCTTGCCAACTGATTCATGGCTTTTAATGGGCTTTTAAGACAGATTAAAAACCCGGTGGACCCACTGTTAAAGCAGCCTACATTTTCAGAGAATCAGATTTAGAAGATTGCCAATAAAACCAGAGAACCTCTAAGGAATACAAATGCCTTTGATGAATTGACATCAAATCGGCATATCCTGCAACATTCCTTCATTGGAAAAGGGTGATCTGTATGTGAAATGCAGCGCTGCATAGGAAATAAATCATGTCATCTTGTTTATTTTATTTAGCGCTTATAGGTGTATTTGTAATTTCCTAACTTTGCCAGCTTCATCTCTTAAAACAACATAAATGCTTTGCTTGTCACTTTCTTTAAAAGTGAATTGTTGAATAGGCATAATATACTCATTCATTTCAAGACAACAGTGGCATCTTATTTTGAAAGATGGCTTAAGATAGTGGAAGGGAACTGCTATTCAAATTTCGAACCTCCAATGGAAATTCATTTTCTCAACAGGAGAGTATTTCACCGGCGTAAATGCAATTGCAGACTATGATATGATTTGATAGCTATCTCAACAATGTGTCCTCATTGGAGCGGAAAAACAGATTGAAATCAAAATGGAGATCTGTATGGGGACAGGGAGAACTAAGTGTACCCCACTCTGAGGGAACACGAGGTAAGTGTTCTCTGCCTGAACTCTGCCTCAGCTCGTATCTTTCACCCAGCTTTCCAGTGGTCAGACGGGTGAAATTGATTGCACTATATGAGCAACAGTCACTTTGGGATTTACTTTGCAGTAAGGAACATCAACCCACTCCACCCCCGAGTCCAAATTGATTATAAAACTGCATTCTGCTGACACTGAACCATCTGTGCGTTTGAATATGTGAGTGCGTGAGAGGGAGTGGGAGCAAGATGGAGTGTGAGGGAGTTGGAAGCTGATAGAAGCATGAAACTGAAATTGTATTAACGCCACACTAGCATGAAGCCATTCTTTACTGGGATTCAGTTATATTTTCTTGATGTAAATGTTATTAGGTGTCCAATAATATAGTGGGAAGTATTGTTTGATACGGAACAACTACTTTTTCAGAAATACAACAGAAGAACTGGTGTATGTATTTACAGTGTGACTACTGTGAGTAAACCTGGACTTGTGTATATATATATATAGAGTGTATATCGACCTCCCTTTGCCAATAATCATCTGGTCAAAATGACAAAATTACATCATCTTATCCACATCAAAGAGGGAAAACTGGGAAACGAAGAGGGGCTCATGTGATGCCCGCTGACCTCCAGTTAAACCAAGTAAATGACATAAAAATTTGGGAAAAAAGTAGCACAATGTTTTTTGTGAAGAAATGTAGTGTCACATAAATACATTTTTCCTCAAGGTGAGATGACTCCGAAGAAAACACTGTTGAAAATTGGAGAAGCACAATAAGCACCTAAAGGAAAAACACAGTGCCTTTTTTGTTAACTCACATGAATACCCAATTTCTTTCTTGAAATGTTTACAATGTTGCTATGACCTTTGCAAGACATTACATCAGCTCAAAGCTTGGGGAAAGTTCCTTGTTAACATGCATCAGTAAATCTATTGCATCTCAGCAACACGACTAACATGCACCATTGATTTCTTCCTCATCTTGAGATTCGGCTTTGCTAATCCAACAGTCACTTTCTGCAGGAGGATAACGTGTTTCTCATTCAGTTCCTAGACTTTCTGATCTGTGGCTCAGAGCTAGAGCGGGTCGTCTCCCAATCGGAAGATCAGTACGTCCATCCCCGGCTCCTCTAGTCCGCATGTCAAAGTGTCCTTGGGCTAGACACTAAACCCAAATTGCTCCCGAAGGGTGTGTGAATGTGCGTGAATTTGAATTAGTTTAGAGTCCTGATGGGCAGGGGGCACCTCTGCCATCAGTGTATGAATGGGTGTGTGAATGGGTGAATGTTGACATGTAGTGTACAAATGCGCTACACAAATGCAAGTCCATTGCTTTCCCAGCTATCAAGTTTGTAAGTTTAGCACCAGAAATGAAGAATATGGATTCTAGCCCATAGTTCAGAATCAAAATCAAAATTGAAACTTTGCAATCATGCAAAATACTTTCTCCTGGATAAATGTTACATACCTATACAGTACAATACGCTGTCATCAACAGGCCGGAATAATGGAATAAACATTTTAACAGACACACGTGCACGCACAAAAGGTAAGCACATTGGTTGTTTAGCTGTACATTTGTAATCTTCCCACTGAGTAGTGTGGTGAGTATTGTTCACATTGTGCACATTTCAGAGTCAATTATTCTGTTTCCTATTTTACCCGGCCTTGTTGTTTCCACCACCTGCCAGCTCCATCACCTTGCCCGAGGGTGAATCTTGGTCTGTGACTCTCCTCATAATGATTTTGTCTGAGCTTCCACTGGACCATAATTCAAATTTTCAAATGACAAAAAAGAAAGAAAGTAACATTCACAATTTGCATCCTGGGGTTAATACTCACCAAAATGAATAGACAGTGATGACTGAGGAAATCTGTAGTTGTTTTCTTTCACCAAACTTTAAATTGTTTTTTCCCCTGAAAATGTGTCTTTTCATACATGAGATCTATTATCTGTTTGTCTTGTCTGGTTTTTGTTTCTGTTTTTGTGTTATTCAATGGTCTTCTTCAGTTACTAAATGCAGGGCTGAAATAAATCTCCTATGAACAAGCCCCCTGTGGAGCCAGGTGAGGAAATGTTTCAAACAAGGACAGAGTGGGAATGCAGAAGGAGGGAGAGAGACAGGAGGAGGAGAGAGGAGGGGTGTCTGTTGAGAAGGTCACACTGTAATAGATGTCTCCTTGCATTTAGGCCTCGTTCCGCACAAATGCCGCAGACCTGAATATCATAGCTTAACAATTTAACAATCTGACAGGGAGCCATCCTTCCACACAGCCTTGGGTGAGCTTGGGAAAGAGCATGGTCTTCACCTCTTAGAGATGATGTCTAAAGCAAATAGGCCTAAAACTAATGAAGATCAATGTTGTCAGAGAGTCCAGTGTTTGAACAGCCAACAAAATACATTAGTTTGTAGTATTATGCTGCAGAGAGACAAAGGAAGGGGCAGGACATCAGTCATTTTCAATAACTGCTTTAATATAGCCTAGTTGGTTCAAAGTGGTGAAAAAGGACATGGCAGCAAAAAATATTATTTTATTTTAAATTTAATTTCAGTCAAAACAGAAGTTGCAATGGAAGAAATGGAGGAGTATAAGAAGTGTTATTTCTGTATGTAGCAGTTACATACAGGCTGCAGAAGTATCAATAAAAAGCACCAGCCCCTTTAATAGTCACCAGCTCCAAAGTACTATGTGTCAGCATTTCACTACTACTGCGTCCATACAATCTAATTATAATAATAGCCAATTGTGCTTTCTTTTCTTGCCCGGGATGAGTGATGGTTGAAGATCCTGTAAATGTTGGAGAGTTTGAATACGACGTTGGCCCATTTTTCATTATCACTGGACCGCCCATTGCACAAACATGCCGCACCAGGAAACCTCCACAACTGCCAAAAATGCACTCTGTAAAGAATGTGAAGGTACAAACTCTAGAGCCAATATTGGGGTTCTAGGACCACATGCGTCCTTAAGCTGGAACTGCTTCAGTGAAAAGCTCAGTGGCCAAATGTGGAAGAGAGTGGGAGTACTGGGCAGCTTCCAGTTGCAGCGCTTCCTTGGCAACGGGAAAGCAGGCAACTTTGATGAAGAGAAAAGTGATTAAACCGTCATTGCACACATTTTTTAAAAAGTACACAAACTTATTGAAAAGTATACTGGAGATACTGTGAAACGTTGCTATTAATACAGTTAAGGACTTTGCTGGTATCAGACTTTGTTGTTTTCCTCAAACGTGTTTTTGTTGCTGGTGAATCAACGGAATAATATTTTAGATACTACTGGCCATCTAATATATTTACTGCCTCTATACCCATCAGTCAGAATTACAACGCTGCAAATTTGACATGTTTCACGGACATGCTGGTGATGCTAGAAACCTCCCTAAATCCGACAAGCCAATGTGGTATACAGTATACTGCACCTTTTATTGCTATGAATGTTGTCCTCCTGGCATTGCATAGAGGAGGAGGGAGGAGGGAGGAGGGAGGAGGCTGTATCTAAGAAAGGGGGACTCAGGGAGGCTCTGTCTAGTCTACTTAAGTCTCGTTTTCTGTCTGGGTAATTACACCTGAAATTGGTGGAGCCAAGAACACCTCCATTCACATACTCTCCAATTTCACTACAGACCCCTTCATGTGGACACACACTTGCAGTATACACATGTACACGCATAGATACACACTGCCAGACACACGTGCACGCACAAACACACACACATAAACTTAAATAGACCTTTTTTCTTTGCTTTGTGCCTCCTCTCCCCTTTTGCTGTCCCTTCCCGCTCTCCTTTTCTATTTCCTCTGAGCGGCTCTGTTTCTATTAGGTGTGACATTCCATTCTGCTTTTTAATCACCTTCTTTCTGCTTTGTCCTTCTGGAACCAAATAACTCCATAGATGATGGTTATAAAACCCATACACTACCTGTCAAGAACTGCGTGCTGGCCCAAATACAAATTCATGGTCTTGGAGTTCACAAGTCACCTGCTGCATCTTTAACCATCTTTCTACCTCTTAGCAGCTTTTAAAGTGGGTTTTTTTATTACTCAAAATGCTGATTAATTGATTAGTTTAAAGAAGTAATTTGATTTAACGAGTTGAATGGCGATAAGCTGTGATTTATTGTTGAATCCTTGAATTATTTTGGCAGGATGGCATGACATATTTACTTATACCTTCAACAGCATGTGCATCAAAATATAATTGATGGAATTTCCATGTGGATAAAATGAAAACAGCATCAAGACATTCTGTACACAACAAGAATCTAGCGATCAACCATGTGAAAGACTAAACATTGATATGTTGTGGCTTAAAAAAGCCAAAAAAAGAGAAGACATTCACACACAACATGCATCATACGGTATCTTTGCTGACAGTTGAAAATAGGTCCCGTTCATTCATCATTCATGCTGCAGGCCTTGGCCTCTCAACCTGGGTCTCATGCAAGTGTATCTGTAACATGACAAGCCCCTCATGCTTTGAAAGGCGGTGGTCCTCTGACATTGCTGTCATAGATGAAGAAAGACAAATATAGATGGTTTTCCAGCTCAACACATCACTGGTGGTGCTGCAGCAAGCCAAACATATGCATTCAAGGTCTCAATCTCAGTGTAGCTCCACCAGCAACACCCACAGACGGCCGCCACAGACGGCCGTGCCAGCGCTGCCATGTTGTGTTGGCTGAAATCCCTCTTATCGCACTCAGGAGAATGTCTTTGGCTGTCCTTGGAGGAGAGCAGTCAGGGATAGAGGGAGTCAGACAGAGGGGTGGTGTAGATGTGGGAGAAGGAATACAGCAGAGGAAGGAGAGGGGGGGGGGGGCTGGGCTTCAGGGACCGTAGGCATTTGTATTCCTCTCTCATCTGTGACGGGGTGGGAGAAGGTGGGGAGACACAGGAGCCAGCATAGCGGGGGCATTTGCAGGACTGTGGCAGAGGTCCAGGAATCAAAGATGCAACGTTACAAGATCTTACCATCACTCCTCGTCGCCTGGCCTCTGAGGGCAGGAATAGAGATACTGAAATAAACAATGGGATGTCAGAATCAAACTGAAGGTGTTTTGAAAAGGAGGGAGCAGTAAACACACACAGGAGAGCTTGATCCTTCTCAGATTGCTTTGCAAAGTGGATATTTTTAGATTGACGCTGAACCGAATATCTGCCAAACATTGGATTTTTATACCTCTCTTGTTTTGGCACAATGTTAATCACATCCCTCTGCTGTCTTATTTGCAACCCTGCCCGTTGAAGCCGTAAACCAAAAGGAATCAATGCAAAGCAGCACATTAGTTTACTATCATATGCTTATATGACCTGCATTCAGCTACAGTAAATAATCCATACTGACCTCAGCTAGGTCTAAGAGACCTGTGCTCTAAAAGTAAACATGCACTTACCATTCACTTCAATTGTCAATAAAGTCCCTGCAGATTCAGGTCTATGTTCCGTTCTATGTGTCACCCCACTTAGCTGATGATCTCAACCAGAATGACTCCAAAATCAATACTCTAATAGACACCCACTTTACCTAATCAGGTTCGTCAAATTGGCTGCTTGACCCAAACAACTGCTCTATTCAGTTGCCTGCTACAGAAACATACATTTATCTGTGAGTGATGAACAAGACGTTACCCTAAATTGAGATGTGGACGGTGTAAATAATCCCAAAGCTACATTATTGATCTGGTTGCAGAGCTAAGTGGCTCAAAAAGCCTCTGTGACATCATTTCACCATTAGTAAACACAATGGCTTTTCCTGAGTGTGCATTTTTCATCATCCATGATCTCATGCACTGGCACTGATGCAAATATACACACATATGTATACTATAGACAGAGTCAACTCTTCTGAACATGTGTCACTGTAGGATTTATTACAGTAGCTGAGGAGGATCTGGTAAAGTGATGAAAGATACTTTTGTAGTTTATGCCTCGGTTTATGCAGGCCACAGGATTAGATGAGAAATAGATCGTTCACTTCAATAAGTGCTCTTATTTTGAAACCTTGTGGTCACCGCCCCACTTGTAGATAATCACGATGGCGACGCAGGTGTCTCATTCGTTAGTTACAAGGTTAGCTAGCACAAGAAGACGCCAGCACACAGTTTATTAATCGCTTTATTAGTTTGAAGTTTCTTTTGTTAATTGTAATAATTATTGGATTATCATCACTAATGTCCCTGGACTGAACTGTTGGATACAACCTTCCACAAGCAACTTCAAACAGGTTAAATAGCACAGCTCTGTTACTTTTGCCGTTGGGTGTGGAAAGCATGTTGGGTCCTCTGCTGGGTGTCTACAGGTGGAAATTCTTGACAATTTGAAGACAATAGAGAAGTTATGCAAGCGTCTGTGCAAGACTGTAGCACCGTGGTGCTTTTCAGCTGAACATGCTGATGTTTAGCGGGTACTATGTTTACCTTATTCACCATTTTAGTTTGTAATATGACCATATTGACACTAACAGAGCTGAGGGTGATGGGATTGTCATCGGTTCTGCAGGTAAACCAAAAGATAGATGAGAAGACAGGGGATCACCAAAGTCATTACGATGCATCCTGAGGGGAACATCAATGCACAACATGTCATTGTAATTCATCCAGAAGTTAAAGGATATTTTGCTAACAACCAAAAATCTTGTGGTGGCACTTCTAGTTACAAACGTTATCAATGGGGATTGCTATTGTTTGCAGACCTAGTTGTATTTAAATAAACCTGTACGTGAGGATGTCATTGAAATGCAGGAGTAGATCATGTTGAAGACTACTGTACTGTAGAGCTTTTCTAGGCAGGAGGGGAGCTCCAAACGTAGACAGGCTTCACTGTCAGCAAAAGGTCACTGGTGAAAGATTGGAGTCACGTGTCAAAGTGGCCTTTAACACGTCGCTGGCACTTTACCTGCTCACTCTCTGTATGTCATTCTTGATAGCAGTGCCAGCTGAATCCCAGGTTATAATGTAAGCCCACTGTGAATTTAAATGAGTCAGATAATATTCTTCTAATGAAGCTTTTGTCATTTTTTTTTTTTTGCTCTTACTACTGAATCTCTAGCTGCTGTCAGTCTTCATTCATACATTTTAAGGTCCAGGTCAATCTGCTCCACTCCTTCACAAATTACTATGTTAATCAATACATCTTCTGTGCACGTTCTGTTCTTTGAATGAGTCATTTGGTGAGTGCTTATCTTGAAATATCTTATAAGGTTATATTCTCTTTCAGATTATCTTAAATTAAATTTAACTGAGGAACTCCAACCATCCACTTTCTACTCTCGACTTTAGGGAGGACCGTGCTCTAACTACAGTATCGCCATGGGGCTGCATCAAGATGAACACATTAATTCAGCAATGTAGCCCAACATCCCAAATGTTTCTGTATCAACTCCTATTTAATACTCTTATTTATTTCAATATGGTATCTCCTAGTTTTTCTGATGATAAAAAGATTGTGTTGAGTGGTTGAAACAAGTTGTATAACAGAAGCAAACACTCAGTCATTTGAAGCCAAGGAAAGCAATTGGGATGTTTGAACTGCTTTGTTTTGTTGCTGTCCTCGCTGACAAAAGAAATAACAAATTGACCTGATATTATAATGCAATCTCTGTCTGGCTATATTACCTAGAGAAGAAATCTGTAAACCTCTTCCTTGCATTGTGATTGGATCGTTTTGGTTTGAATGTGGTCTTAAGTGTTAAGGAAACTCAAGCAACATGAAGTGATTCAATGTGCATGCCTTTGTTTGGTGAATGTGGGTTTTTATACGTCAATCAACTTCAGTTTCTTGTGGTTTCTTGTGGTCTGTGTGTGGGAATTGTTCACTTGAATTTGTGTGCATACTGTATGTGCATGCTGATGAAGTCAGTGGATCAGAAAGCCAGCAGCCTGTCTCGAGAAGCCCTGACCTCTGAATGCTTTGTCAGAGGTCTCAACAGACCAGGGCAGAAAGGTGAGTAGAGACCGTCAGTAGTGGCTCATTAGCATGAAGAAATACTGTACACAGACGCACAAAAACACACACTCACTCTCACTTGGGTCTGTATCCACACACATTATTGAAGGAAAAGGAGCCGGAGTAGGATGGGATGAGTGAGTCTGAATCCTCGCCTGGTTTTCAGTGCCTGGAACCATTTTATTTAATGAATCCTCCAAAGAAAATGCCTGTGCCTTGTATAATACTTTATGGTTGAACCCTGTGGTCAAGGCAGCTCAGTATAACTCACAATTTATCCTTTTTTTATGATTCGCTTCAATTAAATATATTGTGAGTGGACAGCTCCCCCGGGACTTGGTTTTATCACCGGGTGTTAATTATGCTCACTCAGATGGGACATGGCTTGAATCCGTCTGAGGGAATGATAAAAATGGAACTCGCCATGCTGAGAATCGGCTGCCACGCCTAATGTATGGATCGGTCGTTGGATTTCTCCAGTCCTGAACTATAGATTATTGTCCGGTCACATATCTGTCTGCAGCACTAATTGCAGTATCGCTTTTGGGGAAAAAATAGCAATTGATTTACAACTAAACTATGAAAGAAAAACAGAAGAAATTAGGCTTTCCCATGAAACGTTTCCCTCTACTATTGTAAAATACGTCCATCTTAAGAGGCTATTATATACTGTATGTTCAGTTTTGGTTTTCTTAATGATGAAAATATCTGCCACATTTTTAATTCAAGCCATGAAAGAAAGTGCAAAGGTCATGACCTGGTAGCATAGTGGATTACCTTGGTGCATATGGATATCTTTAGAATAGAAAACCTAGTTTTCTCTCTATCGCACTCTCTCTCTCTCTGTTGTTCCCAGAACTTTGTCACGGTGAAGATACAGACTGTTCTCTCAGGGGAGGAGCTGTCACAGGGATTGGTATCGTGAGCCTGAGGGAAACAGAAAAGGTGTGCACCGCTCCATTTAGAACTCAATATCTGTCATGCTAAAGCTGGTCTGCACACATGCAAAATAAGTTCCCTTTTTTTGCACACTTACTGTAGCACTTTCTGGTCGGGATGCACCAATGACACTTTTTTTCAGACCTAGTACAAGTACTTACATTTGAATACTTGCCGATACCCAGTGCCGATATGACTACTTAATAATATCATTACAGTTCTAACAATGACTTTGAAATCATGTTTTATTTTCATCAGGTTTTCAGTAAGCATTTGAATAATTAGCGGTTTATTTGTGCCGATCAGTTGAATAGTAAAATAATTTGAAAACATTTTTAAAAGCTGAGCAAAATTCAGAGGAGCAGCATTTCACGAATGCGCTCTCTCTCTCTCTCTCTCTAGTTTTGCGAGTACATGAGCACAGTATCATACTGGTATCAGTGCATCCCTAACTGCTGGGCATAATGATTTACTAATTTCATCCTCCCAGGTTCTTCAGTGTTGGGTTAATGTCTAGTCCAAGGTCCACTACACAATTGTATTCTCTTTCTTCATTGCTCAGAGTATTGTGGAACATGTGAGGTCTTCAGACAGCTGCTATCAGCCTAACAGGCCGAGAATTACAGCTGCTCTGAGGCAATAGTCGGAGAGAAAAGGATGGGTAAGACAACTACCTGGAGCTCTCCCAGCTTTCACGGCGTGATACATCTAATAAACTACTGCTGGTTATTGCCAAGGTGGCTGTTTCCCAGAGAAAACACATCTGGGTCTTTCAATGGGAAATATATATTTGTCTAGTGTGTGCTTTGCCATCAGGTTAACAAACTCACTGATTTAATGAGTAGAGAGGCGGTCACTGGGGAAGTGAGTCTACATACTGGATGTCATATACATTTTGCCAAACAGTTAACTGTGACTCAGTCTACATTTTAGAATAAAACCCCTGTGAGAGAAACTATTTTAAAATACCTGCAGAACCAATGACATTCCCAACAGCATCATCTGCACTATGTGCTAATTAGCAGTATGTCAGCTAAACATCAGCATATTAGCATTGTCGTGGTAAGCATGTTAGCATGCTTGCATTTAGCTTTAAGCACTACTGTGCCTCAGTACAGCCTCACAGAACCACTAGCATGACTGTTGACTCTTGTTTAAAATGTAAGAATAAACTTGGAAATGGCCATCACAGTTTCCAAAAGCCCTCTGTCATTAACTCAAGTTGCTCGTTCTATCCATACCCATACAGATAAATATCTAATGTTATTTAAAACAAGGAAAAGCAGCAAATCACAAATTAGAATCTGTAATTGTTGTGGTGGTAATTGAAAAAAGGAGTTAGTTTTCTTCTTGGCTAATTTATTAAACCGCTAATAAGCACTACTCACACACACTTCATCCAATATTGTACTTATATTCCTTTCCTCAGTTTAACAGTAACATTTTATATATTTATTTTTGCAGGCTTTCTCTGACTCAGCACTCAAACTATCCTCTTCATCCTCTCACTGAACCGTATCAGCTGAGGAAATGTGCTCTGGATTGTGTGAGTCAACAGCTTGAAACAGGTCAGTGCATCCGGATAACAGGGTTCGACGCTGCCCGCCTGCGCCGTTCCAAAATCATATGCAAATAAGACCTTTGTAAGCTCACACCAAGGATGAGCTGCAAGAAATAACCCCCAAAGTAAGACTTTTCGATGCGTTGAATATCATCATTTTTGACATTTCTCAAGGGGGATATTCTACTTCTTCGCTTGTGCACCTCAGAGTGTGGGGTTACCTGCAGCCTTCGCGATAGATCCTCGGCACTTCTTTTTTATGACATCCTCATTTATAGTTTGGAATCTTTAACAGACTCCCACCTAAAAGGACAGGAGTGTGAATCCTCCTGCTTAATTGAGCAAGACTATTGAGATCACCTGTCTACTGTTCATGCTACAGGATAAAGAGTTTAGCTCGTGCTATGTGTGTAATGAGGCTGTGGTTATGGCTGCCAGTGGCAAGTCATCAGCCATTGAGCAGCCTGGACATCCTCCTGTCACCCACATTACCCAGCAAGCATCCATCATCTTCAGGATGTAATCATCCCTCTGAAAACACCACTTCTATAGAGTCTCAGGGATCCAGCTGTGCATTGAGAAACCCACGAGAAAATTACTTATCATTCACAGCTCTCTGATTGTCGAATATTGCCAGTCTCTCTTTTTTTTCTTTTTTAAAGAGAAGTCTCAAAACTCCTTTTTTCTCACTTTATCCATTGCCGCCTCAGAACATAAAAGGAAGATGGGAAGCCCATTGTCTTATGATAATTTCCCAGGGGTGAAGCCCATTGAGTGCTACTGAGCTGTGTCTAATTTGTCTGGGAAGGTGTTAGAAAGGTACTCAAGAATGCTGGATGTTCATGTTTAGTGGCATGTGAAATCTCACAGCGGACTCTTTCAGCAGCTGCATATCTCCACAACTCAGGCATTGTTTTGTCCTGTACAATAAACAGTAAACTGTCCGTGTCTCCCGGTGCTCGACAAATTCCAAAGGTATGCTTATGATTATTATGCACCTGGTTGGCGAATAAATGTTTTCATACACCTCTAAAGGGAAAATAAAGATTGTATCAGGCTGCGCGGATTTTTTCTGTCTTAAAGGGAATTGACCAAAAAAAAAGTTACACTTACAGCCACATTGAATTTGCTGAATCAATATGCAATTACAAGACAAACAAGTTATTGATATGCTAAAGATTCAGGGGAGCAAGCCAACAACAACATAAACACACGGCATGGATCAATATATAATAATACAATTATATATTTAGGTGTCAAATCTATTTAAATATATTTGGAAACTGATATATGAAAGAGATCTACCTATGGAGAACTAAGGTCAGCCTGAACCGTGGTTGCGTTGCCAGCTTGTTTGCATTTTAAACATATCCCCTGGTTTAGTTTTTAACCGCACACCCTAAAACACATCACAGTAATCTGAGTATCAGATATCAATTACCTACCAAGCAGGCCCATCAATGTTCTTTGTCTTCAGTAGCTTCCTGGTGGCCTACATACATGTGTGAGGAGTGCAGGGGAGGGTTACATATTGCCTTCATTGTTGAATACTCTGTTTAGAGCAGTAGACTTACCCCATAGGGGGGAAAAAACTAAATAGGCAGCCGTTAGAGCGAAAAGATGACAGTCAAGACAGAATTGAACATGGAAACCCCAATCAGCCAGTTGGTTGGTTATGACACATTCCCAGGCAGTCATTGGTGACACATTAGCATAACAATCGCAGTAATGGAAGAAGCCGCTGGGTAACATTTCTCATCTTTTACAGCCCCCCAAAAATTGCAGCACAGAGTATTTGAGTGGGAAACAGCCCAGAGACTTTTTATGTCTCTTTACAGTTCTCTGCGGCTCCGCCATCAAGCTAATTTCCCCCTCTACAGTATATATGCCCAGAGCCTGGGAGCCTGTTTCCCCATCAGCCACAATACTTGCGCTAATAGGTTGCTATGAGACCAGCTTTTAAGATTGCCAAATTCACCTTATCGCACACCAGCCACAGTTTACCTGCACAGCTGGAGACTTTCCTCGTCTGAAAAATACATTATAATTTAAAATTAAAATGAAAAAGAAAATGAGGATGGGTGCGATGGGGGAGTGAGGGAGGGAGTGAGGGAGGGATGGTGGGGGGTATCCAATCACGGTACCCTCCAGCAAGGCAATCAATATGAGTTTAACTGTTGGCAAGTCTCACTTTGGTGATTGTGCTTTGGAATAATGAAATCGCATTCAAGGTGAAGCATGACCGACATAATAATCATTTTGTCGAGGCCATAACCGGAGGGGGAGTGAGAGGAAAAAAACAAGATATGGAGATGATTATCTCTGGCTGAAAATTTAGCATTTTAGAAATATTACATTTTAAAAAAAATTATACAAACAACCTCAGTGTAAGGCATGGAGTTTTGAAACCACAGTAGGCTTATATTTTGAAAACACCTAATGACTCTATAATGACAATTTAAAGATTAACAAAATTGGACATGGTTTTCACCTTATAAAAGCATTATCCAAATCCATTGATAGCACTCTATTAGCAGGCTTGATGATTCCTCCCCCCCTCCCCTATATGTTGTCTAAATTTGATGTTGCATACCAGGAGTGCTTTATAAAGAAACAGTGTCAGTGAGGTGAGACGAGTGCCATCAGTACATTTTCATTCGTCAGAGGCCATTGACTGTGTCACACTGAGTGCTGACGCAGGCTTGTGAGCCATGCTTCTCTGATCCATCACAGTCACACAGAATACACTCGCATCCCTAATAACTATGGTAGACCACTAAACAACTGTCGTCCTTGAAACCCACGAAGAGTAGTCTTCAAGAATAAAACTTCAGTTAACACAGAAAGCAGAAGTCCTTCACTTCAGCTGCAGGAGTGTTTCTGATATTTTGCAGATTTATATCGTGCAAATTGTTACTGATTTATGTTGGTCATCTTGAGAAATTGCACGTCAGCATTTCATTTGTGCCCTTTCCTTTCATGTTCTTCATCAAGCCCATAAATCACTCAATTTTAATGCCAAATACTCTGCTTCAATTTCAGCAAGGGTTTGCAGTATCCTAAGCATTCCAACTACACACTCGGATCACAGTTAATAGGCAGTAAATCCTTATTTTGCACGGTTTGGCGGTGTGGATTCTATCAAACTGGGTGACATACTTAGCCGGGTTCAAAAGGTAACATGTCGGCTGGAGTGCTTCTCTTGCCAACAGATTTTAGTTTCTCACTGGAGAGTGACAGAAGAACCATTGAACTAAGACCAGCAGAAAATATTTAGGAGAATTCAGAGATGCATCCCCTAAATAATTGACATGGTTTTACTGTTAACCATTCAAGGGGGAGAGTCCTGTGAGACATGATGGGATCAGAGGACAGCCTGTAGCTGGGACTCTTAAAAAGGCAGAGAAGCTGCCGCTGAGGAACGGCCACACTCGGCCAACATCAAACACCTGAGATTCCATCTATTCCCCTCACTGAGCCAGTCAGCAGATGCTCTGTTTACCCTGCAATAACAGCTTTTCATGATTTGTGCAACAGGGTGAGGAATGATCTTTTAGGAGTAGCAGAGAAATGCCTTGAATAATTCCATGAAAAAGTAGGCCATTTCAGGCTGGATCTATGCTATAGGTCTGACATATAAATCAAAAAGTAACTATCCAAGTGATTTCAGTTGCAGCGGCTCCAGTCATAATGAGTATGCAAACCAGCAGCAGAAAACATCTCACACGGTTGGTGATTTCATACATAGAGGACATTATCAGGCTCCACACATGGAAGCTCAGACAAGCACTGGAATAGTAGTAATCACCACACCCTCTGCAAAGTTTGAATATAAACTTTAACAGCTACATACACTAATGTTGTGATCCTAGGAATACTTCCTGTCTTTAGTGTGAAAGCCATCCGACCTATAAAAGTACAAAATGTTTCCTCCCCTCCTGGGCTCCACCACAGCTCTTCTATAGGGATGGGTGGCTCAATACTTAAAGTAATACTACTCTTTATGCTAAATATTGTTCTGAGTATGAATACTGGGCACATGTACACTTTTCCTCCAGTAATGTAATTTATAATAACACTCTGAAAGCTGACATACTTTTGATACTTATTTTATATTTAGTACATTTTAACAGCTAATATTCATTTATTTTATATTATATTATACTATTATAAAGCTATTATACTTCTTCCGCCACTGACCGTCGGCGAGGTACAAGTGGTACAAGCAGTGTTGTTTTAATGAATTCTGTGACAAATAGATTTGACAAATAGAACTACCACTTCAGGGAGAAGACGCACACAGAGCTTCACCAGACAGAGGTCAGGCTTCGCTACACTGCAATATACTGCACCTGTTTCCACTGTCGCCATCAAAGCCCGTAATAAAACAGCGCATGTACGTTCTGCTCATATCAATGCGCACCTTCATCCGGGAAGATGGGGAGACCACACACATAAATCAGATTAGTAATCTGTCCTTGTCCTCCCTGCACAGTGGAGGTGCCCATTAATACTTCATTTCATCTCTGCAGTGGCGAGACTTTCTGGAACAACCAAAGGTGACAGCCTCACAGTTGCTGGAAGAGAAGCTAAAGGAGCTTGCTTTTGCTATCCGAGTCTGCACTTTGATTGACAGGTATGGGAAAGCAAACAAACCTGTGCAGTCAGACTGAAGAAATGGTGAAGATTGATACACACGCAGGCTCAAACGCAAGGGATGGAGCCCCACAGGGTAACATGACTTTGTTAGGGAGGGAAAAATTGCTCTAACCTCTACTGTGTATGTGTTGTGTTGATACCGCCTATGTCCAATTTTGTTTGCTTGTTTGATGCACATGTACACTTTGTGTCTGATTCACATGCACACACCTTTAATAAAATATTGACGGGCTGATCAAAGTAAATGCTTTTTATATTCAGCTGACATTCATCTTTCTTCATTCAGCCTTCATTGATTGAGGACGTTTTTTTTAGGTGTGCTTCTTGTTCATCAGCACTGCTTTCACCTTATGTTCATAGTATTCCCTGCAGTACGTTCACAGTGGGAGCTCCACAGTGCAATCAGAGTCTACTGCTGTCAACTTGAGCGTTCGATATTGATTCCCTTGCTTCAGGACCTTGGATGTTGATAGACAGGAGACGGAGACCTCCACAGATGTTCCAGTCTGGAGAATCTAGTAAAAAAAAACACCTGCTTCAAAATACATCTTTTGTATTTTTGCAACTGATTAAATCACTTAAGCATGTTTCCGATGGAGACCACTGGAGTTCGGATATACTGTTTGTTTACCAGAAAAGGTAAATAAATGTTGGATACATAATTTATGTGGAAGAAAAGCCCAGTTTGGATGATTTGCAAGACAAAAAAAAAAAAGATACATTAAACCAACCCCTGGTAGTGACAAAATATGATATGTCTGTGTGCCCAGGGGAGTGATGTGGGCATCGGGGGAAGAAGAGAGAGAGGCAGAGCAATTCAGATTAAGTATGGCAGAGAAATAGAGATAACTTACTGCTACCATAAACTGTTAAATATCTTTTTTATTCTTCTTTTGCGTTATTTGCTCAATTTATTTTCGGGTAGGGTCAACCGATGTCTTTCCTCACGTGCTGGAGCAAAATGACATAAATGTCACATAGTTTGAGAGATCCATTTAAAGAGGATGCTCTAGGTTCAGTGTGTTTACATAAAAAACATTTTCTTGACAGTAAGTGATTGCGTTATAAGCTCGGGCTTTGTTTGATACCCCTAGGAAATGAACATAAACATAGAAATTTCTACTAAGTGCTTCAGTTGTTTGCTCATCATTTCTTTCACATACCGTAATTTATTTTCAGTGGCTTCCTTCGACACAGTTATAGCCTAAGCAATCAGAAGTGTGAGATTCCATCAGTCTGTTTTCAAGCACAAGAACAAAAGCTTTAATGTTTCAAAGTAGGATGATCCATTTCCTGTTGGCACTTCCCCCCTAGCCTGGCACAGTAATGCAGTAATTCGGCACTCGCACAATGTTTTACCAAAATATTTTGACATTGAGAAGCATTCTGCACAAAGTGGAGTGCATATATCGTTGAGTTTGCCAATGCAAGAGAACAAGGGTTACAATAATGAAGACTTTGTGAGCTTAGAGCATGCCATAACTGTCATTGGCGTGGCAAAACCAACCAATACAGTCTGAATAGAACATGTAGCACAAAATAAAGGGGTAAATAATAATAGATCTTCATAGGAGGACTGGAGAGGGGAATGTAGTTCATATTCTGGTTAGGAGACATTTATATAATATGTATAAAGTTGTATTGGGTTGATCTCTTCTGATAAGTTGTTTCTCTGATGTCTTTGCCCTCACGGCACTACCTGGTTCTGCTGTGAAATCATTTCCTGCAGCGCCCGAGAAACCCTGCGGCCAACAGACTTAAAGAGGAAAATAAACATCTCACACGTCTCGCACACCACGTCAAACGTTTGAGCTGTGCAGAAACTGTTGAAGACATTAACTTTAGCCGATAGCAAACCCAAGCTGTCATCTTTTCTGAAAATGTCATGCTTTTTTTAAATGACATTTCCTCCTACATGCATGCCAACATCCCTATCATTGGCAAACATATGGAAAGAAAGCTTGTGTGGAATCTGCAACCTGCTAGTTATTGATGGTTTATTAAGCCATGCAGCTTGGAGCAGTTTACAGAAAGGTCTTAGTGTCAGAGGTGCGTTGATATTCAACAATTTCTACATGAAATACCAGCATGTAAAAAAGTACATCTACAAATTTGGGTATTCAAACACTGCTTGTGTACCTGACAATCATGTATCACGTATCAATTAATGGCTAAATATCAAGTATCAATTAATGGCTAAATGCTTTTCAGTGTCTTTTACATATTGACAAGTAATCTGCTAATACACTACCAGCACCTCTCACATCATTTTACGTATTACTTAAGCAGAATCCCTTACATTTCTACATACATTCCTCCTGGCAAGCCATCTGCCTACTTAAGAGACTATTTGAGTCCTGTGAGGTGCTGGATTACAGGATTTGCATTTTAAAGGGTGTCAGCGATGGCAGCTGGAGGAAATTGGTGAATGCAACTGTAGCAATGCAATGAATGATCTGTGATGTGAGTCAAGCTCAGTAACCTAAATGACGCACCTGCTCCTGCTCACTACAGATCCTCTAATACCTACAACATGAGACAGGCTTTTACTCTCGAGGACCGGCTATATTCACATCACATACTGTGCACATGTAAACGCAACACTGAGGTTACACCTACAATATACAGCCCTAAAATATACTGTGTGAGCTGGAACAAGCCTTTCTCTCTTTGTTCTGAGAAATTGTTTTTCCCAGATCTCGCTGCAACAAACTAAGGGCCATCTAAACCAATTGTGCTTGTTTTTTTTTTCGTTTAAAGCTTTTATGTATAATGCACTAGTTAAACAGATTAATGTCCTGGCGGTGGAGTGAAAGTCTTCCTATAAAGTGCAGGGAAATTGCACTGGTCAAATTTCTCTCTGCATGCCCAAAGTGCAGCGGTGGCAGGATTTCAGGATAGAAATAATAGATTTTGTTTTGATCTCCGGAGCATGGAGTTGTCTCTCCCAGGGGCCTGCGAGGGTTAAACTCTGATCTGTACACTGTGACTTGCTCAAGGCTGTGTGAGTGTGTGGTGTTATTAAAAAGAAATATTGCTTCATAAAAACCTGCTGCACTGCAGCCATGACTTCTGTTAATGCAGACTGTTGCTGGAGTATGTCTCTGGGAGGGGAAATTGGGAGTTATTTTTTGTATCTGTCCTTTGATTGCAAAGGCAATGGACACCTTGGAGAGAACTGTCTACTTGCATTGTTGCTTTGAACAATCCACCTTCACTACTCATGATTGGTGAAGCTAATGAACTTAGCTAGAGCAGCGTCCAGAGTTAATATAGGCTCCAGCATCTCTCTCCACCGGTCATTTGCAATGCAATTTGCAATTAAAACAGACTGCAGTGGCCATCTGGACATGAGAGCACTGAGAATGAGCATATAGGACACTCTACCCTTGAAGCCTTTTGCTTTTCGGCAAACATTTTTTTCTTTTGACATATTGAAGAGAAATGGGAAATATGGAAATATTTTCACACATTTTTTTCTTTATATTAATCCCAATCTTTTTTTCCACATTAATTTTACCTAAATGCAACACCACACGGTTTAAATGACCTAGTGGTAGCCTACTGGTTAGACAATTGGAGTTAGGGGCCAACGATGGGTCTAAGAAACATGCACAATTACGGGATTCCACCACTGGCATCACACCACCTGACTGCCCAGATATTTTTCGAAAGTCTGCATTTAACACCAATAATCCTCACCCGGGACAAGGCGCTCAGCGGATGTGGGCTCGCTGCTTGTGTGCGTCTTTATTTATTTTTTTAACACATATGCAGCGGTGGCTGGTATTCTCAGTAGTCAACAGTCAGCGGGGTTTCAGAAGTCCGGTAGGTGGCAGTGAATGTTCTCAGGTAGGGAGGGGAGGTTGTGGCGGGTGGAGGGGGGCGTGTGTTCCTCTTGCACAAGCGCTCCCATGCTGCGTAGTCTGGAAACGTGACGTGGTCGGGCGGACGAGCGGTGAGTGACAAGAGTTGCGGCAGGGCAGATCAGAAAGTGCCTGTGACCGCGCTCAAGCCCCCAACCCCCCCACACCCCCCTCTCACACCCCCTCTCTCTCTCTCTCTCTCTCTCTCGCTCTTTCTGCTCGCGCACTCCTCTCCGGACCGACGGAGTCGCACGAGACTGGCGACACGCTCCGACACCGGTCGGCTGGCCGCGGGTGACCCGAGGAACCCACTTTGACGAACACACTCGGGCTCCGCTGGCAAGGAAAGGTGGAACTAAAACTACATTCATTGACTTTGAGAGCGATGCACTGGCAGCATGGCCAAGTGGTTCAAGGAGCACCTAGGATTCAAAACTACCAAAGCACCCCCTCCGGCGCCTCCGAAACCGGACTACAGACACTGTCACACCGGTGTGCCCGGTGCGCCTGGCTACCAACACACAAGCTCCGGAGCCACCTTCCCGAGCCCCGCTCAACCGGACATCCTCGCTGCGTACAAACTACAGAAGGAGCTGGACTTCGAGGACCCGTACACTCCAGGTGGAAACATTTCGTTCGGCCCGAACTTGAACAGTGGGGGGTCGCCGGACATCAAGTATGTGTCGCCAAAACACCGACTTATCAAGGTGGAAACAATCGAAAAGAGCAGCCCAGCTCCAGGCGGCGGTGTCACAGTCACCCAAGCTGTTGCTGTAGGGAGCGTTAAGTCTCCAACTTCACCTCCCTCGGACCACGACAGCAAGGAGAAGGTGGGTGAAGTTGAGTCCAAACGGTGTCCTGTCGTGTGGGCTTCAGGGCTACGACCCACATGTGAACTTGCCTATAAGCTGTTTTTTTCTAATTACTACCATTAAGAAACAAAAGAAGCCTCTATATTCGTTCATGAAACTTGCTAAACGTCTATTTTTTTAGCCTAGTTTTCTCGAAACGAAGAGTTAACCTGCAATTCTTCCTCGTATAATACGTTTTTTCTTCTTCTTAAGTTAAACATGGCGTGTTTGTGAAGCACTTGACCTTCTCCTGTAAGGAATGAATCGTTACAACCGGCAGAACTTGTTATCACAGCCGCACAACTGCTGTCCACGCGCGTTGCGACATCTAATAACTAACCTGCAATACAGGGAGTGCTGTGGAGGGAACGCTCCATGTCCTGTGTTGACACACAGCTCAGTGTCACAGCAGACATGCCTTAACACTGAAAATTGTGGTTTCTGACTTTGTGAAAAAAGTGCAGGGAAACTCTCCTCCAAACGTGTGTGCTGTGTGCCCATCTCTCTCTCTCTTTCTGCTGCTTATTGTTATGCAACGATGTCATGTAGACTTATTCACACAATGCCTCTAATCTAACTTGAATCTAATCTTATTTTACTTGACAGATCAATTTTGCGAGTGTTCTTCTTGCAGTGATGCTCATTGCCTTTGGGGGTGGGGGGGGGGGATTACTAGTGATGGGTTCATGGACAGATGGCTTTAATTTGAGCACGGTTCTCTGAATGCAACGGCACAAGCCTCAGCTTTCGTGTGTTCTACCTTTTCAGGTTGCGGCTGACGCAGGGAGGTGGTGGCACACACATCAGCACAAAAATGAATGTGGAGACAGGCAGGCAGAATGTATGGGGGGGGGGGGGGGGGGGGGGCTGTGTCTTGGAGTGCACAGTCATGTCAGGCCTCTAAGGAATTCGTACACACAGGGTTCATTTGGAGAAACCTGAGATGTTCAGTGTCAGCGAGGTTAAGGACATACCGTATGATGAGTGTGATCCGGCTGAGGAATGTTTCGGTGACTACATAGCTCATGTACAGAGGGGGGGCGGGGGGTGGAAGAGCACGGCCCTGTGAAAAACATCCACACTGTGCTCCACTGTTTGTTTCCTCCTCAGATCACGTCTCGGTCACTCTTTTTGTGGTTGTCTTGATTTCACCTTTACGCTACTTCCTCCCGCTCTTGTGTTTGCCTTCACACCTGTCTGGTGACGTGTGGCGAGTTGACAGTTGCTTTTGGTTCAACACCATCCTCGGTGCCAGTGTTTCCCCCACAAAACAGTCAGCCACTGTTTTCAGCGGCCCTCGTCAACTTAGTACGCGTTTTTGAACAATGGTGCAGCTATGTGTTATCAGGAAAACCACGAGGGTAAACCAGAATCTGTCATTTTTTTTCTCCCAGCCGCATGCAGCTGTTCAAACCGATTCAACAGATTACAGTTGTCTCATGTTAATTGAAGCTTGTGTGGATTTCCCCCAGTCTCCTCTTTCCCTCTCCATGTGCACATATGGCTTTAACAGACATGCAGATGATTGTATAGTGTGCTTTAAATACCTCACACCTACCGGTATGAATGATGTTGTGGACGAGCTAAATCAGTACTGACAGCTGGTGGGCTCAAGCAATATGTCGAGAGAAGGGGTTCTTGTCAGGCGCTGAAGGTTTAACAAAATGATGTAGGAGTGGAGAGGGAAGTGTGATGGAAAACAGATCATATATATGTGTGTATATATATATATATATATATATATATATATATATATATATCTCTACCTGCCATCCAGGTTATCCCTCCTCCTGTATAATTCATTATGATAATAATAATTTGGTTTTGTAACAGTTTTTATTGAGGCTACATTGTGCCACTGAGTGACGTACTTTCACTGCATGGCTTCAATCACCTGATATTCTCAAGAGAAAAGGGAAGTTTAAAGCAGAAATACCTCCCCAAAAAAAACATTTTGTTGTGTCTTTGTTACATGTTTTAATTCAATGTTAAGTATTTCTCAAATGCCTCATCTCCCAGGCAACGAGTCCCGTTTTAAGGACGCTGTTTCAGTGGGACGACGCGTTTGCAGTTGTTTTCACGCACTCTCCCCTCAAGACTGGAGTTGAAGAGTTGAAAGTGTTCTTGTTTTGGGTAATTTTTCCCAGAAACTAAGAGAGACATCTGAACGGTGATTAAAAATGAAAAGAGCGTATTTCTGGCTTGTAGACACAAATACTGTACATGCATATCAGCGTGATAGTCAGTGGAGACAGTGGCTTCACAGAAACCTTTCTCACTGTACAGACTAAACGCTGACTGCTGGAGACCGAGCGGAGAGCGCACAAGTGCCTTAACAGCACCGCTTGGTTCCATTGATGTTTTAATTACTTTACTCATGAATGCTAATTATATCACAGCTTACTTAATTCCTGAAATGCCAATAGTAGCAACAAGAGTCCATTTCTATTCCCCAGGCTTCCATGTGGGGGGAGAAAAAAAACAAGATAAATACGTTTTTTTAATATGCAATGATACACTGCAAAATATAAAGTACCTGCTGCATTTTCACGGGCGCCTCATTTCGTCTCAGTGTTCTAATTCTGTGTTGTTTTTGTTGTGCCAGTCATCGTCTGAGAAGTGTCAATTTATTCTGTGGATTTCTGTCTACGTTTGGAGTCGCACTTCATGTGGAGCGTTATTTTGATGCCCGATTGTTACTTGTGGTTTTGAGTTTTCGAGGCGTCGTGACGTGTGTTTTTGTTTTTAATGGTGGCAAGCCCTTCATGGTAGAATGAGTTGAGGGAGATGATCAATTATCACCCCGCCTTGGAGCTAATTAAAGGCCTCATCTCCCAGCTCATCGCTCTACTCAGCACTAACCCAACTTCTCTCAAGGACATGCCAAAGTGACAACGGGCTCCCCGCTCGGGAAATGTGTAAACAGAAGCAGCAGCGCGGAGCTGACGGGTCGCAGCATCCTTGTGATGTGCAGCCCGTCATCAGTATCTGTCTGTGCACCTTGGAAACTGCTGTTCCAAGCTAGCGTCGGCTCCCTTCACGGCCCCGGGGTCCCTTTAACTCGATGATCCTACGAGCCAGCTTGCATATCTAGAATTTTGGATCAGGAACCCAGGCAGTTATTGCACCGCCAACAGAGGCATCCGGCTCGACAGATTTCCTCCGTGCTTATTTTGCAGCATCCCTTCTTTCTTTCCTGGCTCAGCATTTCAAAAGAGTATGCTGGAGGTGGGAAACCATCGGTATCACCTCCAAGGTTATGTTTCTGATCGATGGATGTGTGTTTGTGTGCTAGCGAGGTATTTTAAGAACGAGTCCACAGGCCTTACAGTAGGTCTGCTGGGGCCTTTTTTTAAAAGCACTTCTTATTTTAGTCCTATAAGCAAAATTGAAAACTAAATTGAAAAGTATTGAATGCTTCAAGTAGGCCTCAGCTGTTTGACCCTTTTTGCACAAATCCCATTTTTGATTTAAAGGAGTAGTTTGACAGTTTGTAAAATAACTGGAGTTTTTAGAAATGCATCCCACTGGCCTTTTAACGCTCTCATCTCTGCCAGTGATGGGAGAAATGTCAAGCGCAGACGTCAATATCACCTGGGTCTGTGAGAGTGGTTTTTTTTTCCTCAGGGAGCCCAAAAAAATGGATGAAAACATCAGAGCCCATCATGTTTTGTTATAGCGCCACTTTAAGCGCAGTTCTCTACCTTTCTGTGTGAGACGGAGGCGGGTTACTGGACGTCAGAGCGGTGCAGGATGTGCCCTTGTTGCTCTACAATTACACAGACCTGTGTTTGTGCTCTTTGGCTGAGTAGAAGTCAAAGTGTTGGACATGACGGGATATTTTCTTCCTCAGGAGATTGTTTTTTCAGCTTCAAGCAGAATGCATAATGATTTTAGCTCATTTCCACTGCTGTGACGATGTGATAGCCAGGTTGAAATAATCAACAGATCGGTGTGAAAGCTGTGTTAGACACGTCTTTGATTTTTACAGCTGTTGTTTTCTTAAATTGTGCTCAGTAGGGACAAATGTGTTACCGTCAGCGATGACCATTATTTTGACAATTCTGAGAAATTGCGTAAATGTAACTAAGACAATGTGTTGCTATAGCGACTCTGACTCATGCTGTAACAGTTAGGTCCAGACTTTGATATTGTTGGCACGAAGAGGCAGGTGTGATTGTGTGATTTGTTTCTTTTTGTTTCCAGTTTGACCCAGTGTTCACTGAGCTGTCAAAGAATGCCGTGCATTTCCTCAACTATTTTAAGCATCCGAGACATTTCTTTTCACCCCTGCTAGTTCAAGACCACACGATAGTCAGGTTTAATTACCCACTGCTCCGAATACAACAAATCCTTCATTTCATGCCAAACATATTTGATACTCTCATGTTTCTTTTTACGCTTTACTGTCCATGACCAAAGAGCGCCACAATGGCTTCCTGTGACCTGAACAAGAATCCTGGAAGGGCGCTTAGAAAGGAAGGAAGGAGCACAGAGCCGAACAGTGTACATGTTTAAGCCCCGCCTCTGCGGGGCAGAATGAAGTCATCCTGTAGTGGAGGATATGCTGGAAGCCTTAATGTAATGCTTATTCAATAGAGGACCGAAAGGTTTGGCTTTTCATCAAGATATCATTTTGGTGAATCCACAAATCCTGTTAGATTTGTGTGATCCAGAGTGTAATAACTCTTCATGGTTAGGGTGTTATGTACAACCACCTCGCCACATGCGCTTTAAAGTTAGAGGACTTGGAAACGATGGCCTTTAGCCATTGTTTGCTCATTTGTCTTCTTCCCCTCCATCTGGGAGCCTTCTTCCCACTTTAAAGAGTCCCGATGGAGTCTGTTGTGTTTGTTGCTCGATTTGCTTCTGCTAGCTTCGCACCGGAACATCAGTCACATGATTCCACCAGGTCACAATTAGCCTGCAGACTAGCGCTGCAGTGCTGGTCCCTGGGGAGCTGCAGACACATGGCTCTGTTTTGTTTAATGACAGTGTGTGTGTGTGTGTGTGTGTGTGTGTGTGTGTGTGTGTGTGTGTGTGTGTGTGTGTGTGTGTGCGTGTAGCTGAGTCAAGAAGGAGGGAGTCCTGGTTGGTCAGGCAGATCGTCACACACCGATTAAAAAAATAAACAAATTGAGACTGGAGCTTGAATGCCATCTGAGGCACAAAGGGAGAATCTGCATCAAGCATTGACTTTTTTGCATGTTTTCTTTCCCTAACATTAGTAGCTCTGCCCTCTAAACTATGCAAATTTCATCTGTAACCAAATAGTTATTTTTACATCAAAATGCAGCATACTGTAGAGGTCATGGAGACGTGATTCGCCTTTTTTTTTTTATCTCTCTGCGTGTGAGTGCAGACTTTTGTTTTTGTGTCACACTGCAGGAGGCAGCCAGACTTCCGTCTTGCAAACAGAGCAGCTCTGTGATCTGAGTGCCCACCAGGAAGCTGAACACTTCCAGTTCTTCTTCGTGGGATTCCACACTTTCAATTCATTTCATTCTCTGAATGAGAAACAAGTCCACCAAACAGTTTTATTGTAATGAGGCTCTGGTCACATTTTATTGTTTTTTTTTTTTATTGGTCACAGTTAAAATGAGGTGTTATGGAGACGGGAACAGCCGATAGAGCAAGAAACACTATCTGCAGTTATTTGGTGGAAAATAAGGAATGGCTTGCTCGCTCCAGGATTAAGGAAGTGCTCCCATCCTGTCAGGAAGTGTTTACAACTTTGTGACATTCCCTTTTTAACTTGACAAGTCTGTGCTCGCCCCTGTGTGTGTGTAGGCCGGGCATTCTGGCTGCTGCTCGCTCGCTAAAATCTAACCGGGGTTAATGTTCTCGGCTGTTTCGACATGAGCAATGTAGATGTCGGAAATAGTGACAAATGGTGGCTTAGCTGTTGCGTGCTCCACGGAAGGCTCTTTGTGGCAACAGACGGATGATTGACCCCCCACCCCTTGATATTGCCTCTCCAGCATTTTGCTGCCCTGCTCTGTGAGGAGGTGGGAAGCCACGTAGCAATGGCAGTGCTATGGGACTCCACCCAGCGCGCTCGCTCTATTGTCAGCGTAGGTGACGTGCAGGGACCTCGGTGCATCCCCCCCCCCCCACACACACAGGGAGGCTATCTGAGGCCGCAGAGCTTCCAGCCTCAATCGAGACGGCTTTGTTTACAGCCCGACTGTGGCTTGTTTTTCTCCCTGCTTTATAAATCACTCTCCCAAAATCAAAGCCTCCGTCCCAGCGGATCTCCTCATGTTGTTTCATGAAGCCCTACTTTCCTAATTGTGTCAGTTTCTTTTGCTGCGATAAACAATTGTGTGTCCACGGTGTGTATCGGCGTGTTTGTGTATTTGATGGGCGAACAACTTTATTATTCCTTCTTTTTTTTTCCGCCTAGTACCTCATTCTCAATCCAAAAAAACAAATTGATGTTTGCGCAATAATTGTAATCGTAGTGATGAGGGACATTAGCGTAGCCCATGCTGAGGACAAATCGCTCATTCTCAGGAGCGAGGGATTATCATATTTGATAAAATACCAACATTCCATTGTAGCGCCTGGATTATTACAGACTCTTGTGCCGCACACTAACTGTATGTAGCAGAAACTCTGCCAATACATCTATCACAGAGAGAAGGGGGCAGAGGAAGGAAATTGGATTTTGTCAAGCGTGTCGTCAAGTACTTAATCTTGAATATCTGTTGCGTATTAAGAGCACCTTCATAGTGTGCAGCCCATGGCCTCCTCCCCTCTCTCCACTGGGGGTCTTAAGTGGCCGTGTGGAGTGTGTTTCAATGAAGGAGGTCCTCAGGGACAAGTCGGGCTGCTTTGTGTGCTTCGCTGCCTTGGGTGCTAAAGGAAGATGCAGTCATTCATCAGGAGAGGAGGGCAGCAAGAGTGGCAATTCATTGAAAAGCTGCTTCAAATTGTGGAAGTATAGAAAGGAATGGATGGGGGATGCGGGACATACGAGTTTTCTCCTAGTGCAGTTTAGTTTAGCGTTGTTTAGATCCTGAAGACACTCGTTTTACACATCTACTCACTTTATAGCCTAAAGACATATTGATGGTGCAGGGGGCGCATGTACAGCAGACCAATTAGCAGCTCATGTGGATGCAAAACAATTCAAAACAATAGTTGTGCCCCTTGACCTTTTTAAGATACACAAAACTTTCAATGTCTTTTCAGGTCAAACGACAGAAAAAGAGTTGATTATGTGGCCACCGAACAGTAGAGAACAGACACCTAAACGCCTATCAACAATTTTGAGACGGATTAATACGATTATTTGATTGTATTAGAATGTTTGCAGTCTGTGTCTTGAGGGCTGAAAATAGCTACAGGGGTGTTCTGGGATGCTACAATGTACTGTTATTGGATTTTAAAGATGCTTTTAAGCAGATGTTATATGTTACTAGAAGTATTCCAGTGTGAAAGACGGCTATCAAGTTAAAATGACTTCTTGCAGGTCTCATGATTTTTTTTTAACTCTTAAGAAGTGAAACTTCGAGGAGTTCAGTGTGATTGCCAGCGACCTCTTAAGAGTAATCATTTGTACAGACTGAATGTCTCTGGATGGTCTGATTTGAATGAGCATTGACTAATGAAGACGAGATATCCTACTACCCCACTGATTGTGACCTAGCCCACTCATTTTTCCACGTGTGTGTATTTGTGCAACCCATGCACACACATTCCTGATATGCGAGTGCATGTGTGCAGTGTTATGAGACCTTAAGCCTCAGAATGCACAGCAACCCATACACACAGTGGTGATGCGTGGACTATCCAGGTGTACGGTACATTTTCCATTCAATACCGTTGTGGCTCCACCATTTCATGTATTGCTGATGTTTTACCCACAAGTGCGGTGCAGGTTATCACTGTCGCTGCTGCATCTGGAAGCATTCCCATGCAAGCCACGATCAACAACAGGCTAAATCAGTTTGTGCCAAAAAGGAACCGGCTTCACCCCGAAAACCGCCCCACATGGGTAAGAGTGCCAGAGATCTGAAGGACCAACGTTTACTGCGGTCTGAATCTTAAAGGGGACGGCGGTGTGTGTGATACATAAGTGTGTGCAGCCAGAAGTGAGCTGTTCTTTTGAGGGAGACACATGTGAAACGGATGGCTGAGCACATTGTTGGGCAAAAGGGGATTGCTAAATGTAATACACACACGCGGTGTATGACAGTATATATGTCGCAGATAGACTCTCTGAATGCGGAGCTTCCCGTTGTGGTTTAAGAAGATGCACTTTTGAGTCTGAGTGGCAGGAAAGGGAAGATAATCATCAGGTCACACACGTTGTGGAGAGGTTTGGCCATGCTTTAGTCTTGTTGTCAGTGAACTCAGTATTTGTTTGTATTGATTCTCAAGGATGAGCTGGCTCGCTAACGCTGAGTCGCTGCTCTTGAATGATTCTCCAATTAACTTAAAAGCAAAGCTAATGAATATACCTGGAACATAAACGGAACGGTTCTTCGTCTGAACTGAAGTGCTCTCCGTTGGTGTGGGGACCGCAGTGGCTTGTGACTGATTGTGAAAAAGGCGTCTTTATAGTAAATATAGTAATTTGATTAGCGGCCTCTGCAGACTCCTAAGCAGGCCTTTAGAGGAGGCACATCACTCTTCCAGGAGCTCAAGCAGCAGCCGTGTTTCTCTGGAAACATTTCAATAAAGTTTCATTAATGTCAGGTCTGTATGGTGGGAAATGCAATCGTGCACTGTCTCTCCTTTTAGAGGCGAAGCCAATTTTCCGTCTGCCTAATCTGTTTGGTAGAGCCCAGCAGGGCTCCGTCTTCACAAGGGGGCTCCGATGAATTGTAACCAGATTTGCGCTCTTTCTTCTTCGAAAACATGAAAGTATCTCATTGATAGTAACTGCATTATGTCAACAGAGAAGCTGTGATCGTGCTTGCTTTAATAAATTGCCTTCAGGGAGTGTTTCTTGCCAGTATGTTCTTTCTAGAAATGTTGTTGCCAAGTTCTGTTAGGACGACTGCACACTGCACACACGACATTCATCCTATGTTTACAGACGCAGATAAAGAGGACGAGCTATCAGCAGAGGCACTGCCATGATGCTTTTACATGAACATTTGAACAGTTTTCCATCCAAGAGGAGGAAACATACTTTATGCATGGCAGCTCAAAGATAGAACAAAAACAGTGTCTCCTTATCTTTGTGTCTTCTCTCACCCGTCTTCTTTAAAGTGGCTTTCTGTCCTCCCAATAGTGGCATGCCTTCTTTCTTGTTACACTGAAGAACAAAAGAGCAATAGCAGCGAAGAAAACAAAAGCCTTTTGAAATGCCTTAATGCAATTGAGCTGCTAAGCACTGAGTTGTATTAGGTTATCAGTGGCTGAAATCCCTCGTGGCGTGAGACATAAATCACACACGTCAGCCCTCTTTCTTTCTGTTCCCCCCCCCCCCCCCCTCCTCTCTCGTTCTGCAGCCTGCTGACGTTTCTGGCAGATCTCAGGGGGGCTTCAACCTTGACTAGCCCGAGACGCGTTCAATCCTTCCTGGACAAGCCATGACATTAATATCATATCCCTGCCTGTACTCATTTAGCCGGAGTGAGATCACTCTTTATTTTCATATGTCTAAAGGTGTTTATCTGATAATCGCCGGGGGAAATCGCCTGGTTGTTAGATTGCATTTGCTTCTGGTTGTTTATGGTGCCAACACCGGACATGTGGCTCGCTCACAAGGCAGACAAAGAGAAATGTTGCAGCCTTTTTTCGAATTATTATTATATTAACTATCAGAGTTTCTGAATTTTTAATTATTTTGCTGCCGATTATCTGACGAGCCAGCCCGAACACATTTACTCTCCATTAAGAGTGCAGGAGGAGAAGTGTGGCCGGTATTTTCTCACTTCTAATGGAAGTCTGAGGCCCGATCGAATTGCAATCCTTCAAGGCTCCGGCATCGCCGAGCTCCGGCGTTGAGCCGAAGAGGCAGGTGCCTGTTATAGTCTCCCGCCTCCGCTACCGCGTCCCCTCTGTTCCCACTGATTTCAAGTCGGCCCCATTGCCCGAGAGCTGCGGTGCATTTCAAGAAGTTGCTCTCTTCGCTTGCGAGCTGCCAGAGCTTTGTCAGGTGTAAGACACGGCCAGCATGGGATCTGAGCTGTGGAATGAAAGTAATTGAGAGTTCTCTCTCTCTCTCTCTCTTTCTCTCTCTCTCCCTCTTTCTCTCTATGCTGCACAGCAGTAAAGGACCTAGCTTGGCCTAAGCCTCTGAGGTGGCTTTGAGAGATTCATATAGGCTTACAGCGCGGCTTAGCAAAGACCTGATGTATTGAGGCAGTCTTGTGCTGAGGGGGGATTTTGTGTGGCTTGGCTGCAGTCCTGACACACCCTGGTATGCCACAAGGCAGATGGCGTGTCCCCAGGCGACGCTGCCGCTCTCTAGCACCCCTCCTGCTGTCCGGTAGTCATTAGTACAGTGGGACAGGAAGGACACATTGGGGCAATTTGGAAATATTAACCACCTCCTCGACCCCAAACATGAACTAGGCTGCAGGGGCTGGGTGATGGTGCCTTACAGGGACTGTCTGTTTATCTAGATAGGTGATGGTTCAACTCCCCGGATGCTCAGGAAGGATCTGTGTAAGCTGAAATTAATTACACCGCTGCCTGCTAATGGGTAACAATAGGATGTTGTAAGTGTACACAATACAGCTTTGTAAAGGTATGAATGTGACACACAGGGTGGAGCCGTTAATGATCATGCGGCGGAGAAATTCCCCCTTCATGAAAAGACACCTTGCAAACAAACAGCTCCTCTTAGTCACCTGTATTACTGCAATGCTGAGCTATTTTGCAACACAATTTCCCAATAATTCAAAATGAAAGTGAAAAAGCAAGAAGCACAACTTCTTTTTGTTTCATTTTTATTCATCGGGCTGGTAACTGGTTTTGTCCTTAGCTTAAACTTGTATTTCGTGGGAAAAGAAAACGTCCCTGCTGACTGGAATAAGAACATGAGCCACGTGCTGAAAAGAGCTTTTACTGCCCAACTCTGAGCTAAATACACACATGCCTGTAAAATGTAAATCCTTTTTTAGTGTAGCTGTTTGATGACAAGCCTTTGCAACCTTCTTCTGGATACAGCGACCATAATTAAGATATTCGCTTTGCTAGCAGTTGCATATGTTTTCCTTAAATCACACCAACTGAATTAGAAGTGAGAAATTTTGTCTTGTCTTGACATGTCTCAAAACAGAAGGTTTTAAGATTATAAAATGACAAAAGCTCATTTCACATACTGACTCAGCCTCTGCAAAGGTCATTTCAAAAGAGCGGCCGAGATCCACTTGTGACTGATTGCGGATTCCTGTTTCGCTTCAAGAGCACCAGCGAGCCTATTAGACTCTGATTCAGCCTGATTGTGATTGTTTGTGATGGCACAAATGCACATACATTAGAGTTCAAGTGCAGTGTTTTACCTCATCTGCCCTCTAGTACCATGTTACTTCAGACATTACCAAACTACTATTCCCAAAGCCATGAATACAAACCACTTGTGGATAGCAGAGCTGTTGCATATCAAACTAAAAGTGGAGCGTTTTGAGTCTTTGTCCATGATTGCATCACTCTGTCTGATGCGATCAGAAGGTTTCACCACACACCCTGCCCTATTATTTGTCCTACATTATGTCAACAGGAAAGGAAAACTATGACGTAGTGTGTTTGGAGTGGCTCCACGCACAACTCCGTAAGGGACATTATTTCCCTCCTTTGGCTCATGAAGGTGCATGTAGAGGTCTAAGGTGTGAGCTCTGCTAAAACCTCGCTGCGGGCAAATATGTAAGCTGCTGCTGTCACCTTAAGCTGCTGGAGAGAATGTAAGATGCAGCATTCGGAGTGTTTCATCACATTTGTGGGCTACGGTCTCAAACCTCGAGCCACTCCGCTACAGTGTGTGGACTCCAGTGAAATGGGCACTGGCCTTCATCCCTCCCCGTTTAGGTGATTCATATGTTTCTTTAGTCAGGGTTACTTATTCTTAGGTTCGGGCTGTGTTTGCACTGACTTTATCTGAAGTGGGTTTGGCACACGCTCCGATGACTGATGGCTGAGTTTCTATGCAACAGGGTGTGAGATGGTAATAGTGACACTGTGGCTGTAGTGCATGATAATGCGGTGGGTCTCTGGGGCAGCAAAGATGTTGCTGATCTGAGTTGTGAGTGAATTATGTATCTTTCTGTGGCACGAAAACAAACCAGGAAAATGTTTGCGTTGGATTCCCCCCCCCCCCCTGCTTGAATTCGCAGAAGCACAACATTTGAGGAACCCATAATTATGCTGTGGCAGAAACAAAAGTCCTAGTTATTTTCCCCAAAACAGACGGAGAGGGCATATTGAAGGAGGTGGATTCAACACACAGTAGCTGCTATGAAACACATCCGTGGTACTCGCTTCCCTTGCTATTATCGCTAATCCATGTATAGTGGAGATGATTTGTGCCAGCATTGCTATGTCGCTAAGCGGCTTACAAATTATCCCTACTGAACTTTCTAGCACATAACACCTGGAAACTTTTTTTTTTTTTTTGTGTGTTAAATTATACTTGACCTCCATCAGTACTGTAAAAATGTCGTTGCTTTCCCAGCCGAAGAGAAATCCCAAAGTTGGAAAGGTATATCTGTAAATTTTCCCTGAGGGTTGGCAGGTGTGTGTGTGTGTGTGTGTGTGTGTGTGTGTGTGTGTGTGTGTGTGTATCTGTGTGTGTGTGTGTATCTGTGTGTGTGTGGCACTCTCACGGGTGGCCTGCATATGGGGGTTTGCTTCTGGGAAGCAAATCCTTTTGGGAAGCTCCCTCTGTGGCAAAGATGGACAGCGGTTGGGTCTCTGGGAAGCGGGCTAGGTGGAGGCACGGCGTGGCGGGCACGAGGCTCGGTCCACCGCCTGTCTGCCCCGCCCGACCCGCCTGACCCCGTCCACCAGATGAGTGATGAGCTTGTTCATAATGAGACCAAATCCCTTCCTCTCACACATGACTCATAGGGTGTAGTGCCAGTCATGTGCGCGATTACATGCTCGCTTAGGTGCATGCATGAGCGTTTCCTTATTTGCTTTGAAACCCTCGACTCAAATGTTTCCAAGTAACGGAACAAGCGGCCGGTGCCCTTCTCCTCTGACCACTGATTGGCCGGACTAGACTGTCTGGAGCCACAACAGAGAAAAACCCCCCCCCCCCCCCCCCCTAGTCACACCCTCTCCCTCGTTATCCAATGTCCAAGAGGACGGACGGCTCAGATGGTCGCCTCTTTCCTTTCAAAGGGTGGATCTCTGCTTCTGAAGCGGTCTCCATATAGATGAAGCAAACATTTTTATGGAAACAAATATCCTCCCCCAAGGGCACTATAGATGCGGACTATAGCTGCTCCGCTCCCTAAAGGTTTGAGCTGTGTTTCTGGGTCCCGGGACGTTCACCTAATTGCCATCTACTGCACAAAATGCTCAGCGAAAAAAGAGCAAAGACTGCAATTAGCCGTGGCTCACTGCCAGCTCGGCATAAATCTACCAAATTGTTTCTCCTCAGAAAGTTGAGCAGTTGTGGTCCCTCTTTCCTCTTCTTCTTTCCTCTTCTTTTGAAAAATGTAGGCCTGTCGTATAATTAGGCCGACCAGCAGTAGCAGAGAGCGTGCTGTAAGGCTAAAAGCTGAGGCACTGTGTGTGGGGGGGAGGGGTTGTTATTTATGTATGCGTTTTTCCCTTTATGTTCCGGCCCTACCTCGATCACTTGGTCCTGTCCTGGGCCTCAGCAGTAACTGTCTTGCTGTCTCTCCTGACTCCGACCCATGTTGTATTGTTGAACAGAGTAGCAAAATGAATTCCCTTCTTGATGTGTGACTTTTTTCTTTTCTTGTATAGCCCATCATCCTTGAAGACTACGCGGACCCTTTCGATGCCGAGCAGGCCGGCGGAACTCAGACCAGTACGGAAAAGGTGACGACGGAGAACGATGGCTACATGGAGCCTTATGAGGCCCAGAAGATGATGGCAGGTAGATCGGTTCTCATTTTTCTAACAGCTCGATTTCCGTGTCACCCGGCTGACTCCGTCCAACCTTCACACCTTCAGTGATTGCAGGTTAAGGGACAAGAAATGGATTTGTGTCTTGGCTCTATGATTTCATATTGTTTATCCCAGTGGAGCATTAATTAGTATGCGGCGTCATATGGCCATATGTTTATTAATGAACAGGCTTAGTTGGCCTAATGCCGATTTACACGACAGGTGCAGCAGAGCAAAAATGACCCGTGTGACATGAAAGATGTCAAAACATTTTCAAAAGCAGAGAAAAAAAATAACACACCTCAGGGGTCCAATGAAGAGAGAGTAGTTCTTTAAAATGTTTTCCTCCTGCTGAACTGTGTCCATGTGGATACGGCCACTTGCTGGGATTTCCAGGAAGGGACGACAATAGCTATGTGCTAACAGAAGAATTCAGCTGAACCACATTCTCCACAGCTTTGTCACAGCGCACACTCACTCTGCCCAGCAGTGACAAACACGAGAAATGATGAACAATGTGTAGAAAACAAAACATGTGGCCGCTGGTTTTCTTTCCTAAACAGACTTCAGGGCCAAAGAAAGGAATGTTACAAAACAATGTTTTAATGACGGTCAGACCTCAAAAGGATGTTTCTGGAACTAGACGTCAATACTTTTTACCTTGATGAAGTGACAAGTCATATCATCTATATGCAGGTACCTCTCACCCCCCCCCCGCATGTGATACTGTACTCTTATAGACACACACACACACACACACACACACACACTTCCATTGCTCCCACAAAGGCAGGACATGTCTCTGTCCCTCATTGGCAATTTTCTTTTAATGGGCCTCCAGACAATCTCTTGTTTTCATCTGTCGTACTGTTTTGACCTCTGGCCCGGTGAACGCCTCCGCTGAGTACAAAAACTCAAGATTTATCTCTCAGGTGGAGAAGGCTTTTAAGAAAAAAATGTATCTGAGCAAGGCTTTTGTGGTACTACTTGAATCTTGAACTGATTCCAAGGTTTTTTTTCCCGGTGCTTTTTAACTTCAACTTGACACAGTTTTTCATTTTGGCTCTTACTGACGAGCTAAACTCTGCTGGCAGCAATTGTCTGTTTTTTTTGTGTTTTGTTTCTGGTTGCTCCCGTCTTTGAAACCCTGACGTGGGGTTGTTTTCAAGCTCCCTGCTTCTATCCATCATATCTATTGATCGCAACTTTTTGTCTGCTGTTTTGACTGAGCTGACGGGGTGTTGTTTTTTAATAGAGACGTTAGTGGATTCCTTTGGCTCCACTGTCATCCTTTTAATATTCATACTCGTCCATGGTCTTGTTCCACCGATGACTGTTTTCACAAGCACTAAATAATGCATTTAATTCAAACGGGCTGACACATTTGATATGTTCACCTGCAGACACGTCTACAGAAGACTTCTATCAATTGTGTGGAAGTAGCTCAGACAGGCCACATTGATGTCTGTGAGTTAGAATGTAATATCAATCGTGCTCATAGCACCCATAATACATAATAATGATCAGGGGAAAATCTAAAAGTATAATTATGGGTAACTGCATTCAAAACCCAAATATTATGTTTCACTGGTTCATTATTTGGTTATGTATCCAGGCCAGACATACAGAACACCTTCCTCCAAATACACACACTTACACTTGGATGCTGCCCAGTTCAGCCCCACCGGTGCAGTTGGGGGTTAAGTGCCTTGCCCAAGGGTACCTCAATGATGTAATGAGGGTCAAGGCGCTGCTCTTTCACATTCTCTCGCTGTGCAAGGCCAGATGCGTCCACCAATCCGGTCAGTATACTGATGTGGATGTAGAGTAATTGCTGCATCCCTCATCCTGGCAGCATGTTGGTCAGGCAGAACTGCACACTCAGAGTTTAGTTGGCCAAAAAGGAGAGAGAGGAACCGTAGCATGGGCTGCTGCACTGAAGCAGAGTAAGGACCGAAGCGCTCATCTCTCTCTCTCTCTCTCTCTCTCTCTCTCTCTCTCTCTCTCTCTCTCTCTCTCTCTCTCTCTCTCTCATATATCTCTCATCTCTTTCACTCACCAAGCAAGACAGTGTGTTTGTACCCAATGACAACCTGCACGGTTTCCTTCAGACTGCTGTAGATAGCCGTAGCTTCAAACAGCCTCCCTTCTTCGTCTCTTCCCGGCGCTTTGCTTTCACAGACGAGTGCAGATGGACACAAAACTAACCAAACGAGCCAAAACAACAGACACCTTTTCTGTTTATGGTTGTCAGAGCAAGGTTTTAATTTACCACCAGCCAAATTCACGGTGAGTCTACCTCCCCGTAAAATGGGCTATAGCTGTCTCAACTTGTGAAATCCAGAGGTGTGTAACAGATAGTTTCTCATGAGAAGTGTTTCCAATTATTTCTAAGAAGTAGACTGAAAATGAATCAGACGGCCTGACGTTTTTAGTTTGTCTTCACGGACGACCTTTACGTTTCAGGTTTCAGCACAAGATTTACTTTGAGCTGCTGTCGGCTTGGATCTCACTTAACAGACACACTTGCACACACTGCTGTGCCAATTACATTTTACATTTTTTTATTTCCAGATCAATCTCAGTAATTGAATACTACTACTACGGATATTTATAATTTCCTACATAAGAGGCCTTGATATCGATCTTGCATATTAACTTGTGAAATCTCCGTTTGAAGCTCATATTCCATGTTCACATACAGAGCCGTTTGTATGTCATAACCTCCTGGAAGTGGACACCTCAGATCAGTATCTTTTGCTGAGTAATCACTTGTGGTTTTGCACTGCACTTCGCAGAGATTAGGGGAGGACCGGACAGCAGGTACTCTGTAAAGCAATATTGTGATTAAGCTGATTCCATGGATTGAAAATGTTCCATAACCCTCTCATTTACAGATACTTATCCAGGGAAAATTGTGGGGATTTTGTTGTTGATTAGCTCAACTTGTACAGTGATGCAGCAGAAGACACAGCTGCTTCCTGTGTAAGCTTCTGAATAGCAAGTATGAGGTCAGTCTGCACTCGTATACTGATTAGAAAAGTCTTTTCACATTCCTCCGCTCTCTCCCTTGCATTTTATGAGTCTCATGAGATAAACAACCTGATTGATTATTACGTTTTAGCATCAATTCACTGCGAGCTACAGGAAGGATATTCATTATCTATAGAGAACAAAAGGCTTGTTGCACAAGAAAATCTAGCGGCCGCAAACGGCCAATCAGATGTCTGCGTGTCCTATTTCCGCTGCTGATGTCATTCCATTCACTGAAGTGTGAAATATGTAAGAAGCTCTTTACAGTCTTTAAAGGCTACTTATCCTCTGTTTAGTTTATTGTCGACAACAGAGGAAATGAATTTCAAGGCACACTGCGTTGTTGAAAGCCTACAGACCCGAATGAGATGACAGTTGTTCTCTCGCAGGATTTATATGAGACTCTGATCGGTGGACCTCAGACCCTCTAAGGGGGTCTGGGGGGCATGCTACCCCCCAAGAAAAGTTTGTACATTTTAAAGTTGAATGCGTCAATATGGTGCACTTTGAGAGCAAAATTAAGTGGCTAGATTTTTGAACAACATTGAGCTCTTGAAAACAATTGTTCTAGCAGTGGTGGAATGTTACTCAAGTATTGTTTTTAAGTCAAATGTTGAGGTACTTGCACTTGAGTATTTCCATTTTATGTACTGTTATAGGCAAGGCAAGTGTATTTGTATAGCACATTTCAACAACAAGGTAATTCAAAGTGCGTCACATAAAACCATTAAAAGCATCAAAATATAAGGCAAAAGAAAAGGAGATTTAAAAACATTTAAGAACATTGATTGAAACATTAAAAACATTAAAACACTAAAAAGAAGTGTAAGAAATAAAATACAGTAGTAAAATGCAGGAAATGTATTAATATCCTTGAATCTGGTTTAATTAAAGGCAGCAGCAACCAGAAAAGTCTTCAGTCTTGATTTAAAGGAGCTGAGGGTCTCAGCAGACCTGCAGCTTTCTGTGACTTTCTTCTGATATGTGGAGCAGAAAAACTGAAGGCTGCTTCTCCGTGTTTAGTTCTGACTCTGGGAACAGAAAGTAGAGCGGTCCCAGACGACCTAAGGGGTCGGGATGGTTCATAAGGTAGCAGCAGATCAGAGATGTATTTTGGCCCTAAACCATTCAGTGCTTTATAAACCAACAGCAGGATTTTAAAGTCAATTCTTCTAGTCCAGTACATCTCAGAGGGAAATATTGTACTTTTGACTTCACTACATTTATTAATCAATATTAGTCACTAGTTAAGCTGCTATGCAGATTTGTATTATTAATACAAAATATAGATCAACTAATAAAGTTGATGTATCATTAAGTAGCATATAGCCTAATTATTAAGTATATAAAGTAGTTGAAATTAGCTCCATCTTTACCAGCTGCATCATTACAGTTATGAACACATTAATTTATCAATATTTACTGTATAATCCAAGTATATAGGCCTACTATAAATGTGTTATTTATTGTGAATATTTATTTTCTACATAACGAGTAGGCTATACTTTTATATTTTTGGTACTCCAAGTATAATTTGGAACTAATACTTTTGTACTATTGCCTAAGTTACATTTTGAATGCAGGAGTTTTTCATGTAACAGAGTATTTTACACTGCGCATCAGTAAATAATGTAATCATTAATATAGATATGAATAGTGATGAAACAGCAAAAAAGTCACACTCACAAAGCATGGATAAACGAGACGTGTTTCAAGACAACATCACCACAGGCACTGAGAACAGTCCACCCGTTTTAACAGTCACCCCGTCAGTGTACAGTTAAATCATGTTGAAACCAGATGTGCTATTTTGAAGATACAATTAAAATTCCTTGATCACATAATATTCACACCTTAGACACACCAACACATGCACCCGACCACATAGTGGGAGGTGTAGCATGTCAGACCTGAGGCGAAAAGTGCCACAGCCGTTTACACAACAAATACTGTGTGTGTGTGTGTGTGCGTGTGTGTGCTTGTGCGTGTGTGTGCGTGCGCGCGCGCGTTCGTGTTCCAGTTCTCTCTCCCAAGAGCCATCCTTAGTGAGGTTGAGTCGACTGATTTATGGGCCTGCTGGAGGGGCATGTCACGACTTCCTTAACCTGAAAAGCCAGCCCCATCCCCGCCTAAGCTGCGCCACACACTGGCTGCCTGTCGAGGCTCCACCTGCAGTTGTGAGAAGACATGTGCACAGCCGCTCTATCTTTACAGCGTTTCCGGTATGTGTTTCCACAGTGCCTCGAATATCTGTCATGTCTACACGCGTCAGCGACTGCATGTGCTATCTTTGTATCCATGTAAGTCTGTTGGAACGTATGTGTCTCGGCCTGTGAGAGGGGAGCCCCCCCCTGTCAGCTGGTCTTTTGGCATGTTGAGTTAATGTATTGAAAGTGTAAATATTTTGTATTTGTGTGTACGTCTTTCGAATGTGTGCAATGTCGCAGCAGATTTCACACTCGCGCATAATCTTTTTTCTGTACCTTTTGTCTCTTTCACACATTGAAAAGAGCACAGACATATTCACACGACCCCTACACACACACACACACACACACACACACACCACAGCTGTCAGCGTGGCCATTCCCTGCATACCTCAACACAAGCAGCAGCACCTACTCACAGGAGGAGATGTCAAAAGAAAAGCTTGAATCAACTTCTGTGATGTTACTCTATCTACTCAACTCGACTCCCACACACATTGTTGTAGCTGTTCAGACTTGTTACACTGACGAGCATAATGGGCTGGGCTAGCACTGCGGGCCAGTCTGCGTCAAGGCATTTCTCAATGAACACACGCTCTCGTCGTCATACTCCCCAATCAGTACCAGGCAGGCAGGCAGGCAGACGACCGCGTGAGAGTGTTCCCACAGTGCACGAGGAGGCATGTTGTGCAAACAGCTTGCATGACTGAGCTCTCCCAAACAAACACACGGCAGCCCAGTCCACTTGCCAGTCCTCAAGCCATAGCCGCGCCACTGCACCTAAAGTGTGTGTCGAGGTGTGCGAACGTGCGGGTGGGGTTATCGGACAGAAATAAACCCTCCGGTGTGAAATACTTTACGGCAGTGGTGAATTTATTACACACAGTGTCAACGTTGTAACCTCAATTTGTCTTCATCCCATCTTTCAGGTCACGCTCACTCATTTAGCGGCAACGGAGTTGTGCAACAGGGCACGAATGCCTGAGGGGGGAAAAGAACCGTGATGTTTTCCATAATAGTTGACTCATGGTTAGATGGGTGTTCGCTATTTCTCTCTGAGAAATGTGCTGGGAAAAGTCTCGGGGGCGCTGGCACCTCCTGCACCGCACTCCCAATGATGTGGAGGCTAGCGTTCAGTGCCAAGAGATGAGTCATTAGCAATGGAGTTGATTATTTCAATTACTCATGATAGTGTGGTGCTAAGCCTCCTGTTGGCTCCAACGTAGAAATGCCAGGAACATTGCCAGTTTGGCAAGGCCCTGAGTGGGTGAGACATGTGGGGACGGCAAAAGAGGGATAATGAAGGGAAAGAGAAAGGGAAAGTAGTAACATAAGACCAAAAGAGAACCCAAAAAGAGACGGGCCGAAACAGAAACGTGAAGAGAGTGACTGGAGAGCGAAGCAGAGGCAGAGGGAAAAGAAATTCATGTTACGGCATCCGTGGGTTGGTTTATGGGGACATGTCGAGAGTAAAAAATGGAGGCATGGTGTGCTGAAAGGTTTCCATCTCCTGCTCACTCACTCTCTCACTCACTCACTCACAAGAGTGACAACTCACCACAGGCGACGGCAGGTACATGTGGTGCTACATTTCTTGGCCTGTATCCCTGCTTTTATTGCCCAGAGCTGTGACTCGAGGCATATCCGGAGCATGCACCGACAGTGGTGCTTTTTGTTTTTCTTGCTTTTTTACTCTTCTTGAAGTCTGTGCCATTAGTTTGGGACAATTGGTTCAATGTGTTGTTAGTATAGCAAACAATAACTGTGCAGTTCTCCTCTCATGTCTGGTTTTGTTTTCCTTCACATCTGCCTTGGTGCATTTGAAGGGTTGCTTAATAACCTCAGCAACACATTTATGCGTTACTCTAGCCAACTATACAGACAATGTTAGGGACATGACATTATGTAGTTTCTTTCAGAATGTAAATGTAGTTTAGGACATGCAGTGACATGCTGATAGTTCAGGAAAAAAACATGAATGAAATAACAACAGTAAAGTATTTATAACATGTGGGAGAAGTTTCCATTTAGGAGCCATGTACAGTATATTTACCTTGTGTGTTTGGGCTGTATTGAAGATCTGTAGATAAATGCTTTGTAACTGATGACAACTTTTGTTTACTCCGTTGAGTTATGAGCCATGTCAGGGCCCCAGAATAAATAAGTTATAACTTATGGCCATTAAGGTGCAACAACGAGTTCTCTAAACGATGACCTAAGACATCCTGCAACACAGCAGGTTATCATTGATGATATTTGTGAGATTTGTTGTCTGATATCTACCTTAAGCCTCCTTTTATGTAGAAAAAACATGGCCCCAAGTTTACACTTAGTCAATAGCTACAATAGTGTTATTTTTAAGATGTTCTATTCATTACGGGGTGTTCACTTATTTAACAGTCCACTGTTCCAACACGCTCCCTAACGAGTCATGTCTACGCCCCATTCGGCGGTTGCCAGATTTTGTCAGCGGCATGCTATCCACTTGTCACATCTACATGATCCCATGAGAAATGACTGACAGTTATTACACACTGATCTGACAGGATGAGCACTGAGTACTGCAAAACCAACGCTCCACAGCGCCAGAGCTGGTGTCAGCTGGTCTTTTTTTTTATTTTGGCTCGGTGCTATTGTTGGATTCCTATCATTTTAATGTTTCAAAATAATTTAGTCAACAAACATTACAGTGTAATAAAGCAGAGCTGGAGAACAGAGAAGTAACGAGATCCCTCTGGAGTGATCCACAACTTTTACAGCGGGGCTTCAGTTTAGTTTAGCTCGTTTGTAAAAAAATCTGTAATGTTAGCACATGATTCATATCAAGACTCTCGGTGTAATGATTTATGATGTATGTAGTTGTTGTTTTCATTGTGGCCGGCAGGCCAAACAGGAAACATCTTTGTTCAGCGTAATGTTCGTACTGTGTGACATAGTTTTGCGGTCGCTTTCGACAGTCGATTGGCTATTTAAAAATAGTGACGACAATTCTGTTTTAACTTCAGCATTCTTTTATCAACTCAGCTCGTCTGGAACTTCGACTGAGGACCAGGTACTATCCACAATGTTTGCTCATGGAAAACCCCAAAAAAAAGAGCGAGTCGAGTAGAGCCGTGCCATACCATGCAGAGGAAACGGGGCCTAACACCGTAAATGAGCCCAGTTTTCCTGTTTTCCTTGGTTTAAACTAGCGACTCAGCAGCACATCTCACCTCATTAACTGTTTTTACCGTATATAGCACCGATGTCCACTTCAGAGGAAAGAGGTGTCATTTTTAAGAGGTGCTCAGTGGCCAGAACAAGAAGAACGAGCTTGTACTGAGCCGTGTAACTGTGTCGTGCTGCAAACCAATTCCTGGCTAAACTGATGATTTAAAAATAGTTTCTCGTGTTTTCAGGACGTTGATATAGATCTACAGCGTGAAGGGTTATGGCTTGGTGTGTCCGGCCTACTGCATATCGGCGTGAAGGGTCATTTGGCAAAGCTGAAGCGCGGATGGTATAGGAGATGGGAGGAGAGAGGAGAGGGAAAGAGCAGAAAGACCGACGACTTATTGATGAAATGAGAAATCTCCAGCTCCAGCCTGATAACCTCCCTCCCCCTCACTTAGTGATGAATGCTTCTTAGCGCTGTAGCTACGACTGCTCACATATGACTTTGGTGCTCGCCAGTTGTCGATACGTCTGACATTTCCACTAGATATTGTCACATGCAGTTCCGATAGGAGTACATCATTACATGTGCATGCTACACATCTTAAAAGAACCCAGAACCTTTTTAAGGTTTGCAAAGGGAGACAGTTCAACAGTCTCTGCCCCGTTGTCTCTATGATCAATAAATTAGCTGAGTGCACAAAGACACACATGGACACAGAGGCACAAAACCAGAAGCAGATGAAGAAAGTGCTGTGTACTGGCAGGAGCATTCCTTCTGGCCTCTGGTATCCCGCTGTGCCAGGCCAAGGCTGGATAGGATGGCAGACCCACTATTCATCCATTACAGCTGAATAGATAGGGAGGGGTCGGAGCGCGGGGTGGGGGCGGGGTGGGAGGGACTGGGTAGCCACTCTGGCGCAGGTTGAAGGTGCTGAAGTCATTCATTTTTAAGGTAAGATTAATGACACCATTAATCCATGTCCGGCCCACTGCAGAAAGAGGACGGGGCAGAATTCATACCCACTGCTGGCTACTCGGAGCCCGCAGCACCGCACGCATGAGGTCTGGTTATAAGCACACACATTCACAGATTGAGCCATACACAGCTGTCGTGCACACAGACACACTTTGGGGTCATTTGATACGTCGAGTATCCATTTGGCGTAAAGTGGTGATGGAACTTAAAGCTGTAGCTTGTATCTTTGTTGCAGGCAGTTACTTGATGGGAGTTATTGGTCCGGTTTATACTAGCTGGAGAGAGAGAGAGAGAGCGGCTGAGCGAAGGAGATAGAATGACAGACTTGGTGAATTAGTAATAGACAGGGACATGGCTGGCACCAATCTGATTGCAGGCCTGTGTGTTTTTTTTTTCTTTTTTGCGGTGGCTACAGTCAAGCTGGAGAGGAAATCTGGCCTGTTGACACTCTGCTGCGACGGAGAGCTTTTAGGTGCGAGTGTGTGCGAGTGGGCGGCTAGCACTCTGCAGCTGTTGAAGGACACGACAGGAACAGATGGGCACCAAAAAAAACAACTCACAAATGCAAAATCCACTGAAACCAGTACAAAACATACGAGTGCACTGGCATGTCTACTAGTGAGAGTAAGTCACAAACATAATTCATTAAATTAGTTTTAAGCTGTGTATCACGCAGTACATGCAGATCCAATGGCAGAGTTTTGCGGCTGTACACCATTAAACTGTACTTTTCTCAGATATAAAGCAAAAACACTCTTGTCCACTGCACCCTTGTGAGTAAATGCTGTACAAACTATTAACTATTAAACTACTAAGAGGGTTGAAGTGTAGACTCAGAGCATGTGTTGGAGTAGACCTCTTCTGTAACCGCACGTTTCAGGAGCGGCATCTCTCCATTCACCTGGTTAATCATAACCTGACATCCTCTCTCATGCTTCTTTTGTTTGTGTGTGTGTGTGTTAAGTTAGTTTCAGTTTCAGTCTAACTTTGGATGGAATTATTTTGAATACGAGGATGTCACAATCTCTGCGTTGCCGCTCTGCTACTTTTCCATGTAAAAAGCTAATTAGAAACCCGGTTGTACATGAGCAAGAAATCCGAAAGAAGCCGACTGTAAAATGATTTCTGTGTAACCACGCCGACTGTGAAACAGAAAGAGGGACAGACTTTGAGAATAACAGGTCGACTAATGTGTTTGCATAAAATATAATGTGCTGTTTCAGGTTGGTTTATCAAATTAAGAATTGTGAAGTGATGCGGCAAATTTCAACAAATGTGGTCCTCAATAGAGCAGACCTGTTTTGTTAAAGACATTGAAATTGTCAGGATAAAAAAATGAAAATTTGAAGTTAGCAGGCAAAAGATGTCTCAATATCTGTTTATCAGGATTCACAGATTTGTAGCTGAAACTTCCGCTTGTTGTAGAATGAAAACAGGTAACGTGTATGTCCGAGTGAGAGAGCCGCCTGTAACTGCTGCTGCAGTGTGAGTAATATGAGAGGTGGAAGCCTGTTGATAACAGCGTTGGATGAGGAGGGTTTGAAGAGCCAGCACACAGTGATGAAGCCGTCATCTTCCTCTCTCCATCTCTTGTGTGTACCCTCCAAACAGTTTCTCTTTCTCACTCTCTCTGTCTCTGTATGTTTTGTTCTATTTCTCCTATTCCTCTTTTTGTCTTCATCATATCTTTATTTGCCATTTTTTTCACTCCTATCTGTCCACTTCCTCTTGTCTTCATCTATTTCCGATATATTGAATCTCCGTTTCCCTCTCTGCCTGCATCTGTCTTTCTCCACTGGGTGTCTGGTCCCCTCTATCAGTCTAGCCAGGAGGCAATAGTCTGGGACATTCCTGTTTTCTTCGTGATAGACTATGGACTAAGCTCTTTTATACGAGCCTTGTTGTCTTGTAAAATAACCCTGGGGTCTTTTTTTTCTCTCCGGGAAGCAATTTATTGGTGACATTTATTCAGGATTGACCTTCTCTGGGTTTGTCTTCCAGAAACGCACAGCGTTATCTCTCCTTGCAGGCTAATCCGACCATTATTGTAGCTTGATTTAAACATTTACCCTTTTCCTTTTTCATGTCTGTATACATCTCTGAGCTACAATGAACACACATGTACGATATCAATTAATGCCTTTACACCCAACTGTAACTTTCACACTCGTGCGTCTGCTTCCCTCCTTCACAGTTAGAAAGAAATGCCGTGCTTAAACTTGAGGGGACTAATTAATTAAAATAGTGAGCTAGCACCATAAAGGCACAAGGGAGATTATAACCTTATCAGAGCATGTCGAGTGTGCTTTCCAAGATTCAAGATCCAATTAGCCAGATGGACGGTTACAGCATAACACACTCTCCTGTGCGTTCCCTTCCAAGTGGCGTACTTGAAGCCTGATGGTGAACCAATCATGACGTTTCTGGATATTGCCGCTGCCAAAATACTCGTACGTTTGCAGGAAGTGGTGTAAGAGAATAACCAAACATTTGCAAATAATCTTTGTGCATTATTATTATAAGAGAGGCCTTGAGAATCTTTGGCAGTAATCACTGTTGCTTCAACGAATATAAAACGGATATTCCTCACTCAGCCAATCTGTGACCTTTTCCCCTCATTACTTATTCCATCAAGAGGATAATTACTCATCGGACAGGCTGATGTTTTCCCTGGCAGGAAAAATACAGATGTGCGTTTAAATGTGTCCACCTCTGTCTCTATCTCTCCCTTAGCCCTTCTGTCTTTGTTTGCACCACATCTTATCAATCACAAAAGTGTGATCGCCGGTGCGATGAGGTGAGACGCTGGCCCTGCCCGGGGCCCGGCTGGTGGGTTCGGGCTGTAATGGGTTGGTGCAGCCTGTTAATTTGATCCGGTGTGTGGCTGAGGAGCCTCATTAGGGACAGCAGCCCACAAAGGGATACGAGGCTTTCCATCACCGCCGGGATACCGCTGGCAGGAGCGAAATGGGATGGAGGCAAGGGGAGAAGAAGGAAATAGAGGAGAAAGGCAGATCGTTTGGAGACGGAGATGAAAATGAAAGAGAAAGGACTCCGGCTCTGTCAGCACCAGAGCAGCACGGGTCAGTGGAGAAGGGAATGAGGACAGAGAGGAAGAGAGCACCAGGAAACTACTAACAGTAGACCAGGAATAGGCATGCAACCTTTTTTTAGTTTGTAGATTTTTTTCCAGAATAGTTGTCCTGCCATTTTCCATCGATCCATTGGCATAAATCTTGTGATGTGAAAGTCAGAAAGTGTACTCGAGGCTGTCATTAATCCACTATTTCTGTGTTCGAATGCACCGGCGGTACAGAGAGTGAGCAGGGAGATTGAGAATTTGTGACAGGGGAAGAAACAGCCCAAGAATGCTATCACCAGTCGACCAGAATGAAGAGGAAGACGGAGGTGGAGAGCGGTGTGGGGGGGGGGGGGAGCGGAGAAACAAATAAGAGGACAGTGGGAGCAAAGAAGCAGAGAATGAGATAGTTCAGAGAGAGAGAGGTTCATTTCCATTCAAGCTTTGCATTTCCTCGCCTGCTGCGTGCACCGGTGTGGTCTCACTCTCGGTAGCACGGAGATGAGATGCAGCTGTGGACAGAGTGAATTATTAATGTAAAGATCTCCTTCTCCACTGAATCCAATAAGTTGCCTATGATTTGGCTGTCAGGAAGATTGGCGGTGTGGATAAGGGAAACATGGTATAATCCCAGATCAAATGGCGCCTTGAGTTCTCCTCCCTGGGTAATTGACTTGTGCACAGTATTGACTTTCTGGTCATGGTGATTAAAGGGAGCCCGGGCCAGACTGGAGCCCAGGGTCCGGTCACTGGACCTCACAGCGAGCCTATCCTGGGTGACCTTTGTCCAGAGCACAGAGCGGTGGTTAACCCCTGCCTCGGTCATCTGGAAATACTGATTGATGTGGAACAGTGGACGCTGAGAGCTGCTACAGGGCTGGCTGGCTGTGCTCCTCTGTTAGTTCCTTCGCCTCGTTTGCAGTCTTTTTGTCTGTAATCAGCTTTTACAAGGAATCAAGGCTTCAAAAATAATTGGGTAGTTTGATGTATTGCTGCCCACAAACATTTTTTGCCGCGTGATTGATTTTATCTTCATCCATTGTGTGTATTCATCCAGCTGTACAGGGATGGTTTTACTCTTAAAACTAATTTGTTTCACAGTGGATGAACAGCAAGCAGTTATTTTATGTTAAGCTTCGCTTTCCGTCCAAGTACATGTTCTGCCTTCATGTACAGTTTGAGGGAAGATGTGATAAAGGCTGATAGAAACAGTTATTCACACATAGCACTTGTTGATGGAAGTTCCCTCATTCATGTGTTGTTTTGTCGACCTTTAGGAGATTTGCGTAAAAATCTTTGCACGTCTTGATGACGACCTTTTTTTTTGTTGTTGTCTACATCTGTCTCTGCCTCTTTCTCTCTCAATCCATCTCCCAGACTCTGTGCATCAGCGATGAGTCATGACTGGAATGACATGGTGGATGGTCTGAACCTAAAGCACAGAGGGAGATGGTCAGAGGCAGGAAAATAGATAAGCAATATATGGGCTAAAAGAAAGTCAGTGAGTGAAAGAGAGACTTGTGGTTTCAGCGGAGTGACGGTACCTGAGAGGAACCCAGCAGTCAGGTGACCTCTGCTGATGTGGGACTTCAGCGGGTTACCACAGGGGAGGAAGCAGCGGCTGCCCGTCCTGGCCCCGGAGCCTCTGTGGTGGACAGTTAGGCTTTTTCATTGCACTGGTTCATGCCGTCTGAATACAGAACCGGTATTGATTTTAACAGGGAATAGACGGTTTCACAAATACAGCTTTTTATTTAGTCGCCTGACATGTCACAATAGGAGTTGGCTGGTCACTTTTACCATTTTGTAAAAAATAAAATAGCAAATAGAGTTAGTGTTAAGTAATATTGCCTACATTTGTGAATCACATTTTCAAGTTAACATTAGTTGTGACAATAAAAAAGCACTATAAAGCTTAAGAAACGGCTAAAATAATGTTTTGTCTGTGCCAAGTGTCAGATTATTAATGTGTCTCACGCGAACATACGTTTAAAAAGCCAAGCTGCATTCCGCTGTGAGTTTGTGTAATTTGTAGTTTGGATGTAAATGACATCAGTCTGACATTTGACAAGCATGTGTCCTTGTTTAACCAGCGAGACATGTCATCTGTGGTCTGACTCATCCTCTGTAGAAACATCACTGTCACTTTACTGGAGGCTAGCCGCTGAGCAAGCAGGGCTCAACATGCACGCACACACACACACACACACGCACACGCATACACACACACACACACACACACACACACTCACACTCAAACAATTTCCAACATTTCTTTTAATCTCTTGGCATCACTTGCTGTGAATCACTGACACTCGCTGAGTAATCAGGTCCATACGCACAGCGCACAGAAGATCTGAGTCACATAAATAATTGCATTTGTTTATCTTCTCAGAAACACTAATACCGTCTGCGATCTGTCACCGTGGACTACTTTTAGAAGACCGCCAGCGAGCAAAACCTGACTCATGCAAATCAATTAGAGGGGTGGAGATATGTTAGGTCAACCTGACAGAGCATGGATTCAGTGTGTAAGCGTTATCTCACCATGTAGCATGTTATTGTCTGAAAGTAGCTTCATGAGGTTATAAGGTGATGATTTGAACATTGACCTGCTGTCCACCTATGTAGATATTATTGTTTGGCTTATTGCTTTTTAATCAGAACCAAGATAATAACTGGAAAGTTTAGAAACTAAATGTAGCTTCTGAATACCCTCCAATCTGCTGTTACCTAAAATAGGCTTACATGGACAATTGGAGCAAATCCAATATTAGATGGATGCAGCAAACACACAGACACGCATGGTAATGTAGAAGTACTTATGCACTACATGTCTAAAATATTTGAATTCACAATGAAGGATGATATAGTTTGCCAAAATAAATATATTTTTTATATAAAACAATACTTTAAGAGGGACATAGTGTGCCTCTCTGCACCGCCGCCCACAGACATGCACAAAATATCAAATATGGAATTCTACATCATGTCCTGCGTTAACGACGAAGCCTATTTGTACTGAGTTTGTACTATTTCCACTGTCAGCCTGTGTTACATTAGGACTTGTGCTCAGTCACAGGTCGCCCTGACAAGCATCTAAAGCTTTGGGGGTGGAGAAGTACAAGCGAGGAGATTGGCAATAAATATCGCAAAATCTCAACTGGTGACATTTCCGCTTTTCGGGCCTCACTGACAGCCACAGGAAATCTCCCATCCTGCTAGGAGCGGCTTAACGCCGGGCCAGTCACCTCGCCGGTCAGCTGGAACCGAAGAGACGCATCGAAGTGCAGCATGTGTGGTAAAAAAAATCTACACACATCAGTTTATTTTGGGTAATGGCTGCAGACAAGATGGCTGACGACATGTCCATACATATTGTCTTTTTCCACATATGTTGCGCTCTCGGTAATGACTACTGACAGCATATGGCCGTGTGTTTTTGGTTCGTCCCCTATGCACAGAGGAAGGAAGCCTCTCCTCTGCAGGCAGTAATGTCATTATCAGGCCTCAGAGCTCATTAAGCCCAAGCAGATGCGTCAGATAGAGAGATGTGTTGCTTACGCAAGGCAGCAGGTGAGCTACAGAGGCGAGTGCTTCGTGCTGTAGTTGTGGTGATGACAATACTGGTCTGTGTGCAGAACTGTTCCTTCAGAGATTCATTAAACCCGTTTTAGATATTGAAGTCTAAAAAAGAGCAAATCTTGGTGTGTAGAATACCTCGGGTAGACTATGTGGAACAAAAACATCTTCTTCACTCGCATTCAGAGATGTTTTGTGGCAACGTTTCGGTACACAGACCTTCATCGGGTTGCTTTTGATAATGAACTCAATAATTCAAGTGTTCTTTTTTTTTATTTGTTTCCCTTTTTTTATTTGCATGCTGGGATTTCTGGCACCAATCATTACATACTACAAAATATTTTTAGTGTCAGTCTCAGCTCTTTTAAGGACAAATGGGAACATTAACAAAAAATACAAAATTATTAAAATAACGGTGCTTGATGCTTGAAGCCATCATGACCAAAATGAAAAGACTGTTATCTACACTGCAGTGTGGACAACGCTGGAATACGTCTGTGCATATGGAACGATAGGTAAAGCCGCTCAGCGACGTCTGTTTAAATGGCACGAGCAGCGTGTAATTTCGTCCTGATGAAAAATGGATTCTGCAATGGAGTTCATTGGAAGTTAGATTAAAGAGTGATTACATCATGACATCCAATGATTATTGCCTTGTGAATACAATCAATCACTTTGTTTACTCAGCACCATTCCAGTGCTTATTTTGCTTCTTGCTCTGAGTTTGTGGGGGGGGGGGGTGGGATTGGGACCATGTTATTATTAATGATGATAGCAGAGTATCTCAGTCATCAGAGCATATGTGCATTTCATCACGCTCATCATTTCAATGAGATAAGCAACCAAGGTTAATTAGAAAATCATTACGCTTTCCTTCAGAGCCTCGAAAGGTGATGCTTCGAATTGAACCTGCTGGCTTTTTGTATTCTTCAAGAGTGGATTCATTCCCAGCAGAGTGAAAACATTCAATGTTTGCCCCTCTCAGAAATTGAGAGAGTCTCTTGCAGAAGTGAATGATGAACTGACAGCACTCCTTTGCTCTGTTATGTCCTTATGTTCTGTCCGTATGCACCTATCTCTGCACCCCTTTGCCTTGGGGTTGAGCCTCTGCTGCCCCACACAAGTCCACAGATGTCTGGCTACATGTCTTCACGGTGCTGCTCTCAGCTCGCCCTCGATGCTCCGTCAGGCAGGCCCACATGTCACTGTCAGCAGGCCGCTCACGTGGGCTGTCCAGGCTGGGACACCAACCCGAATCAACACCTCCCTGGGGGCCCCGAGGTCACCCGCGGGCTAGCCGTGCTGGGTCAGGCCGGGCCAGTTGTGGGGTTGGATGGAGGTGGACTATGTCCCGAGGAGAAGGACCAGAAGCTCTGCCCTGATTAGAGCATATGCTCTCCGCAGTTATCCTGCAGCCTGTTGGTCACCTCTCAATGGAACCCCTCGTAAAAGCAGGCATTGTGACTGTGTGCAGTGTAGCGAGGCTCTGTCTGTCCTTCTTTTTGGCAGAGGCTGGCTGCTCAGCGGGCACTGGGACACCAGAATGAGCAAAGAACAGCTGGTCCATTCAGAGCAGACTGCTGCCCCGCAGGACACCCTCTCCATATCCTCTCAGCCTCGCTCATCAGCACCCACAAACACACAGAGGACACTTGGCTTGGTGTCTTCCTCTTCTCTCTCCCCTCTTTTTCGCCATCTTTGTGTCCCCTGGCTGCCTTCTCAGTTTAGTAAACAGACTAAACAGGACGGATAAAGCGGACTGGAGTAAACAACTTCAGTCAAAAACGATTTTCAGCCGTCTTCAACACCAAAAAAAACTATGCCATAGTAATCGTCATTCAAGTGCATGTATCAACTACCATGTTACGTGTGGGATTATTGCCTATAGGCGTGATCTTAGCACTATTCAGGCAGCTTCTGAAAAACGCTGAATTGAGAGGTTTGAAGTGCTGGACAATGCTTTGTGTATGTGTTGTTGTTAATTAGTCAGGCAGTGTGTTAGCTCAGATTCTCCTCTCAAAGTGTGAAGGAGTGAAGCGGGCTAATGTGATTACACAGATCAAACGAGAAGAGAGACTGACAGCGGACTCCTCATGTGGTTCTTGGAAACACAATTAAAACATTTGGCCGAGGCGGTCGGACTTCTAGCCAATACCGCTTTCCCTCGGGTTGCGTGTGCCCATGCCAGTGTTCAGGATAAAAATGCATATAATGCATTTACTCCTCATTTTCTTTTTACCTTCGGACCGGTTTTAACCGTACCAGAGTACCCTCACAGGCTCTCACAGCTGCGCCAGTGCATTGATGTATAATGCTGCGATGAGTTTTTCATAAAGGAAACATACCAAGACCCCTCGGAGGTTATCTGAAGAGACCCTTACCCTCTCCAGCTTCTGCTTAGCAGCCAATGCTCCCTCTGTGTTAAGAGGCCGAATTCAGCACAACGAAACACTTGAGCAGTAAAGCTTCTCCACTTGGATTGCACCAGGTGGGTCATTTCCTGACCAGAGAAAGTCTACAAGGCCATCAGAATAACAATGGGCTCTTCTCATGCTTTATTAGTCTTTCACCCGGGGCACACTGCGAGTGATTACAATACCAAAGCCATCTCGAAGGGCATCAAATAAACATGATGGTGCTGCGGGTGTTGAGGGGAGTAAATACCGAGAGAGATTAGATTTCAGAGATTCAGCTTTTACGGAAATGGTGAGAAGACAATGTGGAGGCTAAGAGGAGAGGTTTTGAATCAAACATGGATGGTAGTAGCCTCAAACTCAATTGGGTCAGCTGCTTGCAAAGTTATTCTAAACACAAAGATGAGACTTTTTTAATTTCAGTATTTCAATAAATGGCTCCATCGACCTGTGGCCTCTGGCACACCGTGGGGCAGTTTTTGGCAGCCGGGCATTTCTGGATCTCGTTCACAGGTGAGAGTAGTTTGGACCGTCAGATTCCAAGTGAATCGGTTCAGCAATCATACCAGCAACGTGCCAGACGGTCGTGGTGAAGAAGGAGCTGAGACTGAAGATGAAGCTCTTGATTTGCCATTGGATCTATACCTTCCCTGGAGTCATGAGCTTTGTATAGTGATTGGAAAATGATGTAGCCGATGCAAGCCACCCTAGAGACCCTATGGCAGAGCCAGAATGCAGTGAAGAGATGAAGTATCCCCTTTGCCGATTGATTACCATCCCCCACGTGGAGTTGGAGAAAGTTGCTCGGGAGAGGAGCGTCTTTGGTTTCTTTGCTTCAATTTAAACCTATTTAAACCAAATGGAAATGTCTACCGTACATTTTCAATCTGCTACTTTCTCTCTCTTATTTAAGTTACTCTTAAGTGTCTCAGTTATGTAGCTAGAAAGTGGAAAGCATATGTTATGCCTTTGGTTTCTCATTTGCAGCTCCGTCTCATTTGCATACATCCCTTGGCAACGTATAACAGGCTTTTTCCTCAATACGTGAAAGATGCATTTCATTTTTAGAGGCTTTCTCCTTTTAGAGGCCTCCTTCGAGCCTCTCCTCATCTAGAACTGGAAGTCCGTGGGGATTGTTTGCTGTCAGTATTACATTTATGCATGCAGGTAGCGATTATGCAGGCAAACAGTAAAGCAAATCTGTGTGTGCTCCTCTGTTGGAGTGCCAGGGTGCCTTATGAAATTGGCACATTTACGTCTGTTAAAGACTGATTGAAAAAAGTTTGCTCATGTCTTCTCACACTGTGTTTGCCTGTCCATAGATAATCACAGGAATGCTTTTTACACAGAAATCTAAAAGTCACTTTAAGTACAGACATCTCAACCTATAACGCTGATCAGCATACTTCGGTGTAATTGCAGTTTCATCTTGAGTAATTGGACGGGCTTTCTTGGAGCAGTGAATAGCCAAGCAGAACATCCCAGCATGAGCAGTCCGCAGCCTGACCTAGTATTCCCAGCAGCGGCCGTGCACTCTGAGGTTGCAGACAGGGGCTGCTGGGGGGTTTGGAAGGAGAGGAGGGGGTTCATGCACAGCCAACGCAGCAGTTTCACTTTTTGGAAACGTTGCGGCTTGCCTTTGTTCTCACCATTTCTCATTCTGGCCTCTCTCCTGCTCCCTGGGGAGTTTTGTTATCACCCCCTAAATTTGTCAAAGTTTCTCTGCCGTCTAAGTCGGGCCCCCTTTTAGTTCCAGCTTGGTGGAAACTGCTGCTTCTCTAATGGATCTTTTTGGTGAGAGGCAGGAGCCCGTGACGTCAGGTGGACTGACCGTGTGTTTACCTGCTGCCTCGCACAATGACGGGAGCCGTGTGGAGGCGTGTGGCGACAGAGTGGCCATGTCTGTGAAGAAAGCGTGTGAATGGAGACGGAAGCACCCTGCTTCCCTCCCACCCACACTCTCCATATCCTGACAAAGGAAAGCCACTCACTGGGTCAGATAGTGCCAGACACTTGTGAGGATCGCCCCTCTTGCACCGCACTCCTTTTTATTCCTCCCTGTCTCTCTTCCTTCTTTTCACTCGGTGTCTCTCTATTCCCACTGCCACTTAGCCTCAGTGTTTGGACGGGGATTGCATAAGAGCTGGACTGCTTTTCCTCCTGGCAAGTGAGGCCTTTTAATTGAAAAGGAGATCCGGAATGAAAACTCCCATTCCTTTTCAGGCCTCTTGTTCTGTGAAAGCGCGGAAATGTACCACGGGAAAGAAGACGAAATGTACAGAGGAGTCGGGGAAAAAAAATAGGTCATGTTCTTGAAACAAAACGAACGAGAAAGGAGTCTGACATCCCGCCTGTCTCTGCACTACCGATAATGATTCTTTTTTTTCCTCCCAGTTGAGTCGAACAAACGTCACGTGCAGCACACTTTTCTGTCCAGAGAAAAGGTAGGCGCTCCCTGCAATAGAGTGTAACAAAACAGTTGCTCTCTTGTGTACAGAATAATATAAAAGAGGTACTGAACCATTGTTTTTTTTGTAATAAAATGATATTGCAGGAAACCTTAGGGGATGTAGTCTGTGAATGATGTGTTTTTGTATCGAGTTTATGTAGACTTTTAGCAAGTCTTACAGGGATGTACGGGTATCTGCTGGTTTTATATGTTTAAAATGCGTGTTTGTGTGTCACTGCACAAAGTAGAATTAGAAGAAAGGTGTAGCTGTTGTATAGTGTTTAAAACTTCAATAAAGCTTGTTCCCTTATTAACTTTAGAGAAACTCCCTTTTTTAATTGTTTTGGTTGATTTGAATCCCTTAACAAGATTGTGACTGGCCCATAGCTGCTCTTTATCCAGCAGTCGTGTATGTGAAACAAGGTCCCACTGACAAAGGGCATGTGTGCTTTCTTGCACAAAACATCTGTTTCTCCAGCTTCCTTTCCTCTGAGAGTACTAACCTGTTTGTCTGGGCTTCTGGTGCCTAAACCACACTCCCTACTGTTGCGCCCCGATGCCCTGATCCTGATTCCTTTTTTAGCGTACTGATGATGTTTACTAAAGGGATTGGTCGTCCACTGGTGGAGGTGAGACTGGTTCAGCTGATAATTATCAGCGCTGTCGACGACGTGAGACATTGCCAATGCTGTAGATGCATTAAATCTCGCAGATGTACCCCAAGAGGCCTGAGTAAGTCCAAACCAATAAGTGTGTGCTACTATCCACACTGCAGAACTCTCAATCTACAAACAACACTGTGCAAACACAATAGCCCTTTGGCTGATCATTTATTCAACAGAACTGAAGGCCTTACAAGGTTAAGAGCCACAGAGTCAAAAGGCTTATCTGCCTATTAATTGCCTCTGATCAGTAGTTGATGCATAATTGAAATGGCCAGACGAGCTAAGGTGGGCTCTGGAAAGTGTTGAGTCAGAGAGATGGGGCTGTAAAGAGCAGGATCTAAATGCTTGCCTTGCTAAAATGCAGCGTAGCAATTTAGTTCAGACGTGGAAGAGGCAGGTATCTGGTAGCTTTTATTCCTTATTTATAATAATCTTTGTTTTTAAAAGTATTGCCAGCCTAGATATCCTGCTGTCTCAAAGCCACACTCTCACATACACCTACTGAGACTCTTGTGCTGCTTGTTGTTCCAATGTGTATTCACCTCTCTGAACAGACGGGCCTTCAGATTGATGAAACCTTGCTTCAGAACAAGCTTCAGGTGCGTGCTGAAGTTCACACTGGCCCTTCGGATGTGGGGCAGAGATTCCATTTGCCAAAGTCAATCTATGAGCAACTGCAAATATGTCTCCCACCATATGTTCTCCTGTTGATAAATCATTTCTCTAGCCAGTGGAGAGCTATTATTACTGCTCGTATTGTCTACTACCAGAATTGCAAACTGTAACTAAACGAATTGCAGTTTAAAATGGTTTATTGCCCAAACAACACACCTGATATGAGACAGAGAAGACAACAGCTGGAGGTTTTCTAAAGAAAGTCAACATTTGCTGTGTGATGTAGATACACAAGATCTGTATTATTTTAAACAGTCAACAGTTAAATGTTTGCTCTCTCCGCAGAGACACCCACAATGATGTTGCACTTGGACGCCTTTCCCTGTTTATTCTTACATTCAGGTCATTAAAACATTTTATCATCAACCAAAGTTAATGAAATAATTGCTTACACATACCTTTTTAATTACTTCCCATTTCTTACTTTAGTAAGCCACACTACCTTATGCATTCCAGGTTTGGTTAACTGATTATTTCTCTTAGGTCATTGTTTGAGTTTTCATCTTGACTCAGTGTCCTCTTGAAGCATCATACTCATTATGTCACGTCATGTCATCAGAGACAATGGCTTGCAGCTTAATTTACACTTGAGGTAATGGATGCGCTGATACTGAGGGCATGTAGCATTCACCCAAAAGCTAACAAAAAATAGAGAATTCCTGTAATTTCCTGTCATGCATAAATGCTTAAAATGTTATTGCCACCCTCGTGTTCTGCTCCTGTTATCCAATTTGGTAAATGTAACCCGAGTGGATGACGGGGACAATTTTAATGAGCAATTTCGTTGAGCAATATTGTCAACAACAGGGACATGGACAGGCAAATGGTGAACACATTCTGTTAATGACATTAGCCCTAATACAATACTGTTGAAGATCCGGTCCAACGGAAATGAGTTATTTTCTAGTAAAATGTGTCCATATCTTATTTAGAACATTTGGGAAACATTTGATTCTGTGGGTGCTATTATTAGATGCTTTTTGACACATTGAGTGGGTGTATCCCTCTCCCATCTGGCTTATTGTGTAGCAGCCTCTGGATTGGCAGCTCTCCTTCATAGCTGATTTATATTCATAGAGTTTGCCCGGCACGGCCCTGACCTTACATGTTCCTGTTTGAAACATCGGCTGCGTCCGTATTGCAGGGAAGCAACCTGCTGATCTCTGTGTTGCTTGATGAACGTTGGAATGGTGATCCCACATGGACATCGATGTACAATGGAAATCATATTAATAAAGAATAAGCACTGCAGATGTTCTAAATAAAGCACAGCGGAGGTGCGTGTGTGTTTTCTCGTTCTAATTATTCCCCTAACTAGGCACTGCATTGTGTTTGTGTGCATCTTAACAGGGGCATGGCTAATTTATTCCTATTACTCAAGTAAAATCATTTCATAGAAACACAGCAGCAGCCAGAAAACAATAGGCTCCAATGCAATCTGAGCTTCCGCTCAATTGAAAGTTAATCGGAATGACATTTTTGTACTCATTTCAACAAAACAATGACTGACAAGACATATTAGTGGAAACTCATCTATTGTAGGATGAAGAGAGTGAACTCCCCGGCCGGCATGGCAGATTTCATATCACTAATGACGAAACTACAGGAGAAATCTTTATCAGTCTTTTTTGGAAATGCAGGAACTAGAACAACTCCCTTCCAAACATAGAATTTCATACTAAAAAATAGGAAATAGGAGAAGTGTCGCCTTATCTTGCAATGTTTGTCTCTACCAGTTCTGAGTTTCTCAAGTACTTGTAAGATAAACGTATAGACCACAGGACACTATCAGTTCAAGATCAACCTGCAGACGTTATGACTTTTGTGAACATGTAGATAACTTTAATGCCAATCTACAACAGAATTTAAATCTACTGTTCTGTGCTCTTTTGTTTCAACTTTACCAAATCCAATGAGGAGCAGTACATAGCAGCTACCATAATATACACAATCCCACAGCAGTCGGTGAACACCACATAGTGACTGTTCAAGTCTGTAATGGAGCATTTTCAAACATAACCGTCTCAAACTCATGCTATGTTAACCAACGACGTGCTTCTTGCCCTTGGAAATAACACTACATTAGAATCACTACAGTGGGTAGTAAGCTAGCTCATGCACACCACTTCAACGTATGGAGGAGCACACATGCAGTACAGTATCTCTCCTTTTTTTTTTGCACTTATTACTTTCCCCACATTCTTCAGACCCACCGCATCACGGGTGCAGTATTAGGTTTAGTGGCACCCGTCACTTACCAGCTCATAGCAGGACCCCTCCCGCCTGTTGCTCCTAACAATCCAGCCAGCCACCTTTCAATTACTCGCCTTTCTCTCCACCTCCTGCCGGCACCATCTCCAGTACAGTTTTACTGCAATTACGCTAACTGACGGACCCTGAAGCCCCGTATGTCACTCTAGATTTTTACAGCACACACCGATTCAGTCAAGACAAATTTAATTAAAGTGTCCTCAATTTTACAGCTGTGCAAAAGATATTTGAATGTGGTGGTGGTACTACTACTGATAGAATGCTAAACAAATGTAATAAGATTGTTCTGCCTTCGTGAAGGTGAATTCATGTGTGATGGGATGATTGTCTGTGACATTGAATGGCCTTATAAAGAATTAAGTGCATTAACATTGTGTGGGTCACAGCAGGTGTAATTGAGACATGGCACACAGTCAGCAATCTGAGGGTGAGATGTGTTTAAACAGCAGGAAAATGAGAGATCGGGCAAACTCTGTGACTGCTGATTGTCTTAATCTGATAGTGTTTTAGACCCGAGACGGATGTGTTGTGGACTAAACCCATCTGGTTCCCTCCATTAGGAGGGCTATTAAGAGGAATATTGAATGTTTGCTTTATTCCGCTTGTCATGGCATGAGAAACGGTGCATCACAGGTGCAGCGCAGAATAACGAGCTCCCGTACGAACAGCATACCCTGCAGGTGTTCTGCTTTCCTCTGAGCTCCTAGGATATTTGGAGCCATTAGCTCTGATGCATTCCGCGCATTTTTTGGAAAAACATAATGTGACAGCGTTTATGTCATTTACACATCGAGGGGTATGAAATTAGATGCATGTGTAAGTAATTGCTGGAGTTTTATACGCAGCTTCATCTAAGGTTTTAAGGATTTTAATCTTTCCTACCCCCGGGGAAAGTCTGGAGTGCAGCTCACTCAGCGCTAATGTTCATTAGCAGTGCAATGGGAGGAAAAGATGCAGCATGAGTGGCGAGCAACACGCCGCTGTTTGGCTAACTATCAAGCCCCCGTCACTGTGACAAGGACGATGGCAAAACTGAGACTAGCTGCAGCGCTAACAGTGCTGGGAATGTGCCGGGGTGTGTTCACACACATACGCACACACACTTCTCCCTCTCTATTTAGCTGTCTGGCCTTTATTCTAATGGAAGAACCGGCATGGCTTTTTAAAGCGGTCAATTAAGCTCCATTGAGCGAAGGAGGGAAATTGGCATGTTACTTAATGAATGTCAGGAGACGTGTAATTATGACATGTCTGGAGAATGTGACTGGCATGAAAATGAGCCGATCCAGACTGACGCGATTTATGTGATGGGGATGTATATATTCGTCTTTAGCATGTATCCATCTGTGGAGCGTGACTTGTGAATGGAGGTTAGGTGATTTTTTTACAGCAGAGTAAGGTGGTAATGAGAGAGGCCACCTCTTAAGCAGAAGGTCACAGGTGAACTCTTTCTGCTGGATGCTTAAACAGGTCAGTAGACCAGTAAGAGTGTCTTCTTATAAATGGTACATGTTTTTATAGACACGGATGTTGTCTAAGTTTGAATGACCTTTTAACCCGTCTGAAAATCAATGTTCACCTGCTGCATGCGGTGTCTGAAGTGGATCTGTGAATCTTTCCCCTTCATGTGCCTCACCATTTTTAATGTCAAAGAGCACATTACATCTCTTGAATTCAAAGAACTATCTTTCACATTGTTAAAACAAACTTGTGACATCAGTGGGAGCATAACTGCATTCACAGCCAATGGTTTATACTAATACCTTCTTTCCTCTCTCTCTCATTCTCGTATTTAGTCTATGTCTCCTGGCTGCCTGTTGAACATGCTGAACTTGCCCCTCGGCCTATTTTCTGCTTCCTGTATTCTCCCTGAAGTCATCAGAAGTGGGCTTTTTTTCCACTGTGTTCCTTCGCTTTACCTCGTATCTTTTCATCCCACTTTCCTCCATAAGGGGAGTGAAGAAAATATATATTTTTTAATCTTTTATTATCAAAGGACATCAGCTGGAAAGTAACTTCTTCCTCTGTTCTTCACCTGTCTTATCCACATAAACTGTCTCTGTGTTTTGTAATAATTCATAATTCCATAACTTGGTGGATGAGGTTTGATTTCCTTGTGTTATTAAATAGAGTAAGATCATAATGATGTTGATGCTTTCCAAAATCAGTGATGATGAACTTAAAGAACACCTAAATTGAATCTGAATGGCTTATTGTATGGAGTCCCTGCTTTAGGCTGTCATCGGTCTCCCCCGCTGTTCATTAGTTTTGTTTGTAGATCCCTGGAAGTTGGAGACGACTGTTGTTCCGCTGAGCTGAAAGTCATCTCCGTCCTCCTGCCAGCCATCAGTGTTGTAAACACAGCACCGCTCTTTGCCAAAGTGCTTCCACAGATGGCTCAATGAAGCAGTCTGCCTTGTTGTTCCTGTTTATTCAGCATTGCTCATCCCCATAATGAAAGAGCTTCATTACAGAAATTTTCACTCATTCAGCATTCGGGGAGAGCGTGCAGATGCTCAAGTTGCACCGGTAAGTGTTGAGAAATTGAACCAGTCCCGCTTCTCACAAAACAACGTTGAGATGACACCGAAACCTTTACGTAATATCTTTGTCAGGTTACATATTTAGACAGCTAGTGAGGGTCATCCTCTCTGACATACACTCAAGATACACATGTGTCCTTTCTGTTGTATTCTTAAAGCCCAGCTGAGACAAAATACACGAAACAGGCACCAGAGGTGTATGTCACAAGGGGGGGGGGCAAAGAAAGCTGATGTCCAAAAGGCCGCAGGGAAAAATGGCTGCAGATTGCTTTTTCCCTGAGCCTTGTCGCTTATCGGTTGCAGTGTGACACGCCATTTGCACCATGTGTCCTCAAATGTTTTCAGCATTTGCCTTAGTGCTCCGTGTACCATCCTCTAATGTTGTTCCTTTGTGAAAGACATTCTACCTGATAGCGATTTTCTGAGCACACTCTGCATTATTTGTTTGATCGTCTCCCTGGTAGCCCACACAGAGCCATCGTAAATTTACCAAATGATTAAACGGATACGCAGGGATCTGTCGTCCAGGGCGTAATGTTAGTGTAAGACCAGCAGGTGTTGGTGGCTCGAGGGGAAACTCTCATCTTTGATTAACATAGTCATTTGTTTCAAGTGAACGTAAATCAGTCTGTTGGATTATAATAGCGACTCAGCCTTAGTAGCACCTCAGCCTTGCTTCCAGGCTGAGGACCAAACAGCCGAACCCCTTCACCTCACAGCCTCCATAATCATGTTCAGGCCCAGTCACACTGCTGGCCGGTGACTCAATACATCCTCTTATGAAAGTACAGTGTGTGTGTGTGTGTGTGTGTCATTTCAAGACACTTCAAATACACTGTTGTCAAAGGGAATACAATAGAAGGATAGTTTGAAGTGCAATCTTAGGCATTCAACAAAGTGAGTCATTCACTGAATTGGTCTCACTCAATGATCCGTTCCTCTCCTGTAATTTCACCTGCACATTATTTGCTGTATAACTGAGTTTAGCTTTAACATTAGCTTGAAAGTGGATAAAGCATGAATTTTAACTCATTTTCAACTCATTTTTACGTTCAGTTTCTTTCTTTTTTCATGAGATTTTGAAGAATTGATATTGATAGCACCTACAGACTCAACCACAATAGGGAGATTGGCCTATTTATTTCTGGGGGGGTTTTCCCATGAAGTGCTTGGAATATCACCATCTCAACCATGCATGTATTTGCCCTGATCCTGCTCTCACCCTGAACGTATCTATTTCTTAAAGGTTGGTTGAGAATCCAGTCATGTAATAAGATCATACTTCACGTATCTCTCTTTCCTGTCCCTATAAACAACCAGGAAATTGGTTTTGACGGGATGGCAAACCTGTCTGAGATGGGTTTTGAGTATCCTTAGCTAGCCCTCTACGCCCCTGTTACTTCTGCAAATATCATTTCTGTTGTGGATGGTGCAGGCTGGTTTTACAATCTGTTTGAATATCATTCATTCATTCTCGAGTGCGCTCTGTTTCTCATCAGAGAAAGCAAAGCATGGGGCTGTTTAACAAGATCAGAGGATCAGGATAGTCTTTGATCCAAGGGAGCGCAGTGAAGAGGCCGCCTGTCCACTGCCCGTCCACTGTTGGAGAAGCTGCAATTTGTGCTTTCTTTTTCTAATAGGATACATAGTATTGATATGTTTTGCAGACAACAGATTTCTTTTCCCACATTCACAGATATTGGTCGGTTTCCGCCAGTGGAGTTTACCAATTACACTTTAATTGTGCTGTTTGGTGCAGATGGAGACGTCTAATGAACTCTGCTTAGTGCTTGGCTTATTGCATTCCAATAAACATTTGTCGAGGCACAATAATTCCAAACACCACTTTTCGACAGCTGGCGGATCTTTGGAAGCATCCTTGTAAAACGCTGACTATCACAGTTGCCTCAAGTGAAACTTTTTGGTAAATATAAAACTAATTTAATCTGCTCCTTTCAGTCATTACAAATAGTACTGATACTGCTGAATTGACAGCAATATTGAGCACCCTTAATTCTAATTCTAAACTCACCATCTATAGCACCTACAACGTTACATGAATAAACAAAAGTGCGCACCCTAAGGCATCGTCTGTTTGTAGAGTTAACACATTTCTGGAGATTCATATTCCCTCTAAACATAGCTTCTCCATTGAGTCTTGTTTTGCAATTTTTGTGTCCTCAGAAGAACTTGGACTTCACTTTCGCTTGCCCCCATATGTTTTGCATTTAGGTCCAATATGATGGCTTGTGGACGGGCACGAGGCCTTTCACAGAGTAGCAGATGGTGGATTATCCAAACAAGTGGACAAATTACCTCGGATTCCCCTCTGCGCCTGGACACTGTTGAGAGCAGCCGTGGGCCCAGCGAGCAGACCTGCCAACAGTGGGTCAGCTGGCACCGGGGGCCGCTCACTTCCTGGCATCTTCATCTTCCATCCGTTTCCTTTCTTCCCCATTTTTCACTTTCAACTCTTACTCATTCCTCTCCCACTTGGCTCAGTCTCGGTGAGCACAAACACATCTTTGAGGGGTTTTGTTTCAACACGATTCTCCATTTTTTTAGTTGAGGTGAAGATTGTGATTTGATTTGAGGATGATTTAAAGCATAGTCTGCTCATTTTGATTGATTTCATCTCCCTCGGTTGCTCCCTACTGGAAGCGGCGCAATTACGACGAGAGGGCCAACAAATGGCCCATGTTCAACCAGAATCTATTGTAGGGCAGACAATAAAAACAAGCTAGCCTGTGTCATTAATTCTGCTGGCCTCCATTTGTAGGAGAGACACATACAAAGCTAATCTCATTTACCCGTAACACTTCTGGGAAGCCACGTGTCACCTTCCAGAAGATGTTCAGGACACCTAATCTACTTTTGCCATACAATAAACCTTGATGGTGATAAATTATGCTTTTAGGGTGTGAGTCAAAAGTCGTAATAGTGATCAAATGCCTCTTTACTAATTGAATTGCCCTGCAAGCATCACACGGCCCATGTAAGTGCATCAGGACTGCAGCCAGGGGATGCTGAGGATCCTCGGCGCTCTGTTCAAATAGACCCTGAATGGCTAATGAATGTTATTAATGAAGCCTGCTAATGCAAGCAGACAGCCATTCAAATGTAACCGCTTTGAGGGAACAAAACCGTCGGCACGGAATAATCCCCCATCATCCACAACGACCGCATCATCTTTTTCATCCATCCAGGTTTTTATTCATGAGTTCTCGGGAGTCGTCAATATTCTTCAAACGCATCTGCCACTCCGCTCCTCGTGTCGCTCGTCAGCCGGCCCTGTTTCGCAGACCGCCAGTGGAAAGGTCAGCCGTCACTTACCAACGGAGAATGAGTTAACTGGCGCCACGTTCTCCACAGCGTGTCCGAGAGAATTTACACAACAGCAGAAGAAAATGTCAGTACAGTACATAGAGAGCATGGTGATAAGACACCGACAACATTATTCTTACAACACTGTGATTTAGAGGAATTAGCAGTAAACAAGCGTAGCAAGTGCTGAATCATGTTCTCTTCTGCAATGATCACACTTTGTGCTCACAGAAACCGGCAATAATGTCACACCACAAACCTTTGTGTGTGTGTGTGTGTGAAGGAAAGACTCACAAGTTCTGGAGAATCTGAGGCAAAAGAAATTGGCCCCTCCTGTTCCTGACAGGATTCTGGTAGCTTCCTATGTCTCAGCAGGAAGTGCAAGGAGTCAGACTTCTCCGTCTTTCATCTCCACGCCCACAGCACGGACTCTGCCTCGTCCATATGCTGCTGGAATAATCTGCCTTCATGTTTGTTTGTCTTTATTTCTGTGTCTGTCTCACTTTTTCACATACAGCCAAACAGAAACACAGTACAGACTCCGAGCTTCCATTCAGCATAAATCAAAAGTCTCTCACGCTCCCCGCCCCAACCCCGCTAAGATTTCTTCTTCGTCTGCCTAATTTCCCGTCGGTTCCTCTGAGACGCCTTCTCAGCACAAACATGTTTTATTCATTGGAGAAAACAGAGTAAGCCAAGTTCGAATTACACTTGTCAGAGGTTAACAGCGCGACTGCGCGCAGCAGAGAGATTATGACTGTTCGACATTCAGCCACCTCACCATTGTGGAATCCAGTGTGTGTGTGTGTGTGTGTGTGTGTGTGTGTGTGTGTGTGTGTGTGTGTGTGTGTGTGTGTGTGTGTGTGTGTGTGTGTGTGTGTGTGTGTGTGTGTGTGTGCGTGTGCGCGCGCGCTCCCCGAAGAGAGTGGATGAGCAGCAGTCAGGAGGGAGGCAGCAGGTGCAAGAATGTGTTAGCAGCTCTGAGCGGGACGGGTCTTGTCAGCCCACCCTTGGCAAACTGCAGGGTGGAGGTGTGTGTGTGTGTGTGTGTGTGTGTGTAGTATCATTGCGGTGGTGTGACGTACGTCTATGGGTGTGTGCACGTTTGTCTCTCCCTGGTATGAGACTCGTGTATTGTACGGGCATTTGTATCAGTCATGTGTGCCCTCAAATGTGTACGTAACTTTAAGCCTCTTATTTGTGTGTAAGCCAGCTGATCTTTCTTCAACATAGTTTTGTGTGAGTGTAGTCGGCCCACGCGGCTGCGGGAGGAATCCAGAAACCTTCCATTTGCTGCTTCTCTCACCAGGCTGAATACCAGGCTAACAGCAGATATGCAGCCTTGTGAGGCCCTGACGTGGTATTTTAGACCTCAGTAATGGATGGTTTTACTCTACAAAGTGGACTTTTTAAGTACGTGTGTGTCTCTTTGTGTGTCCGGGAGTGTGTGAGTAATTATAGTAGAAAATGGGCGGTGCGGTATTCCTTTTCCGTAAAGCATGACGTATAGAGGGAGATGGCTTAGATCAACATCGGCATTCCTTTTACGAAACATGCTCGGCAGCTGTTCATAACCGTGTGATAACGTGCTCCCGGCCTTAGTGACAGAATGGGCTTCGTCCTGCTCAACGCTCAGGCTCTTTGTGTTTTGCTTGCGTCCACGTTTTGGTGAAAGGGATTTTGGCAATGAAGGAGGCATTCCTGCTGGGGTTGAAGGAGGCAGCCAGACCGCACGGAGGATGATTACACTCCTGAGGGAAACAGCGGATGCAGTGGGAGAGTGAAACTTAGTTGGGCACATCAGCACTGCATGTTCACTGCCTGCGCTCGCTCCCTCACCTACTTTTTAACCATAATAAAAATGTTTTACTGTGTGTCGGATAGAATTGCCTGCGTTTCCTTTCCATCACGTTACATCCTTAACACATACATACATTTGCTTCACTTTGCAGCTGCATAGCCATGAGTTTATGACACAATTAAGAAAGCAATTCTCTTGACTTGTGTTGTCAACTTCTGCTGCTACGTCAGTGGCGTGCTTCTTAGTTTGGCACTCTTATCAACCCTCTGCTGTGATTTTTCCACAATGGCAGTAGCACGTTATTGGATCCGGGAAGGGGATGAGGCAAAGATTACTCACTCAGCATCCTCTATTTTTATGGGCGTGAGTGTTTTTACGGGATTGCCATTGACTTTTAAATGCAGGGTACAAAGACACTCGTTGGGACATTGCCACGCAACTCCCAAGCCCGAATCCACTCAGTTGTTAATGACTATTCTGCAGCGGTGACACTGCCTTTCCTAAAACAGTGTGCTGGCAGAGATCCCCCTCAAAGCCGTAGTTTCATTAGTGGTGTTTTTTTTTTTTTTGGAGGCTATAAAAGTCGGTGGCATGCTGCAGTTTGGCAGCGGTGCTGCTGTTGCTGCTGAAGCCCACGTGGCACGCTGCAGCCACATGTCTGGGGCCCGGCCAACAGAGAGGTGTCATAAAAGTCAGGTATGCGGCCTTGCTCAGCAGACACCGTCACAGTATTATTACTGTGTAATACTCGTTCAGCTAACGAAGGCAGATGTTTGTTTTTCCTTAATTTCATCTCATAAACGTTTTTCACTTTCATTTTTACAAACTTTTTCTTCCAGTGTTTTCTACCTTTCTTTGGTTATGATTTAGCAAATTGTTATTGTGATATAATGAGGTTCTGATTATGATTCCAGTTGCATATTATTATTAGCGCAAGGCCACTTTGCCCCCAAAAAATCATATGAATATTAACATTGAGATACTGATGAGTATAGCAGGTGTTAACATTTTTACATATGTGACAAACATAAGTACATTACAGTGTCATGCTATCCAAACGGAACAGTGGTGTAAATAAGCAGTATTGACAGAAATCCGACTTCTGCTGCAGATAGATCATATTTCCAGGAGCAATCCCAGAGATCCGGCCTTCAAAATGAAATATGCTAATGCCAATGACTTTTCCATTACAAGCTTACATTGGCATTGCAGTACTTTAACCTGAGGTCACTGTGGAATAAGCCAAAAATCTTTAACACTAATTCCCACACACCATCAATCAGCAGCCTCTAAACCAGTCCCGCTCTTGCAGTGTATAAACTACTGTATGTAATATCCCTCGCACCAATGGCAGTGCAGCAGGAAGGGTGGAAGGGTTTGCTCATTAGCCAGTAATAGAACTAGCTTAGTCAAGGTTTACAATATATTGCAGCTTGTTTTTTCCTGGGTAATCAGTTTTGTTTACAAGAGCTCATTTTCTGCAGTGCACCCTTGGGCTCGATTTGCATTCATTGTTCAGTCTTCTGGAGTTTTTGTTGTGTGGTTGACTCATTAAGGAAAATGAGACGGCCTTTATGGGACAGCTCTTTGTAGAGTGTGAATAAAACAGATGTGTAAAGGTTGTGAGCAATGAAGTTTATGTGGAGTCAGACTGAACTAATGTTTGAATTTTGGTTCAAGCTGTCATGATACACGCACATCGCGAGCAGGATTTGTGTTTTGTTTTATGGCACCGTAAGTACATTGTACTGAAGTACTTTAATAGTAAATCGGCCTCAGTTGTCCAAACAACATAAATTCACAACAGTGTATAAACATATTCCTTTATTTTCAATCGAAATGACGTCCATTATTTTGGCTCGCTGGTGTCTTACTCCTCGGGGACAGGTGCTCAGCAGTATTGATATATAAGCCCTTTGCTTAACAGTGATCCGTGTGAATAGCTAATGAAATTTCAGAAACACATCCCTTGGAAAAAAGTATGCATCATCTTATGCAGTGTTGTCAAATATTGACTTAAATGCCAACGAGGGATCTCAAATTTAGATTTCGATACTGTATAACAAATCAATCAAATGAAATGTCAAGGGAAAGACAATGTAATAAAATACAAAGAATGACAACAGGACGGGTTTAATAAAAAACAAATTCAATACATGGCTGTCACGTGCCTGCTGAAATATTTATGACAGGTCCATAGCCGATGAACAAATGGGAGATAATAATCAGCATGTGCAGGATATGTTGAAACCTGTTCTTGCTATTTTTCAGTTTTTGTTGATTTCTTTTGACAGAAAGCAATTAAAAACAAGCTTCTAAATGTTGCTAAAATCCTGCTCATCTATACCATAAAGGTTTTTAACAGCTGCAATGTCTGAAAACTCCAGCAATACTTGCAGTACAAAGTGTGTCCTGTCATCAGGATGACCTCTTCAGACTGTTTCCCCTCTCCACACACCTTGGAAGTTGAGCCAAAACTTAATTCTGCACATGTCCTCAGAGCTACAATGTTGCAGAAGAAAATAATGCAAATGACCATCTGCTCCTCTGCGTTCGTTCCTCCAGACTGTATAAGGACAGCGCTGCACTCCAGTGCACCTGCGTGGAGCTTGGTTAGCATATTTGTGCCAACTGGTTGGCATGTGGGTGAGACACATGACAATGGGGGGGGGGGGGGGGGGGTTTGTGTGTTCTCTTATTTCGCTGACAGTTATGTAACATCTCTGTCTGACACCTTGTTTTTGGCTTAGATTAATGTGGTTTGGGTCTCAAAGATGAAACGCTGCTGCATATATGCATGCTTTCTGGCACCAATGACAGTACGTAATGGCCTTCATGTGTATATGTCTGCTTACCTTAGTTTCGTTTGTAAAGTTGTAACGTTACGTTATTTCATGTGCCCCCCCCCCGCTGCATCGCTCCGTCTGCCCTGTCGGAGGGAGTCAGGTTGGACAGAGCTGAGAGGTCTGACTGGACTCCAGAAGCTTCTCTCTGGGCTGTCGGATGTCTGATCTAATGAAGGCTGAACAGGACAGACAGCAGGCACACACACACACACACACACACACACACACACACACCAGCACTTTAGACTTATAGTCTTGTGCAGCTCAACGCGTACAGTACGCATACACAGAGACAGGGACCAGAGTGGGCAGACATTGTTTAGAAGTGTATCATATTCATCATTAGTAACATCCTAAGCCTTTCATGTTGTGAAGTAAACAACAACACTGCCCCCCCCGAGCTGTAGGGGCACTTGTACAGTGGGTTTTAATTAGACTGTGTGGTTAATTGCATTGTGTCATATCTGATACTTGTACTGGAGAAAGTGGATGTCAGACCATGGAACTGAACCACTGTCCATGCATGCGTGTGTGCATCGTATGAGGAACATGAAACATGACAAACATACGAACATCATCCATTCTCACAATGTGGAGTTGGAGCCAGCTGTCTAGCTGCATATGCTGTATCGTTATAGAGGCACAAACATAGTTCTGCATTAAGATACATAGTGTTTCTGTGTCACGACAACCATTCATCCCCAGAGAAATGCCTGAATTTCAAAACGCTAATTGTACTTCATTTAAATATTACTTCATTATATTTATATTTCCATAACGAAGGTCAGGTCTGTAGAAGTTTGTAAGCCAAGGACACACGTTGCCTTCTACCCTTTTTAAAAGTTGAACACCATATTTTGCAAAAGTAGTTGTAACTTGAATCAAATGATGGTAGGCTTTTGTTGCATTTTGATGTGCGGCAGCTGCTCATAGGAATCTGTCAGTGTTCACTGACTCAATCACACCTTTTTGTAAAGCATCCAGTTGAGGCTCAACCTCTCCTGTGTTCAGTGTTTCCCATTGTTTAATCTGTCGGCGGTCATGTTGTGTTTTAGTCGCTCTGATGCCGGGTGACGAGGATCAGGTCACACACACACAGTCGTGTAAACACGGTCAGCAGCTTACAGCGGTAATCCACCCTTACTGTATTTACCCCCTTCCTCTGGTCGTGTGTGGGGAGCGCCTACTGAGAGGCTGCACTCATCTGAAGGTCAAAACAGCACACGAGTGATGTCACTGCTGTGGAACTATTTGCATTGCCAGAGTCCTACTAATGCACGTCTCCCAGAGGACATGCCCGGTCCGTGGACTGGAGGGATTGGTATACAGGTCACAGAGCTACTTCAGCATAAGTAGGATAAAGGGAACAAATCAATACCAAGCGGCCCAGTGTCTCCATATCTGCTTTCCTTTCAGCCCCAAGATGCAACTGGTTTTTCTTTTCTTTTCTATTCTTTTTTTTTTTTGACACAATTTCTTTTTCTAATTTGCTGCAGCTTCATCCTCATTTTATGCTTCATAACGAAGCTTGACTTTGAAGTTCAGGAATAGTATGAGTGGGAATATGCGAGTGCTGTTGGGGTGTATTTGTAAGAGCCTCTAGAGTTTAGGCTTGCTGGCGTGTTGCAAATAGTAAAACTGAGGTCATGCACAGTTCAGGCTGTGTAATGTTGCCACAAGAAAAAGAGATTTGCTGCTGTCCTCTGTTTGTAACCCAGTTTGTGAGTAAAATATGTCAGTGTTTCAGCACGCATCCATCTCTCGCTAATGAGAGACAGCCCAAGGAGAGCACAGTGACTGTCGGCTCCGCTCAGCGTGGAGGTGATAGAACTTAATTTCCCGCCGACTTCTCGGCTGTGGCTTCTGTCTGCATTGTTGTGCTGCGGGGAGAGATTATCGGATTATCACACAATAAGGAAAAAAAATGTCGGGGGGGAAAAAAAAAAAGAAAGAATAAAAATGTACGAGATTCTTCCTACTCGCTGCAAGGCCCCAGTTTAAGTGCACAGCTGTGTGTTGGCTTTGTTTGAATCTGAGCTTTGCAGATGGCTGTTCAGGAAAATCGGATATGCAAGCACCAAGATGAAGATGTTCGTATGGAAAGATCACTAATTCTATTCCCAGCAGGAGCTACTGAGAGTGTTGAATTGTTAATATTAACGAAGACACCGAGACACTCTAGCTCCGGCGTTCTGAAAAAGTCTGTAAAAGTCTGTAGTTGGTTGCTATGAGTTCCTACAAACATGGCCTCTGCCTGACCCAGGTCTGTGTGATACCACAGCGGTTGCTACAGTGCTCCCCTTGTGCCACATATTGGCACAATATCACCTACCTCTTTCTCAATCCTCTCCTCCTTCCCACAGAGGAGAGTAGATGAGCAGTCTCGACGTCCCCTGAGGGAATACGAGCCAGTTGAAGGTTGAAGCAGCGAAGTGGTGGGGGTGCAAGTGGGTCTCTGCCGAAGGCCTATCGCCTTTAATGGGCTATTGCCCCCCTCTGGGGTGGGGGGCATGAAGTGACTATTCATCACAGCCACGTCCTCGTGTCATCAGACTTCCCTGTCCCCCTGCTCTGCGACCACACAGGCAGATTAGGCATGACAAGAGGCACTCACTGGCACGGCGTACTTGTCTCCCCTTCCCTTTCTCCTCTGTTTATCTCCTCTCCTCTTCCCAGTTCCCTTCCCAGAACCAATCCCTTTCCCATGCTGTTTTCTCCTTCCAGCAGCCATACACAACCTGAACTCTGGGTGCACTCTCCTCTAATCCACCGCCAGTCTTATCTCCACTCAGGAACAATAGCCGCAGAGCAAGCGCAGCTCAGAACTGCAGCCTGCAGACAAATAGCTCCACTCCCACAAGGCTCGGGGACCCTCTGCGTCCAACAGCGTCAGCCAAGCAGCCGGTCGCTGCTTCGCATTAAGTCCTCCTCACTGTGCGTCGAGAAAAACATCCTAGCTTCTGTGCGCTTGACTGTCGTCCAAATGGAATTTCTATTACTGCAGCACAATCGACGGCAACGGCGAATGACTAATCGCATCTGTACTCGTGTCGCCTTGTCGTCATGCTGATCTACCGCTTGTCTTTGTGTTTGTTCACTGCGGTGTTTTCGTGAGCTATAGCGGTGACGGCTGTTCTGTGATTCATGTAGGTAGATGGGCTTCTTTCCAAGCCGCTGTCCTCATTCATCTCCTATTAATGAGCTTTCAGCTCAGTCCTAACGAGCTGTAATTGTGATTGTGCCCCGCATAGGATCAATGCCACCGTCCATGCAGCGGCACTGCGGTGGAAAGGCTCTTACATAGGTGAGGCCCTGCCAGTGCTACACAGTGAGGCGGCATCAAAGTCCCTCAACGCTGTTACATCATCCCGTGTTCAACAGCAAATCCAGTTAACTACTCATCACTGATGCCTGACTTTGTTAATCAGCAATCCCTTCAATGACAACAGGAAACTCAATTCCATCAAGCACGTCCGTCTTTGGGACTTGACCTCATGCTGATTTTAACTTCTGTTTTTCGCCGTGCTAGTGGCTCTAGGGATGGCAATGTCGTTCTGTCTGTGTGGGTGATCCCGTGGCCGACGCGCGTTTAAATATCTTGACCACTACGAATTTTGTATTGACGTTCATGGTTCCCAGACGATGTCGTCAGCAGGTTGACATTTTAGTTTTTACTGAAATATCTCGACAACTGTTGGGTGGATTGTCGGGACATTCAGGACAGACATTCAAGGTCCCCACTCACCGTTCATCTAGTAGTGCCATCATCATCCGATCAAATTTGTGTTTTTCCAAATACTTTGGTTAATACCCAAATACCTGCACAGCTAATGACATTCCCATTCGCTATTGACACCTGGCTAAGCTAAGGTTAGAAGATAGAATTGTCATTGTGAGCATGTTAGTGTGCTGATTTGAGCATTAACCTTAAAGCACCGTTGTACTTGCTGACAGTCTTAAGGGCGACTGATGTGTACATAAGTTTACTTTGACTTTCCTCTTACTGAAAGCCAAAGACACAATCAACTATTATTACACCGAGAATGAAGAAAGCGTTGCCACATGAAAATGAAGCAGTGGTCTGTAAGTACTGCACCTCATAAGTCACCTAACAGTTGTTTTCATCTGCAGTGAGCTTTCAAGTGATACATGTTCGTTAGCTGCTAGTATGCTGTGCATATTTTATTATTCTTGCCACTCTCTCGTGGTGTCTGTGTCTCCCTCTCTCTCTTCCCATCACTCTCCACGACTTCCTGTCACAGTCTCTTTGTTTATTTCTCCCTCTGTGACAAACTTGCATCACATGCCTGTCTCTAATTTTCTGTTTTGCCCCTCCCTTCTTCTATTCACTGTCTGTCGCTCTTTTATCTCTGTCTTTTCTCATACATCCCCATAGTCTCCCTACGACTCTCACTCTCTGTGTCTCTGTTACTTTGTCTGGCTGACTTCCGTCATCACCCGCCCCCCCCCCCCCCTCTTGTTTTCTGCTTTGTTTTATGGTGTCTCTTTAGACATACTCTCTTGCTCCAGTAAGGGAATGAATACATATACATGTCAGCGTGTTGTGGAAGACACTCTTCAGATTCTATTCTCTCAGGCCATCTGGGGGAACAGCGAAATTAACACATACACGGGTGCACACACCCACACACTCGGATATTACATGTGACTGGCTGCACCATCTTTAAATGGATACACTTACGTGGCTTGTTTGATATAACGTTTAGAGAGATTTCCTTACATTAATTCATAAAGGTGACCCATCCTGCCTACAGGAGCCTTTCCCTATGTTTCATTTTAATGTTAAAAAGTATGGCTTCCAGTTGAAACAGTCGGCATTTATAAGAAAGCACAACCCAAAAATAGTGCGGCAAAACCCCAAAATACTCTCCTCTCTGGGCCAAGTGTGAATAAGACTGTCTGAGCTTTGGCTTCCAGGCCTCCCGAAAGTATGCGTGTGACAGGCAGGCAGAGGCCTTGGAGTGTACCCACCGCAAGCCTGGCACAGTGTGAGCCAGGAGGAAGAAGGAGACGGTGAGAACAAAGCCATGGCTGCTTTTGTTCTGTCTGCAGGAGGCTGATAGAGACACAGCAGCGCACAGACACACACACACACACACACACACACACACCCCTTGCAGATTGACAAACCTGTCATGTTCGCCGAGAGACAGGCACGGCTGTAAGAAATCAAAGCTTTACAAATCGTCTCTAAATATCAAATCAAAGTACGGGATGTTGAAATTGTGCAGGCTGTGAAAAGAGACGTATGACAGAAGCACGCATGTTAATTAATTCCTTTTGTCTTTGCTGCTTTTGTTCCTTTTTAAAACACTATGAGACGTGAGCATTAAATCAAAATCGGGGGTGAGCCGTGCGCACAAAGCTGACAGGGTTGTTTTGTCTTTGCTTATCGTAACGATTCTCCCAGAGGTCTTTGGGTAACGGTCTCAGGGAGGAGCCTCCTCTTGGCTCCACTCAATAAGCGGAATGACACTCAACAGCCGGCCGCCACGGGTCAAGGAGCAAAACACCTTCTCTTGTCAGCCGGCTCTCATACTGACGCACAATATGTGTGGGTTAAATCTCTGACTGTCGCCGCAAGATAAACCCTGTTGGCTCTTCACAGACCTGGGAAATCAGACAGAATGTAACCAAAGATACAGAAAAGCCTCACTGCCACATATGAGCCATGCTGCAGCGCCTTTGTTAATCAACCCTGTAGCCTTCATAAACGTGTGTCTTTGTCATGGAACAAGCTTGGCTGGGCCAGTGTCACAGATCGCTAAAATACCTTTTTAGCATTCATGAGCATGAGTTTAGTAATTCATGTGTTAGAGCAGATGCTCTCTGATTCAATCATTTATCTGTTTTAAAACATTGAACCGTGCATGGAGTGTTTTACTATAATATATACTTAGTTACCTATTCTGCTCACGCATATTTCGTCATGCTCTTCAGATGGAGGCTCTCCGCAGAGATCCACCTCGTTGATAACCGAGCTCAATAAAGTGACAATAGCTCCTCAGGTTCAGGCTTTCTTTAAGAGTGACTGGGCTCAGGGAGCAGGCAGAGCAAATCCTTGAAGCCTGGGTATTTTCTGGCCATTGTTTTGCTGGGGTGTAAAGTCAATCGCATTTAATCCTTCACTAGTGCACAAGAGATCCCCCTCAATCAAATCCAGAAATTCACTGTGCCTCTGCAAGCGCATCGCACAGCAAACTCTCTCTCTCTCTGGCTCAGTAGGAGTGGGCGGGCGGCAGTCAACCAGAGAGGCAGATAAATGTGTTTTCCCCTTTACATATTTGAAGCTTTAGCCTTGCAATAAAAGCACAGTCATGCAATTGTTTGCTCCTTTCTTGCAAATGCATTCACTTTCACTGGTGGGCAATAATGGAGGAGGACGACGAGTAATGCAGGAGTGGTCCGGACGATGAGGGCTAGATGGCTCGGTCCTTTATGTGCCGCAGGATGCGGTTGCCAGGTTGGTCACTGTTAATGTTTTTTTTTATTTTATCCAGAGCTCTCTGCCTGCCCATGCACTGCCATGATAATATGCCCAGAGGGCTTCTATTGTAGTGCGTGTAACAGGAGCCCCCCTGGATGTATTGCAAGGAGCATGTTCCTCTATTTCCCATAGGATTAATCTCTCTAGTTCATGAACCAGAGATGAAAATGATAACGAAGACAGGATTTGAGCCTTGTTTCAAAGCTTAGCTCTTCTTCTCACTGCCTCTATTTTTTTTCTATTTATTTTTGCTTGCATGTGGAAACCTGCATTGAACTCACTGGTGCTTTTTAAAGTTTTTATGACAGTTCGTATCTGTGTCTTTTCTCATTAGGAAAAAGCTTGAATGCAGCTGTTTGGTTCTCAGCAGTAAGCACTAAGCAGTAACCCCCCACACCCAAACACATCTTTTTTAGTGGCACTAGACAGATGGTTATGGTCAGTGCTGCTGCTGCTGCTACATGACTTTCGAAACCCCGTGGAGTGTGGCACACTTTCTCTGTGTTTCATTGTCTCTTAAAATACTTTAAGCACACTTTTTTGGAGCAAAAACTTATTTCTGGCTGCATAAAATATCTCCTCTCCTTCCCCTTATACAATACTAGGGGAAATCAAATATTGCAAGCATTTCAGGGGTATGAATGTAGGAGTTGTCAAGACCAAGTAGGCAAGGGGCAAAAAGCATAAGGGAGAGGAAGTGCAGCATCTGGACAGGAACTCGTCATCCGGGGAGGGGGAGGTATGAGGCACATCAAGGGAGGGTGTGGTGTCTGACCTCTGACCCTTAACACAGGGTAGAGGTCTAAGACAAAAAGATAGACTGCAGCTGTGTTGAAACATGCAACCCCACTGCCATGCCAATCACTGTAATTTGCCTAGACCGATGTGTCCCCACCCAGCTTACCAAGCGTGCCTTAACAGGAGCTGACAGCGAAAAAAGAAAAGAGTGGAGAGGATGGAAGGAAGGAAACGAGGAAAGGAGGTTGGAAGGAAGAAGGCTAACGGGGCTGCTATCTCAATCCACTGCAGCAGTTTATCGAATGCTACGTGCCTCCAATTAAAGGGTTCTTCCCAAAAGATTTACTCACCACCAGTAATACCTTCCTCCCATCCCACTCTCATTTTGCCTCCTCCGCTTCTGCTTCTTCCACCCCCTTCTAGAGCTATTTGTTCTCCTGCAGGGGAGGAAGGACCTAATCATGCCAGGATCTCGTAGTACCAAGTCTTTTAACTGCTAGATCAAAGAGTGTGAGTTTGCCTAATGCGGGATTACGCTGAGATACGGGCCCAGGCAGCCTCACCTCACTCCACCCCTCCGCTTCCACCACCACCACCACCACCACCGGCGGGTAGCTCCATTAGGCTCAACGCATTGCTCATTTTTCCGCAAGAGCTCCCTTGGGCTAAGAGGCAATTATGCAGTAGTGTGGCATAATATTTCATTCTCTTCACATTGCATTACTCTATGGTGGTGCTGGCCACTAACAGCTTCATGTGGCCCAGGAGGAAGGGTGCAGGCTGCTAACAACTTCATAGGAGTGGAGGAAGATTGGTGAGGGGAGGCGGAGGCGGAGGAAAAAAGGAGATGAGGAGAGTTCTCAAGGGCACGAGGCTTCATTAGGAGTCAGGTCTGTTTCACCTGCTTACATGGAGAAAGAAAGGTTTCGCTTGCCTCCTAGTTTAGGTCAGGTGATGTTAACCTGATGTATAACATGAGTTAGATTAGATTCATGATTCTTAACATACCTAAAATGTATATAGAGTAAGCCATATTCAGGTAACAGTTTGAAACGTTGAAATGTTTGGGGTTTGCTGAAATGTTTGGTGCTGCTTTGCTTTATATTTCTCAGTAATGTGATTTTCACAGCCTCTTTGAAACGTTTGAGATAAACCTGACTGCTCTATGAGATTAAATATCTCAAACGGCAGCCAGGCATCCTTCAAGGCAGTGTCCGTCTTAGTCATGATTTTATATTAAGTATGGACACATGAAATATCCAACTACAGACAAACCACAGATGTTGCATTTTTCCAAGAAGTGCTTAGTGTTGCATGTACTAAGGAGCCTCTGTGCATTGTGTGAAGGTTGCACAAGGTGAAATGACATTATACCAGAGTATATCTCGACTTTAAGAAAATGATAATACTACTAAAATGACGGGTGTAAATATATATTCACCAACTATTGATTAAAGAGACCTTATATGTTGAGTATGGGACATAGAGGGAACGAGGTGAGAAAGGAAATCGGTGCCGTCTCTGTTCTGACAGAGCAGGTATGTGCAGCCCGGGGCAAGGCTGTTCAGAACCGTGGTGTGATTTTTGCTGTGCTCAGGGAGGTTACACTGTGTCCTTGTTGCAGGTGCTCAGCCCCCCAGGCCCCCCCCCCCCCCCCCCCCCCCCGTCCCCCCGTCCCCGTCCCCGTCCTCCCCTTATTTCAACACTCTCTTCTGCTTCCCACTTCTGTTCTCATTCCAGCAACAGCAAACTGTCGCCCTCATTCTCTACATGTAAGAGGCCCCGTCTATACCGCTCGCACATCCCACACAGCGCATCCCTTCAACATGCAGATTGTTGTCTTCCTGATCTTCGCTGGTGGGGGATTTACACTTGAGATGTGAACTCGGTACATGTAGCACCTGTAGCCGTCTCATACTGGCGCCTTGCTAACTGTTGTTAGTGTGCATTGAGGCTACGGTTTGACTGCAATGCTGCCAGCTACCTTATAATAAACAAACCCAGGTTGTTGAGGCAGTGCAACACTGGGCTACATTTGAGCAACTTCAGTGGACAATTGATTTCTTCAGCACAAGAACGTACCAACATTATGAGCAATCGTTTTTTGTTTTTTTACCCTTGTGCACCGTTTCTTCTACAATGATCAGAAAGTTTATTACCAGCCAAATGACAGGGTTTACAGCTTCTTTCTCATTTAAAGATGGAGCAAAAAAGTTAAACCCTTTAGTCTGATAGGCAATGTTATTAGTGCCCTTTAACCTGCAAACTGTCACTGGCTGTGAATGCAAGTTGCTGAAACTGTGACCATCTGTCAAATCAGTTAAAATACCAAGACACATGCTATACACGAAATGTGCAAGTCAGGCCGTCCAAACTGTACTGTTTTAGTGTTTTGTAATTGCATCTACTGTCATAAATCCTCATTTCTCGCATGCGGACGGTGTTCTGCCCCACGGAGCCGTTTTCATCTATAAAGTTTTATCACAGAACCCCAGCGTTAACGACCGGTCTTTCTCCTTGTTTTTAGAAATACGATCTGGTGGGCGAGGACCCAAGGAAGGGTCGCTGAGGCAGCTGCCCCTGTACGACACGCCGTACGAGCCAGCCGAGAACGGCGGAGACTCTGACCCGGAGCACTCGCGCTGCCCCAGAGAAAGCCGGCTGCCCCAGGATGACGAGCGGCCCCCCGAGGAGTACGACCAGCCCTGGGAGTGGAAGAAAGAGAGGATTTCCAAAGCATTTGCAGGTACGACACCGACATATATGACTCAAGGAGAAGTAGCTAAAAATCAGTCACATACTGCATAGCATGAAAAGACTTTTGTGGAAAAAATACACGCTTTGCTCTTTCTTGTACAATCAATATTAATGTTTTCTTCAAACAGACTGAAAACATGCTTTCTGTGTCCTGATCCAACAACACTTTCAAGTGGCAATCTCTAAGATATTCATTTGAAATATTGTCATAGGAGGTAACACAATAGTGATTTCGCCTACGGCCCCCTGATGAAAGTATTGCAATATTTGTATATTTGTCTGTGGCAACATTCCTGGACAAAAAGCAATATCTTCCTTGTATACACACGAAAAAACTAAATGCTGACAGTCTTGAATACTTGAAGCTAATGTATCTCCAGAAAGACTCCAAACTGCTAAACTCTAAGCACAATTACATTGCTTTGCCTCAAATAGAACATATTACCAGGACTGAAATCTTAGGGATTGCCACTTTAACTAAAAAAAAGATATTCTGTTACTTCCTGACGTCAAAAACTCGACAGTGAAAACTAATCCAGTTTAGAAATAACTAATAATTAAATAAGCTGTTAAATTGCAAGCTTTTAACTTGTTTCTCTTCTGCTTTACTCACCCTGTGTCTGTTTTTTCCAGCTCTAACACATTTGAATTTGGCTTCTGTCAGGTTGTGAGGGTTGCTGCTGCTTTGAACTCTCTGTTAACGCTTCTATTTCCCCCTCCTCTGTTAAAGCACCCGCTAAGTTCACTTGCAGGTGTCCAGTCTGCTGTGTGCTTGTTTTGATCCAAGTGCAGCCTGTTTAAGCTAAAAATTATACCTATGCTGCTCAGGGGGGCATGATTGGTTTTCCAGGTGCATGTAGGTGCAGGTAGTCGCTGTGGTTTGAGAGCTTCAGCATGGCTAACTCAGCCATAACATCAATCAGGGCTGTTCCTGGAAAGAATATGGCTTTGGAATATGAATAATGCACCCCGAATTGGAAAGAAATGCCAAGCCTGTTATCTGATATAATAATAGAAAATCAGCAACCCATGACTCTATTTTTCATCGCCCCTTTTCTCTTTATATTTTTTCTTTTTTATCCTTGAACAGCTCTGCTTTGTTATGACTGCATTAGCTACGAGGGTTCTGTAAGTGGCACTGGATCAGGTCCCCCCGGAGGAAAGGACTGCGCCTCTAAATCCCTCACAGGTACCGTTGGAGACGGGGCTGGGGATTGTCTCTTGTCTGTCTTTATATTCAGCTTAGACTTCGGCTTTGATGCCTGAAACATACAGGTTGCTCTGAATCTTGATATTTGATTGATTACTTGCTTAAAATCCTCAGCACACAGGTTAATTGTCCTTTAGAATTAATGTTATAAGCATGTTTTGCAGATTATTAAAGATTGTAAGATTTGATTAACTAATGGTCATGTGAACCCTAAACATTTATTTTACTAGTTTGTTGAGAAAATGTCATCCACTTCAAATAAAAATCACCTTGATTAGAATGACATTATCAGGAAGCCACTAGTGTGATTGCCTAATGCTTGAAGTGGACTTTAAATCAGTGTACACATGAATGTATAAGTGCAGTAACACTTCCTGTTGCTCAGAAGCAGGGGTGACGGGTGAAGTGTGGGAATCGATGTTATCTCCTCCACCTCACTCAACACTCTGGCTGAACGATTTTGAAAAAAATATCTAATTGCAAATTATTATGACTGAAATTGCTATTGCGATATTAGAGGGAATCATTTTTACATAATTATTCTCATTTTTATTGAAAAACATGTAAAAATGATTATGGTATGATTTCTGCGGGGATCTGTATCAATCAAAGAGTTTATCTGTGTCGGCCAGCACATCTCTGCAGCGTGACAATATTTAATAGAAAATGCTATTTTGACACACGTCGCCTTTAGCAAATATCCTCCTAAAATGTTAAAACTGCAATAGGCTATATAGCGATTTTGACAACATTTAGATGAATTGAGCAGCCTTAATTAACACTGCAGTTAGAACAATACTGAAATGCTGTTTTTACTTCCATGGGGGGGGGGGGGTTCTGCACAAAAACATTAATCTTGCCTAAGTCAACTCCTCAGGATGACTAATTCACCAATGGATGAACCCTTTCTTTTTTAATTACAGCTGGATAAAAGAAGCCATTATAAATATGCATGGCGCGAAGTCTTATTGTGGAATACCGTTGGGAGAATAAGTTGCTACATTTGTGATTAGTTTTTTACACTTGGAAGTGTAAATGTGATCTCACAGAGCAATATAAAAATGATGGACATTTTCTTCATATTGATCATATTCTAGTTTATCTTCCATACTTTTATTTTCATTTCCATGTATACTCTATTGTATTCCTCTTATATTTGCTTTGGGAACGCTGCATTGCATTTATAGCATTTCAATAAAGCAAAATTGATTAGAAGTAGATGATGCGAGAGAGATTAATCCCCGATGGTGTTTTTCTGTTGAAAGATGAACTTTGTGAGACATCTGGAGGCAGATCATAAGACTTTGCATGTTAAAATGAAAGCACACTTTAAAGCACAATTCACATATGCGGTCAGTAGTTTATCTAAACCTGTAAGGGACAGTCATGTCAAGACAGTTTGGGGATATTAATGATTTCTACAACTGCTCTTATTCTGTGACAGAATGGTGGGAAATATTTGCGCTTCGATGTCTAAAATCCCAAATCAAACCAATCCAAGGACACTAGAGCACCCACAGTGAACGTATTTGTATTCCTGATTCTCAACTCCTAGACTTTTTGTTTGAGTCATTACATCAAAATTACATTCATTTCAATATAGTTTTTAGTCTCTTATGATAGCGTAATTCAAATGTTGATACTTTTTGACAAATTGTAGATGTTAACGCTACATTGATTACTTAGTTGCTTGCGGTCAAGGTGAGCCATAGTGACAGCAGCAGCGTGGAAGAGTGTGGAGAAACAGATCAGGTGTTGAGCTGGACTTCGCTGTATGTAATATGTTTTAGTGTGTGTGAACTCTCTTATGTGGCATTACATGGAAGCTCATCAATCTCATTTGTGGAAGAAGAAAAAGGCTTGAGGGGGTATTTAGTGCATACCTGCAGGTGATGAGCGTACCAACCTGCTGTACCTCATTAAAGCTACTACAGGGAACTTTTATTTTTTGTTGATTTTGGCGATCTCTGTTCAGGAAAGCAGTAGCGCTCTGAGAACCCCGAGTCCCTTTAGACAACCTCTCATTTTACTGCAGCAGGGTCTGATGACCTGACAGATGGTTTCATGTGATTTCACACGGAATCCAACCCAAGGGCATCTATGACGAATATAACTATCCAGAAATATACAATCTCCTCGCTGATTGTCTTGTTTACTTATGTTGGTCATATAGAGGCATCAGAATTACACTGAGACTGTTTCACAAGCAGTTAAAAGTTCCTCACAGCGGCTCGAAAGATAGTTTAATGACTCCATGACTGATGAAAACAGGTGAGAGATTTTTGCCTTGTTTTGAAGACTTTAAAACTCAGTAATATGATAAATGACATGTTTAGATAGACGCAGTTCTGACAGGCTGTATGTATGCCTGTACATAAATATCATATGTCTGTCTATTCTTTTATCATCATTCTTTTTTCTTATTTTTTTGTCACTTCGTTTCCTGTTTCCTTCTGTGTATTCTAGGCACTGAGGTCTTCATAGGAGTCACGCTGCTCTGCCTCTGCCAGTGATTAGTTAAATAAGGGATGCTGCATTCTTAATCACTTTCTTCCTCTCCCTCATTATTTTTCTGTCAAGCAGCACTCAGAAGTTTGTGACGGGCGTTATTTACTAACACATCCCTCTTTCAACTCCCCCTTATACAGACAGCGTCCCTCTTTTGATGATGATTAATTTAATTTCCATTGGATGTCAAAGTATTGAGAGATAAGTCTTTAAGTTGTCTTTCAAAGACGAAAGCTGCAGTACAAAAAGTCCTTTGATTTATTGCTCTTCATTCTGCGTTATGTTTTATTCAGGCAGAAGTAATTCCACACTATTTGGAAGACAGGAACGAAGAGGAATGATGAGAAATAAGTCTTTGGGACGAGGCTTTCAGTGTAGACCGGCCTCGGATCCGGGTATGAAGGGGCTTAGAGAAAGTTTCCCACCTTTCAAGGCTTGAGCATGTGTGCCTGCACCCGAGGCTCTGATCTTTGCAACCAGCTTACCTCCAATGTCAAGAAATTATACACTGCTTCAATTATTGAAGTTGTCTCCAGTCAGCTTAGAGCCTGCTGTCAGATTTCGCCAGGTTACCCTGCTGTTGTCCTGGAGTTCTTAAACATCTGGTGGAAACGGCCAATCTTAACAGCTGTTTCATAATATTTCTGCTCTCTCAAACTAGGGCCATGTGGGTTTGGTGCCATCAGCATTATCTGAACCTTAGTGTTTAGTGTTTTTAGTGCAGTTTTGACGCTACCCACCAAGGGTTGAAAACAATGTATGCATATGTACATTTATTGATGATATGTCATTTCATATAAATTATCAAGGAGCAAGTAAACACATTACATAAACCACCTATCTGTGAAGCTAATCTGTACGTTGTAAATATCCATTTGATTTTGCGAAGCTACTTCGTGATCTACTGCAGATGTTTTATACAGAGGATGATAGCACAATATTGTGTTGTTTTACAACAATCTGTGGAGCTCTTATTTCAGTCCAATGCTTGTTAAGTGTTGTAGATAACACGGGTGAAATGGAGAATTGTTAGCAAGCTCCATTCAGGTGATGTTGCTGTGTCCCCAGAGGTCAGTAATTACGGTAGTATGTAAAAATGTTTTGAGGGCAGTTTCAGGTCAGCCTAACTATAACTCCATGTGCCGTTAAGTTTCAAGAGAGCAATTTTCCTCAGTGATGTTGCTATAGTTTCTGGAACACTTCATGGCCGTGGCATATCAATGACTAATGATACACAGTTGCAGTTTGGGTTTTTATTTTCCTGCAGTTGCGTGGGAAATGAAAGTGTCTGCGAACAAAGAATTAACAGATAATGAAAAAAGATACACAGCCTTACTAAACCGGGGAGTGGGTGTAAAAAAGACATCGGAGGGTGGATGAAATAAGTACCAAATGCTGCCCACGCCCTCCCACCACGGTGTAACATGGTTCACTATCTGCATAAAAGACTATTTGTCTTCATTAATGATGGGGGAAGGAGAGCAGACTAATGCTCCATGCTGCAGCCCTTTTTCCTCCGCTGTCCGTACCGCTGCCTGCGTGCTCGCTCGCCTCTTCACAACACTTGGTTTGGTGTTATTATTCACTGTTGGGCTATCTCCTGACAGGTATGCAATGGAATGTAAATTCCCTGCCTTGTTAGAGTGTTAGGGGGGGGGGGGGGGGGGGTGTACTTGCAGTTTGGTTAATCACTCATCCTCGCTGTCCCCCCTACATACATACACACGCACACATACACGCACTCTAGACTGAACCCACACTCGCCACAGCCTCTTTCCTACCTCCCTCATGGCTGCTGACTTGGTGATGGATGAGACGGGAGGTGAAGAGTGAGAAATACACATTAGAATTTGACCGTATGAAGAAGCCTGCGTGTGAGGGCGAGTGAAAAGTGTGCTCGCATGTCCGCCAGTGTAAGACCGTGTGTTTTGACTCACTCTCACACCCAGACACGGACATGCCGCCATCGGAAATCTGAGCCTCGTCACAGCAGGACTGGGATTGAGAGCCATTGTCACTTAATCTCCTTGCCCTCTGTTACCTGCTACTAACTCCCTTCACTTGGCTCCCGGCCAGCGGGGTACCATGCATTTAACACGGAAGATAAGAGAGAAGGCGCTGTCGCTCGCTCCCTCAGGTCTTGGGGAGCTTTATGGTTTTTTAATGAATCTTCATGGGCTTAACGACCCAGAAACCTAAGGCTCAAGTCTAATGTCCTAAAATAAATAATTGATTCAGTTACAGTCCTGCGCGGGTTATTTGCACCTGGGTTAAAGCCAGCAGGTTTGTGGGTGCCATGGCTCCGTTTCTCTCTGCTTGGCTGGTCTGGTTTCCCCCCACGCTGTCTGTCACTCCTCAGCTCTGTCTCGTCCTCCCGGCCTCTGCAGCAACACCCTGCTGATAACCTTCCTGACAGCGCTCTTTCATGGGCCTCAAATGTGTCCTGCCCTCTTTTCCCTGAGCGCTGCCACAGGTCTTATCTTCACTCATACACATTGGCCACACACAACAGCACTGTAAACCTCCCTCACAAAGTATAGGAGCTTCTACGGGAAGCCCCCGTAGAAGCTCCTGCTGGCCGGGCATCTCTAACGCATCTCTTCCTTCTCTCTCCTGATAGAAGAACGGGGAAAAGGCCTCGCCACTTTCATTTTTAATGCCAAAGCAGATCTGCGCTTTGAAAGAGAGCCGGACCGTGTAATGTGAGCGAATGCAGTATGCGGAGAATCATGAGGTGGCATTTCAGTTCCCACGGAGCATTACACAGTTGTCTATAATGATTTGGGTGCCGATGGAACAAACACGTCTTCAGAAGAGGCTGGTTTTGTTTCCAAGCTCTTCTGCTTACAATGTGCGGCATAAACACTGCAATCTTCCAGCTTGTTTTGAATATTCATGCAATTAGCCGACCAAATTAAGCAGAACTAAATTAAATGGCGTTGGTGGAAACAAGCATTGCTGCTGATTTATGGTGCTGCAATGTTTACAGTGATGAAGTGCTATGGGCTAATGAAAAGCCTGGGTAAACAAATACCTGGCTTTAAAGAGATCTGCTCCTGGGAGAACAAAGGGGAGGTAAACACGATAAATAGGGACCCTTGTCCATTGTTCAAGTATTCTCTGGTTCTTTTGATGAACTGTAATCAACATACAGGCTTTGAAACAATTAACCAGCCGCAGTGTTTACGCCACACGAGTTTACAGAATGCCCACCTCCAGACTGGTGCTCAACCAGGCGGGGTCCAGTCTGAGTGACATCCTGCCAACATCACGCGTTTCCAAAGCAAGCAGGACATGTGGCGTACACACACGCTGCTTTGAAATGTTCCTATTTAAAGTCCTAACATGGCCACTTCTGTGTGCCTAACTTTATGCCCTCTGTCGGATTTAGAATTGTTAATAGATTCTATTCCCATGTCAACACTAGGCCTTGTGTACTAATATGGATTATGCAGATCAGTGGTGGCGTATTGATCCAAATGCAGTCAGATGAGATGACAAAGATGTAGTTATCTTTGGCTGTGTTTACATATTCCCTCAGAAAACACAGACACTGCTACAAATAATTACAAAAGCCCGAGCCTAATTGTATTCAATAATCGTAAATTCAGACAGCGACTTTCTGTGTTACGCTACAAAGTCTTTGCATAAAGTGACTTACAGTGGGCAGGCTTACCACTTTAGATAATGACCAATTAACAAACAAAAAAAGATTCACATGACTTAGACATTTTGTTATTTTATTTTCCTCCCTGATATTCACCGTCGGTCTCTAAAACACTTCACCTGTACCATCCACAGAGCTGATACAAGACGAAATCTGCATCAGCTGTAAACAGGTTTGTGTGGCGAGCCTTCAGGGTTGATGCGTGAATCAGCTCTACGGTGCTGCTGTTGCCTTCTCAGTCCATAATTTGAATTTGTCACTAAAGAATGCTACAAGGTGTAAAGATGCACTCATCCATGCGGCAATGGATGGCATCTAGAGTCAATGATGATTCAAAGCCCTGGGGCCAGCAGTATTTTTAAATGCGTTACAAGGTGAAGGAGATTCCAGTCACCCAGAGTTAAAAAAACAAAAACACTCAGCTATTGAATCAGCCTGCCTTAATTTTCACAGTGCCAAATGCTATTATTCAGCTATGCAACCAAGCACATCTGAGCCACACTCACCAAAGTGGTCTCGCAGTGAGGCTGCAGAGTGGAGGCAGCCTTCTGCTCCCCAAACAATTACACGCTAATCTGCAATGTGAAATGAGTATTAGGCTTTTAATCTCATAGGAAGAGAGTCCCCTACTTCACCCTAAAGTAGTGGAAGTTACGTTATCTCCCAGAGTTTCTGACCTTCTGTCTCCATTCCCCACCCTCCAGTCCCACTGGTCCACCACCCAACATCACTCCCATCAGGGTAGACCGCAAGCAGCTCCTCCTTCCAGCCACCTCTCTCTCTCGATTACCCCTCTGACACCTCTACATCCAGCCCGCAGATATTCTTTCTCATTAGCGTGTCCTGTACCACCGCCGCTGCAATTCCTTGCAGGATGGAAGACAGACAAGCTCATAACATTATGCTCTTCCTCCCACTGAAAACCAGCCTGTGTGCCAGCCAATACAACACAGTGCCATACTAATGGTTATGTATGCAGCTGCATTGTTTTCCTCTTAGATAAAGTAGCACTTAGTCAACTCTCTTTAGAGGAATCTCTGAATCAAAATGTGCCTCTAACTCTGACAAAATAAGTGCTGTTATTACTACTGTCTTAATAGGAATCTCTAGTCTTTAATTAGAAGTTATTAACATGAAGTTATTAACACATTGTACTGTGGGTAATTCTATGAGCAGTAAAGGTTCCTATAACCAATGTTGACTAAAATTACAAAAATACAACCCAACAACTTATTGAGGTGTCCCAAACTGGTCCTGTATTCAATATCTGCTCGCTGTCACATTGATGATTGATGATTTTGCTTTGATAGACAGTGTAGTGTAGATTATCATTGACATTTATTTATTTTTGCCAATTTTATCCCATACGTTCAGTTAATACATTTACTTCTTCTAAAGTTAAATTGGGCTGAAGGTCGTCTTGCCACTTCTATTTTATCGTTAGTTTTGTTATATTTTCCCATTTCTTAAATTGTATGTTCTTCGGTTCCTGTTGGTTTGTGCTTCTCAATAGGTGTCTCTTTTCAGGCCACACCTGCAGTGTTTGTTCTTTCAGCACCTTTAGCAAGCTGGTTTCACTGTTTTTGATGCTTCTCAATTCGTGTTTAAGAACATTGTCTGACATTAGTAGGAACTGAATTAATTACATCACACTGATTTTAATCTCTTGTACTTACGTCCATCGACTGCCGTAACATCTCCAGCACCATGGAGAGTGAAATTAAAATGTTCTTAGTAGCACCGTGAGTTGCCCCACTTGAAGATCTGTGTTTGATCATTCATGTAAAAAAGAGTCATGGAATTCTACCACTTTTAACTTCTGGAGGAACACACAGTGTTTTTCGAAAAGCTACACTTGCTGGACTATGTTTCTTTATTAGCCTTGGTTTCTAACACTTATCGTTGTCTTGGGTGCCGTGAAAAAAACCTAATCTTAAGCTATTTGACAAGTGGCCCTTGCTCAGTGACAGATATGCTTTTGCAAGGGTGCTCCATTTACCCTGGTACTACCCAGGCAGGACATAAGGAATACATTATTTAAGGGGCAAAGCCCGGGGAGCGTCCACTGCCAGGATGGATGCTCTGCGGTACATTCCAGGGAAGGATGTTGTCTGCAGTGTTGTTTATCTTAATATAGAACCTTATATCTTTTTCTCAAACTCAGCACAAAGACTAACAGCGGAGTGTATGCTGATGTACTGTATCAATGACTATCTGTTGCTGAGCTCAAGGCAGTTTCATATATTATAGCCTTCACACACACCTTATGGTGCAGCAGTGTATTATTTGGGCCAGCCTCTTAACTAAAGTCTGTCAGGCATCCATTCTTGTAAAAGTAGGGATTGAGAACTTTGCATTGCCATGTTTCTGCTGTGTCTCTGGTGAGATTTAAGTTAGTCATTGTGGGTTCCAGTCTGGATTGTGAGGATTGTTGCGTGAGAGCCAAAGGAGAGGGGAAGAGTGGCCAGAGAGCCCAACTTTTCAGGTAGGGTTGGGGTTTAATAGCGCTTTATAGAATCAGAATCTGTCCTTCCAAATCCCTTATTGAACATTTGTAAGTAACCTTTGACCATTAGCCTGTAGTTCTTTAGAAATCCAGGAATGTTAGATAACCTGGAACCAAATCCAATATGGCACCCGCTGTCAGAACCCAACCCTATTTACTGGAAAACTAACTTCTCTTCTTTTTCAGTCCTGTTGTTGTATTCCTTTCAGCTACTGCTGATTCTTGGATCACAGTATAAAACGTCTCTCTACCACAATGCTGACATCTTCTGCCTTAATCTATTTTTCACTTACCGCTTCTTCCTTTTCTCCTTTTTCCTCCCTGTTTCCTGTCATTACTGACCTTTCCTCACTCCCTTTGTCGTTGTCCATTGATGCCTCTCTTCGCTGTCCTCTCCTTCTCTCCCATCTCTCCTCTGGTGACTTGGTCGACACTTGCAGTAGAGATTAAAGTGATCAAGGACCTACCGTGGCCCCCTCCTGTGGGGCAGCTCAACACCAGCCCTCCCCTGGTGGAGGAGCTGGAGTCTCCCTCCCAGACAGCTCAGCCCTCGCCAGGACAGACGAGCTGTGACCAGCACCACCATGGTGGGTGTTGTCCGGCGTCTTTCCCATCAATTACCCCCCATTTCCATCCGTCAGTCCATTGATCCATTGATCCATCATCCATCCGTCTAATCCCTTCAATGTGGTTATATAAGTGTTTGTTGTTTGTCTGTTTATCTGATTTTATTAAGGAACAGTTTGAGTGTGCAAGAGTGTGCATGCGTTCACTAAACCAGTAGCATTTTAGTCTGATTTCTTGCATATCTGCACTTTTAAACACCCATTTTTGTGGATGCCCTAAAATTGAAGGAGGGAATTTAGAAAAATAACTAACCAAGCACATAGCTGGCTACCAAAGACATACATTTCGCTTGCAAAGAATATCACCAATAATCCTCCTGCTTAAAATGGTTTCTTATATGAACTGGAAACAGAACAGGTTTTAAGGATCATCCTTACAAAGCATACCAGCGGTTCAGACAGGCTAGGATTATGTGAACATGTCCGCTTACACTTAACTGGTCAGTGATGACTTACTGACATCTTTTAGAATCACTGTGTGATATGACTTTAGGTAGCAGCTCAGTAATTACTGCACTTTTCCATCTGGATTACATGTGGCAGAAAATCACTAATTCTTGTGCAGGTTTTAGGGCTGAAGGCTCATTAGTTTTAATTGTGCTAAACTGCCTTCTGCCTGCGTAATTGCCATTCGCTGTGACCCCCATTTCCTCTTGTCAACATACTCATAACAGTCCCAGATGTCCCTCTGGCCCGCTGTTCTCTACAACTCATTTGAGTGAATTTCACCTCTTGATCAGAGTCTCTTCACCTCAGGGTTTGGCCATATTTACCATCTTATCAATCACAATGGACAAGTAATCATCTATTTTCAACCGATAAAGCCATTAGTTGATTCGTGAAGCCCTTCCACAGACTCACACTCTTGACTGTTGTAATTACCAGAGGAAAAAGAGGGACGTGTAGCAGAACTAATGCCAAGAATGGGATTTCCCCTGGCAAAGTGGGAAGACTTAGAGTGAGACCATGTAAGAGGACACCGCTGTGTGCTATAGGCGAGGACAGGGCAAGGAGTTGATTTATATCCATAAATCCATGGGAAAGGTTCTGGTTCCCTCTGTGATGTCAGTGGGTTTAAGATTGGCGTCCAGCTGTAAGGTGATCCTCTCCCCGTCTGAGCCAGTATGGCCCCACTCTACATCGTTGGGGTCAGAGGCCGCTGTGGCAGACAGAGGGGGGGTGATGGCCTCTGCGACCCCTGTGAATACAGTTACACTCTCTTGACCTCGGCATACAGGCGGACCCTCAGTCACACACACCAAGACATTAGTCATCCGTTACACACAGGAATGTGTACGTGCTCTAGATTGGCTCAGCCAGGATAAAGAGCTAAGAGTCTGTATGTGTCTGTAAAGGCTTTTGTGGCTCGCTCTAATATAGACCAAGAATAAACAATATCCATTACAGTTCAGGGGAATCTGACTTATCCGTCCAACCGCATTATCAAAATTGTAATGCGGCTTGACAGGACAGATATTACATCTACATATAAATGGAAGGCACTTTCCTCTGAGTATAATGAAGAAATTGACCCTTTTTTTTTCTTTTTTTTTACATGAATTAATTATCCCACACTTTGAAGCATTGGTATCACCTTCTCCTGCCTCTACTCTAAGAAGACTTACAAAAAAACAGAGGAATTAAAGTATATCCAAATTTAATTTCAAATAGATCCACTAGCTGACACTTTGGAGGGTCATTCCTTTGTCTTGGAAAAACCTAATGAGAGTTTCACTTTTGGATCTATGTAAAAGAAGAAAGCATGTTCCTAGACGGTGGAATCATTAGAGATTAACTTCTGGATTCAGCAACGGGCAGCTCTAAAAATATATGATTAAAAACGTCCAACAAATCGTTATTTTGAAAGCTGCCAGTTTCTGTGGTATCACCACGCTGAGCACTATTTTCAATGTGCAGCACATTCTAATGGGATGTGGACCTGTTAATCATTTCACACATCCTGGCTGGAAAAGTTCATTTTCACATCACAATACGGCGGTCGATGGCACACTTTACCCCTCAGAGTAGTCATCCTTTTTGAGAGGAGTACTATTAGTAAATGAGAATTAATTAAGCCTAATTAGAGAGATTTGTTCAGGAATGTGTGCAAGGGAAGGGGCATATTCGGGTCATTCATAGGCCTCATGTACATTATTCTAACTACGTTTTTTGGTGTTTATCGTACTTTATGTTTCGAACATTGTGGCCCTAACACCCTTGAAAAGTTTACCATTCCATTTTTATAGTGTTTCCTTATTTAAGAGGCTTTTTTTGTGATGTTTGATAGTCACTATAAATATCTCTCTACGTTCTTAGGGCATTATTTTGTCTCGTATTGTGCTGCGCTGAATTACATTGCAGCGCTTTGTGTTATGGATTGGTCGGGAGTGTAATCACGGAAATGTCTTTTTGACCTCTGTGTTTATCTGTGTCCTCTCCCTCCTCAACCCCTCTGTGTTTTATAGAGCTCTCTAAAGGAAGCCATGTGTTTGAAGGGGGCAGGTCTTTAAGCCATCAGTCACCATCTGACTGACAGTCCAATCTGATACACAGATTCCATTTGCGGCGCTTTACAAGCAACAATACTGATAACACACACAGATGCCCCTGCACATTTACGTACGTGTCTTTTTGCGTGCATGTGAAGGTGTGCACGTGTGTGTGTGTGTGTTCTCGTCAGGGTTTTGTTCCCCACTCGTCAATCTCCTGTCCGCCATGTCTCAGACGGTGTGCTCCGGAGAATGAGTTCAGCTAACTCCCATTGATATTCAGCCTTAAAACAGAATTCTACAACAACTTGAAGCCGTAGTGTTTGTGAGATGCCTGGCAAATCAAAGAAAACATGGGTTTATTCACTGTCGAGCAAATCAAATGAACGCTTTTGTTTGGTTTGGAGGCTCTCCCTTCAGGGTAATACTAGACTAAATAAATAAATAAAAGACTTTGCTCTGACAGGGAAGGTTGATGGGGTGAGCTCCTCTGACAATAGCCACTCAGCCCTCTATAGGAAGTGGAGGAAAAAAAATGTTGAATCAAGGTCATATAAGGCAGTGATTGTGTTAAATCTGGGAACGTGCAGGACAGGAATTAGTGGGGGTGCTGGGAGGATTTCAAATGTGAAGAGCTGAGGTCAGGCGGGTGGCTGTGGATCCACTGAAAGATGGACTGTGTATGGAAACCAAGATAGCAACATTCGTCCTTATTTCACTCCACCGTTTCCAGCTTCAAATGTTAAGATCCCTGAAAAAAACGCATTACGTCCAAGTGCATATTTTACCCAATTTGTATATGGACGTATTATCTACATAGGTTCTGTTCAACAATTTAGTTGCAGGATCAGACGTATCTAGAGACTGATAGTGCTGCTTTAGGGCCATTAGAACTAGAGGAGATAACGGATCAAAGCTGCTACTGCTTTTTCTCTATGAGACGAGCAGACATTCCTCCACAGCCAATTTCCCATTATTTTTTTTCTTTCCTCGACAAACAAAAACACAGAGACCGAGAGAGACAGGACTGGAGAGTGTGGGATGGAAAGATTAAAAGAAAAGGTGTGGGGGGGGGGGGGGGGGGGGGGGCCGGACATATGCAAACAGGAAGAGAGAAATTGAAAGCGAAGGAGGGAGTGAGAGCGCAATTGACTGCGTCTTCAAGTTGTGGTCTGTCAGCGTTGACGGGGGATGAGCGGAGCAAACATGCATCTCCCTTGTCCCCTTGGTCAGTTTCCATGGAAACGCTATCTCTCACCCTTACACGTATACTGTATGTTCATCATACCTACACCGTATTCCCCCGGCAGTCAGCATGTGGTTCAAATGGACTATATGAAAAAGTAGAGAACTAATGATGTCTTTCCATGTGGGACTTATGGGCAACACAGAAACATCAATTGACGGCCTGTTGTTCAAGCATCAGACCCCGAGGAAGAGAAGCTACAGCTCACAGTCGTCCACGGGTCTGAGGTTAGAGCCATAATTTGCCCAGCCGTCATCCAACAGTACAATTTGGCTGTCATTTTAAGACTCGGCCCAAAGCCCTATAATGACCAAAAGTGCAGAGGCCAAGATAACAACGGTAGGCGGAGTCATTTGCAATAATCCTTTCCATGGGTTTATGTTTAGGGGACTGCTTCAGTGAGCTGAAGGCCAGCCAGTTAAACCTGGAGCTGAGTAGGAGATGAAGGGGAGCACCTGGTGGTCGGAGCTGAAACTGCAGCACTCTGTGTCAATATTCTTACCTGCTGTTTGCTCATATTCCATCACAGGCAGTGGTGGAAGAAGTAGGCAGATCCTTTACTTAAGAAGAAGTACTACTACAACAATTTGAAGGTGCTCAATGTATTGCTTATTCCTTTTATTGCAGTAAAAGGACAATATTATCAGCAAAATGTACTGAAAGTATCAAAAGTAAAAGTACTTGTGTCACAAGATAAATCTGAGGGGTGGTGAGAAGACTAATGGGGTTAGAAAGTTCGACAAGGGCCCACAACCAGGCACTGCTTCTTTGTCCGAGGCCACAAACCAAATAAATGGGTAACTGCTGGTTTAATTTATTGCATTTTGGAAACTGATCATATGTTTTTATGTGAAATCTGGTAACCATAGCTGTTACGTTTTGTGGAGTGGAAAGTACAGTATGTCTGTAACGGAAATGTAATGAAGTTCAGGTGTGAAGCACTTCGAGACTTGAGTAACACCCCTGATCACGAAATCTCTGGATGCAGCACGAGTACAGGTTTACTGTCTCAATAGAAAGTTGGTGATTTTATTGGTCCAGTCAAAAACAACTCTTTTAATTCTATTCATCTCTCTCAATGAATGGTGCCAATAGAGAGTTACTGTTACTCCAACACACTGTAAATGGTTGGCTCTGTAGACAGCATGTCAACAATAATCAAAATAATGATAATGTATTGTTACATTTACAGTCTCTACAGACGGTCTTATGTTTTCCTGTTCAGCCCTACTTAGGGGTGCCCACGAGCTCAATGGAACTTGTTGACACGGTGTTGTCTCGTGTAGCCTAAATTGATTGATGGATACTTTCAGCTCTCCCGCTCAGTCTGGTACAGGAACACTTGGCAAACTTTCAAACTGTTAAGTGTAATGGAATCCTCTGACTGGAATTCGGAGTCTAGACGGACCCATCTCCATCGACATGTTGTGGAGAACACAGTGCCTGGCTGTCTGTACAGTACCTGCCATGTTCAGTCCAGGTAATTAAACACGAGACGAGACGCAAGACTGGCCATTAGCGAGGCAATGGCAGTGAGTTTCATACTACATTAACTCCTTCCATCAAAGGCTCAGCTATGTGTTGATCTTAAACATTTTAGCTGCCAACAATCTCCAGCTGAAGCTCGTCATATTGTTGTTGATGTTGTTGCTCGAGAAGCGTGTCAGTGGCTCTAAATGGGTCTTTCCAAAGCCAAGGGGGCCACGATATCAATCATAGTGATGGATGACGGAGGGAAAATGGCTAAAAAAACACATGTACGTAGAGGCACACCGACGACCACACTGCTGCTCTAACCTCCATAAACCCCCTGACAGACGTGAGAATTCACTTTCATTCGGCCTTGTGGACATTATGCTCTCTTTTGTTCTCTTGTTAGCTTTAGTAAATAGCAGTACAAGTTCTTTCGTGTCCTGATTGGCTGTGGAGTTGCTCAGTGACCTCCAGCAGTCATGTCATGAGCACAGGTCACCTCCAGCCCCCACATGCCATCAAACACTTCCCTGTGAAGTTGCCAAGACAGCTTATCATGCCCACCGTTGACCGTGAGAGTTTACAAAAGCCAGTTTAATGTTTAACCTGCAGTACCTGTGCGTGGGATTTTGTTGCATGACTCTTCCAAGTGGGCTTGTTTGCATAGCTGTGCACATTTGTTTGTGTGTAGTTAGAGAGTGTACTTGTACACACATACTGTAGTATATGCGGGTGTATTTACAGATGCATGTGGTTGTTTGAGTGGTTGGGAGGAAGTTTGTGTGTGTGTGTGTGTTTTGTCTCAATGGGATGTGTGCACAGTGTGGCAGGATTGATTTATGCCTCCACCACTGTGTGTACATGTCCTTCAGTTGGATGAGTGACACAAAGTGACATTGTGTGTGTGTGTGTGTGTGTGTGAGTGTGTAAAAGCACAACCTGGACTTCTGTTCACACACATTCATTGCTATGTTCTAGTTTAGTAGATATATTTAACAGCAATTTTACATCATAACTTTTTCTAATGTCTGCTCCCTGTTTTTAAGCACACCAGCTTTCCAAGTGACCTTAACCTAAAAGCTAGCTGAGGTATACATACATATACAGTGCATGCATATTCTTCCAGATTAAAATGTTTCAACTGTTGCATTTTTCCTTATTACAGTCCAGTTTGATGGTTTGGAGAAGTCTCGAATGTCGCCTACAAAGGAGGGGAAAACACGCCCGCTGCAGCGACACTCCAGTGGCTGTCTGGTCAACACCAAAATGTCTTCACTGGACCACTGCAGCTCCTCTCTCGGGGAGCGTGTTGACCCCACCATGCCCCTGGAAGGCCAGTTGTGAGTCAGATCACGGTGTCACTTTGTTATGACTGCATTATATTGCAAATACACCACGTTGGCCCTTTTCATCAGCAGACCTGACCCTTGTTGTTTCATTTCTTTTGTTCCATTTTCTGCCATTGCTTTCTTCTCTCTTCTCTCTCATCCCTACTTCCTACTGTTCCCTGTAGCTGGTACCATGGAGCGATCAGCCGAACAGATGCAGAGTCTCTGCTCAGGCTGTGTAAGGAGGCCAGCTACCTGGTGAGAAACAGCGAGACCAGCAAGAACGACTACTCCCTCTCCCTTAAGTAAGGACAACACTCTCTTTCTTTGAATAACATTCTCCAAACAGTGCTGAGATAAGATTAGATTGTAATAAAGGTTAAGTTTTTTTCAGAGACACGTAGAGCCAGAGAAGTGTAGCAGCTACCCATGCTTACCGCTACCCATTGTGGACGAATCCAACGTCTTGCTCACAAAGGTCCTTTTACACCTGTGCTCCAATAGTCTGCTGACTCTGCCTTTTTAATATGGTAATCAATTTCACCTTTCAGACCTCTATCTCCCACCTACATCCTCCCCGTCCCTTGTCCTCCACCTCCTCCCGGGAGCCCCTCTGACCTCTCCCCGTGGGCTCCTTGATGTGCTGATGTCATGCCCACAACACAGTTAATGTTGCCCTTCATCAGTGCCCCCCTGATCCCTGCCGCATATCCAGCCGAGGGTTTGAAGGAGCCGCTATGATTGGTTTAGTCTAGTCTGACATTTGGTATAGAGGTTGCTTTAGTTTGAAGGCCCGCGGTGAAGTCGCATCCCATTCTTTTTACGGGAATGTGTGCCTTTGGCGGGTTTGGTTTAATGATTTTCTTTGTGCGGCGCGAGTACCAGGTGTCATGAATCATAACCACAAATTTGTAGCCATCTGAAAACTTGCCAAAGTCCACTTTAATACATTTGCTTTAGCCATCAGCTTTAATATTTTAGTATGTGACAGATAGTCTTTTCACTTTACGCTATATAAAGTCAATCTTACATTTGCAGGCAGGCTCAACCGTCTGACATTTAGAGAAATCTCCACAGCTCCATGACGACCTTCAGATGAGATGAAACGATAATGTGCTAAGAGATGTTGATTAGCCTTCGTTATTACGGCAGGCCTCATCTTGCTGGAGGCTTATATTTCTTGGCAGGGAAACATAATGCTTTCCACTGCTCCATTATTTTCATGCTACTGTAGCTGACTGTCTAACTTCCTGTCTCGGAGGCTGATCATCTGTTTATGCGTGTGTGACTGTTTCTTTTTCTGCCTTACTCATTGAAAAAACAAAACAGCGAAGCCTCCTAAATGCTGAACTACAGACTTGCAACAATACAGTGTTTCAGACAAGATACATGCAAACATTTAAAATACATTAAACAAGCGTACAGTGCACCGAACACACAAAACCAAACACACACAGTATCCAGAATCATATGCCGAGGAAGACAGCACAGACCTTGTTAAGGAAGCAATTACAAACTGCAATTGAATTAGCCTCCAAACCCTCCACTACATTTTTTAATATTCTAATTGGGATCTGCCTATCTAGTTGCAAATCTGTCTGCATGCGGTTTCAGGCTACAGGGGCCGAGAACATAAAAGCCTGTTTGCCCATTTGAGTGCGAGCCTTAGGGACAAACAGTAAGAGGGTGTCATTTGAGCACAAACAATAATTACTAGTTTTACGGCAGTTATACCCACAAAGATAAGAGGGGAGCAGACTATGGATGAACAGACATATAGGTGGACTCGACCCATACCTCCATGTAGATAAAACAAAAGGTTTTTTCTATAGGGGGGCGATGACATCGAGAGTGATATTGCAGGGAGTAAATTTGCTAATTGCACTAGTTAACTTTTGGAGCATAAACCGAGAGTGAGATATATTTTTTTGTAATCTCTCTAATAAGGTGGAAAAAATGACATAATGCTGGAGGCTTTACCTCACCAAATGAAATTTCTGATTGCTATATTCTTCGAGAGTATTGAGTGAAAAGGAAAACCAGAAAGCACTGGAAAGGTGCTGTAACCTATATGGCTGAATATTTTGTTCACATATTTTAGCTTTAACTAGAAGGCCACTTGGAGAGCGCAGACCTCCGCCAAGGGGAAAATAATGTGTGTATCTGCCTTGTGATGCGGATCTGCTCCAAGATCTCATGGGTTTTTCCTTTGCCCATGTTCCACCCATCCACCAAATTTCATGAAAATGCTGGGGTTTTTTTTAATATTATCCTTCTTTTTCAGTAATGGCCTCACTAACACTCATGTAGTAACATCAATACCCATCCCACAGCTGTGCAGCTGACCCTCAATAATGAGCTGCACTATTAGAGCAGATGATAGAGGAGTACAGCTGGTAAAGTGTTTCACTAATGGGCTCAGTTGGTGAGGTAGTTAGTTAGTTTATTTGCCATGTACTTGCCACTTCCATGCTTCTGTGACCTAAAGGCTACTGTTTAAAAAACCCAAAGCAAGCGGTTGGATGACACTCTGTGACACGTATAATGGTTGTTTGTCCCACTGAGAAGCAGAAGAAGAGAAATCATGCAGTGTGACTCGTCGGGAACTGCAGTGTAGTTTGGTCTGAACTATAATCTTCACCACTTCTCCACATGTGGATGACCTCAGGGCCACCCTGAAAGCTTGTTGGAGCCCTAATCAGAATGGGATTCAGCGGTGCCCTGGTGGCCCTAAGCAGACACTTTTGGTTTGCTTATGCTTTAGGCAACCCGCGCAGTTGATAGGGCTGGCACTGATTAGGGCAAAAGTCAAAGCGATAGAGAAAGGAGCCACTAAGCAGGGGTGATAAATATCATTTCCAATAGGAACAGTGATGCTTGGCCTGTCAGGTCAAGGTTCTCGTGGTAGAAACTGTTTTTCTGCATTTGCTCGCTGAATAGCTGGCAGGAAAGTCGTCAAAAACTTGAACATAGACTGTTTCTTGAAACGTTGTGCTTCTGTGTGTGCAGACTTTCATGTGTATATTTGTGTGAGTCGGCTCCTGGCTGTCGCACAATGTCAAATCTTCTGGCTTTGGCATCAATCAGATCAAGCCTAGAACACAGCGGGCTGATTGGTAGGAATGACAGGTGCCACTGCACAGGCAGAGATTACTCTGAGTTCAGCCTGCTCACACAAGCCCGTCTCCCCCGCTGCCGCTGAAAACGAGTCGAAGCCCAAGGTGAGGATCCTCCATGTCTGAGGTTGCTGAAAAATGTATAAGGCCATGAGGTGGCACATATGTGTATTGCATTATTGATAAAGACAGACGTCGCTGAGACCTCCAGCCTCAAGAGTCCCCTGGTCTGACGGAAAGCATTTTCTGTCTGTTTTGCCCTCCTGACCCCTTTTTTCTGTTCACCTGCCCCTCTCCGCTTACCGCTCCTTTTCTCTCTTTTTTTCTCTCTCTCTCTCTCTCTCTGTGGAGAGAAACTCTTTAGGTGTTTGAAACACATTAAAACCTTCACAAGTCTGTCAGAGCACAGTGTCATCCTGTTTCTCACCCCGCGAGAGAGCTCTGCACAGCATGTTTCCGCTGGCAGAGAAGAGAAAGTTAGTGAAAGAAGAAAATCCATCCAACAGTCTGTTTGATGCCACAACACAGAGGGACAGAGGGAAACTAAATTGCCAATTGAAAGAACAACCAAAAAGTCTTTGCAACTGTAATTTAAATACTTTTCCAACGGCACGTCTTGCTTTTGTTTTCACAGATTTCCTCTGTGTGCCACAGCGCCACAATTGAAGCTTTTCATCAACCAGATTGTGATTTTGTTTCTTAAACTTCTTCGCCTGCTTCACACCACTCACCATTTCCTCTTTTTCATCAATTGTGTATGAGAGGATGCTTGGGCTCCTCCCAGGTAGACTCATTCAATTTGGCCTCATAGGAAATAATAGGCGCGCAGGATATCTAATGCCCAGTAATGCTTAAAAAGGGTCATCGCTTCTGCCGAATGCTCATTATCTTTTGGCGGATGACTTTGCCTTTTCTGGTGCCACAGATTCATAACACAGCGAGCATCATCCAGGGAGCAATCCAATATGTTGAAGGTGGAGATAAGCTGTGATTGTTGCCAGGCTGTTCCTGCTCTGAGGACTAGAGGGTTCAAATCAAAGTCATAAACCTCAATAAACAGGACGGCAGACCTCCCCGCTGAGATTAGACAACAGAAGCCCGCAAACAAAGGGACATGATAACACCACAAAAGGCCTGTCTTCTCAAAAATAGCCCCCATATTCATTTTATCAACAGCTCGGCCATATTGCTACGTTGTCCTGTTTAGGACTGTAACGTGAGGAGCAGCCCTGAGCACCGACTGTAGCATCAGTTGGGAATCTAAAAATGATGCTATTGATGTGTTTTCCCTTTTAAGTGTGGCTCTATGTAACCTAACGCCCGTCTCCCAGCGCTCCACATGAAGACTCATCTAATGCACTTTTCAAGATATTTCCTTCTTTTTTCTCTCTCTCTCTCTCGCTCTCTTGGCACCACTTGCAGAATGGTCGAACCGTAGAGACCTGTGGCTGCTCTCCTCAAATCATGATGAACTTGTTAATGACATGAATAAAGATTGAGGCCAGAAGCAACGGGAGGTTACAGAGAAGTCTGATAGTGTTTACTTCCGTTTAATAGCCCAGCAGGCCTGCAGCTTTCTGCCTCAGCTCACCTGTTAAAAAAATGATATGAGCAGTTCTGTGAAATATTCTCCATCATCTGCCATGCAGGATTCCAAAACCTCATAGATCTCTTTTTCTGGAATAATAATAGTAATCACACTAATGCTAGAAAAAGGATTGGTCTCATCTGTTGACATAACCTCACAGGAAGGAATCTCCATTTATGGGTTTACATGTATTCTCTTTCTTGAAGGGTGTTTCTGTATTGAACCCTGTACGTCCTTGGCTGTTTTCCACTTCAGTGTTATCTCTGTCCCGGTTTCTCTCTCTGCATCACGGAGAGAACACATCCGCAGGCTTTACACATGCAATTACAAGATAAGTAGAGAATAGACTCGCCTCTTACGTATAAGGTGCCTAAAGCCTAATCCTTGCTCCTGTAAATCACACATAATAAGTATGTATTGACACTGGGAATATATTCAACGACCTCAAGAATATTGCTTTTTTTTTTTATATCAGTCGTTTGGTTTGTCTCACCGACTATCCATAAACCCATAAGTAATAAGAGCAGAAACAAAATGAATGTGGAAAAGACAAGCCTGGCATGTGATAAAGGTTGTAAACTTCCTCAACACTCTTGAGCGCCCTGTCTTATCAAAACAGAGATGCCTGCTTGTCAGAAGGATATTCCCACTTCCTAGTTGTGTTGATAGTAGAATAAATAATATCTCTACTTAACACCTTTTACACACTTATCCTGTATGTGCACAGTCCTCGCGAGAGTCTGTTGTTATCCTCCTGGCTGCCATTGTTCTGCAGTTCAGCAGCAGGGGTTGCATTTCAGATTAGGGAAGGAGCAGATATGAAGTAGAATAGGTGGGAGTTTAGTGAGCTGGAAAGAACTGGTGCACATTATGTTGATAATAGGCCATAATGCCCACTTGCAGCAAGTGAGTGCATAGTATTTGAGCATAAAGCAATCATAACTTGCTGGAAGCATTAGCTGTTGATTGAAAAAGCTTTTATGCTAATGTATTTTTGTGAAGACAGATGATCAAAATGGTATATTTACAGCAGGATATAGGGACCATTAGTTTTGTATCAGTTCCTTGCTGAAGCTTACTGTTGCATAGCTTAACTCCAAAAAAGTCGTTTTCTATTTTAAAGCAGAAGATTACTGGCAAGCCGTAAAATGTATTGATTGAAGGGCCTAGAAACGCACAGGGAGCTTTTAATTTGCCGTGCATTTATTGCTGTAGCTTGAGTGATTTATCCTGGGGGTTCATCCTTATGCTCTGCATGTGAAACTCAGCACTTTAAGCAACCTGCCTTTTAGTCTCCTCCCCAGACAGCTCCAAAGTTACCAGAGGTAATCCAGCTTTCAGAACATTGTCACGTACTGTAGGGAGCAACTACTGTGGGAGTAAATGAGAAAGTCGCTGTCAAGGAGGGGCGATCTGTCGAGTTCCCCACATAGCAGGCTTCTGACACACTTTTCTCTTTAAATCGTTTTTTTCAGCCTTGCTTTTAGCCGTCATGGCTCTAGGCTCAGTGATAGTGGGTTGGTCCACTACTTTGGTCGAGAGACTAAATTATCTCAACAATTATGAGATGGATTGCTATGAGGTATCCATGGTTCCCACATGGAAATCCTCACGACTTTATTGATGCCCTCACTTGTCATGTTGTGCACCAGCAGGTCATAGTTTTCACTTCACTACAAATACAAAGATTTTTCAGTTGCAGTACCACGAGTAGAAACTTACATCCATGACGCTGACATTAGCATTTAGCTCAGACCCGTTGGTGTCGCCATAGTCTCTTAGAAAATGTATTGTATAACCCAGACTCTTGGTCTTGTTTTTATCGAACTAATAACGTTTCCGTCCCTCTCTTTTGTGTTCTTCTGTCTCCAGGAGCAGCCAGGGCTTCATGCACATGAAGCTGTCGCGGACAAAAGAGAACAAGTACATCCTGGGCCAGAACAGCTGCCCCTTTGACAGCGTGCCCGAGATCATCCATTTCTACTCCAGCAGGAAATTGCCCATCAAGGGTGCCGAACACATGTCCCTGCTCTACCCTGTGGCCATCAGGACACTATAGTGCTCCGGGTCACCTGCAGGCGTCGTTCCCTGCAGTACCCACTGGGTCACCCTGTGGCTCAACGCTTCCTGTCCCTCTGGACAGAACCCAGCAGGCTCATGGGAAAGATGAACAGCGGGCGTTCCCAGAACTGTTGCTCCCGACTCACCTCACCGGCCGACGGAATCCCGACCTGTCTTGAAGGCCCTCTGCATACTATCTTACACATACAGACTCAATGTTGCAGAAGTCTTTATTGTTTTATTCTATTTTTATTTATGACAGACACCCACTTCATTGCATCACAGACTGACTATCTGATGAACATCATTTCATTGATTCTTGAGCTGATTTCCCTTAGCACTTAACACTCAAAGAAACAGAAAGGTACAACGTTGTAACATGTGTCACTGGGGTGTACCTTTTATCAAAACAATGTTTTTCTAAGAGTGCACTTCATGAGAATTGTATGAACAAGTTAGTTTGACTTTGCCCATTTGGTTAGGCTCTGTTGATACTGTAATTGTTGGTAAGGGGACTTGAAGATTGTAAGCGGCGTGTAAGGGAAGCGACATTTATGAGGCATGTTGAGGGATATTGTCCACATGGGCCCCATACAGTGGTCAGGATATTGAATAAACTGGCCTTCTATGAATGGGGAGTCCCCAGCTGCGCGGAAATAGCCGGCCTGTGAGCACTGCGGACTGATCTCTCTATCTTGTCATAGTGCATGCTGTCTGCTATCCATCACTGAGTGGGTGTACCACACCAATGACAGTGTAAGTACCACAGTGGTGAGACAGGCAGGAGATCATGATTGATGGGTCAACCCATCTGACACAGTACAATTGGCCGAGGCTGGAGACCAGAGCCTGTCCAAATGGACCAAATTAGCCCCGCCCCCGCTCCCCCTCCTTAGAACGGCTTTGCATCGGGAGAATGAAATATGCCTGCATTGTCTACCTCAGAAAATCAATTTCATTCGCCCATCTGCAGATCAATAGGTACAATGGGATTGCAGACTTCTATCTGCCCTCCCTTCAACATTCCCGATTCACTTAAAATGGCATCATCGGTTTTAGGAATATGTTTTTTTGAGTACAGATTAACCAAGATTTTTTAAATGAAAAAAAAACAAGCGGATTTTCCAGATCAGCAATTGTATGTTTAGTCACTAATATGATACTGTGTGATGTCGGTAACAAACGTTTGGTTAATGCCTTATAATGCATGGGTCAAATCAGTCGGCTAGGTCAACTGATTTCCAGTTCTGCTTTTAACGATTGTTCTGTGACTGTAATTTATTTGGGGGTAATTATCACTGACGAGTTACTCCTTTGTGATGGCCCGTCGGCCCGCTCGCCCTCATTGTTCTGTGCCGATGTGATCGTGTTTTTTGGGACTACTCCAGCCTCTTTTACTGTGGTGCTTTGCATTTTTGCTGTTTCAAGTTGTGCGAAAAAATGCACGTTTTCCTTGGTGGCCCGACTCGGGGACACGAGTCACGGCGAGTCTCCTGACTATCGGGATTGTCGAGCCTCACGCGAGAGACCATTGCATATTCTCCCCCGGACCAATCACAGAGCAGCCTGTTTGAACGGGAAATACACCTACCTGTCATGCTTCCACGTCTCTCCATCATCTACCCTTTACTACCAGATGTGCATACATGTGTGACTGCGAGTGAGTATGCATGTGTCCAACACGTCCAACATGTGTGCGGGATCTGTACGCATATGAGAATGTGTGCACAGATTGTGTATTGTTACCCTGCTGGTACAAACTGGTGACGGCCCTTGCTTGAACCTCTTTGGTTGTCGGCACCTTTTTTTGTTTTATTTTTCTCCCCTGACCTCAAGAAACTAGAATTCAGCCTCATGATTCATTGATATGAATTTCTTCTTGTATTTTCTCATTAACCACATTTTGTTTCAGCAACTCCTAGGAATGACACGGCTGTCCGTCTTGTGGCCGGCTCTCTGCAGTTTATTGTAACAGAACCAATAATATTTCAGCAAGAAGAAGCTGAGTCTAATGAGAGCGCCTAAATGCTGGTAACCAACTCTTCAGATGAAACCTTTGTCAGTCGTATGAGTTGCACATTCTGTGGTTTAATGAGCAAATCCGAGCAAAAGTAGGGATTTTTGGGGGGACTGACCCTGAGAATTAGAAACGGATTAAGCGAGCATTACCACTGTATATACAAAATCAAACACATTTTGGCTTTGACTATATCTCCGCTGTGTGCTATGCAACTATGAACTGCAGTCATTGAAGGGGAAATGATTGGAGTGTGCCTCCACCAAATGCTTATGACAAATGTGATGGTACAGAATGTCCACCAGGAAGAGATGTTATCAGCAGAATGACCTGATTAGTTAATGAGAATAATTTGCAGAAAGTTGGATGTATACAGACGTTTATTTTCTTGGTGCATTAGATAAGTAAGTCAAATGAGGGTGTCTGTTCATGTGATAATGCCAGCTCTGCAGCTTTATTAAGGAACAGTATGTTATTGAAGTGGACCTATGTATTTCCTTGAGAGAAGATATCCTAAGAAGAAGTGCAAATTAAATAAACTATAAGTGTGATGTATCCTTTTATGTTCCGAATGTTCCCTGTTTAAACAGATCCGATGTTGACAGTAGAGGCTCTTTATTTAGTTACTGCTGCTGATGAGTATTACTCTCGTATAGGGAAGAGCCTGTGTTTGACAGCTGCACTGCCTAGAGAGAGGCCTTAGCTTTGGAGAAAGGGAAAATGAAAAAAAGGGGGGAGACAGAGGGGAGGGTGTCCTGGCGGGGGGAGGGATTTGCTGCAATCGGCAGACACACTCTTAACATTAGTGTATTTATATCAAGAGAGCCTGAAAGAACCCTTCTCCTCCCTCAGAAGTGTCTTAAAGTGTGTGTGTGTGTGTGTGTGTGTTCGTTCACACAATTGTGCATGCATGAATCAGTGTTTGTCTGTGTGTGTTTGTGTGTGTGTGTGTGTGTGTACTGGTGGAAGCAACCAACATCAGCCATTGACTTTCCCCGCGTGTATCTTGTGAATCACTTTACCGCGGTAAAGTGGCACGTATGAGTTTCCTTTGTGTCCATCTTCGTGCCGCGTATGTATGCACTACTATAACATATCTGTGTACAGTCCCTCATGGCCAAATGTATATACTGAATGTATTGTATGGGGACATAGAGGCATCAAGGTTCAAAATAAATAAAATTGGGTTTATGAGTTAATGTGTGATATAATGTTTCAGTGATCTTTTTTCTCCGACCACATCATTATTTGATCAAGGGAAGAGCCCCTCCCTGTATATTCACCATCACCAGTTACCATGGTGAAGCCTTTTATCAAGCAGCGGAGAGCGACCATTGTTTGAGTCAAGGACAGAAAGCCGGAGCTATTATCAAGCCAGTGCTCCAGCACTTGTTGTCCTCTATTGATCCATTTTGCAGCACAGACCTGTAATGTTGTTTTTTTCATTCGGTTGTTCATCCCAGAAGCGTTTGCTTGATGTGTGTCTGTCCCGAAGCTTGCTCGTCCATATTTCCTACATTGCAATTAGGCTCTCTGCGTTCAGCAATCACACTTCTGGCCTTTTTTTCCAATAAAGAAGTTTATGGTAGCGTTGTTATGAATGCAGGCTATGTTAATGTTCTACGCTTGCCTGTCAACAAATGTTCCATTTTTTTGCATGTTCGGATGACCTGCTGAGCACAGAAAAAAAAGACCATCTCGGTTATGCTAGCGGTTATTTTGAATTAATTAACTGGAAGTGTACCAACTAAACAATGTGTCTATTATAGCTGAATTACAAAGCTCCATAGACATAGGGGAATACCAGATCACATACCAAATCCATGTTTTATAGACGTTTTCAATCTAGTTGATTGTCTTGTTTGCCTCTATTGAATTTCCTCTGCACAAGCTGTACTTGTTGCACTGCATTCTTTTCTGTGGCTGTGGATACTTTTCAGCCAGACGCATCACTGTGATACTTACAGAGTATCACACCCTCTCGGGTGGTACTGCTACGTGTAAATGAAACTGCTCAGACTCCAGCGTTTAGTTTGGTTGAAAGCCAATTTTAACAGAGAGATCCCTAATCCCATCCCCTAAAAATATCCCTTTCAGAACTGTTGCATTGTGGAAAGCAAAAGCAGCTTTTACACGGCACATTCTGGCCCCACAACATCTGGTAGGCATTCAGAAAGAGCACGAGCAGCGAGCTGATGAAAAGAAACCTTGAACATTCACAGCCACTCGAGTTTCTTGGTAGTAAGCAGAATCTGTAACGCACACAACTCAAGTTTAACTTCTGAGAGCCAGACAGCGTGGACTTTGTCTATGTGGCTCTGACAGTTATTGCACCATTTAGCTTGTTTTCGGCCACTTTTCTCTGGAAATGGCCTTGTAAATTTTCACATTAAAAGTTATGCTAAAAGAGAATTAACTCGTTCAATCTCAGCAATGTATGAATTATTGAGAAATTCAAAATGACACTTTAGATTCAGTAGTTGATTTTCCTCATATCGCCCATCTTAATCAAATCCACGTCTTCAGACGAAACAAGGAGTGACGTCGCTATTTTCAATTTCTCCCGGTGGTTTGTTCATGATCTCTGTCTTTCGCTCTTCTGCAGCTCTGTTCTCCTCCAGGGAAGCTCCATCAAGGGTTAAAGCACCTGGGATGAAATGCATTAAAGACGCCTTTGTGGACAAAAAGAAGAAGAAGAATAAAAGCATGGCTTGAAAGCAATGAATGGCCACCAAGGGGATAAAATGGCCTCGTGTCCATCGGAGGCTCATTTCATATTCCGCTCAGTCATGCCAGGCAGAAAGCAATCTCAGGTAACAGACCTTATGTTAATAACGCATGAGTTGCCTCCTTTTGAAAAAGACAAAAGCGGATGGAGGCCATTATACCAACCTCATCCTCCTCCTCTGGCACATCGGAGGATTTCTTCTGGAGAGAATAGTGTTGGTATTGTTCTGCCCGTCTGTGAGGGCTTGATTAGAGGAGCTTTTACACCATCTCAAAAGGTCTGCCATTGATGATTTCTATTGGCTTAACATATTGCCTATGACATGGTGCAAAACCTTGCTCATTCCGTGAACCCCAGGTCACTGTGAGAATAGTTAGGCAGATTTGTGGCAGCTCCGAAGCTCCGGGCTTTATTCATTAAGAAGACATCTTTCCACCGGCTGTTTAAGGCATTTCCTGTTCCTGCTCAGAAGTGGGTGTCCACCACAGTGCCATTGTGCTAACATTTCGAAATGGAAATAAAACAAAGAGAACGTCTTACAAACTTTGAGGAATAATGTGAGCCTTCACAGCTTTGACCATCAAGTAGTCGGTGGGAATATACCTTTGGAATAAACAGAAATCGCATGTTTTTCCATTATTTCCGCTCCGTCAAAGATCTTCAAAGTTGGTCATTACTCCTGTCATTTTAGTGGAATAAATATACTCGATGTTTTTGGAATAGCCAGGTCTTACATTGATGAAGAGGTTTTAAAAGAGTCGACAGGTGCAAACAATACTTCATATAGTGTAAAGCAATATCAGTTCTCTCATGACAAAAGGGAGGATTTAATATCAGGCAAGGCCCTAAGAGATTACCTATAGTCAATACTACTCACACGGTTGACAACACAATGGACCTAAATATGGTTTGCAATACCATCTTTTCTATCCCATATGTATGACGCCATCTCAGAGTGTTTCCATGACAACTTCACATGAATGTTCACAGTTAATCGTTTAGAATATCTTGAAGGCGGACGTTGTGAGGCTCGTGATGGCAGTCTGTGCCTAACAGTAAACAGACACACAACACTACTGTAAATGCTGCAACACACACATCTGACTTCACAGCAAGTCTTAATGGAAATCAATGGGAAGACTAGTCTACATCACTCCTGCTTGGTTGGATTCTATCTGGGCGAGCAGTCTCCTCTTTTAATTTTCTAGAAAGGCAATGACATTTTTTATTATGCACTGTTGAAACCTTCAGCACAGTGGAAATGCTTTATTTTTAAAATACCCTTGGAGGCAGTTGGAGGTGGAAATTGCCCGCAGGTGTGCGTGCATATAAAACGGTAATGGGGACAGACGGACACAAAGCGCTGTTTGGGTGCTGTGCTCATGAAAGGGCAATCCGCTGATTGAGCTGTCACATTCACAGATGCAGTCATAAAACTAAACAGGGCAATTACTGTAGATGGAGAACAGTAGATAGCAGCGGGGGGGGGGGGGGGGGACGACGACAACGAGACAAAGCAAATCTAGCCTTCTATAATAAGGCTGGAGGGGGGGCTCTGACAAGCACAGAAACATCTCAGTGGATGTTAATGAAGCTTTCACCTTAACTGCACAACTTCCTTTTGTATAAGCCAGCTACAAATAAAAATGTATCACAAACTGTTCAACAGAGATCACGAGTTGAAATTCAGGAAAGAGCAAATAAAGGAGCACAATGTCTGCTAGTATGACTTATGATAATCAGTCATGTCTGGATAGAAAGTAACTACTGCACTGCCATCTAGTGTACAAATAGATGAATTACATCTATGGTTGTTTTTTTAGAGACATTTTAATACTGCAACCCGGTACATCTGAATATACGTTTGTGCGATTAAAAAGTAAACAAACAAGAAAAGAGTAATCTTATAATTGCACACCTGGATTTCTACAGAGTTCAGAATCAATCCCTATCAAACAGGAAGACAGGCTCAGGAGGCGATGCGGTAAGCATAATTACATTTATTATACTTCCTTTCAACAAGAAAAAGCTGTCATGAACTTTGTGGAGCTCAGATATGATACTGTATGTAAATTGGGTAAAATCTGTATACTGTATGTCTAAAGCCATCATTTCTAATGTCTGGGCAGCAGGATGCTGAACTCTTTCCTGCTCTCTCTGTGGGGGGTATGAACTTAGAGTCCTGGGCCTCCAGCAAATATGAGCTCCAGTGCAGCCTGGATGTCCCCTTCTGTGGCCTGCAGCGCCCTCAGCATCAGATCCTCATCCTGGATCCCCATGTCCCTCAGCTGCTGCATTTGGGACTGCCAGCGGCCCTAGCAAACCAAAAAACACATTCACTGAATAAGTATATTATCCAAAGACCAATCAGTCTAAAGCACCAATCATCTTCCGTCCCGCCTCATTTCAGCTCTTCATAAATCATCTACCGCTGCAGTGTATACCAAAGTGTATTTCCTCAATGAATTGAATATGTGGGGTTTAGTCTGGGAGTTGACAGCCTCACCTGTAGAGCAGACATGTTGGAGGCTTGCAGAGCTTGCTGTAGAGCCTGGCTGAAGAGATCGTTACTGACTGGGGTCCCTGCTGGCATAGGGGCCACGCCGCTGGAGGGGTCCGCCTGTATCAAATACAGAAAAGAAAAAACAAAAAGATAAATGTATGTGTTAGAGATCCTGTTTTCAATACATATACATGTCTTTAATGTGCTAAATTTGTATAAGTAAATTCGACATTGGTTCAGTGGTGAAAAGTGTCTTTTCGCCCAAATATAAATACACCCCACCTGGCTTGAAGTTGTAGGAGTGACCGCACTGCTGTCGGGAGTGCTGGCGAGGGCCAAAGCCGTCGCCAGCTCGCTTTGCGTGATTGGTCGAGGGCCTGTCGCTCCGCTGTGGCTCAGAGACACTGGTCGGATTCCCGCTGAGCCTCCTGCTCTGTTGGAGGGACCTGCTGGGCTCCCCTGTTACACACATTTAGACACACAGAATTAGCCCCTAGAGCGCCGTCAGACCTCATGTACATGATATCTGATGTTGAGCATCGAGCAGAGTGACTCACGGACTGGAAATCGTCCTCATCATCAGACATGCCCTCAAACATGAAGCCCCCTGCCAGATAAAAAGAACGTTTAGAGTGAAAACAAGACACTGGAGTGAAAGTAGTTGTCCGATTCCTCTCTTGCTCGTCGTAGATTTAGCTGTTTCTACTGCGCGATCGTGCTTCCTCACCTGGCATATCACTGTAGGAACTGGCAGAGACATTGCGAGACGAGCTGGCGCTGGACTGGGCGGGTATGCTGCCTGCCACAGAGTGCAGGACCAGGATGATGGCGTTGACGAGGGCTGGGTGGGAACTGATCAATCTGCAAAACAGACAGAAGAGTTTGATTGTGAATTTTGTATTACCTTCCACTCGCGTGTCTGCGCTGTACTCCCAAAATATGTGTCACATCAGATCCAATGACAAAGACAAGCCACACTCACATATCCAGCATGTTAGGGTCTGTGAACTGCACGAAGAGATCTTTGTCTTGGAGCACCCCTGAACACAGAAAAGGGCGTTCGGGGAAATGTTACCATTTGCATATTTGCATGGCACAATAAGAGCAAACTTAGCAGGTCTTACCTAGAGCGATCGGGTCTGACCTGAGCCCTGGTGTAGCCACGATGATCTGATCCAGAGACTCTTTATTTGTCAGCATTTTATATACCTACGTGTGAGGAAAGACAGTTAGTCCCGTTTGTAAATGTGGCAGCAGAATCAAAAGTAACAGAAACCTAGTTACTGTTGAACAGTTGCAGGAATAGTAGCGCCAGTAAATGTTCATATACTAAACAATTATTCTTATTAATTATTCTTATTAAACATTATACATGATTTGTGTGCATTGCAGATTTGACGTAAGGTGGGATGAGGGACTCAGTGGAGGCAATACTGATATACACTATAGTATAGTGACTATAGTATCGGTATTATCTACAGATCCCTGGCTAGGGATATACCAAGCGTTTGTTTTTAGAACCATTTCTCTATCATTCAGCAGGTAGACACAATGATGGAGTCCTGTTTTGTGATTTAAAAGGTTTCACAACTGATCCCATCTGGTGCTGACAATCAATATTGGATCAGGATCAATACAAGTGAGTAGCTCATACTGTATTCGTTTATGCACATTCTCATCTGAACTATCCCTCGGTCACACATTTTGGTATTCTAAATCTGTTTGTGCCTAGTAGGTTCGCGCCATGGAAAGCTGCCAGTCTAACAGCTAAACCGGTTCCTGTTGAGGAGAACCAGGGTCCCGTTCTCACGCACGCTGAAATGCATCGAGGGTGATCCAATCAGAGGTAAACGGCTGTGACCACAGGTGTCTGCACCCAGCGGACTGTGGAGGAAAATCCAATCACCCGAGACAAATAGCCTCCAGGTGTGTGTGTCCAAAAATGTGTTTAGTGCAAACACACCAATGCATTCCTACATTTGGCAGTGAAGGACAACCTATTTACCGATTAATGAATTGTTTACTGTGTGAAAGGCATGACAAAGCTACCAGACCCTACTGGATACAGTTTATTGCCAACGTCAGATAACTCGGACAAATTTAGATTGAAGAAAGAATGACCTCAATATAAACAACCACCCTCTTCTCTCGCTTTATGGCCACTTGCAAATGTGCAAATGTGTATAAACAGTGCGTGTTTTCCTACGTATATAATTCTATTAAAAGAGAGGTTAACTCTGATCACAAGAGGTCAATCAGGGTGCATTTCAGATGATATTGTACAGTCCGGTCTGAACCAAAGGCTGTCGAAAGAATAAAGATAGATATAAATACACATTATATCCCCTACCTTAAAATAATGTTCTAAAATGAAGCACCTAAGCCGAGCAAATGGGACATAATTTAAACTTTTTGGACCACATTGTTTAAGAGGGGGTCATGGGCAGCATGCATGCCCTTGTGTTTTGTTTTCTACTCACTGAGTCTCTGTAGGCAGAGTTTAGAGAGTGAAGAGCAGCATGAAACACCCTGAACTCCCTGGCTGCAGTTGCTCTGTTTACAGGCTCTAGAAAGGAAACACACACACATTCAGATTCAAGTTTTTTAGTTGCATTAACAGTACAGCTTAAACACAATTTATTCCAATGCTTAAATGACAAACATACCTGAATTGCTCACTGGCTCTGGCCAAATCTTTTTGAGGATGTGTAAGGTGGATCCCGATTGAATCCCACAGGAATCCAGAGTCAAGTCGTCCTTAAGCTTCCTCCCACAGTGGACCAGCTCTGATACGAGACATGAACAGAGATAGAACATTTTTTAAAACACTGACACATTTAATAAACAGCTGATTTATTGTATTCAAACGCCTGCAGCTGCAACGCACCCATTAGTTCAGGATCTGGGATGGAGTCTGGGATCTGTGCTGCAACAAGTTGTTTTAAAGTAGCGATCCTGTATCCTCCAGGGGGAACATCCCCTGGCATCATGTCCGGGAAGTGGAAGGTGGATTTGGGATGATCCACCAGCTTCAAGGACAGGTGCCACTCTGAAGAAGTCATCTCTACCTTTTTCCACAAACAGAACACAAGCTTAACATGGTGTACAGATTTGATCAGTAAGATGGAGTAAGACTGAGTCAGCTAAAAGCTAAATTGTATTATAGAATTTCACTGTGCTTTCATTTGAAGTTATGTCAGATAAAATAATGATACTTCTATATTTATTCAGTACCTCATACTAAAGAAAATGAACGTTAGATGAATAACGAAACGATTGTTCTAGAGGAGGGACTCAGGAGAAAACGCATTCTCCCCTTATTTATCTTTTTTGGGGGGGTTTGAAATGAAAAGTGACAACCCCGGTTAGCCGGTTAGCTTAGCTAAAAAACAAACATGGCGATTCGCTAAATTACACGTTAGCTATTCGTAAAGTTCGCCTGCTAAAGAACAATAACTTCATATTGTCAAAAGACATGTCAAACATCAACACCACGACAACCGCTGTCTTTGTAAAAGAACAGCACACTCACTCACCATCGTAATGTTGACACTCATATCCCTTCCTGGTTGTAGTCACGTGGTGTACGTTACGTTTACGTCCACTGGTCCAAACCGTTTTCTTTAAATATCCATGAGCCAAACCAAGGGAGTTTTTACTTCTCACTGTCCTTCATTGTATTTGTAACAATTGGCAATCCTAAATGCTCCCCTTTCTCCCACTCTCTTGTGCACACACACTCCTCTAGACAAATATAACATTGTTTAGCGAATTTAAATCACTGCCCCGGCTTTTATAGACACTCGCTGTGCCCGTAGTGGTCTACGTTACCTCTTTTGTTTTAAGAGTAAAATATCACCAAGTTCCCAATTTCTTTTCCTGCTGCATATTCAATATTTTCTTAAGTTGTCACGTCTTGGTTAAACGTAATTTCATGGTAAGCATGTCACATTTTAGGTCAATCTAACTAAAAGTAGGCAGGTAAAAATGTGTGCTTCATAAACTGCATCGGCTGCAGTTGCAGTGATGCGTTCAAGGACCATATGATAAGTCGATATCTAATTTATCAGGTATACAGATACAACAAAAATAGTTTCAGCTGTACAAAAGAAAGCTCAGTGTGATTAAAAAACTCGCATTTGCAATTCAGTAGAGTCTACTGTACGTGGTAATCAAACAAAGTAGATATCGGTGTGTTCACAAATGGTTAACCCGGGGGTCGGGAGTCGGTTTTCTACCCTCGATATGACATCACTGCTGGACAAAGCAGCAAGGAGGGGTTTCATCGCAAAAGCAATGGAACATACCCACACACTCTGAAAACAATACATATCCAAGAGCTTTATCCACCGTCAAGACAAAGTACGAGCCCATCGGCAGCAGTTCTACAGCGCTTTGTTTTGAGAGGAATGAACTACTCTGGAAAATAACAGAAGAAGAAAAGAGTCGCTGGATGCTTGAAGGTTTCTAAGTTTCGCCCTCCTAATATGGTAAGCCGTAAATAATGTGTTAGAGAGCAGAGCACGAGCTAACGGAAAGGTTATCATATCTAATTAAATGGATAACTTTGAACTTCCGTTATTGTCAAAGACGTTCAACAGCTGGCAGAGGAACCTCCGTGAACTCAGTGTAGGGTGACGGGTCCACATATAGTTGGCTCCATTCATTGGCTCTGTGTCATGTCTATTTAGTTTGTAGTTTCGCTAAGCTACACAGTAGGTAACGTTTCACAGATGGCGCTATAATAACATCTGTGAATGAAGTCGACTGCGCCCCCGTTTGACAGAAAGTAAACACTGCAGCAGTGCAGTTAATCTGTGTGATGGGGACTTCCATAACTCAAGATGGTCACATGCAAGCAACAGTTCTACGTTTACATTTGGGCATTATTTGCATAAATATGCAGGAGACGCATCTGTACAAAACACTATATTATCAAGTAAAGTGTCCTGCTCCTTCTCCAGATTGCTGATCATGTAAAACCTCAAAACAACCTATAACACTGCAAAAATAGCATTTCAGCCCCAATCTCTAACAGTACAATTTACCATGAAATATAATGATTATAAAGATCCTTTTTTCTGTATTTGCAATTTAGACATACAATACATGATCCCATCAGATATTTATAATCATAATAATATGTTAAAATACAGATTTTAGTCATGTTCTTAGGTTTACTAATTGTCCTCAGGGGGGTTTAAAATTTGGGACATCACACAAGTCACATGATCAACAGGAAGTAGCATCATTTGTGTCTTCTGAAGGGAAGACCAATAGCAAGTTCTCTCACTCCTTTTTTTTTCTTCATTTTTTTATCACATTGTAAGTATGACTGAGTATGTCAGTCTCAAAGTACAGTCCTGTTACCTAAATTATTTCTTAATGTATTTGTGTCTTTTTTCAAAAATAGTCTCTAATTTAGAGGTGCTAAGTGTTCCCATGCGTATTACCATTGATGTCATGTGACTACTTTCCCTGTATTTGCTCATGTATTTGTCAGTCATGTTAGCCCACTCATTACATTACATTACACTCATGTGAACCATCTAACGTTCAGTATACCAAGTGGCCTGAGATTTAACATTACATTTGATAGTCAACATGTGTGTTATTAGATACAGTTCTGAAAAAAAGATACAAAAGTTAAGTTTGAATTTGAAAGGTTACAAGTGACAGGGCTTTATCCCCAGTCATGCATCATATGTTTGTCTGTTTTTTCTTTATTCTTTTTTTAATAAATCCTCACTCAGTCAGTGCAGTAACTTACAACCTACAACTAAATGTATGAACTTGTATAAGTAAAAACATATACAAGTATGCTTTCTTCTCTCTCTCTCTCTCTCTCTCTCTCTCTCTCTCTCTCTCTCTCTCTCTCTCTCTCTCTCTCAATTCAATTCAATTTGCTTTATTGGCATGAACATTTAGAAACGGTATTGCCAAAGCATAAACACAATTTAACATACAATAACATTAATACACAATAACATTAATACACTGTCACTCACTGTCCCTCAGGTTGTGGCATGTTAATACGTATTGGGCAGGAAGATTTGCCTTATCTCCTTCTCCTTAGGAGTATTTTTAATTTTGAGATGTCACAACATTTTTTAAGTAAATGTTCCTAATTTTATTGAATGTTTCGCATTTTAGGAGGAAGTGCATCTCTGTCTCAGCCTCACCTTTCTCTCTATTTCTCTCTCTCTCTCTATTTGTCTTTCTCTCTCTCTCTCTCTCTCTCTCTCTCTCTCTTCTCTCTCTCTAATTAACACAATAGAGAAGTTTAGCTGACATATACAACAGATATTCCTGCTACACTGAACGGTGCTTATTTATTCCTGACCTATCACAAACAGAAAAGGTTGGGAACCATTATAATAGGAGATGCAGTGAGGCTGTTGGCTGGCCTCATGCTGCCCTTATCACATGATAGTGCAGCTGTGGTCTGCTGGCAGGTAAAGCTTCCTGTGGAATGTGTGAGGCAGTTGTATTTACCGTTCGGACCGGTGTAGGAAATGATTCCGGATATAGTGGAGAGATAATGATGTTATTTGACACTGTGGTGTACATAATGCTCTTTTTTTTTGTGCCAGGGATGTGATTGCATTGCAGTTTGACAGTTCATAGTATTATTTAATCTCTATATTATTACACATATATGTCAAGCTGCCATAAGATAAAGGTTACTCTAAATTGGCTCCTGCGGCTTTACAAAAGTAGGCTGTTGGAGTATCCGTCACACTGTATACTGATCCTATACACTGGTGTTCAGAAGACACGTAGGCCCAGTTGCTTATCAGTGAGATAAAAGTAGACAGTCTAATATACTACGTTCTTCTCGTTTATTATTGGATTGCTGTATGATATGATGCATGGCCTAGTGTGAATGGTAAATTTGAGTGTCAGTCGTTAAAAAGAAAGTTGTCAATTAAAACTTTCAGACAACATCTGACCCATAAAGCTTTCTTGGAAGTTTATGGAGCTCTTCTTTCTTTCATTTGACAAGCTAAATGTATAATTTGACTAATTGACTTGACTGCTATGGGGGAACATTTCCCTCCATGCAGTGAATTTAGTCACCCGAGGGCTTGCTAAATTCTCCCCACCGCTGCCATATGGATTTGAAAGGCTCACTCTCATCCCGTGATGCGGTCCTTTTATGGAACCGGTGTCTTCCAGGCTGGGAACGTCCCTATAGCCGAGGGTTGAATGGTTCCCAATGGTTTGAGAAGCTTGGCAATGGTGCCAGCCATATGCCAATGCGACATTTGAGCAGAAGGTCAGTCCGATTCATTATATTAATGGTGTTTAAGAACGGCCTTTTCGTCGAAGAGAAGAAGTGGACTCAAGAACAGTAGCGTCAGTAAAAAGACAAACTGTCAGATTTCTCGAAAGTATACTGCAATGGTGCAACGACTATGGCGAAATAGTAAATCCTAATGTTCTGTGATACTTCACAGTCATTTCTCTTTCCTTTGACCTCAGGAAGAAGCTTAATAATCCTTAGCGCAGTGTCAAAATGAAATACACTGGTGATTATGGCCCAAAAGCTGCCGACCGATCACTAAAGGATATTCAAGACGTTCAGACTGTTAAACAGTCTTTATATTTCCATTTTAATGGTCTTCAACTTAAGGAGCACCGTTATTAGTTCATTTACTGAACAGCATTGAAATCTGAAAAAAGAACCAGCAGTAGTTTTGATATGTTGGTGTGATACAGTGATGGATAACATAGCTTTTTAAAAACTTTCAGTGATCATAAACTTACATTTTACCGTGCCATTATATTTTTAAGGTTGCGGCTTGCAAGTGCGGTCAGCTTCTTTTGATCTCTGACATTGAAGTGAGTCGTTAAAGTTGAATCGTAAAATGAAAGGAAGAATACAGCGTTTACTTGCTGGCACGGGGTCGGTAAAGCACTTGAGTCATTCAGTGAAATACTCTTTGATGGCTTCCTGGTGTCTGGACAACACAGGCACAGTCAGACTGTGGTTTGGTGTGTTGGCACATTTCAGTTCATAGGACACTGAACAGATATATTTACAGTAATCTTGCCCCTTCTGGCCTTTTCTTCACTGAATATGTATGCACATCTTTGAATGCCTGTGCAGTGAACGACCCATATTCTCTGCCTCTGAGGGTAAATATCTTGGGAGATTCAGATAGTGTTACAAGCGTCTCTGTTGAGATGGTCTCCGGCAAGCTAGTGCCTTCTGAGAGTCCAGAGAGAGAGAGAGAGAGAGAGAGAATGGTGAGTGTTCTTTTATGGAAACTTAGTGATGAAGCTGCACTGTTGCCCACATCCTCTCTGCTGAAGCCATAAATGGAAAAGGTTTTAGTTCAGCCGGAGGTGGAGCTACAGCTGACATCGAATATGATCATTCATATAAAACACCCCATCTGATCCGAAAGCAGCCTTCCACAATTTCTAACGTATTTCTATTTGTCCAAAATGTATAAAAACAAAGTTACCTGAACTTTTAGTTGTAGATTTGTGAGACATTTAGCTCCTCAATAATACAGTATATATATATATATATATATATGTTTGTGTGTGTGTAATATGTAAGTGGCAGCATTGTGTGATCACAAAGTTTAAATGGATAAAAATGGAACATTATAATGCCAAACTAAATGACTAAACTTCTAATAACACGTCTTTAGATGTAAAACATTTTTACACATCAAAATAGAAATGCTGAATTCTCTAGATGGCTGCTACTTTTCATTTCTTTATAAAGAGTAGATCATATTTTCATATTTATGGGACACCTTGCTTGGCTTCCGTTCTGACAGCATGTGTGGTTCACAAGTCACTCCTCAAAGTAACGCTGACCAACCACTAGGCCGTCTTATACCAACCAATATGAGTAGCTGTGTGCCGTTCATCTTGAATGCCAGCCTTAAAGATATTGTATGTTGAGCTTTACATAACTTTCCCTATTTTGTATAGGGTTTGTAATTTGGTGACTCCAAGTGGTAGTTTCAAAAAAGACACTGCTGCTGAGAGTACAGCACCCGGTATCCACGTACGCACCCAATCTGACCCCGTGATGCTGGACGCTGAGATCAATGGGCTGAAAGCAACACATAGTCCACGCTACTTTTCCCCAAGATTGTCTAATTTTTCGATAAACCAACACATTTGCCATCCAGCTTCCACACACTCTCAGGGCACAGACACCTGCTTCCAGGGTGTTTATAGATGAAATGAGAATAAAGTCGGACAGGAAGACATGAATAACTGACCACAAGGAAATGAGTGTAAAGAAACAGGAAGGAAGCAGAACCTCGTGCTCTTGTGCTAATCAATGTCGTCACACTAGATGGTAGATTGTTGCTCACAATCTTTTCTGCTTTAATATATGTTCCGCACATTATAACACAATACAGTTACCTGGAGAAGATATCCAGTGACCCAAATGGCCGTAGAATCTTTCTAGAAGCATAAACAAATAGTGACCTCGACCAATCTCTCTGAAAATGACTCCTCATCAATATTTCATGTGAGGTAGAGTGGACGTAGGCGGGGAGAGGATAGTTTTGTCTGCCTCTGCTCACTCTTAAAGTAGTGTTTTCCCTTTAGAAAGCAGAGAGGATGACTTGGCTCAGCTGTTTCCTGTCAACTTTGGAAGTCCCCATTTGTCATCACAGCTCCACTCCTGCTGAAAGAGAAAAAGCTTTGAGCGGGCCAGAGAAAAGACCGAAATGATCCAATTCAGATACATTTGTTAATCAAAAAAAAAAGAAATAGTAATAAATCTATTCTGTCAAATAGACTCGCCTTCATGAGAAATGTTTATCTCAAACTCCACCCACTTGAGAGACAAAGCACGCTGAAACAAAGACAGAAAACTCTGTTATGTCTCACTTGTTAATCAGCCTTCTGTCCACTTCTAGTCTCATATTGTAGTGCTGTTGTGTTCCGTGTTATTACAATCTTCCACCTCCTCAGACGTCTGTGTTTTTCCCCTGCAGCGCTGTGTCTGAAGAAGTTGACCTGCGGTTCCAATCCACCCTGGAAGAGCATGCTGTCCCTCCTGCTTCCCGCAATGCTGGCCATCCAAGCTATGGGTGGGTGTCGCCGCTGCCTCTGCCCTGCCGTTAGATCAGAGTCACCGCGCTGGGAAATGCCAGTGCCTGTTAAACAACATGCCCTGCAGGGCCTATTAGTCTCCCCCCCCTTCAAAGGCTCCACTGAGTAAAACAACAGCTCAAATGAGGCTACTCCCAAAAATAATGTGCCAATACTTTAAAAGTTATAAACCTTCCTTGTTTAAACTCTAAAACCATCCAGACAAGTTGACAATGAACATAGTCTTATTTATGTAGACGCCCTGCCTCAGGGAGTAAAAAAGAGACTGAGTTTTTACAGGGTTACAACTGTGTGTGTGTTTTATATATTTTTGTGATAATTCAGCTTGTAAAACAGAATAGCTTTGCCCTTTTTCCAGACAGGTGAGGAATAGAGCTTGGGGCTAGGGTGAGGCCCTCGATGAAAAGTGCTAAAAGTGCAGTTTTTCTGCTGTGACTCAGGGAGTACGGTGGGGAAGTCATCCTCTTATATTTATAACACCGGGAAGCAGGGTGGTGGTTGATGTAGCAACTGAGGATTCATAACTCACGCACTCAAAAGTTTTACTTCAGTAGAAATAGTGCTCGAAGAAAAACTTGAGTCATCATAAAAGAGAGACAAATAGCCTGTGCAGGCCTGATAACGTCTCAAGACACGGTGAATAAAAGAAGGGGAATTGGGAATGTCAAAAGAGGGATCGACAGTGCATATATTTTAACACCAACCTTTTCCCAATCGGTGTGTGGCTGACACATCATGTAAACTAAAATATTATAGCAAATGCTATTCCTTTATATTAATGAGTTGCCGAAAGAAGAAGGAGGACGTTAGCTCTAAAAGTTGTTTTCTCTACGTGCCCAAACTGGACTCTGTATACTAGAAACTACACACTACCCACAAAGTTCACAAAGAACTTTTACTGTCCAAAACACCATCATTTCAAAAGAAGCTATTTTTCGCCTTTTCTGCTCTCTGGTTGAGCTGACAAGACCTCCTATCAGCCATCAGTGGCACATTTCAATCTTGACTCAGTGGACATAAGTGTCTCCGGTGGTTCATTAGGGACCTATTCTCTCCCAGCACAAATGGGCCCGCGGCCTGCTCATTACTGGCTGTGTGGCGTCCGCAAACTCGCTCCTCTCACCGGGAGGGAAGAGGAGGAGGAGGTGTCGGGCACTGATGGAGCTCTTTAACTCGCGGGTAATGGGCTATTGTAGCTCACACAATGATTCAGTTTCTCTCTGCTAACTGGAGCACTAAGTGAATTAGCTGGAGTCTATAGTTTCATGCTATGGTCTGCACATGTGACATTGTATGGTGACACAAAAAACACAACTTGCTCATTGGAGCTTATAGGACTTAGTGTAATATTTGTAACTTCATCTGTGCCAGAGTTTCAGGTTCATTTCGGAGCAATACAGACAACAACAATCTGACTTCTTTTCAGAGTTAATTAATATTTGGAGTGCAGTGGCACAGACTTGATAAACTTGATAAACGAAATTAATGCAGTCTTATTACTTTACCTGTTTATGACAACAGTAATTATCCTGGTAACTAATTAAAGGTCAACTTGGTTGCCTTTGAAACAGCCACGTCTTGCTGCCACCCAAACAGAAACCCTACAGACTTGTGTCATTATATGAGCAGCTGTGTGTGTGTATTTGTGTGCGTGTCTGTGTCGATATGATTCAGGGTCTCCCAGATCTCCAGGTCCCTCCCTGGGATTACTGGCTGTAATCTTCCCTGTGTTCAGCCGTGTCATTGCTCGATAACTCCTGCAAGTGCCCATATCAGTAGACCCGGTTACACTTTGTGGTCTCTGGCAACACACTTCCTATCATGACAACAGTATTTGTGGAAGACAAACACAAGGACAGCGCACGACAACACTGTCATCCCCGACGCAGCAACGTTGCCTCTGTAGCTCCCAGCTGTATCCTGACTCAGTAGTCAGATGATGGATCATTCTCTGTGAAACCTCTCCCTGATGTTGCTCATACAGCGCTGCACAGCTGTTGTGTCACTGCGGCAGGCAGGCTTGTCTGTAAGGGGGTTGTTGTGTTTGTGCTGAAATGCACTATTGAGGATGCCGAAAGCAAGAAAAAGTGTGCGTCTCCTCCGGCCCAGTCTGGCTTTGACCCTTGACACCGCCGGTTGCTTATAATGGCTGAGGTTTATTTTCTCCACTCTCATTATAACCCAAAGTGGTTACAAATGTCAGCAAAATGTGTGAAATGTCATTGCATATGTACAGTAATGACTGAACAGTAGCCGAGTACAGTAGCATCCTTGGCTCACTCCAGCACAGCACACAGCAGTGTCAGCCAGTGGCAGAGCTAACAGGAGGCTGTCTAGCTAATTGCTTGTTGTTGTCAGTCTCTGTTCAGTTAGCGCAGCTGCTAGGCTGCCAGAGCTCGCCGTGTGCGGCTCTTAGCGCCCAAACAATGGAGGAGAATTATATTCATGCAACTGCAGAAATGGAAAGCTGACCCAATTTCCCTCCCAGTGATGGGAGCTGTAAGGTAATTCAAATTAATTAGCATAATTGGATAGATTGCATCTAGCATAGTAGTCAGCAGGCACACATTATGGCAGGGCTCCGGAGCGTGAAAATAGCCCGCTCATGCCTGCATCTCTGGTGTACTTTTTAAAGGTCTGCTAACTATGAATGCCCTCTTCCTGTCCTCCTTTTCTCTTCACAGCAATTGATTCTGCAGAGAGGGGACACTTTAGCGTGTGCAGAAATTCAATTTAGGGTTATTACCCCATATCTGTGATGTTCTGGCTAATTTGATTGCGTCCAGTGAAGTATCCTTTTAAAAACAATCGAGGACAGGCTCAACAAAGATTGGTTTCGCCGCAATGAATACATAATGACCAGTCTCCGTTGGCTTGCCTCTGTCTCACCGGTTCCCAGCTCTGCCTTTCTCACAGTCTGCTCATTGAAACTGAGTGCATTTACCCAACAAGCACCTCATGATTATTTCAACAAGTCCTAAAAATTCCGCCTCGTGGGATCGTTAAAACATTGATACGGTTAATATGCCGAGATTGCAGTTCTGGAGGGGAAGAGGGGGCCTGGAGCCATATGTGGGTCTGTTGTGTGCCTAGTGGGCTGTGATGAACGGGTTGAACGGATGCTGATCTGTGCTTGGAAGGCATCACGGCCACTGACTCGCTGAGGAAGCAACACAACGGCAGCTGACACAGGGAGACACCCACCTCCAGGGTGTTGCCTCGGTGGTGTGGTCGGCGGTGATGTCAGGCACGGGGGGTCAGGCACGGGTGGGGGGGGGGCTCTGTCATCGAGACGATGCGCAGCTTGCGACGAACTGACCCGTGCCTAACCTCACATCGCTCCTGGTGCATGAAGCCATGAATCAGCAAAGGATGTGAACCTGTGAAAGCACTAGAAAAATAATTTCATAAGACAGCAGATGGTAACACCTGCCTCATCAAGAGGGATCAGGAAAAAAAAAAAAAAAAGATTCCTCTTTGTCTTTCTCATCAACTCTTTCTGGCTCCTCTGTAATGATGACCATAGTGGATGTGTGCCATTAAGAGAAACTAGCTGCACTCAAGTAAGACATTATGACCCTTCATTTTGCCCCACACCGCTCATCCCCTTTCCATCACCGGCCTCCCGCTCATCAAAGGCTCTCTGTCTGTCTCTCAGGTTCGTAAAGGCAGACACTTGTCCTTATCTTTCCACTGTTCTTCAGCCGGCCATATTATCTGACTGCCGGAGGCCATTACCAGGTTATTGACGGGAAATGAGATGGCATACATCTATGAAGGAGGCACGACAGAGGGAGCAGAGATAGGGAGCGACGAAGAGAGCGAAAAAAAAGGGAGAGAATAGCACAAAAGTGAGACCCATCTTGATTTATGACATTGCTATCTGCCATCACCTGTATTTCTCTCTGAGTGAGGGCACTCACACTCCATGATGAGTTCCTGGAGCAAAAATGGGGGGAGGAAGAGATTATGTTCAGAGCTTAATGTTGAAAGTGACCCCTTTACTCCGCAGAAGGCTTCAAGTCTCACTTAATCTCATCCATATTGTGCCTCTTCCACTGAGGTGCCATTTAAAAAAAAAATACAAGACACAGGCTCTTTTTCAGATCGCTAATGTCGGACCAGATCACGCGTACTGTGCACACACTCCCATCCACTCCGTTAATGTTTTTTCCAGATTCACATTTTTTCCGAATGGGAGTATTATGGACATGTACATCTGCTCCTGACAGCATGGAATCAAAAGCTAGCTTTCCCCTAAGACTTTTACAGGGATTGGTTATATCATAAGAATAATCGGTATGAAAGGGCTCACGGATCCTTTGAGCAAAACCCTTTGATGTTCAGGTGGTGCAAAAATGTCCAGAGTGAAAATGTGTTGGGCTGCAGTTACATTCATCAACAGAGGGGGGCAGTGTTGTAAAAGCATATCCCCTGCTGCTTGTCTTCTTGTCCGACTGAACCCGACTGTCATTGCGGTCTGTTAGTATTGCACCTGTTTACTTTGCTGTGTCAATATTGCCCCCTCCAGTGCTCGGGCTCAATTTTACTCTATGTGTGAAATCCTAGTTGTTCTTCCTTCCATGTCATTGGTTTCCACAGGGTTTGAGCGAGACCCTTTAAACATGTGCACTTATTGTATTTAACAAACCCAAATGATTGGGTGAATATAACTGTTCACCGTCTGTTATGGAGTCGCCATTTTTACCTCTATGTGGAGAGGCTTTGTGTGGCTGTAGTTGGTATCGGACTGAGTCAAGTTGGGAGTGAAGTTGTATTGCTCATTGAGCTGGAAGGCCATGGATTTGGTATTAAATTGCATGTTAAAATGTATGTCTTCATGTGTGCTGGGCATCAATGTGTGAATCGCATCTGAAGTCAGTGAATTGTGAAAATAATCCTTGCAGATAGCTCTAGAAATGACTAACTTGAATATATCTGCTTTCCTATTGTTGGCGTGTGTGTGTGTGTGTGTGTGTGTGTGTCGACTTGTGTACCTGTGTAGTAGTGCCGCATACACGTGTGTATTTGTTTATTTGGCTGTTGCTGGTCATGCTGATGGGAACCTCTCTGCTCCAGAGCAGCTTTGTAACAGCATCTCCATTGTAGTGTCAGAGTACCTCGTGTCCAATTCCTCCGACAGTGTGTTGCTGTGCAGCTGTCAGGAGTCATACAGGTGTGGAATAGCAATGCATTCTCTAGCCTGTGGGAGTCTGTTTCTGCATGAAATTATGTGTGGCAAGGTGTGTGCGTACGACTGGATATTGTTTAGAGTTTATGGATACTGATACCGCTGATACCGCTGATTAAAGCCAATGCTAACTAATGCTTGTACTTGTACCTTGTTTCCTTTTTTCCTGGAAGACTAAAGCAATCCATTGAAATACATGTTTAATTAATTCTTGTTACTGCTTCTGCACAAAGTGCAAAGGCGTTCCTCTCAGGTTGTTGAATCAATAAAAAAAGCAGAACTGAAATAACCATAAAAATCGGACTCGCACTCGTACTGAACTGATCATTTCTGGCACGAGCACGATTGGTATTTTGAAATGTATTTTTTTTCTTTTCCCCAGAAGGGATAAGCTGATAGAGTGTTGCAATGATCAACAGTTTGATACAACTCCCTACCACTGGAGCATGTTGTGGCTCTAGCTGAGCTGGGATATAAATTAAGGATGATCAAAAGGAATAGTTTCAGCCTCTGAGAAAGACTTTTCTCAAGTCCTTTCTATTGAATTGCTTTAATTTGAGTATTGTAGGCTTGAAATGTGGCCACAGAAAGTTTATTTTCACGTTGGTTAACGGATTCTAAATGTAACCAGTTTCCACAATGGGGAAAAAAAAAGCAACAAATGACCTTTTAAATAGTGCATAACATTTATTTTTTCATACTTATATTGTTGTCAATCTCTGTGTCCGTTGGAATTATTAGTGTGTTTATACGCTGTGAGGAAATGTGAGAGAAAATATGTGATCATTTGACACCACTTCTCAAATATCATCCCGAGGTGTGTGTACTTGTGTGTAAAACAGGGTGTGCTAGCACACATTCCTCCGTCTGCCATTTGTTGCCACACATTTGCGGCTGCAGGATTAGAAGTTAGAAAGGGTCGGTGTACAAATTATGAAATGGTAAAAGGATGCAGCTCTCTGCACATTCTGCTGTGCCACGCATTTGCCTGCTTACGGTGCACATTTGTGAGTGAGTGACAAGACGGAAATGAGTTACTTCCCAGTAATCAGTGCACACTTGCTGTCTTATTTACAATATTGCGCATTGTGGCTGCAGTCTGGTTAGTTACTTTGTGGTCTGTAGATTCAAGTCTTGCCTGGATCCTTGCTTCTTTGATGAGTCTACGTTCCTTTGGTTAAATTGTAGCACATTTCTACGCATTCATTTTTGTCTTTGTTTAGTACCTTTTAAACTTTCACAATGTGCATGGTATCAGCACAATGAGTCTGAGTTTTACAAAGTATGAAGCTGCTGAAAACCCCAAATAACAGAATAATAATCCAGGCATCTATGATAATGTACACAACTATTTCGTGAAAATATACAAATACAGCAGAATACATGTAAAACGAATGTATCCCTACTCCTTTCATTGAAAGTCTTTCTAGCCTGTCATTCACTGAAAACATTAATAATTCCAAGTTATATGATGTACAATTTTTACCATAAATAAAACATCAATGAAAAGACAGACTCACCGATATTAATGTCACAGTGTCCCAGTAGGCCTTGCTACAATACCAGTGCCCCCGAACTAATATATTATAATGGCATGTAGCCGTTATTGATTCGTTATCACTACAGCTCTCTTGCTGTAAAAATGTCCGCCATGAAAAGTGTGCTTGTTAAGGAGGCACCGACCTTACCACTTACCTTACTTCATAGTGATCATACAGTAGCTATTCAGTTCACATATGTTGTCATTTTAGTGAAATACAGAGAATCTGAGCTGCACCTGAGCTCTAGATATCATCTGTTCAGTTTAGATGGAAGTTTGTGCAACTGTAAAACCAACACAGGTTTGTTTTATTTAAAGTGTGCGCATCAAATCAGTCAAATAACTACCTAGATTGACTGGTGAGGGCTAATAATCTCAGTCCAGTTATCTGATTTTGTGCACATACATACAAAATCACATCATCCTATTGGATACCTATGTATCTGCTAGGATGATGGGATTTTATTTACCAACAGCCTCGTGAGTCACCCTGCACGCACCCTCCCCTCTGAAAGCTGTGATCCTCCTATTTGCTGTCTGCTTGCATCCTACGCTGTCTCTGTCTCACACTCAGCCTCCACGCTCACCCCACTTGACCCAGCTAGCATCAGTTCATTATACAAATAAGATCGTGGAGGCAAATCCAGCAGCACCCATGCCTTGCAGAACCTGGGGGAAAGCAAGATGGAAGGAGGTTTGATGGTGACAAGGTGGTGTGTAGTCTTGAAAGTAGAATAGAGAGCAGTGTGAAGATCACATGCAGCCTTTTTCTAGCCAGCCCTCCGCCTCGCTGCTAAGCGGGGCCCGTTGCCAGCGCTCGCGAAGGCTGTAATGAGTTTATTTCATGTCGGCTGTGAAAGTGCCCGTCTCTGTCTCGCAGGCACTCAAACAGAGCTGAGGCCCATAAACACAAAGTGCAGCGTGTAAATCCCCACAGAGTGACGTCTCCCAGCCTGCCCTCTATGGCTTCTGAGCATCTCTTTATCGAAAAAAGGGAGAAGGGAGAGGTGAGATCCCCACTTACCCCTGAGAAGACACCGCGCGCCAGGCTACAAGGTGCTGGCCCGGCCCCCTTCACCAAAGACCGCTTGTGTTGTAATCTTTAACCTCTGCTACTTACACTTGTCTCTTTGGAGAATGCATTTCTTTTCATGTTCGAGAGCAGACCCGAGGAGAGACGATCAAACATGCGGCTAGTATACCGAGCATGCTGTTTGGTGTAAACGGCAGCAGATCAAAAAACAGCCAAGTGTGCGCAGTGATTCACTTTGGCTTGTGGTATTTCACCTCTGACGAATAGGACACCATATGCGCGCTTTCCATGACGTCAGGCGGCCTAGCTTGCCCTCCTCTCCTGCCCAATCCCCTCGATGCATTGCAAAATGCTCCCCTTGAATTCTCTCTCCAAGTGCAGGTCGGCGTCTCTACACGAGGTCCCCGTGTAGAGCTGCGTCCTCCCAGGGCCTTGGAGCAAGCGGCAGGTCACTGGTTAAAGAAGCAGTGAGTGAGGAGATGTGGAATTAGAAAGGGGGAGTTTCTATCTCTCTCTCCTCTCTGACATGGCTTTGGTCTGTGTTGAGGGATTAGTGTGCAAGGCTCTACCACAGCCTCTCCCTTGGCTTGTTTCCAGATATTATCTTTAAGTGTGAGGTCGACGCTCGCCTCTCTTTCTCTCAGTTTCCCTCCTTCCTTCCTCCCCCCCACCCCCCCTTCCTGTATGAACTCAGTGGTGTGAGTCATCCCAGGCTGCTCGGGGAGTGATTTAATTGCTCTCTCTCCTCCTCCTTCAACATGCACGTCAAATAGAGGGCTGTCACTGACCCTCCACTCCTACAAAAAAAAAACCACCAGCAACCTATTCATTACCGCGAAGGTTGGACCACCTCCAAAGACAGCATAAATACACACTCCAGAAATTTGCTCCGTTATCCCTTTTGATGGCGGCACAATACCGCCCGCTGCTCTCATGCTTTGCCCTGATAACTCTTCTGGATTGTCTGCCGTGCTGGAGTGAATGTGGGCACAATACGGGCGATAGAAAACCCCCGCAGCACCAAGAGAGCTTTTGTAATCGCAGTAAAGGAAAAAAGTAAACCTCTACTAAAATTGTAGGGCATAATTTTCCTCAAAAAGTAATACCCCATGATTGTTTCCCCGATGTATCCTTCTTCTGTTTTTGGGTGAAGCAATTCTTGAGGAGGACACAAAAAGTGGCCATCACTTAAATGTTTGTATCCCTCGATAATTAAATGATTTTGATCTAAAATACTCTTTTCACTCTGAAAAGACGGATCAGTTTGGGCCGGGCACGCTGTTTTAGATATGGCATCTCTGTGGTATTTGTACAGCAATCTGTGCATTTTTCTGTGACACTTTCTGCACTTGAAGTTGGCCAATAGGTGGCACTGTTCCTACAGACGAGCAGGTTTGTTGGTGGTGCGATGTGGAGGGGCTACCTAGCTGGGAATGGCTTGAATGTGATTGAAAATAGGTCTGCCTTGACTTGGCAATACCCGGCCATATATGAACGCTCTCAGATGAAAGACTTGTTTGTTGTTGATAGGGGAAGTAGTCACTCAAATCTCCTCTACAGCAATTCGACATTGATGCTGGCTGTGTGACTGACGGAGCTTTTAAAATGGGTGAGGAGGCTAAAATGCCACTGTGATTATAACAATTAGAGAGGCTGAGCATAAAGTGTATTGCTCCAGGGGCCGGGCTGGCTTTTTTTCTCCCTTGTGATACTGATGAGTGTTTCAGAGTTGTATAAGAGCAGGCAGGGATCAATGGAGAATGCTGACTCTTGAGAATACTATGGATGTACTCTGGACCCGCCTGAGATGGCTACTAATTCAGAATGATTATGCAGTGTACTCTTTGCTCTCTTGGCCTAGTCTAGACAAACAATACACACAAGTGCACACACACACACACAGATGCACAGAACAAAATCTGCAGCCTTTGTGTAGAAGAAGCGTTTGGAGAAAGGCAGAGTCACTTTTCATTCCCACAAAGGCACAAACACACTCAAGAGTTTTACTGAAGTTATACCCCACCCCCAACATATGTTTTTTTTTTTTATAACCTTTAACGAACAATTTCACTGAAGCTACACAGATGTTGGTGCTTTCATCGCTGAGTTTCGGCACACTGAGCCATCGCTAGGAGGCAAAGCCTATAGGAATGCAAACAAAGTCCTAATGCTTACCGCCAGATCCCTCCTCTTCTTCCCCCATCGCCTTCATCCTTTCTCAGCTGCTCCGTGCTAACATGCTGCACAAACAGAGTGGATGTTTCTGAAGCAGGCACAGCATATATTTCAAAATACTGCATTGATTTTATTTTTTTTAAGGTATTCAAATTTGAGTATGTTTGAACACAGCACACTGAATTAATGCTGTGATTCAGTGAATACTGTATGTTTATATACTAGACCTGGGCAAAGTGGTATTTACTAACACTGTTTATTGTCTACCTAGAGTTGAGTGTATTCAATATATTTTGCTGTAACAGTTTACCTGACATTTTTTTTTAACATGCAGCAAAACACGGGCCCTCTCTAAGTAAAAAAAACCCCATAATTCTGTCATTCAATTCAAGGATGTTAATCTTTTAAAGAACATTACTCATATGTCCCATCTCCTCTCTTATAGCTGTGATGGAAGTGCTAGTCCCGGAGCAGCCAGTGGTGGCGCTGCACGGCTGGGATGCCACACTCAACTGTTCCTTCAGCCACGCCAACTCCTTCAACTTGTCTGATCTGAGCGTCTTCTGGCAGCTGACGGACACCAAACGCAGTGTGCACGGGTACTGGGGGGGACGCGACCAGCTGACGGACCAGGCCGAGAGATTCGCCAACCGTACCAGCCTATTCCCCGCTCAGCTGGGCCTCGGCAACGCTTCGCTCCTGCTCAGCAGGGTGGTGGTGGCTGATGAAGGCAGCTATACCTGCTTCGTCAGGGTGGAGGACTACGACAGCGCTGCTTTGCTGCTGCAGGTGGCCGGTGAGTCCAGCCGTGACGTCCATGACATGTGTAGAACAAGATCAACACGCACATGGTCACTTGGGACCAGTGGCATATAGAAAGTGGATATACACATTCACAAAAAACAACCAGGGACAGACTGCAAATTACCTTCAGCTAGACAGTTTATACAAAGGTCATTACGTCTGTTGCATTGCTTTTCCTTTTGTAACATTGTTTACTTGTATTGTTGCTGTTAAATATACTAACACACCAAAACTGACTTTAATCAACATTTATAATTGATATTCACTTAAATCCTCTTTCACAAGCAAACAAGTCACAAAACACTAAAACAGGCAACCTTTCGCTCATTATTTACACTTCCGCCAAAATTCATGATGTTTCATAGAAAAATAATTGAGAGATGAATTGATGATTGTTTTTATTAATTCCTTTCTATTTAAAGGAACATTCAAGCAATTTCAAGTTGGGGTATTCACAAGAGACAGATTAAAACATTCAAGCCCTTAAATCTTGACCTTTTAGTCAGGGCCGTGGCACGGGTGTACGGGTTACAGTCCGAAAAACGTCTACATCTCCCATGATGCAACGTATTAGCATATTTTGTTAGGCTTTTTCTGCCTGTTAGCGGCCCCATATCTTTTAATCCCCACACCCCCAGATTGTACTGCAGGCTGTCTATACTTTATCTACAAGCATTGGTTAACTCCAGATTCATATAAAAACATAATACTCACACACACAGGTTTATTGTTTTAAAATCCAGGATATTTATAACGCTCCCCTGAACATATATATTATGCTGTTTAATTGCCTAATGTTTGTGTTATAGTTTCACTTTACACTTGAATTGATTGTATTGCAATTGATTTAACCTCAGCACTTATACAGACATATACACTAATAGTATGTAGTAAAATGTAATATGCAATTACCTATGGAGATGGTGATTCATGATAATTTCCTCTCTTCTCCGTGAGTAGGCAATAAATAGTTTCCTCAGGGCTGTTGAGCAGTGTTTTTGGTCAATAAGCACTGTTTGTGGTCTGTCATGGTCAATATCTGCTGACTTTGATTATTAGCTGTTGTTAGGGTCAATCAGCCATCACTAACATCTTCTCCGCCGTGTGACTACATCTCTCGCCGTTCACAGCTGAGAGCCTTTTATTTATTTATAATGATATTGTGTGCCTTTCCTTCCCTCTCCCATTTCTATATCTGTTGTGAGATTGTTCCTGTATCCTCCAAGGATGGATGTGCATTAGGCAGTGTTAATGAATAACATTTTTTTCCCCCTCCTGGCTTGGGAGAGAGAAAACAATGTCTCCAACAGTGACAAATTGGTTCCATTTTATGCAATTGAATTTATAGATGTTCTATTTTTAGCCAACATTTACAGTTAACATTGTAGACTTCCTTCATGCTGTGCTGGAAGAAAATGAAAGGATCCCTCGCTGGATATCTGCCTGTCAGTCAAATGGACAGCTGGGGAAGTTAGTGTGTATCACGCTAAATCTGTCTTTGTGTTGAGAGTCCACTTTTCAAAAAAGCAGCTCAGGCAAACTTCTTTAATCTCACCCTCAGCTCCACCCCATTGTTTGCTGTGCAATGATTGGCTCTGGGAATACAGCAGCCTATTTCTCCACCACCTCTATACTCGTGTTTTAGCTCAAGGGATTGGAGAAGCGTGATTTCAGCCGAGGCGGACAATTCACCCCTCACCTCCACCCCTCTACGCTCTTTTCCATGTTATCCACTGAGTCGCCCCAAATTTCTGAGCCTGCCAGTTGCATCCGAGGCCTGTCCACCTCCACCTCCTGCCTTGCACCGTATTCCCTTTCTGGGAGGGGCTCAGTGGTTTGGGTCTCTCTCTAGAGAGCAGCATTAAGAGTGTAAGGATGCAGCATCACGATGTGCCACAGATGCTGTCTGTGTCTGTGGGATCTTAAGCACTGTGTTATGCTAAGCTCCCTAAATATAATTAAGAATTTAATGGGAATCATGTCAAACAGTTCCCAGGGTGACTCTCACTGCAGAGACTTTAACTAAATTCAGTATGTGTCTGCTGTTCCCTTATCCCCTCTCCATCCTCACCCACCCCATACCTCTTTTTCTCCCCCCTCCCCTCCTCCTCCTGTGTACCCTTGCCTTGTTTCAGCCCCATACTCCAAGCCCGTGGTGACTCTGCAGCCTGAAGCCAACCTGCGACCAGGTGATGAGGTGGCCCTGACCTGTGTGGCCTACGGTGGTTATCCTGAAGCTAGCGTGATATGGCAAGATGGGGGCGGGCGCAACCTGACAGACAATATCACCACTTCATTGGTGGCCAATGAGGAAGGGCTGTTCACTATGACCAGCGTGCTGACAGTTGTGCTCGAGCCCAATAGCACCTACAGCTGCGGACTGATCAATCCACTGCTGGGCGATGAGGGCTACGCCTTTGTCACAATCACAGGTGGGTGTCGGTCTTCATCGCTCTCTATAAATAGCTCCCAGGTCTTCCAATCAACGTTGTCACCTTCATTCGTGTGCAGAGTAAACAAGCTAATATTTACTGGCTTCCTGTAGTTTTAGAATGTTACCAGCTCAGGCTAATCTTGTTTTCAGTGATGCATGAGCGGAGTTTCTTATTATGGTCTGCTATGCTTTTTTGAATCAATCCCATCAATCAAGTTTTATGCTGTTGAGCCTTTTTTCTTTGTCTTTCTGTTTCCTGCTGAGAGTAACAGTTCAGCTCCAACGAAATGAATGAGAAATAATTAAATGTCCAATTACGGTTCAATAAGCGAAACCCCTCGGTTCTTTTGCATCAGTAATTTAGATCAGTGGGTGATCACTTCCCTGAATAGGGTCATTACATATTTCAAAAGGCAATACAGTAATAAAAAGTAGACAAAAGATTGTGCTCGATGGAGTGATTGGTGTCGTAGCAGCTGTCCGCAGGAAATGTTTGCCAACTAGGAAGTAGATTGATGTGTTTGTCATTCTCTGATTGCTTGATGTAATCTTTAGCTGGGTATGTGACAGTATCTATGAGATAGGTCTAATGGTCTCCTCGACCCGCCCACCATCACCACCTACCGGCCCATGCCCCCCTGGTCCTGCTGGTGTACTGTATGTGTTAAGTGCAAGGAGAGTGCCGTGTAAGGTGGGCCAAGGCTGGGTCTCTAATGGGAGCAGCACTGTGTGAAATGGCTCATAAATAAGTCGAGGTGGCCTGTGCCTGCTCTCTGTGCTGGAGCTGGTGCTGGAACTCGGGCTGTTGAGGCGGAGGTCGAGGCAGAGGTCAGGGAGTGCTGCTCCACTGGGCTGGGAAATGACTGTGCTGTCTGGAAACAGGATGGCCGATTGGCAAGTCAGGCTTGCCGGACGGCTGAGGGAGGTTGGCCTTTCAAACAGTTTGGTCGGCCTCTTTGAAAACAGCACAGATAACCAGTCAGAGGGGCCATTGGGGTAGTGGAAAGGCATTACACACAGTGAGAATGAAATATGACTGCAAGGTACCAGTGGTAAAGTAGTCTGTGGCTGCTATTACCCTTTGACCTTTGCCAGATTGATGTACTACTTCAGGTTTGGTTGAAATTGATATGATCTTTTTATTACCTCCAATCTCCGTTTGTGTCTCCTCTATTTCCCCTCTACAAATTAAACTCTCATTTTGAAGAAATGTTGATTGAGTCATCTGGATTGGTCATTTAATTAGTCATGCATTTTTCTCTTTTTTCAGGGATGGCGTGTCACTGTGAATCAGTGACAATGACGTCTCCAATTTGGTCTTTCCTTTTCTTCAATCCCATAGGGTTTAAAATCTGAGCCAAACCTTTTAACTCCTCAGGTTGGTTCCCCAATGGTGGACATTTTGACAATTCAGCAGAAACAGTTAGTTATATACAGTACCAAAGTTGAATCATCTAATATATTCTTATTAGATGGCTTCACAGTGCAAAACATAGTGGCTTGGTCTTCAGGGATGCAATCATGTCATCATACTCCAATGTCTCTGTCATCTCTCTTTGGAATACAAAGTAGCTACAAAAAGTTAAGACTTCTTGTCAGCATGGGTGCCCTGCTGTGCTGTGCTGTGTGGAGAACAGGTGTTCTACCGTTCACATTGTCATAGCCAGTGTGACAATTTCTCTTAGTGGTTGAATCACTCAAGGAAGAGGACAAGAGTCTAAACTCCGTGTGAGTGATGGATTGGCAGCATTCTTCTCCTTCCTTTTTTTTAATGTGCAACCCAAAAACTGTCAGTTTTCTACAGTAACCAAATAGTGTGTGCTGTGCTACTGAAGCTTTGCACTGTTTAATGTGGATGAGAAACACCTTGCATTGCCTTTATGAGTCCCTGATTGTGTAGTACAGAATAGTCCTCGATTAGGAGCTGGCAGGTTAGTGAAGCAGGAGTCAGCCGATAGGGCTTTCACCCAGACCAGATCCTCCAGGCCCTTTGAGAAGGCCCTTTTCTTCTTCATGGTGCAGAGAACCTCTCTGCGGGAGTCATCTGTACTATAGTAGGACTTTTTTTTGCGTTTGCTCAAGTAAGCTCATCATTTCAGTCAATTTCTCAGCAAATTTTCTGTTTCTAGCCTCTTAAATGGGAGGATGTGATGCTTGTCTTTGTCCTACATGATGTAAACTGAATATGAATATACAGTCAGACAGAACAAGACATTTGACATTGACGTGTTGCCTTGGTCTGTGGGAAAATGTAACGTCCATTTCCACTATTTCTTCGTAATTTTATAGAAAATGTAAAAAAAAGAAATCTGCAGATTCATTGGCAATGAAAGTAATTGCTGATCGCAGCCCTAATACTGGAAGGATCATAGCCGTTTATATAGGCTTTGATTGTCATCTCCCTTACTCAGAGAGTCATGGTCCTGCTTTTACCCTAACTTCAAAAAATAATTGGTCAGAACAGATCCTGTCAAAGAAAGAGTCCAAGAGCAAAACGGACTTCCAGCCAAAAAGCGTGGAGTCATTGAAGTGTGATGAAGCAAACATTGGAGTGTGCCGAGCTTGAGTTGATACAGCGAACACACTGGCTCGCTGTATACACTTCCAAACACACAACACCGCACGCCACACTCAGGAAGTGGAGAATCGTATTATATGAATGGGTCAAATCTGCATAAAATCCTAAATGGACTACGGGAGGGAAGAAAAAGAATGCACAATGATGGTAAGAAGGTAGAGAGTGAACAAGCATGTTAAAATGTCACACTCCCCCCGAATCTCTGATTGAAAAACTGCATTAGTAATGCAAATCTCCCCCCAGGCAGAACCGGAGTTTGACAAGGTTAATTTTGAGAAACTGAACCCTTTACACACACTGAGCCGAGCACTATGTGGGCTGGCATGAGCCACCCTTTTGAGAGTCAGTGTTAAGTGACCCGTGTAATTCTCACCTCTTTTGTAGTCACCACCCATTTAACTACCTCAACAGAAGCATCCAGCCTGTCAATAACGCACGCACACGCCCTATTATCAGGCATCTCAGAGAGACGGCCATTTCTGTAAACTCGCCCTGTGGTGGAGCGCTGGACAGTTTCTTTTTTAAGCTGCGCTCTGCAATGGGCAGTGTTTTTGTGTAGCTGGGATATTGATAGGTTTTGCAGAGTGCAGCAAGGCTTAGTTGCGGGGAGACCCATAGGAACAGCTGGTATTAATGAACAGTCGAATGATGGAAAGGAGCAGCTTCAGTCCTCAAATGAACCGTGGCCTGTCTGCTTGCCTGGCCAGCTTGCTTATGAACCAACCCCTGTCCTCCCCCTCCTCCTCCTCCTCCTCCTCCTCCTCCTCCTCCACCTGTCTTGAAGGCTTGAACTGTCTCACACTTCCACCCTATTTCGACCACTTTGTTCCACTCACAAAAAGAATAATGTTGGAGTTTTAGGGGATCAAGAGTCTATATCCTATCATTTTTGGTACTGATCCTTCTCTGAATGTGGAGCTTTAGCCGTGTATCCCATCTACTGGAGCTGTGTGATTGCTGCAGTGTGTTTTCTCATGGCTGGGTTTCAGGGCCTGTCACTGAACAGCCCCTCCAGCGCCACCCCCACTCCGTCTGCTTGCTCTCTCAATGAGGATGGCGCCATTTCCCCGACATCACTCTGCTGGCACAGCATTTACAGTGAACAGTGTGCGGATGGAGATATATAGAGTGGGGAAAGGAAGGAGACAGAGAGATGAGGGAGGGAGATAGAGAGAGAGGGAGCTAGGGAGACAGGGTTAGGAGGGGTGAGAAGTGGATGACAGAAAGCAAGATGGAGACGAAAACGTTTGCTGAGCTCAGAGTTGTGGCACTACGGTCTGACAGGCGGGAGATGGACTCGCTGAAGGGGAGGGAGCTCACCCCACATGGTGTGGAAGACTTTTTGCTGAATTTTACTATCTAGCTGGCATTCTCTGGCTTTCACTTGGCGACACTGGCTCAGCGGTTAGCACTGTTGCTTCACAGTGAGAGGATCCCAGATGTCCTTCCCAGTCCCAGTCCTGTCTGTGTGGCATTGGCTTGTTTTCTTGTGTTAGTGTGGGTTTCCTCCCATCCCTTGGTTTCCTCACATGTTCAAATTTTCTATAGTTCAGGTTCCTATTAGTAATTGTTTCTGTATTTTGTCTCCCAGACGTCAAAATGTTACCCTTTTAGAATGTTGCTAATTATTTTATAATGGACCCATGAAATAAAGACAGCTAATGCAAGACCATCTCCTTTTTATTATGTGGTGAAAATACTACTCTAAGTAAGTAGGAGCTTGATAATGGCACTTAGCAGGTGTTGAAAAAGCACAGAAGTACATCAACAAAACTTAATGTCTAACAGTAGTTAGTGTTATGTAAATGTCAACTGCTGTTGGTGTGTCGTGCATTGGTGGCACAACTTGGTTGAATTGGCCGGGCCATGTTTTAGAGGCTGTGCATCAACAACGCTGTGTGCCCTTGTTTGTCAAATGTTTCTTTAACCGACTGTCATGGACCCAGCCTGGCTTTGCTGCTCGTATTAATCTCCCCCTGAATCTACAGGAGTCCCACCTCTCTGAAGGATTGCCCAGCTCAATCAACTTCATCAAAGGCCCGTGTGTAGGAATAAACACGGTCGCTTATTCCAATGTTTATTCCCTTGCGGGAATGAACATGGAATACACACGGTCGCTGAGAATTAATGTCAGATCCTTCCGGTTTCCTTCAGAGTCTTTTTTCTAAGGTGATTTATTCAACTCCAGGTACCGTACTGTTTTTGTGGGGCACATTCCCCCAAGGAGACCGTTTGTTCCTCAATGATTGTGAAGCACGTGCATCATAAACCAACCTTCACTGTGTAAATCAAGGTTAAAAAACATCTTTAATTGCGATATAAACATTGACCTTTGCTGTGAAGATGGAATTTTACACTTTTGTTGGTGGTAGGTGGTCTGCGTGAGAGCATTCACTTATTCATTACACTTAGCACTTTTTTCCTTCATTATTTGTGGGCCAGCTTTCTTTTTTGTCTTGCCCCTTTTCCCGGACTGTTTTATATGTCTTCAAAGCTTGATCCTGGCATCATATCGCCATTTAAATAGCTACCTGCCATGCTTACTCCAGCCATTAAGCGCTCATTCTCCTTTAGTTTCTAAGAAGTCCCTTACATTAAACATGCTTGTGTCTTAAGTTGAAGTAAAGGCATTGCTGTGCTAGCATTGCCAAAGGGCCAAGCCGAAAGATGCAGTGATCTCCTGGTTCAAAGATTCTCTCATTAGAGCAACTGTTGGAGTGAAATTGCAGTAATTGAAATTATTCATGAAATATACTACAAGCAGGTTTGGGTCATTTCTCTGGTTGGACCTTCTATCAAAAGCTCTGTCAATCGACTTTGAGGTAATATATTGGCCAAGATCATGTTTTTGCTTCCAGCTTCTGTAACAAACCACTGTGCTGGTCCTCGTTCTCTCCCGAACACGGTCTAATTTAAATGCAATTAACAGAGCCTTCGTGGAAGCAGAAAACAGCAGTATAAATGAATCTGTTGTCAGTAGAGCAGCAAGCAGGCAACTTTCCCGACGGAGCACTATATTAATTAGTGTCCAGTGCACAAACAGGCCTTCTTTCTCTTGCTGAATGCTTGCTCTGTCTTATCAGGAGCCCAGCCAGGGAAAACAACCGAATAGACAGATGAAGTAATGTAGGCAATCTAAAATAAATTCAGGTAGGCAGCAATGGCACCATTGTAAGCACATTAATTCCTATCAGGATTATTAACCCGGGCCACTTGCAGCTGTCAGCACTCTAAGACGTTTGAGCGTTCTCTGCTGGGCCATCAGTGTAGGGAATTTTATCCCTGTATTATGGCCCGGGCAATGTTATTTGTCATGCTCCCAGTCTCACTGTTAGCGACTCTGAGGGATTGTTGGGTTGGATTGAGTCGTGGGCACTTTCCGGTCTGTGCACTGCTCTTTTAAAACGGCACAATCAGAAAGATAAAATGAGCTCCTCTCTTTTGTGCTGGGATTTATTTTTGCTTTATTCTCGATCCCTCTCTTCCATCTTGACTTTTTGGCATTAAAGGTTCTTTTTGCTCTTGTTCGGTGTCAAAATGCTTTTCTTTGTCACAATTGAAAGCCACGGTGCTATAGTATTTCTTCCTGGAAGATGCTTTTTCCCCCCTTTTTTTTTTGTAAATGTTATTTTTAATTTAGCAGGATAATCACATTGAGATATTGAATCTCATTTGCTAGGGGGTTCTGGCCAAGAAGGCAGCGTAAAAGTTTCACAAGCACCACATAAAAACACAAATAACAGACTAAAAATCACATAAAAGAGACAACATACTTTAAACAAAGCAGAAAATTCCATCAACCAAAGAATTGCCATTCAGTCTAAGGACAGGTTTGACATTTGTTCTGTAAGGAAAGGTCATCAGTGTCTGTTTGTGGATACATTCTGTACAGTAGGTGTTTTTGTGTCACGTGCATACACCTTGAGTATATTCCTGTCTTCTGCATGTGATCAAAACAGGCTCCATCTTTGCTCCAAGTCCATCATATCATGGCAGTGTTATCTTCCCCACTGCCACCTTCTCTCAAACAGCAGCCTGACATCTTTATGCCCGTCCCCGGCCTGGTGGAAACCTGTCTTTCTCTGTCCTCCCTCGCTTTCCTTTTCAGGACACTGTATTTATGATGGCAGTAAACACACAAAAGCCCTCTTTTGTTATTGATCGGGTTCATTTTGATTTGGAATCACAGCAATGACTATCATTGGGACCAGTGGGGCCCTGCAGTGTACATTTCACACAGCTCCTGCTAAATCCTGTAAGAGGGATTGGTTTCGGGAGGTCTGGCATCAGTCTTGGCTTCGCGATATGAAATCATATTAGTTTCAGCTTTTCAGAGTCACTGGGGGAATAGCCACCAACAAACAGCTGGGCACACCTTCAAAGTTTGCTTATTTAGTTATTCAGCCCGTTTATTTTATGTTTAAACTCTGCACCTGATAACACCATGAATTATTGTCCTGCAAAAGATGTTTGCAACCTCAGTAAATTGCTTTGTTCTGTGCATGCAAACAGTCCAAATTAGTGGCTGGCTACACACAAAGAGCATTGTCTAGCAATATAATGTATTTTCAATTAGGTGGCCTTGAGAGATTTAGCTTATTCTCAGGATAGGTGGCTCTTTTCTTCGATAGCTCTAGAGACCAGTAATTGATTACCATGTGTGAAATGGAAGTTAAGGACGGAGTGTGGCTGCGTCCCAGAGGACAGGAGTTTTCAAGCAGGCGTAGTGTTGGTACTGGCTCACCTCCCCCTTTACTGACAGCTTGACTTGGAAATACGTAAGCACCCACTGACTCACTGCGTGATAAGGAACACCTATTACAGAGCCCTTTATTTCAACCCCAGTGTCAAATATCACAGTAATGACTGTGATTAAGCCATGCTGTGGTCCTGCTCCTTATGATACCAGTTTGAACGGACAGCAGGCTCGCGATGACTCACACCCTCTTCAGGTTGCGTTAATATCTTCCCACTGGCTCGGACTCGGTAGCCACGCCTGTCTCCCCAGAGCCTGACAACTTGCAGCTCATTACAGACAAACTGTCCACGAGGAAACAAACTCGCTCCTCTTACCTTATTAATATTGTCAACTGTGTTTAATTTCATCGCTTACCCTCCGCGTGTGTGTTGCCGCAGTAAGTGCAACTCTCTGTCAACGGCAGAGACAGCTCGGTGACCCACACCGCAAGAGTCTGTCATATCTATAATGTATCTGTCTCGATGCTTTCACCCACTTACTCTACCAGATGAAGAGTGATGCCATTTGTAATGTCGGGTCGTTTTCCTGATGTGGTTGTTAGAGGGGTTAAGCCATCCACACAGGGTTACACTGCTAGGAGTGTCTCAGAGTACCGTGGCTGTGTTGTGGAACCAAGACATTTAGTTCAACCAAGCTGAGGGCTAATGTTTGGAAAGGGAGTTGGAATTGAACCAATTGAATAGGTTTGCTGATGCATTACGTATGATTCAAGGAAATATTTCAACATTTTGGCAAATGCACTTATTCGCCTTCTGCTGGAGAGTTAAACGAGAAGATCGATACAACTCTCATATCTGTGGATTTGCTATGGCGCTGGAGCCAGCAGGTAGTTAGCTTAGCATGACTGGAAACATTTATTTTGCACTATGTACTGTATACTCAAACTACAATCATTTCAAATTTTCAATTAAATCTCTCATTTGACATCCCACATATTGAATGAGTTGTTGCAGGCTGCTACATGACATGTGCAGGCAGACCGTTGTCCTTGAAACTCAATATTTCACCTCATCTCCATAAAGCCACATGACATAGAGTGATGACATTGTGGGCGCGATGATGTAACTGGTTATAGTTTTGAAATATGTGCTGCTTCAGCAGAGTGATGACTTACATCCAGAGATGAAAGTAAGTGTGTCCTGTTTTGTATTGTGTACCACGAGAAGAATTAGTGCTGCTACTCCATAGCAGGGAACGAAGCTGTCAAGGTTACAGAGTAAAATAGGATTCAAGTTGTAATCCTGTACATTGTAAATCTGCCATTGATTTACAAGAATGTCCCAAATAGTGTTTCTCACAGTATTTTCTTGTTATTCATCATACGTTTTTAAAGCAGGGGGCAGACAGCTTCAAAGATAGCAGAAGTGTGCATCATAAGGGTGTCAAAGTATGATAAAAAGGGAGGGAAAGAGGGCAGACTCCTTTTTACAGTTACTTCAAGGTCTCTCTGTCCTTTCCTCACCACGGGGGGCTACCGAGGCCTATTGTGTATCCAACAAAACAACAATACAGAGTGTCAGGATCTAGTTGCTGGTAGAAGTAATGATCTCCCATTCTGTATGCGTGCTATTGAGGTGGGTGTGTTCGACACATATAGTAAATTTGACTTATGAGCTTCTCGTTGTTTTTGAAGTAGTAGTAGTGGAACTGGGAATATTTTGTAAAGTGTACGACTCACTATTACACTCTGTTGGTTTACATTATAATCAAGCCCTGCACCAACGTTATAGTGGGCTGTTTGTAAACCTGTGACTGTGGTTACCCATGCATCCGTTGTTCTGTTGGAAGAAAATTGTCTCAAAGTCATGGCCCGAGTGAAAGAGTCGTTTTCTGTTTCCCCCAGAAAACGCTTGCTTAGCATGCATGCTGTTTATAGCGGTGGCCTGGATCACACATTCCCTCACACCTGGGAGCGACCACAAACCTGTTCTGTCTGTCACTGAGCAGCTCCACAGGAGAGTTTTAGGGGTTAATGCCGAACTCGAGGACAGCTAAACAGTAGCCTGCAGCCTTGTAAATTGTTTCCTGCCATGTAAACTTTCAAAAACCAGAAAAGTATCTTATTTTCACATCAGTTTCACTCTTCCTTGCCTCTCTCTCGCTCTCTTACTCTTTTCTTTTCCCCTATTTTGTTCTGTATTTATTTATTCAAGGCTAGCAGCCATTATTATTCATTTGTTGACACTTTGATTATCATAAGATGCTTAAAAGTTGGGCAATATAGGGTTTAATCTTTTGTTTTGTCTCTCCCTTTAGTCTTTTTCAGAACCTACTAAAATTGCTCTACGCCCTGAGTGTAGATATCTTATGTGGAATGAGAGGATAAACGTCCTCATTTGTGCATTAGCTAGCCTTGTTTTAGCAATAATGTATTAGTTTTGTGGGAAGTGCTACCCTTGTGGGACATTGGTATGAACATATTGTCCCTGACTCCTTTCTCAGCCAGCAGCTGAGCATTTTCTCAGGCTAAATGACTTAGCTACGCACAAGTTGTGAGACTGTGATTAGCTATATTCCACTGAGAGAGAGATTTACAAAGTCATTTTTTCAGTCTGTCCAAGATATCATATTTTCAAAGTGCTGGAAGGAGACAAAGTATATTTAAGCAATAAGCCATGAGAAGCTGTACTTGACAGTGATTTTGGAACCGCTTAAAGGCATTGTTAATGACTCTTCTAAAAGACCTGTCAAAGCACAGCTCCGAGTAGCTTTTTGCTTGTGTAAAATGACTGCAATAAAAAATGAATGTAAATGTGCCATGAATGTTATATTTTAATGTAATTTCTGCAATAAATAATCATACTTTTATGGTTTTAGGTTACAAGGTGTTTGACAAGAACGTCAAACACACTCAGTCAAAATTGAGTGAAGAAACCTTTTATGATTTAAACTCAATAAATGACCATATATTCTAAAAGAAGCTGTATGTATTGATGCAGCTGAGCCCATGATGGAAAATGGACAAATGTTTCAGTATTTAAAAGTGTTAAAATCTTTAAAATGTCTAATTTTTATCATTTTGTATCACAAAAGATCCAAGAGCTAGTTTCTGGATTGCAGTCATTTTTTCAAAAGATATTTAATTAAGATGTAGATGTGAAACAAGGATACGTTATTCCCTTCCAGCTAGATGGGCACTAATTAGACTGCCCTGTCCTCAGATAAGACACTGTATCCCTGCTAGCACCAAGAGTGTTCGGGGATATTATGAATCCCACTGCATTTCTTGGCAAGATCCGCCCTATGTAGCTGGGTCAGGCAGAGCCGATTGGTTCAGGTTAAGCATCGTAGTTACGGTCAGGATAGCCCATTGGTCAGGGCATAGCACCTGAACAAATAGGCTTACCGCTACCTCGGTGACCCTGGACTCCTGACCAATCCAAGCACTTGAATTCTTCGCAGGGCGGGTCTCACCAAGAACAGCGGTGGGGTTAATAATAACGCTGTTAGGGGTGATAGTCAATGGATAAATCAGACCTCTGACCTCCCTGAAGACAACAGCTGTATGGTTTCAATAGTCTTTATTTTCATTTTCTATTTGCATTTAAACTAATCAAATTATAGTGCAATTATGTGGAGAGGTTTGTTCTTGAGATGAATGGCTAACAGGGATGAGCTGACCTTCTTCAAAGTCTGAGCTTGGTCCAGCTTGAGTGCTTTGAGAATATTCATCTGTCTGTCCAGTAACCACCAAAGACTGCAGCGGAGGAAAATGAGAAATGCTGTTTTATAATGAGAGCCCTAGGCAAAGACATACAGAGATATGTCTTTTAAAAAAATCTGTCATTATATATTCTCCTAGTAATACTGCAGAGCGAGAAGCATACTAAGAACTTGCGCTCTTTGAAGGCGTCCAGGCAGTTCTTTAATAATGTTTTGTTGGAACCTGCACGGCCTTGTGATATAGGGTTAATCTGATTCCCGGTCATTTTGTATTCAGATGTTATCATGTAAGCAGCAACTGTTCCTGTGGATTTGAGCTATGGCTTTGTTTACTCATAAAGAAACATTGATCATTTGAATCGGACATAATCAACAACGGATGTAAAAAAAATTGCAAGATGATAATTTTATGGCAATTTTATAACTAGACTGAGCACATTTGATACAAGGAGTAAGTGTTGATGCTGTTTAGCGGTCCCATTACAGATTCATAGCAATCTAAAGAGACAAACAAGCAAACAGGAAAGTGCAACTAGTCGGTTTTGTTCCTGACTTAAATGAACACTTAAATGGATGGTTCAAGTGTCATGTTTTAGTTTATATGGTGGGTGATATTTTTTACCCACTTTGCACTATACTGATGTAACAGAGGCGTTGTTTCAGCAATAGGTGTCTCAACTTCACAGACTGTCTGCAGAGAGTTTCAAGCTGCAGTTTGTACTTGGTGCAATGAGCCATTGGAATGAGCACAATGTTGTGGCTCATCTACCATGTTAGTGTGGCTCTCTTGTATAGGGACTAAATATTATTTACTCGTCTTTATGTGTCATTCAAGTATTCTATGTGTAATGAGCCCTGTTTATGCTTTTAGCTGTGCACTTTATTTCTTAAAGTCATTTCCCACAAGCAGCATGTGAATACCCACTGATACAATAACAAAGTAGGAACAGGATCCCAGTTTAAAGCTGCACAATTCATATTTTTGTGAATGAAAATGGATTGAATTAATGAATGTTATGTGAAAGGAGTTGCTCGTTGTAACAAACCCACAGAGAATTATTACCTCACTATGTAGTTGCCCCCAGCTCTACGTGGAATTTTAGCGACTTTCAGCTCATTGTTTTGGTTTTATGGCCCACAATTTTATTGTTTGGTTGAGTCTCTCCGCTCTCATCTGTGTTGTTTCCAGCAACAGCAGCAAGCAGCTGTTTTAAGCAAAAAGGCAGAGCACAACGACAGAGTACACGACTTGTCAAGCACTAAATTGCAGGCTGGCAATATTAACCAAGTAGCTGGTGAACAATGAGCAGCTGAGGAACAAGACGTTTCTCTCAGGAGTTGGTGGAGACCAAAACAGAACTACGAGGAGATTGAATATTGGACTTACATTTGTGTTGCGTTGCCAAAAACACAACTCCAAGTGAGCGCTCATATTATGTGTTAATAGGTAGCCGTTTGTCATAACAACTTGTTTAGATGATAATAAGTCAATATTGTGTGTACAGCTTATTGCAATGCCCCACGGGGCTAGAAAAATAATTAATCCCGCCTTAAGAGGACCTAGATGTAGCTCGGTTGAAGAATTAAGTTTTAGTTTTTTTAAGCAGGATCAATGCATACACTTTGTTTTAAATGGCTCTTTAATCCTTTCATAGCTATTTGTCCTTGTCACTCTGCTCTCTCAGCTCCTCTACTTGGCATTATCAACTAGCCAGCCTGTTGTGGTACTGATAGCTGTCACTAGTGATTCTCTCCTACACATCCTCAGCATCTCACAGGCAGCTCTTGTTTTAAAGCTAATTACAAATTTAGACACAACACAATGTTGTAAACCGAGTATTCTACCCAAGTTCCGCCTGCATTGCATAGATGGCCAAGTGAAGAAATGGAGCAACCAGAAAAAAAAAACAACCCCAAAGAAAATCAATAGTCCTCTCTGCCTCCAACATCTTAATGCCACTCTCAGTGGAGAGGGGTGTGTGGAAGTGATGGAGTCTCTGTCAGTTACGAGACATCAGAGGAGTTTTTAATTGAGGCCCCAGTGGGGCTGGGAGGGACATGGGAGATGTTGAGAGAGAGCTAGCCCGGGCCAGGGTAAGATGAGGTGGGAAGGCCTGTCGTGAGATGATATTGTCGCCCACTTTCATCCTTCTCCCAGAGCAGCACTTGGCAGCATGACATGAAATTTACGTCACAGTATATTGTTAATATTAATGGTATATATTTTTCTCTTATAATTTCAATCGAATGAGATTCAAAGTCAAGACAGACTGGTATAGTGACAATGTATTACCGATCAATTAACTGTTAATGTAGTTTACAGCAGCTGTGGAGGAGAGTTTCATACCTGGTGGAAATTAAGAGCTTATTACTCCACATCTGTGTGTGTGTGTGTGTGTGTGTGTGTGTGTGTGTGTGTGTGTGTGTGTGTGTGTGTGTGTGTGTGTGTGTGTGTGTGTGTGTGTGTGTGTGTGTGTTATGTTTGCTTCACTTTCTCAGAACAGCTGCAGCACAATTCCAGGATTTTGTTTTGGGTGAAATGTTTCCGACTCTGCTTTACATACCATGGATCCTGTGTTTTCACCACGTCCTTCCACGTCGGACTTGTCTCATCCTTAGGACAGGGACTCTGTCAACAATGCGTTGCCAGTGTTGCCACTGCTACTTGTGCAAGAGCTGGAGCACATTTTCAAACATTGCTCATACTTGCTGACATGTTTCCACATGGTTTGCTCCTGTCTCTATTGAGCTGTCTGACTCCATTTCTTCACCCGCCCTTTGCTTAGCATGCAAGTGTGCGTTTGGTTTAGAGTAAAAGGGAAGCGTATGCCCACTGGTTAACATGCAGTAAGCTGAAGCTCGAGGTGCAATTTGATGTGACATTTCATATCCATTCTGCACCACAACAAAAGATGTAGCCAGATCCACATCAGGCCTCGTGTATCCACTGTGAAGTTGTATTCTGGTTATACTGCCCACCACTACCTCAGGCCATTGTTTATATATCCCAGCACAGAGCTATTACACATTCTCACACCTCTCTGCCTGTAATGTAGCCTCTGCCTTGCTAACACGACAACCATGCAGTTGGCTCTGAGCTGTATATTCAGTTAATTAGCCAGTCTACTGGGTATGGGATTACCTTCAACTGTAAAGATGAGAAAACTCCCTCTAACCTTGCCCCCGGCATATCTGAGTAAGACTTTAAATCATTCCTTTAAATATACCTGCGAGTTAGCTTCGCCCTCCCAGACAAATCACTGACTGTCATGCGTTGGTCTCGTCGTATACTGTAGGAATACACAAAAAGCTTCGTGGCAGTTATTGAGATTACTTCAATGAATCAGTTTCACTCATTTGTATTTAAGGCACTATGACACATGCATTGTTAATGTCAGTCACATATCTCTGTGTGAGCATGTACGTTTTAAATAATGTGATGTATGTGTGTATAAAAATGCACACATGATTTACGAATATAAATAAAGGGGAGCCCGATGTGCACAAGTAGTACTTAAAGTCACCAGTGGTCCATCTTAAAGAGATACTCCAACCTGGCTTTCCAGGAACAGTGTTGTTCCATAACTGCATTGTCTTTTGTCTCGATTGCCAGGTGATGTGGTGGTTCACTTTTACACTGTGACCTGTAGCATTTAGCTTGATCTTTTGAACCCGTTTTCGCTGCTTTATCAATCTCACATCCTGAAGATATCCTTCAAACGCATATTGTAGACCCTTCTGTCTGCTTCTTTACTAAATAGCTTTTTCATTTTTCTAGATATTAGATCATATTTATTTATTCAGGGCGTGCATTAAGTGCACGGTCGCTCTGCCACCTTGACGGGACTAGCGGCCATGCGGCTTAGCGAGGGGTCAATTTTAACTCAAGCTCAGTCCGTCTCTAACCCTCTTTGTAACTTCTCAGTAGTGTGTGACCGTTAGATGGCAGGGAATATTCACCTGGATCGATCAGATTTAAGCTTAAAGATTAAATCCATAGCGCTGCTCTATAATCAGAGAACCTCTGGACTGTGAGCCAACTTTCCACCCAGGAAAGGTCAGTAGCAGTCTGACATGTCTGAGAGACAGCTTTGGAGTTGAGAGTGGCCTAATACCACAAAACCTCATTGTGATTCCAGCCCGGTCCAGCATTCACGTAGTTACCAGCTCAATGCCTGCTTGCTTGCAAACCCACAACCCAAAACTCATTCAACCGCTTGTTTTTTCCCCCTTTCTTGGGTCGCTTGGTCACTCACCCGCTTACCCCATCTCTCCAACCGTCACTGACTCACTAACTCATCCTCCTTACTCTCCCGCTCGCCCCCCCACCACTTCCCCCACCACCACCAGATGGCTTTTATAGTTCTCCCGCTGAGAAAAAAAGAAGGCTGTTAGAAACTTTATTCCTATAAATGCAGAGCCATTACTCTGTTTTAATGTGCACGTCTGCACATCATACACTCGTGTTTGCCACGAGCCCATGGCGTCAAGGGAAGGGCAATAATGTCAGACAAATTGTGTAAGTAAATGGGCGCTAGGTCGTCCTGGAGACGAGCGCATTGCCTTCCTGCATGCCAATAAGACGGTGAGGTAGCATCTCGCTGAAAAGCAATTTATTGAAATGCAAAAAGAGGAGAGAAGGCTCAGAGCAAAGATGCTGACGGGACAAAAACCTGTCGCCATCCATCTCAGTTTGCCAAGTTTTGCCTCAATAAGTGAGCTTCTTGTCCTCTCCCAGAGAGGTGATGTCTTTCCTAGCAATATTACAATAACAGTTGGTGTGCCTGTGTGCTCACAAGCTTTTCATACTGGGACTGAATGGGGAGGATTCCGAGGTTTTGATGGACACCTTTAAGGTTGATAATAAAGGCTTGTAACTGAAACTGAAGCTGAAACAAATTCAAAGTCATTCGTTCAATGTAAGCCTAATATTCATGCTCATGTTTTCCATTCTGACTAATCCGTGTCCTGACACAGAGGCCATCTTCTTCCCATTAGCGCCGTTGTTATTGTTTCTGCCAATCTCTTTCCTGCGAGGTCAACGGCGCTACACAGAAACTGAATAAAGAAGTTTAGATCGCCAACGTCGACGAGCCTGCTTGCACTCGCTGAGGCAGTATGCATCAATCACCTCGCCAGAGTTGGGTGAATGTGATTTAAGTGTGAGCTCCTGTTTTGTCTCACTGAGTTTTATATCTCATTCACTTTACTGTTTCTTCCCAGTCTTACTGTATTGTCTGAATGAATGTCTTTATCTCTGCCATGTGACTCATTGTTAGAGAGATATATAAGCCTATTTTGAGTGCTGAGCCTGGCTGTGCCTCCTTGGTCTCCAGGGCTGTATAGGCCCTCCAGCAGGGCTGGGCCCTGCTGCTGCTCAACCCTTGGGCTAGCCCCTAGTCCACCACGTTCTTCTCTGATCAACACTCCTCCTCTACTGCACCCCCCCCCCCCCCCTCTCTCTCTTTTCCTCGATTTTCACAACCAGGCAGAATAAGGTCAGGTTGTTCATCCTGACAATGAAAGAAAAACCTAATTGACTCTTCCTCTCCTCTTCCTCATCCTTCCAGCTTGTCTACAATGAGCCTTGATGCTCTTTATTAGCCCGAAGCCATCCTTCTGTCAAGGGACATTATTCTCCTTTGGTCACAGCTTACGAGGCTAGGTTTCTTCTCGGCAGGTAAAACTGGCCTGACAGTTGGAGGGAAAGCAGCTTTGATCTCCACCGTCTTCACGTTGCAGAACCAAGATGACAGGCAAGGGAGTCTTAGGAGCACTTTATTCCACCAAAGGTGCTGGAGAGAAAACACTCAGGCTTGTAAAAATGCCTGCAAATCTTGGCTTTCACATTCACTGAAGCCCAAACAATACCTAAGCTGGCCCCTTGCGAGTCCCCCTATAGTGTCTTCCAGAGACTAAGGGAGCCTCATTTCTCACTGGTGATGTGCCCTGTGTTAGAGGCTCCATATGGAGCTGGTGTTTTATCATACTCTTGCCTGCCCCCATTAAATATCTATTTTTACCTTAGCAGTCTACCGTGGCCTCCTATGATACACAAAACACCTACGGCGAAGCACCACCTATAAGAAGTAACCCAGATGTGGTCGATATAACCTGTAAAAAATGTTGCAAACATTAATTGAAGGTGCATTTGTAGCTACCAGTTGTACCTTTTCATAATATATCATTTTTATCTATACGTCTGATAGACCCCCAACAACAAAATAACTGCAAGGGATGGCCACAAAAACAAATCACATTATATGTACAATATAATAGAACATAATACAACAGAACCATTTTATAGCCTCTGGAACTGCCATAGTGTTGACTCGATGCCTCGCAGACCCAGTTTCAATAAAATCTGAACTTCTGAAAATTTGATTTTAAGTAGACTACTATATTGCATTTGCAATATATTGTGAAGGTGATCCTGTAATTGTGTCCACCTACTGCATCAGTAATGTATGAGGCAGATGTGACCTCTACAATGTGATTTGTGGCATTTTGTATGACCAAAATTGATTAATATACCTGTGAAAATAATCACTGTTGAATTTTGATGTGACAATATGTCTATGGGGAAGGATTCATGGAAAGTGGTGGTAGCAAACTGTAACCACTGCATGCGGCGGCAGACAGTGCTGACATGTAAATGTTACCAAGTGCAGTTTTACTGACACACACATCAAACATATAGAATATCATATAAAGTAAATTCATAAATGAAGCACACGGTTCGAATGTGCTGAAATGTGCAGAATGTCAAGCTTTCATGTGGGACTAAATTATACGACAAAAAATGAAAAATGTTGTGTCATTTTATCGACACTGACATGGTTCATACATACTTGAGCCCTTATCCATTTCATGTTTACTAGTCAACTGACATTGAGTGTTGACATCAGCAGAAATGGAAGTTAATACAGACAGGAACCCTGGTGAGGATGTGTCATTCTCTATCGTATCATGTTGCCTCGTTATAGACACACTTTCCACTTCTTTGATGTGTATTCTGATGTGTGCTACACATTCATCGTATCGAAGAAAACGCGTGTGTAGTGAGTGAAGTTTGGCCCGTTTGGTGCAGCTCTGAAATCTGCAGGCTCTTGGTAATGTGACAGTGCAGCCCAAAGCACTCCATCCTTACCCTTGCACAGAGGGAATAGGGAAAAGGGGAGAGAAAGGATAGGTAAACAGAGCCATTAGAGACAAATCTATTTCTGAAGAAAACAAAATCACATCATCAAACAAGAGAAAAAGAAAAATATGATCCTGCAGCCCTTTGGGCCCCGGCGTAGCAATGATAGCCGACTATGGCATTTGTCTTTATCAGTCTGCCTTGAGGGAGGGAGAGTGTGGCGGGAAGGTGTGAGAATAAAAAGAGAGTGAGAAAGACGGTGGAAATAAAGAGCACAGCGTCTTCTTTACTCGTCACAAAGAGCTTGACACATTTGTTATTTTTCTGAGGTGAGCAGCTTTGTGTGTGATTATTCCTCTCTCATACATGTTTTGTGGTTTTGCTGTTAGTACAAAGTGGCTCTCAGATGGTCATTCTTTAAATATAACAGAGTGAAGGGCTCGGTGGACAGCGAGCCACAGCATCATCAGTCATGACTAGCCTGGGAAGGCATACCCAGCTTCATCAAAATGACAAGATTGACTTTCCAGATTTTATCCTTTCTCTGTGACATTTGGTTGTTTATTCTGCTCTGCAGCGGTACCAGAGAGTCTTTGTCGTGCCTTTTGTATTGAGTGTCTCTCAAAATAGATACTGTATATGGTTCGTAAAATCATTCAAGATTACAATAATTATTTGAAATGTATAACATGTAATATATATTAGTATCTGTCTCCGCATCAATTGCCTCTATATTATATTGGAGGCATTCTTTTGAATCTGTTGCTGCCATTTAACCAAGTAGTTTAACAAGACAGAGAATCAGCCATGCTGGCAGCTCTGTGGGGCTGTGCTTAAGCACAGCGGTGCTTTGGGCTAAATACTAATGGCATCAGGCTAACATGCTAATGTTAGGCAGGTATAATATTAACTATGTTAACCATCTTAGTAGAGCTTTTTCATCCAATTTTGGAATAATAGAGAAAACTTCAAAATTTCATATTGATCATTTGAGATCACCCTTCAGCATCAAAAAGAACAAGGTTTCTTCTGACTTTTTCTGAGAAAGAAGTGTATGGCGGGAACAGCAAACCACTTCCTAACCACTGTCTTGATTATTTCATTTAACCTTATTTTACAGAATTAATACTTACATAGTCTATTTAATTATTTCACATTTGAACGCTGAACTATCTCGGCTGCAGAACGGTACTAAACAGTTTGATATAAATCACTGAATTAAACCTGATCAATTAATCACAGAATTTAATTAAACAATTACACAACACAGATGGACATTGTTATCATACCACAACTTTAAACTTGCATAATTACTGTATAGAGACACACTATAGTGAGTCAGGAATGTAAGATGAGTTTTGTTTGACTACAGGACAAGATCAGAATAAATGCAAACAGAACACTTAACAGTCTCTTACTCTGAGGTAGATTAAAATATATAAAATGGAAGGATTTACTAAGACTAGGACTAGCATATCAATTAAGGTACATTTTATTTTGCATCAAGTTTCTTTGAGTTGTTTAATCACAATTGAGTGTGTCTCTGTGTCCTTCAGGAGTGTGGATGCTTGTAAAACCGAAAAGGTGGGGTCATTAAACCCTGTTAGCTCAGCCTTTACAAAGGTCTTAGAGTTCATAAATTCACTACGGATCAAAAGGGAAAATCGTCCGATAACAATCGGTGGTCGAGCAATCGGAGCACCCTTTAAAGTCGTTGAGACATTTCACTCAAAGCAACAGAAATGAAGCTTATGTTGGAGCTGGAAGAAAAGTCAGTGGATCATCAACATCATTAGACTTCAAATTTTGGGGACCATGGAAATATCTGTACAAAGTTTCATGGCAATCCATCTAATGGTAGTTGAGATATATTAGTTTGGACCTAAGTGGTGGACAGACCAGAACAGACAGATTGGCATAGGCATCCAAAACGCAGCAGCATAAAGGCTGAACTGACATGTTCTATCATTGGTCAGTACGTTCCTTCTCTTCCTCCCTTCTATGGCCTTTCATTAATTCTGTTTCGTGGAACAATCAGGTACATTTGCTTCTCAGAATCAGATGGACTGGATTTCCATTTGAGAATTGATCACCTCCAAAAGGACGCCTCTGTTTGCCCTTAATCTCAGCTGGCCTGTATTGTAGTCTTGTCTGTATAGCTGATGCCAAGTCCTTACAGATGCTTCATCATTTCCTCTTTCCTGTGCCAGTCATTTTTCAGTCTTTTAAAAAAATATATTATCTGCCCAGAGCGGGCACTCTCTGAGGGAGGCCTGTTTGTGTTACAGCCAGGCTCACAGCTATTTAGTGGCTCTGCTGTTTTCTTTTCTTCTCCCTCTGTTCAGTCTGAATACCCAAGGGAAATTTGGCTGTGTCTCTGATATCTTTCTTTGTCCTGCTGACCAGTTTTCTATTCCTCCTCATCAGTTCGCAGTTTGCCAACATTCTGTCACTCATTTTCATGTATAATTGACTCCAAAGTAATTTTAGTGTTGTGCTGAAAGATATACAATATTGTGCAGTAAAAAAAAAAAAAAAAGAACGTTATATTAAAATATCTACCATGCATATTTGCTTCTTTATTTACCCTTGTTGCTATTCCTGAATATTGACATTTCCTTCCTGTTTTATACTGTTAATGATATTATAGACATTAAGAAGAATATTAAAGCAAAACGCATCAGAACTTCAGTCACTTGAGCAATGCGTAACAGAAGGCAGGGGGTGGGATAGTTAGCGCCAACATCCTCTTAATGCCGGTGCCAATGCTGTTTGAGTGAAACGACAACACAGTCTTGTGCGACTGCTTAGCCATCTGCCATCTGGACTCAATTGAATGACTCAAGTGTCTTAATTGGACGCTAGTAAAGAAGCCCTTACTTCGTTCACATTAATCAAAGGTTGTCACTCATTTCTGTTTCCTCTGACAGTCTGACTGTCTTTGAAAGCCAAACGTTATACGGAGATGATTTGACGTTGCGGACGATGATGACAGAGATGTGTCATCATGTTGGGCTTCATGTTCTGCCATCTGGATAATTCAGGATTTTTATGACAACGAATGCAAACAGCAAAATTGTCAAATGGGGAAATAATGGTGATGGAGACAGCTGTGACAGTTGTGCTCTTATTTTAGCTCTGCAAGAGTGAATAATGAGGCTCTCCCTTCTCTGCCCTTTGCTTTTCAGGTCAGAACATCGCGTTCCCCCCGGTGGCTCTGTGGGTAACTGTTGGCCTGGCCGTGTGTCTGCTGGTGCTGCTAGTTGCCCTGGCTGCTGTCTGCCGCAGGAAGATCAAGGAGAGCTGCGAGGAGGCCAGGAGAGAAGGTAAAGCGAATGGAAGAGGAGAGGGGCGGGAGAGGGAGAGGTGGCTCTGCACATTCAGCACCAGTGTATAGTCTCACTACGAGTACAATTCATTAGTGATGACTCTTGAAAAATCCATGTTCAATCCTCACGGTTAGATAAAAACCTGTTTTGGGGTTGACTTGCCTTCATTAGGGGCAATATGAAATACGAATGTCACAGCTGTGGCAACTTTGGAGCTATATGCACAAAAAATATAGTAATGAAATGATTATGTGTTCGCCTGCTGTATACACATTTTAAGGGCTTGATGAATAATGGATGCTGACCTATCATGTTCTCAGGCCCTTTCAACACTTCTCAGGGCCTTCATTAAAATGCAGAATGACTCCTTAAACTCTTCACATAGTGGTCCAGTAGATGATATGCATAATTGCGACATGTTGCCTCGATCATGTGGGAGGCACAACGAGAGCGGGAGAGATCGAGCAGAAAGCAGTGATGAGATGTTCGCTGCTCAAGGAACATTGAGATTCCAGAGGGAGTTCTGCCTAATGCGATGGGCAGGATCTCGAATGGTGGGACGCATATCTACAGCAAAGAGGAGCATCATTACTCGGGTCCAGTAATTAGCATTGCGATATAGCTGAGGATCGCCGCAAGTGCGAAGAGAAAAAGTTTTGAAATGAGATAGATAGTGCAGAGCCACCAGCTCCGCTGTAATGAGATCCGCTCACAGTGGAGGAGACATTTAAATAAAGGTCAGCCAGTGTCTGCACCACGGCCCAGAGGTTTAAAAATAAATATGGAAGTGACACAGACTCAGAGGAAAGAGTAAATAGCTCCATGGAACATATGAAATCAAATGAAATGGAAAGAGAGAAATATAATGCGGTTCCTCACACAGGCAAAGAGGCACCATCGCCAAAGGCAGGATTGATTATGTGGTCGTCCACTGTCCGCCTTATTGAAATGTTAAGTCTCCTTCTGTCCCCTGCCAGCAATGCTTCAGCAGTCTTTGGTGTTTTTCAAGCACAAAGCTAAAGAGTGTGAACGCTGACTTATTCACATATCATGCAGACTCTTGTACTCCTGATAGAATGGTACTGTATGAATACAGATGCGTAGGGGCTTAAAATAGGATGGATATGCACATATCCGGAGCTGTGGGGAGAACAGGAAGCAGGGAAGTGCAACCTAATTGTGGTTGTCTTATCTTTTAATGGCGTTCCGGGGTATGGCCAGATTGAAGTTGACTCTCTCTTCACCGTGTCTGGGTAGCGAGGGTGGAAGGGTCAGTAAGAGTGGAGAAGTGAGTAAGTCATTTTTCTTACCTGTCATAATGTATGTGGAGCACCCGAATGTGTATCGTAAGAGAGCAGAGCCGCTTGTGGACTCTCAATTCCTGGGGCAGTGTTGTATCTCAACACCAGCGTGGTTCTGTGCTCCCTGAGATTTTGTTTCTTTCATCCTTCACTTCTGTCCTTCCTTACATAATTACTATGTATCTGATATATGCTTTAAGCGTCCTAGCCGGGGCTGCTCCATTTCTACAAGGCATATTTTACATTTAGATAAGCATATGATTTAATCAGACTTCCGCTTGGATATCATGTGTAGGTGACATGGGACAGATCTCCCCTGTGTGACAGATGAAAGTCATGAGGGATGTTCCCCTTAAGGGGTTTTGACCACAGTGGTGCACATATTTCACAGGGGTTAACCCTCAGGTTTACCGCGGAGCAAATGCTGTTGATTGATCGCCTTCGTGTGCATGCGACTCACATTAAATAGCAGACACATAGATTTATTTCACTATTGAGCAAATGCTCATAGAAGCAGACATTTATAAAAATCCCTGATCACATTATTGGCAAAAGAAAGCGGTTTGCTCCTCGTGCCTCCTCTTTTTTTACATGAGCCAAATTCAATCAACAACAGTTCAAAGGGAGAGAAAATGAATTAAAACCGCCACAGCACAAATGCTCCTGTCATTAAGCCGTATGTCTTAATACGCACAAAGGTTTTAAAAAGAAGGTTTTGCTGTTTCTAGGGTGCAAGAATAAATTAATTAGACGGACTTATCAGTGTATTTATAGTACGATAGGTTTACCAACAGGCTGTTTGATTTTGCTTATACATTTGAAACGCTCATGATGTCACAGCAGTGTTTTTTGGAGATTCAGAGTAGGGCTCTGCGCCACTTCTGTGTCGAGGAGACATGGAGGCAGAAGAGAGGATGATGAGGAACAGTAACAGTCTTCTGGCTTCAGTGAGTAGCTTTCTTTCCCCTGACTCTCTCGTCTTTTATGTGGTTTGTCCGGCTTTTGTGCTGAAGCCATAACCACCCTTCTTCCTATTCCCACACATCTGAGATGCAGCCAACAGGGGCATAAAATTGTAACACTCTCAATGTACAAGGGAAGCAGTTCTCACTCCCTGCCCTGTGGATGCCCCCGTCTTCAGCCTGACTTTAAATGAGCCTCTCTCCTATCGAAGCCCTGTCCCCTAAGGTATTTCCACTGCTGCCACAGTGGTGGGACTGTTGGTCGATTTGGAGTAGTTGAATGAAGCGGTGAAGGTAAACGGGCTCACACATCTATATGAATGTTACACCCCAGTTCTGATGTGAAGTAGTGGTTTATATTGCTTTTCTCCAAGGTGCTTTTGTGGATTTTACTCTCAAAATGTGCACATTATCAACAAGTTAACTCTAAATGGTATTCCAGACTTTCAGTTCAATATATATATACTGTGGACTACAGTAATATGTAATTATATCAAATCTGATTTTCCAAATACAACATGGCTAACACAGAAAGAAAAAATGTAGAATGTGGTTTGGGTAGAATTATGCATGCTGTGTACAGCCTGTTTGAATGTGGACACTCAGCATGTTCTGCTGCTGTAATTATAAGGATTATAGTCTCTGCCGTCAAAGAAGATCAGGCAAACGTATAGGAATATAAACATGGATGGTGTAGCCTTGACATTTAATTTGGTTCAATTATCAGTTTAATCTCATGTATCAGACACTAAATATTGGATCTCGAGCCCAATTGCTGTGAAAATCGTGAGAAAGAATTAATATCAGTCGCTTGGATACCCTGTCTCAGACCTATTTTTAGCCCATATGTATGTGCGCACATGCACCCCACGTGTGTAAGTGTGACATCCATCACCGGGTCGCCTCCCTAACTCTGTTGACAGTGGGTTTTCAGAAAGCCAGCAGCTAAAGCCTAATATGATTACTGTCTTTAAGAAAAAGCTGGATAGGAGGTTAAGGTGTGTGTGTGTGTGTGTGTGTGTGTGTGTGTGTGTGTGTGTGTGTGTGTGTGTGTGTGCGTGAGCGTTAGTGTGATATGTGGCATTTTGTGGAGCTTCGTCGCCATATAGGTCTCTCACCACAGCTTGTCCTTTTAGCTGTGAAGGATCAGCTCACCATAGGCTCGTGATGAAGTGCCTGCATTGCGTGCCTGCCTTTGTACTGTGGCTCCCACTGATAATTGCTCCTCTGTCTCCCCACAGCTGAAGAGGCCAAGGAACTGGAAGAAGAGGAGTCAAAGACAGGTCAGCCAATCCACGCCTGGTCAAGCTCAGCCTCCGCGTGTATCAGGGGCCTGCTGTATGTTTTTCGCTAGCGGTGCTTGTGGCAAATTCTGGTCAGGAAGCAGTTGAAACTCCCCCCGTTACAGTTCCACCTTCTAGCTAAGACCGATATTGAAATACTAGAATATATTTAGCATTCAGCACTCTGAGCAGTGTAATGATGCAAGGCTGTAAACAATGTCAGGAACGGGCAACAATGCGTTTTATCCACTGGAGTGTGGATCAAGTGGGCAGGAACACCAGACTGAGCCTGTAAACAGGCCAATTAACTGTACACATGCAAAATCTCACGCCTGATCCAGAATTCTATTTTTTTAATATAAAAACAAATCGTTATTTCGATGTACTGTGCAAAGCATTTAAGTTATATAGATGTCAAATACCCCCCCCCACCTACCCTTACACACACATATACACAGTTTAGCCTGTCTTCTTTAAAAAGAAGTCCAGGTGGCAGGATGGTAGGGACCCAACAGAACAAGTATCTGAATGTTAAGTTTGTTTAAGTGTGGAGGAACTCTGATGAAGAATGTGTGCACGGGAAAACCAGCTCCAGGGTCTAGATCCATTCAACACAGCAACCCAGTGGCATAACTCTTCCATTGTGTGTGTGTGTGTGTGTGTGTGTGTGTGTGTGTGGGTGCACTCATTTAGTGATGCCAACAAGCTGTTTTACATTATAGGTTCCCCCAAAGCTACAGCTATAACAGTGAAATCTATCTTGTCTATAAATTTAATGGTAACAAGTTCCACAAGTTCCAAGTTTCACAAAATACCAGCAATAGTGCTGCCATGGCCTGCACTCAAATGATCCTGTTTACCAAGTCCTGACTAAAATGTGTTTTATTATTGTCACAAGTTTCTTTTGGATTGTTATGATGAATCATCCAGCCGAATGGACAGACAACCACTCTGACAGTTCTTGCACCACTTAATGCTACACAGTTTGGCAAGTGCCTATTCTTTCTAAACGAACTAGTTGGAATCACTCAGCAAAGGCAATGCCCAGAAGGAGCTGTATAGAATAGACTGTTCAAAGTCAAGTTTTTAGGAGAAAGGATGAAAAAGAGTATACAGCCATACTGTGGGGCTTTACTAAACCAGAGTGGTGCTTCCAGCTAAATGTTAATGTCATGCTGCATGCTGACATCCTCACCATGACAGGTATGAACAGAGAGATTTCAGGAGATTCCTATAACTTTAAAAGAAGTTATAGTTGTTCTGTCATTATTCATCTTTTGCTTTACACAATGCTGGTGTGCTTCCTTTTCTGTGTTGAGAGTGACGTGATACTATGCTTACTGTGACCCTATGAGCCCAGAATTAATTTTGCTATTAGCAAGCAGGGCAAGCTTCTTCAGCCTGCCCAGCCTCAGTGACTGCCCCTCACAGTCCTGAGCAGTTCTCCCTCAAGCGTTAATGTCATTAGAGTTATTCATTTGACTCCTTCTATAGTCTGATTGAATTATTTAGCCTTTCTGTGAACGGTAAAGTTAATACCATGCGATTTTAATAAGCTGAGAGGTGAAGGAGAGTCTCTGAGTGAAGGGGGACAATGACTTTCACTCTCTAATGCCTCTCTCGTGAATGTTTCAGAGAGATCTGTGCAGCCAGGAGTGGGGTCAGCCATCCCACACACACTAGTGAGACTTGTGCTGCATTTCCACTGCATACTACGGCACAGCTCTACTCAACTGGACTCACATGGAACCGCTTTTTTGGGGGGTTTTCCATTAGCAAAAGTTGTGGATAGTACCCGGTGTTTTATCGCGTTATCACCTAGGTCGTGGTTCTCCGTTTTCGGTTCTGTTCTGAGCTGAGCCGATACAAGAAGGTGGAGTGAATACACTGCAAGCCACTGATTGGTTAGAGAGACTCATCTCTAGTGCAGCGTGGGACATCCTGTACAAACCTGGCATTTTTAAATAGCCAAGCAACCGTCAATAGTGACTGTAATTTTTTTTATTCACTCGAACAACTTTTTCGAAAAATGGAATGCAAAACGGAAAAAGCATTGAGGAAGTTCAGACGGTCCTCTGTTTGGTCGCCGACGAAGGGAAACGGTGAATGTTGCGTTGACGATGAATCCCACCTACATTGAGGGGGTACTACCCGCAGTGAAACATGAAATAGACAAAAAGGACCTGGTACCAGTTGAGTCCAGCCAAACCATGCAATGAAAACAAGGCATAAATACTTCAGCTTTCGTTAAAGGGGCAGAGCAAAGGAGAATAATGCTGGGAGACTAGTATGCCTGTGCTCCAGCGAGAAGGCAGCCACCTTCGCTCCCTCCGCCTCTCATCTTTGTCCATGCACCTGGTTGATCCAGGTGGACGTTGTGGGCGGTGAGCTGGTGAAATCAAGCTAATGATTCTGCCTTCTCAGATCACTCTGTAAGCACTATACAGACAGGAAGCTTTGTTTTGCCATCTGGCTTCAATTCACTGACAAAGGCAGAGGTTCCTGCACGAGACAAAGGAACTGAAATGAGTCCCACTTTAATAAACCCAGGATGATGGGGAGCCACGTTTGTGTGTTATCTTAATGAGCTGTCCAAAGGAGAGCGTGCCTCCCCTTTCAAAGCCAGCCTGATTTGAACAATAACTAGTGATAACTAGGGACCTGGGCTCATTCATTTGCAATCGGGTAGGAACCTTTTGTTGCCTTTACAGCGGAGGCAAATAATGTTTAACAAACAGTGGAGCTCAAACTCTGGATTTATTTGCAGGTGCTAAAGCCAAGAGCAACCCCTTCACACACACCGACAGGTCTACACATGCAAAGGGGGACACACACCGCACACAGAAAGAAGCACTGTTATACCAGGCAGCTACTTCCAGGTCTGAAAAATGAAGACTATACGGAATTGTCTTAAACTTGCATTTTATCTAACTTGTCTAGTTGTGAAAAGAAGTATGACTGTAAACATGAGTTTATGGTGTCAATTGCTAGTTTCAAGCCTTTGATACATGTTCATTTTGTAAGTAATTGTCCAATTAGAGGTCCAATTGTCCAATAGAGTAAAATTGAAGCGGGTATGTTTTAGGGAATGGCTAACTTTTGATTGACATGTTGTTCATCACTTTATCCCTTTCTCAGTGTGTTTTCAGTTCATGAAAGTTAATTGTACCCTACTTGGTTACTTGGTTGCCTTAAAAATGTCTAATTTAGCATTGGGTTGTACTTAGCAAAAACCCTTTTGTGTCACTTCTGGTTGCAAAAAGCCAATATGGCGATATACAGTCTATGTGCTATACACTAATCTACATCCATATGCAGGGATGTGCTGTGTGTACAGTTCTTGCTGGCTTCATCGCTCACCTACCCACCTTCTGTCTGAAATGTGTTCAATAATCTGAGCATGAGGGGGCTGCAGTCACTAGTGCAGCTCCTCCTGTTAGAAGCTGGCTTTAGTTTGTGTGCACTAGCCCCTGTCTCCCTAAATCCTAGACTCTAAGGAGTCAGGCCTTAGCAACAAGGCCCTAGAAGAGAGGGTTAGTCAGTGACCCAGTTCTTTCATAGACAAAGAATTGTCTGAAAGGACAATTTGACACGCCCTCTGAAAAGAGAGCTTCACGCGAAAAAACAGTTTTCTTAACCCTTCTTAACTGGAGCAAAGTCCCATGAAGGTGGAAGGTTAGGGAATATCAGGCCGTATAAAGCTCGATAGCACGAGGAAGCCACACTCTTTACCATATTCCGGTTCCTTCATGCAAAGGCCACCACTGAAAGATGGATGACAGTTGCTAAATCATATTAAAGCTTCAAGCCCAGTAGCTCATTGCCCTAAATTGTAAGACGCTAGCTTGCTAAGGCTGTGGAAAGGTGACTTTTGAGCAGACAGCCAGAAACAATGACCGCTGTCCCAGAGTCAAAGTCACCTCTGTGCTTATTATATCCCACTCTCTGTCCTGTCTATTGAGTTATTCACATTGTAATGGAAATACAGCACCTTAATGTGTGAGGAACATAATATTCCCTCTCTCATGGGAATCAAAGTGTCGCATCTTGTGTGAATGAAGTGCCTTATTAAATATTTCAGAACAGAGTATGGCGGTTATGTTTGGGCGACTGTGGCTCAGTGGTCGCGTCGTCCTTCAATCAGAGGGTCGGCGGTTCAATACTTTTTCGATGTGTCCTTGGGCAAGACACTTAACCCCAAATTTCTCCCGTAGGCGGTGTATGAATGTGTTTCAACAGTTAGACAGTTCTGATGGGCAGGTAGCACCTTTCATGGTAGCCCCGGCCATCAGTGTATGAATGGGTGTAAATGACATATAGTGATTACAATTGAATTATAGGATGTCCATTTATCCATAAAAACAGCATGGTAGGGAATTGGATAATTGTAAGCAACCAGTAACATGGTTGTTTTTGACCACTAGTACGCTATGTAGCAATGATTTTACAAGCGGGTCCCGTTTTTTTCATTTGCGGGCGACTCAATTCGCATCCTGCAGGTTTTATACTAGTCCACTGGCAGTTGTTGGTAATGTCCCGTAATAGTTTCTTGCAAAACATGGTATGCCAAAAATACCAGTATACCAGATATCCTGTACTGCATCTGGTCACATTTTGCAGCATGCAAGCCAGCATGCTTTTGTGGCTGTTCTGACCCACAATCCTCTGTGTAGTGAATATATGAGCTAGAGAGTCAAAGTTTGAGGTGCAACGTTATGATGAAGTAGTTTGTCCCAATTTAATGCAATTAGTACAATGGATGCAGTACAGATTAGTTAATGCAGTATGTACTAAAAGTAGAAAGAAAGCATATGCAATTATTAACACACTGATGGATGGATTTAAGATATTTTATTAACATTGGCTTTGTAAATGTGGAAGGAAATGCACTCAAGATGTTTGCTGAACCTCAAGGATACACGCAATGGGTTTTGGTGAGAAACACTGAATTTAATATTTTGTGTGTTTGCAAAAAAACTCCACAGGGCACCTTTTAAGTTAGTGTGGTTTTCTTATTTAGTGTATTGACGTACATTTACAGCCCAATCCAAGCCACAAAGTATAGATTGCAGGTGGTTGAGTTATAAATGCGTACTTAAAAAACGTTCTAGACACATGGCTTTACAAGCCCAAGGCTTATTAAAAAGTTGCATAAAGTATTCTTATAACATAACCCAGTTTGACAGACCTGCAGGTCACTAACACACCATTCCACATTACTTCAGTTTGAATGGAGAGGGCCTTGGAAAGCAGCCCCCAGGCAGCTCTGCTTGACATGCCCTCCCTTTTCACTGGCAGCACATATTCAGCCACTGGGCTCTCCCAGCGGTCACACATTACCGACTAAAGATATGTAAATAGAACATTCATGTTGCCTTCATTATTAGATGTGGGTCACTGGATAACTTCAAGAGCACTAATTAAAAAAGCTTCCAGCACACCATTGCTTAGTAGTTGCACACACACTACTCAAGCACTGCACTCATGTTCCTTGCTGGTTCAGCACCATACCGTAAGCTACATGTTTGTGTTTTATCCAAGGGTGAACCCTGAGAGATGGTGTTGAAGACCAAGTTATGTACAAAGTCGTATTTCCTGTGGTTGCTTCTTTCTCTTATTTCCCACCTTGACCATGACAAAGGCTTAGATTCCAAAAGGAGATTGTCAGTTGCTGAGAAACTTTCTTCTCTCCTTTTCTCCGTCCTTTGCCTTGAGTTTGGGAAGGAACTCATCAAAGATGTGCTGCACACTGAGCTACTTTTGCAACCGCTCAGAGGTTATCTGCTGGTCCGTGAGGAAAAGGCCAACCGATCATTGTCACACGAGATAGAAGAAAAATAGCAGCTCCTAAATCATTTGGAAGAATGAATGTTGTCACAGTTAATAAAAGCAGTCAAACCACTCAGTGCTGTTCATCACAACAACAGACCAAACCCACTGCTGGCTGGTCTGCATATCAGACAAAAGTAACTGCTTTTGTGAGACCACTGGGGTACTTTAGGAGTGAAGGCAATCCTTTTCCTGGGATGATCCCCCTGTACAGATGCCATTTACATCCTCCTGCCATCCACCCCCTCCTGCACCCCCCATTCCTCCTTCTGTCATGTAATCTACGCTCCTCTGACAGCACAGCCAAGGCCCGGTGGGAGAGTGCCTATCCATCTCACTACCCCAATCTGCCTCCCCAGTTTGGTTCCACATGAGCACTCAGCTGCTGTGACTAATTAAATAAAGCGCTGTGCCCTCTGCTTCCTGTTAGCCATGGCAAGGTTGGTGCACAGAGATGGAGCAGAGGAGGAGGAGGAGGAGGGTTGCTGAAGGAGGAGGGGACACAATAACAACTACCAAGCCTGTAATGATGCTTAGGTCCATGAGTCAATAGACAAAGTTACGTTGATGCTGGCACGACCACTTTACCGGCATTGTATTTCTCACAGATTTTTCAATGTTCTCACAATATTTTGAGCTCAAGTATTCATTCTTGTTTGTTTTCCTCTGTTTCAGCCATGACACTACTGAAAAGCTAAGGCAGAGAGAATAGAGGTGAGTACGGTTCAAATATGTCTAAATGTGTCTTTAAAGTACACCTCTGTGTCGCTCAGTAGTCACGCTTTTTTTCTGCTTATCCCAATTGCCTGGTATTTCTCAGCAGTAATGCTCTGGAGGACACAGTGCCTCTGTAGGTTATGGGTAAGTGCTGCTGTAATGAGGCTCGGCTGCATTAATTCAGCAGACAGTCGGGAATATGTGAAGTCTTGACATTTTGATTTCAGGAATCACAGGGTCACTGGCTGATATGACAAATCAATTTAATTTTTATCAGGCATGCAAACACAAATTCCCTGCCTTACTCAAAGCCACTGTAAGAGTCTGATTAATGGTAAACATTTAAGGTGTGAGTCGTGCCTTTTTATTTAGTTCTGTCTGAAACTGTGCGTATTCTGTGTCGTCCTCATGTTTTCAATCTGCCAACTTTAGCTTGTGAGGAGCTGTGGCAGACCATTTTGGTGTACACAGTAAAAGCCTAACATAATAAGTTTAATAGCATGCTTTTTATGGATGTTTGGCCACTCTGGCACATTATATTTACAAGCAAATCTCAGTCAAACATACCCAAGCGATGGAGGAGAGAATGATTTACTGTGGAACTTGCGCAATATCTCCTTTTTCCCGGTTTGCATTGGTCAAACTGACATTGACACTAACTTAGATGTTTTGTGAAAAAGAACCATCTGTTTGAAAAAGGGGAGGCACTTTTTAAAAAAAAATGATTGGATGAACCATCAGTCAATCTAATCTCCTACCAAAGCAAGTCGGGAGAAGAGCGAAAACATCAGTTTTCTCCAACAGTTTCCATAGAGAAAAGCATTCAATGTCGTTCTTTGCACTTCTTTAAATAAAGAAATACTCTCCAGTTGTGATATAACTGATGCTATTGCAGCATTGTTGTTTGAATGAGCAGTCGCCTCTCTATGTCGTCTCACACACACCTAAGCCACGCCTGTAGCTGCCTGTAGCTTACCAATACATGTATTGGTTAAAGCACTGTTGGTTGAGTGACACTTGAATATAAACAGATATCTAAAGAAATATAACAAAGTATAAAAATGTCCCCCATAGTAGCAACATAAAGCATATTTTACAGACAAATATATATTCCTCAGAGCTCTTCATATGTACTGTGACCAGGCATTCAGTACCATGGACAGTTCCTCTTCTCACACAGTAGAAGACGGTGCTTGAAGGAAGGTGAGCAAGCTAATCTCAAATGTCCTGTTGATATTGCTTGTTGACATGGATAGATCTCCTATTTTTTTTAATGATCACTTTTTCTGCTTTTTTGCTGTTATTGGACTGTCCATGCTGAAGAGGCCGACAGGAGTGCGCTCCGACTTGTATATGTTTCTGGGTCCTGCGACTGTAACTGTCCTGCTTGATTTGAACTGTGACTTGTTCCGTATTAGTAGATGACCCAGATAAACAACCTGAAAGAAGGAAGAGTGTTGATAACTGGGAACACAGACAAACGGATCAGTAACTGGATTTCCCCTGTAGGACTTGTGCAGAATCGTTATGTAATCTAAGAAATGGTGTGACAAGACTGAGAGTAAACCTCCTCGGTACAGCCACATTACATGGAATCATCAGATAATATACACCACATGCTGTACGGCATCTCTGGAGTACTTGATGAGAGATGCGTCCATGCCTTTTTCCTGACTTCACTGCATCTCCCTCTCTGTGTGTTACCTCCTGCTGGGCGCATGAAAAGGTGGAGGTGGACCATTTTGCTGCAGTGTGGACTGACTCACTCATGAGTGGCCCCTGGCCAGTGTAGACTGGTCAGTCCTCCCTGTTTTAGCTGCTATTCAGACCAATTTTTTACAGACCAAAATACATCCAGATGTTGCTTGGCGACCAGGATATTTATACTTTATACTTGGACTTGATCCATTTACACTCTGTTTCCATCTTTGTAGGAGTCTTCGGGCCCTCACTTATGTTCTGCTATTTGCATATCGTCACCTGGTGTTGGGCATCATTCTGGAATTGATTTTTCTTAAATACAGCTTTCTCTTGACCACGTTTGAATGTTGGGTAGCTAATGGATTCTCAGAAAGCAACGATGATGGTGTATATTTTCCCCCACTTATATTGTCAGACTAAAGGTTGACTGCACAGTTGTATTCCCTATTTTTTAATGACTTTGCTGTCGTAGAAGGCTGACCTGGACCTAATTGCAGCAGCAGAAATACAGCGGTAGGCAGATAGTGATGGGAGCCAGGGTGCTGGCAGTGTTGGACCCTGTGGCCCTTTTGGGAAAGGAATGCGACACTCCCACTGGCCTCATGTTCACTCAACCATGGCCAGCCCGTGTCAGACACTATATCCCTCCCTGGACCCAGCACATGGACCTCTATAGGCCAGGAAAGCCCAAAACCGTAGAGCTATTTTGGGGAAAGCTACATTGCTGTAACCAACGAAGGACTTGAGTCAGGAGGGAAGGGGATATGTTTGTGTTCAAAGCTTTTTTTTCTGAAAAGCAAAATATTTCTGTCCTTTTTGTTGTGACATGGTTGCTGATATTTTTAGAGATATTTTAGAGGCGCTCCATCAATTTTGATTTATAATAATATTGAAGTTTTTGTCACACCGGCGCTGGAGTGATAACAGGAGCTGCTCTGTCTTTTGTCAGAAAATGAGACACAATTTGATAAGTTTAGTTATTGGTAAATAATTCCTGCTATTTTGGACAATTTCAAATGTATTCTGCCAATAAGGGAAACCTGTACTAGAAGTCCCCACCACTGTTTTTAAGAGTCACAGTTACTTCACTACTATCTCACATTAACATACAGTATGGACTTACACTGTATCTGTTCACTGTTCCTCTAAGTCTTACTTTTAATAACCAGCAGTTTGGTGTCAGTTGTGTGAATACTTTTTATTACGAGGTTGGACAGTTACAGCTTGTTTTTTATTATACCCTGACTGGTCATTGCCAAAAAGACGCAGCATGCAGAATGTGTAGAAGATGATGGAAGGTGCAGAAAGTAATTTCCTGTAACTAGCCAAAATAAAGTCTGGCCAGTAGGAGTCGAAGAGAGGACATTTGTCTTTACTGTAGTATCCACTGACCTTCACCGAGACTGTTATTGCTAGGTAATATCCTGCAAGGCCCTCGACCTCTTTGCTGCTGAATCATCCTGGATCAATTATTCTACTATTTGTGTGGCGGGTTTTCTATCGATTAATGCATTTATGCAGAGTGCAGCATATCTTATTTAATAGAGCCAGGCTCTGCATTTAATTAAGTCGTTTGAGAGTGAGGCGGCACTTTGTTTTCATAAACATTTGCCACATCGATACATTTGTTCATTCGTGACTTATGTTCGTCGACTCAAACTTTTATTGTTTCATTACTGGCAGACCAGCACAGATAACGTAGTAAATGGCTAACTGCAGCACACTCAATATTTTGTAGATTGTAGCCATCGTTAGTGGCTCATACTTGCTGTGTGCAGCCATAAATACTACATACTGATCATTATGGCAACTTTGTGGCTCAGGGAACTTAGAGATTAGTAGAAGTCGTCGTGTTGAGTGAATAAAACTTTCCCCTGTTCTTCTTCCAACAACAGAACTATGTAAGCAGGCTTTAAAGGAGGGGTGTCAGATTTTCTTTAAAATAAAGCTTGATTTTATACCCATAACCTTTATTTATGTAGGGAGATGGTTGGTTGCACAAATGTACCTTCCTCTTCATACTGACCATGAAGAGTTAACGCCAAACCCACTGAGTGAGTCAGCTGGTTATTTTCCAAAGTTCTCCTTTTAGTTTTAGTTTGCATTTCCCAGTGGAAGGACACTCAATGATTGTTGCGTAACCACAGTGTTGGATAACGCTGTTGTTCTTTGGGCACTGGAGTTAGTGCGTCACATCACACAGCTGACTCAACTGACTAAAACTAGTAATATCTTTGAAGTGGCATCGTCTAGAGAAACCTTACAACTTTCCAGGTGAAATTCTGCATTGGGCTGCTAAACCTTTGTTCATAATTTCCAATGTTCTTGTTAGTTTCTTTTCTGTGTAAAGGGTCAATAGAGAATAATATTGTGCAGAGCCTTGGCCTAGACATAGATGGCTGCAAATGAGTAAATATGCAAAGGGAGACATGAAGGGAATAAAGAAATGAGGAGCAGCATGGACGATCCCCGTTATCTGCCAGATGACTTTTGATGAATTCCAATGAGAGATTCCTTTTTTTCCTTTTTAAAGAGAGGCCCTATAGGTGCAGTTAGTGATACATAATAGCCCTTTCCCAGCTCTTTAAGCAGCGTTATGAAATATTGATTTAATTTGCCCCTGTATATTCACTTCAACTTTGGAGAATATGTCCCGTTGTTATAGTCGTTTGCAGTAATAGCTCAGGGTTTTACAGGATGCATACAGGCAGTCTTTTCTCAAAGGATGGGGAGAAGTCAAAAAGGGGTTAAATGGAGTGAAATTTGAAAGGAGAACACTAGTCTGAATTAAAAGCTTGCTGCAGCAAGGTATGACAGATGGGGTGTGAGTTTTTTAGACTAGGAGAGGTAGGCTCCTCCAGTTCCTCTCTGCTGTATGTGTCAGGTGAGGCCCTGCAGACACTGATGATGTCAGACAGGACACTTATGTTGGCCTCTCTCCGGGGAGGTGTCTTGAAGTGGAGTTTGACTCACTATTCCAGTACCTGTGATCTCTGCATTATTTATGCTTTTGTCTGAGACATTTATCAGCATTTTTATACCTCGCAGCCTCGTTCTCCAGTACATCTCATGTGATGGAAGAGGCTGCAGCGATGATAGCCTCTGAGGGAAGCCAATAACTGAATATAGTAGCTCATATTGATATCAGAAAACTGTAGAATGGACAAGTGTGCTGCACAGCAGTCTCTGCATACTGTTGAGAACCTTGGCAAACATCCATTCACATCAAAATAGTACATTGAAAAATAAAGTATAACGAGGAGAATGCTGCGCTGGCTCCTCTTTCTTACCTTCATATTCATTTTTGAAGACATGAAACTGGTAATATGTGAGCTGCGGTAGGAGTTGCGCAGCCACTGAATCGCTGATCAATGACAGCTAATGAACACGGCAGGAGTTCTGCTCTGTTTGCCTCTCGACAGAGAGCTGCCTTCTCTAGAGAACTCTTTTTCTCCTGTTTTTGCCAGAAAAGCACAGGAGCCTTCATTGAAACCAACTGCCTCTGGGCTCAATTAACTACCATAGATTACTCATAATGCAGATGAGAGACTGTGTTCAGGATCAGCGGTGTGGCGATGTTGAAAAACACACAAAAAATGCTGCATGCATGGATACAGACAACTGGGACACTGTGGTGCTGAGACGTGCCATCAATGTATAGTTGATAAAAGCTGCTCCACAAAAAAGGGCCGTAACAAGCAAAATAATGTCCTGTATCTAATGCAAGTGATTATCCCAATAATAAAAACAGACATTCTGCACGCACAAACGTATATCGTTTGCAGTACTTTTATGGACATCAGATGGAGCAATGAAAACTGATGTGAAAGGCTGAAAGGCTGTGCTGAATCTATAGTCTCTACGATAACCTCTAATTCTTTTTAATGTTGCATATATATAGATGCAAGCAGCAATAATGTATGTTTTGCAATGTTGTTGTGGGCATTAGAGAGCTCCGTGGTGATGGTTTGCTTTTGGTGTGGCCGCCAGTCCATGGCCCTTGTCATGACATATTAGCATCACTTAACATCACTCACTCAGGCCGATTGCTGCACGTTTTCCTCCCTACCAAAGCGTCATGTGATGATTTCTGGATCTTTCTCTTAAATCTCAGAATTGTTTGCACATTGGAAATGTTCAATTCACGGCAACCAACAATGCCGAGTATAGTTTTTGAATCTAAATGAGTCACAAGTAGCGGTTTTAAATGAAACCCAGCCTATCTTCTTTTTTTTTTACAATGGATAGCTATCAAAGAGAGTCTGTTCAGCACCGGAGAATTTACAGATGGCACAAACCTAAATACTGAACAGTCCTTCCCCCCCCGACTGTGATGGGAATATGCATGCATCATGTTGCCTATAGAATGGTGAGATGACTTTTATGTGTAGCTTTTTTGAAGTGTGTTGACATTATCCTGAAACATGCTCATATAGTGGGAGCTTAAACTTGCACGTCTCTGTATGCCGACTAACTGCCTCAGTGTTGTTTTTTTTACTGTAGACGGAGAGTAACTAATGAGATGAGGAGGCGCATGATCAAACATGCATTTGAACTGCACTTGATGAGATGATACTGACTTGTGGAAAGTGTTGTCTTTCAACTAAACCATCAGAAATGATTAATTATTGCTAATTAGTGAATATTCAACCTGCAAATCATTCAAAAATGATAATGTGACTCTCATTTGCTCTGGTTGGACATTATTTCAAATGACATGTGCATTCAGACCACTGTTTATAACTTTTGGCTTTTTTTTTTTGGCTCATTGCTGTCTCATATTTTAGCAATTACCTGAGTGTCTGTGTCATTTCCATTTCTACGTTTTAGAGTTGGCAACAAAAAGGTGTAGAGACGCAGTAGGGAATCAGCAATTGTGCATCAGGCATCAATGGCCTAATGGTATAAAATGAGTCCCAAACTATTTTACACATCATGAAACATTCTTGCATGCAACATCATTAAAACATCATTTAGAAAAAAACAAAAAGATGTATTTGCAGAATGCGACTAAAAATAGGTAAATGTCCCTCTACTATGGTTTGTGGTTGTGGTGTCACTGCAAAGGGGCCGCATTGACTTCGCTGCATACCGATGATACCGATGATGGGCTAAAGTGTGCAATGAAACGGGGCTGAATGTAAACTCATCGACATGTCACAGTCCTTTAGCCGCTGTCAGGTCTTCTCCGTTCATCCTATAGGGTGACGGTCACCTTCATGCTGCATCAGGGAACGGCACAGGTGGAGGACGGACGTTTATGTCAACCTGTGCGACTCTTAATATTCATCAAGATTAACATCCTGAGAATATTAGTGGGTTTTGGGTAAATGACTGACTTTCCTCTTGAGGAGGCTGGCATCCAGAATAAACTGTGACTTATTTTCCACTCCTTTTACCTTCCTCCTGTCTTCTGAATCACCTCGCCTTTGGGGCTTACCACAGGAGTCTCTTCAAATGATCCTTAAGTCTGAAGTGGAGAATCAAGATTAATGCACTTTCACGTCCCACCCAGGCTCCAGGGGAAAAAGTCTTATAATTAACACCAAGGGGCTACAGGCTGCTATCGGAGAGAGGTCGAGGGCGGGGTTCCTCGATCCGGAGAAAAGGAGCTGATAAAGGTGTGAGGTTTTTAGAGGGTGATGTGTCCTGTTGCTTTGGAATAATAGTGGAATGGTAACAGAATGGCCTGTCAGAAAACTCACTGTGGCTTATTATTATTGGAAAAAAAGTGGAGGGGCCCGTAGCAAGAGCTGCAGCACATCTGCGTCATTCACAGCTATCATTGTTATACGTTTTGGCCGATGTGAATTATCACTGAGGCAGCACCGCGTAATTGCCTCGACATTATCAACCCCACACGAGCTGAATCTTTTCATCGGCAGCCATACAGGGGAACGCCTGCACTTTGTTGATTGAACGGCTTAGTTTTAGAGGCTGCTATTTTTGCAGAGGTTTGTGCGGGATGTCCCGGGTCATACTAGAGAAGATTTTCTTTGACCATCAGCTCCCAACCTGCAACCTTTATAATGGAAAAACAGAAAAACCCTAAAGGCTGCCTGTGCGTTGGTTTGAGACGCCAAGGAGTGTGACAAAGCAACCTGGGAATAAGACCAGTTGGCCTGTTAGTGCGGGGATTTCTACACATTTCTGCAACACTGTTTTCTGTTAATTAACTTGCTGCCCCATCCTGCTAGAGCAAATGAGACTCATGTAACTCCAAGGAAATGTGTCCTAAATAATGCTAAAGTTAACATTTAAAAGAATGATTTGAAAAACAGACACATTTGTTTCCTTTACGAGAGTTGAATGAGAAGATTGATACCATTATTTTTTATGATCACTATAATGCTACAGCCAGCAGTTGGTTAACTTAGCACAAAGACTGAACATATCTAACCTAGCGACGTCCAATAGTAAAACAAAGCCCAATCTCAACACCTCTTAATTAAGCTCACAATTTAACAGTTATATCATAATCTTCTCGTCTAACTCTCGGCAAGAAAGCAAATTGTCAAACTCTTCCTGTTGTTTGGACCTCCCATGTGGGTGAGTAAGTGAGTGTTGACCAATTATACAAAGCTAAAACTCCACCAGATCCTGCTGGTTTCCCATTGGACGAGGTGCACCGTGACACGCCCATAACATAACAAGCGATATTAAAAAGGGCGCACCGCTCTGGCCTTTCCACTGCAACGTCAGTTGTAACTTTACAACTTATAATGCCGTCTCCAACATTGCAGCATGTTTTTTGTGTTGTTCACTGAACATTTTTGGATCCTTTTAAAGATGTGGGTCTGTCGCCTGACGCCATTGTGCCCAATAAATGAGTAATAACCTAAAATGACAAAAAAAAAAGGAGAGACGAAATAAACTGGCCTGTAAATACCTGTTATGCCACTGTCAGATGTAATGATCTAAATACATATTCTGCTAACCTTCACCTACCACTGCCTGCAATTAAAAATCCAAATTGAATTAAATTCCTTACCGCATGCTTTGAAGCTTTCACTGGCATAGGGTTGTCTCCCTCTCCATTTCGTATCAAAAGAATTATTCATTTTCTGTCACTGCATGCGAGGGGCTGCTAGTTAGCTAACAGTGGCAAAACCCGTTTGTCTCTACCTGATGTGTCCCGATTGGCGTGGTGACAGTCAATGTTTTATTTCAATTACTATGTTTTGCTATGAATTATTGAGCACGTTTAGATGTAAATATGAATAATTACCCCAATAATTACCCCACAAACGTTTTTTATTTATTATCCAACCTTTTTGGCAGTAACTACGCAGCCCACTAGATGGCGCTCTGAGGCCCACCAGTTGTTGAGAATACCTAAAATAAGGGATTTGTTGTAATGCAGCCATAAAAGCAGATCTTTGAAGTATAATTTTTCTATTCTTGCACAGAGAAATTGTCACGATGTGTTTGATGATCTGGTAATGATCTTTAAGTGTCACCGAGTTTAGCTTGTTTCTCGTTATCCTGAATACTTCTCCAAGGTTATTCCCAAACATTTACTTTCATATTCCCATGCCTGCTGTTTGTCTTTGATAGTTACTCAGATTGTTGTTGTTTCTGTCTGTGTCAAAAAGCAGCAGGCCTGCTGCTTTTAGGTGTTATGTTACACAAGTATATAAATATAAAAACGGGGCAAAGTTACCGACAGGGAGAATGAAATACGTCACGTACATTTCAATGTAAATGAGAAAAGAAATGGGCACAGTGTGGATTTACAACGGTTCATTAGATTGAATCCACTGTGCCGCTGTATCTTTCACGTGAACAATCTCCTATAGCCCGAGCAAATTAGTGTGCAATCTCGTGTACCAGCTGTAAATGAATCCGTCCATCAGCTTGTGTCTCAGGTGATGGAGAGCAGCAATGGTTCTGCACTGCCTCGGCTGCTTTGGATTCTCAGACGGAGAGAAGCTGTTTGTTAAACACTTAAGTTGGAGTTTACTTTCTGATTGCCTGTGTTAACAATCCCACACAATCCTCTCAGGGTGGTTGTTTTGTAAGATTCTAAATCACTGTGCTACAGATGTTCATCCAGTTTCTCCGTAGAAGTCTTTCATTTCACCTCTGACCTCTGGACTCGACGGCTAGCGAGACTCCTCTTTTCGAAATACAGATCTTTAGATCTCTCTTGGGGGAAACTAGGGGTATTTGAATCTGATGAAAAAAATGCATGTGTGAAAAGTGTGTTGTGTTCATTTGGGTGATGGATAAGTTGGCAAGTCGGCTTACCCTCTGACAGGGAGCAAATGGAAGCCGGAGTGCAATTTTTAAATGTAGTGCTGCTCCGTAAAACAGATATTCTTCTGCAAGTGTTGCAATATGCAAAGACTCGAATCATTTAGAATGACAGACTTGAATTACTGTTTCAGTTTTTTGCTTTGACATTTTGAAGCTGTTAGCGATTCCCCTTAGGGTTTTACGTAGGATTTAACCACATCACACCAGCCTGTCATGTGTAAAATGTAATAAAGGGATGATAATGATTAGGAGGCAGGAGAAGCTCACTAGCAGAACTATTTTTGTATCTCTGAGATGAAGAATTAGGATAGACACAGCGAGTGCTTCAAACGCGAGGATACATGTGCGAAGAGACAAAGCTATTCAAGTTTACAGTACATCTAAATCAAGAGTGTATTCATGACAGGTTTAGACAAGTGCAGCTAAGGTCTTAATGGGATACAGAGAATGAGCAGGGTATTTATGCTGGATATCTCTACAGGAAGCACAAATTAAACGATCCCAAAGTTTACTGTTTTCATTTAGAAGTCCAGTTGCATGCAGTCACAGCTGACCGACTTGAATGATGTATCTAAAAGCCGAACCTCCAAGCATATAGCCAACTATATTGCTTTTAAAAGCTTCAAGTAGGAGAGCTTCATGTGTGACATAATTAAATTCCACCCAAGTTAATTCAAACTGTTTAATGATGCAGGGAGAACAATTTCTTTCGCTGTGCCAGCGGTGGGTTGGTCCGCGGGGGCTACGAGTGAGGAGAAGCATTAGAAGTTCAGAAAGACACTTGTGATACAGAGGGGAGGATGTGCAGATGGAGGCAGACTTGAAGGTTGCAGCATCCTTGGAAACGCAGCTTCCTGTTGGTGTGATTGTTCATTTTAATAATGCCAAATTTGCTTTGTTTCTTGTTTTCTTCATTATATTACCCTTATCTATAAAGATGATTTCGACAATAATTAGTAATATGCACGTGAGACCAGATTTTAGTGGTGGGAGTGCCTTTGATTTTGCTGTTGGTTACTGTAACCATCCTGCAGTGTTTCATTATGTTTCAAAGCTAATAAACTCTCTCCGACGGTGAACAGCCTGACATTATACGTATTGTGTTTTTGTGTCTTTTTTTTTTCCAGGAGTCGGGGCTAGAAAGCGGGGAGGAGATGAGTCTGGCAGGTAATCCCACTCCATCTATCCATCAACCTGGAGACTATTTCCAGCGTCCCCTACAGAATGTCAAAGCCTCGCTGAGCAGCAGATGAGTCCATCATCCTCTTTCTAAGACTTTCCCTCAAGTTTCCATCAAAACACATAAACACATCATGTGCCATTATTTTCTATTGCCCTCCCTACCCTTTTTCTGTCAATGGAGGGTCACGACAGTGAGTGAACACAGTTGAGTGGGGCGCCCGATGCAGCATGCAGAAGAGAAGCTCTGTTTGAAACCCACAGGATGTGACAGGATCCTTCCTCCGTCGATGACATCACTCTGTATGGGCTGTGATGGGGCATGTGCCAGAGATCTCCTGTCTAATAGGAAGTGAGGCCATTAAGGAGATGACCCCGCCTCAGTTGCCATCACTGTCTCTCTGCCAGAGAGGGAGCTTGGCTCTCCCATTACTCCTGCACTTGCTAATTAGCGTCTGTCGCTGGAGTAACTTGTACCTGTCAGTGTGTGCCGCTCTCCTATATTCAGTAACTTGAGGGAATTGAAATTGAATGCCAGCTAAGCTCCAACAAACTGCAAATGGTGCATGGGATACACCCTGATTCTCTCACTGACCCGACAGCCTTATATGTAAGAAATTGTTTTTAATGAACACAGAGTATCTCAGCGAGTTTTTACTGCTGGTGTGGAATGTTTCATCTGTTCCAGACAAGCGGATGTACTGGTTGTTTTATTGCATTTCTTTAGGTACTTAAACAAGTCCCTGTGCCATATGTCCATGTATGAATGCCAAAGCCATTTCTGTTCCAGATAACCCAGTGCCTATTTACATTAAAGAGACATGGTGAAACTGCCTGGTCATTGGCAATTATTGGTCCCATTCCCGGGGCCACTTTGTGCTTGTTCGGGCAGAACAAGGTCGAGTTTATTACAGACATTTCTTCACCCACAGGATTAGCCATGCTGCTCAAATTCATCCTTCCACTTTTCCATTAGTTGATTTATCTGCCGACTAGACTATTCTACATAATGAGTAAAACATGAATTATGGTCAAAGCAATACAAATATTTCATTTCCATGCAGATCAACACTGACATGTTGAATTGTTCGCAGTTAGACGCAGTCCTATTTTAGGGCCAATCCCTCTCTGTTTGCAGATGCTCAGTCATCCCAAACATTTGACTTGTTTTGAATAATGGATTTTCTCTGTGATTGTTTGTTGCTGTCATATGTGAAATAGCTACCTTGCATAAAGTCTGACTTGTATAAGTAGTGCAGAAATACCTCCCCAACACACACACACACATGCACAGGAGCACACGCACACACTGTGTCCTCTTGCTGAGCTGGATGAGACTGTTGATCAAACCCCAGGCTGTGCCCAAATGCGCAGATCTCTCTGTACAGTAGCCCTTGACCTTGCTGTGTGTCCTCGTGGCCCAGACACCCGCCTGAAATTAAATTACAGATTAGTGGCTCCAGGCCCAAAGAGGGGTTTATTTGGTTGGCCCCTCTCTGAGAAGCACTCATTCTGGGACTGGAAAAAAATGTCGTGGGATTTAAGAAAGAAAATGCCTGAAAATGTCTGGAAGACATTTCTTTCTGACTGTGAGCACTGGAGCCAATGGTCCCCTAAAACGGAAATGTCTGCAAAGACTTCTAAATTTGACATCGCAGTTAAGAAGGGACATGGGGCTAGTGTAAATTTGGGATTTGGGAAATGGGGAAAATGGTTTCTTGGAAGCCAAAGAAAAGTAAATTAGAAAGAAAACCAAAGTCGAACTGAGGGAACTCTGATGAAACAGAAGCTCACTGCTGAATGAACACCTTGGGAATTAAAAAAATCATTCTTGTGAGACAAAAGAAGCAAATGCCAAGCCCTCATTAATTTGGAAGTCTGTCAAGCCTTTCACAATCCTTAATTCCAAATTACATTTACTTCAAACAACATTCAGATACGAGTGACCATCAATTGGTTACTGTTGGAAAGGTGAAGTTAAGACAACTGTGTTAATAAAGTTGCAAATACAACTTCCAACTTAAAGAATAGGTTCAGATTTCTTACTGAACAGGGTTGCTCGCTAGACTGTGATCACTTCATTACCAGAATGGACAGGACTGATATATAAATGCACCTATGGGCATGTGACTATTGTTGTAAGGCTTGATTCATCCACGCTCCCTGTAGAAGGCAGCACAGCAGCTCTGTGTCGTCAAATGTACATCAACGTAACGGGCAATGTTACTCTATACTTACAAATTCAGTTTGAATGTGTGCAGATACAACTGCAGCATGCATCACAAGCCTGCTGCAGTTGCCTTCACCTGCCAACTACAGTTTTTCACTTAACTTACTTCACATGCGTAATTGGTCGCGCTTAATGTCACCTCTCACGGACCCGGCCACAAGAGGATAAATATTTAAGATGCTAATGTCACATTTTTATTTAACTATCAAAATAAAACCCTTGGCAGGGCTTCGAGTTGCCCCACAGCCAAGCCTCGGACTACTTCACACACACACACACAGCGCAACCTTTCACAGATTACATTGTCTCAAGTTCAAACACCCTGACAGCTGGTAACGGGTTGGTGTGGTGTTTGCATGTACAGGTACAATGCTTACTGGTGTGAGTTCATACAAGTCAGTCAAGAAACCCAAACAGAGGCAAACAACAGAGATTTGTCCTAGGCAGCACAGATTCGGGCAAATATGTGTGTGCTCACATTGGCAAAAAAAAAAGAAATATGTGCATGTATACCAAGAGAAAGGCGTCAACGTAAAACTACTAGCTTAAACTGCCACGCTCATACATATAGGCACACTTCACGGAATAAGTTGGAGCATATTATTGGGAACACATCGGTCGGCTATTAGTGGCCAAAAAACACAGACTGAACAAACACTCCAGCTGTCAAATTCACTCAAATAGAATAAGGCAAAAATGTGCTATCAATGCAGACCGGATCAAACAGTTTCTTGGAGCGTGAGAGAACACCGATGCAGCTATTTTTCAGAAATCTCTTCACACTCCGCAGAGCTCACACACTCAGACTGTGGTCCAATCATGCAGTAGATTTATATTAGCACTTCTGCTACTCTGCATTTGACTTGATTTGAACATGAGGTCCCAATAAAGTAGTCACTGAAATGGGGCCAGATGTGCTCCTACATTTTAGTACACAGTAAATGCTTAGTGTGCTATTTAGTAAATATCCTCCTTTACCCCCCCCCCCCCCTCCCATTTGTTTAACAGATACTTGAAGGTACGCATGTACGTACATCCTTTCAATACTACATTAATCATTTCTTTCCCCTCTATCAAAAGTGACCTCAGTCAAATGGAGAGGAAGCAGCTGTCAGCGAGTGGCCCATGTTCTGTTTGGTATAGAACACCTGAGGTCAGTGGCTCTCAGTCCAAGTACTCCACGCCCAGAGCCCTGTCGGTTCTATTCTAGCAGTTTAATCAGGGACTGTTTCACACCCGGGACAGCAAGTGAATGCAATTAAGCACGCGGTAGTAAAGAAGGAACCAGGACCAGGATTGAAGACCGCTGTGTAATTGGTTTATTCATGGAATCCTGGGATACTCTATCACAAGTTATCAAGGTGCATGTAAATAGCTTGGGCTGTGGCCAGTAATCAGTTAACTCTGGATGTAAGCGTGGTGTGTAAACACTTACTGCAAATTCTGCTCACTGTGAGCATCCTTGCATCATTTTTACGATCTGCTGGGTTTGTTCACCGCTTAAGGAGAAAACACTGCCAGCATTTTACGCTGTTTTATTTCTCCTGAGGAGGCTCGATAATGTATTTAGTATGCAGAGGCGGGAGCGAACATAAAACAGGCAAATCAACTGAGATAGTGATCCACCATTATGAGGTTTTGAAAGCTGATGCTGTGACCAATATTAATGCTCTAAGAATATTCATGTTACATTTATAATACATGTGTTAGTTTACATTAATTAATCCAAATTTAACTTAATTTCAATCCCAATTTCATTCTAAACATTTTGGAACAATCAGCCATTGACATAACTTCTAGAATAACTGAAATTATTATTATATTCTTTTTCTATGGAATAATTGAAGGATTGTTTCAACAATGAGATGATTTGATAGTAGATGACGGGGGATGCCCTCCTCCTTGTTAGCAAAATGTTTTCAAATGTTTTCAAATGAAGCTACAGCCAGGACGTGGTTAATTTAGCTCGGCTTAGCATAAAGACTGAAAACAGTTGGAAGCAGCTACCCTCGGTCTGCCCAATGGTTAAAGCCTAGCGGTGCCCCTAAAACTCACTAACTATGGCGATGAAAAACTTCCGGATTGTTTTACCACTGGACAAAGCCATGCTTGCAGCTTCCCTCTGCTTTTAGTCGTTATGCTAGGCTAACGTCTCAGTCAACTCTCGGCAAGAAAGCGAATAAGCGTTATTTCCAAAAATGTTCGTGTGGCTATTCGTTACCAAGGTTACCAAATAAGAAAACTAAAAAGTAATGTGTAACAGAAATATTGTATAAATGGGTAAGACACAAGTAACATGATCATTATAGTCTTAACTTTGGGTTTTGGGAGTTAAAGTAGTACCAGTGCAAACACCAGAACAAATACACCTCCATGTTTCATTAATCACTTTTTTGGTAAGATTACACAAATGAGTTTAAATGACTGACCTTTAATTATACCTCCTTATTAGGTCATGTAGGGATAGCTGGGAAGAAAAGCTGTACGTCCCTACTCGTATATCTTCAAGGACAAAGGAGTTGCTTTCGAGGTTAGATGAAAATTCCTTGAGTGAATCACATTGTGAAAGTAAGAAAAGAAACAGAAAAAACTTGAAAGCAACTGAATTCATAACACTCTGATCCTCGCACTTGAATGGCAAGCAGCCTTACTGGGCAGGAGATGTTGACATAAGGATTTAAGGGAGTAAGAAAATGAAAGTTTCTTTTGGGAGGGCAGACCTGCAAAGCTACAATGAAAGAAAAAGAGACAATTGAGGTGCTGAGAATTAAAGCCTCAATCCAACATTTTCAAGAACACCAGCTGAGAATATATACACAGGGATTTTTGTATTGCTGTCAGGTTGCGCTGTCACGTCAGTCCTTTTGATATCTCTACCGTTACTCTACTGCGTACAGACAACTAATATTTGCATCAGCGAGATAGAGGATAAGATCATGGATCGGTACGGCACTAATAATATGGTGGGCGTTTTACTGTCATGGTGAAGAGGCGGCTGAGCCTGAAAGAAAAGCTCTCGGTTTAGCAAAAGATATCTTTCGAGAGCTCTGAGTAATTCTCTGTATTGACAGAAAGGATACGTTTGCATGTTGAATCACAGCTCAGAGTTGCTCCCCTGCTACTTTGCATCAAAAGATGAGGTGGTATGGTCATCTAATCAGGAAGCCACTGGGAATCTTCCCCGTGGAGATGTTCGGGGCACGTCCAACTGGGAGGAGACCCCTGGGCAGATCAAGAACACAAAGGCCTGGGCAAGTCTTAGGATCCCCCCCGAGGTGGCTCGGGAGATATGCGGCTGGGCCAACAAATCCAGGTGAGCAGTGGAAAATGGATGAGTGGAAAACTAAAGCTTTTGGCTATTCTGTAATGTCAGTTCCTGAGAATGGGTGCATTACGTACTGGGTCAGTATATGCCATTCATCTAGCGCTCCTTTCTCTCAAAAGGGTTTTGAATCTCATTCAACATTATTACTAATAATATTACTAAATTGAGCTTTCAAAGTACAGAGGATGTGGTTGGTGTGAATAAGTAAGTCTGCTATGCTGTATTCAGGGTCGATAGAAATAGTCACTGTTAAGTGTCATTTAATTTTGAATTGAAAAGCAACTCCTGCGAAAAATGTTAATGGTTATAATTAAAATTGCACTTATGCTCCTTTTTGCTCCCATGCTTTTTTTGTCTGACTGAACAGCTCAATTGAAGTGCATCCATGTCTTCGGGGTCAACAGGAACTAAGGCCAAACTCAGTAAGACAGTTACGGGGAGATAAACCATATATTGTGAGTGTTAAATTGTTTATATAATTATTGGTAATCAGTCACGATGGCCATAGAATTAACCTGAATTTTGAATTGCAGCCGGACATGAAAGATGAAGGAGATTTTCCCCCCCACAAGCAATTGCTGTTCCTTGATATACTACACTCAAAAATCAAGCACACATACACTCATATCAGTATGCAATCTGCACAGACTGCCTACCTACACATCTAACAGGTGCTAACTGCACCTGACCTTTTTACACTTATTCTGTTGAAACCTTGCCCAGTGAAATTGGCATCAATCCTACTTTTGGCTCCTGCAAAATGAAACAAAACGTCTGAATCCCCCCAGCTAACTGAACTTGGCAGTACAGTTCATCAGAATGATTTGCCAAACAAACGAGTCACAGCACATGCCCTCTACACCAACATGGACGCGTGTTTTTTCAGCGCGCTGCAATTTCAACGAGCAGTCTCTGATCGGTGCTCTGTAAAAAAAAAATGCGAAGTCAAATTGTGCCATGCTGTACATGTTAGTCTCTAAAGAAGCCAGTAGAGACAGGAAGAAAAGGTCAGCTGGTCGTGGTGTTCTTTGGAATCAACATCAAAGACATGTAGGTGCACAAACGATAGTAGAGCTGTGCCCATTGAGGGGTGGACCCCTGGAGTGGTACAGTAGAATATGTAGTTGACTGTTGACTGGAAATCCCTTGATACTACAGTGAACATGAAAGGAAATACCTGAATAATCAATGTCCATGAAGTCAAAGGTCCAACAAAGGGGGGAAGCCCATGTGCTTAGAACAAATTCAAAGCAGTCATAATGTATTTTTTATTTGCATTTTCATTTCTCTTAACTTTGCAGACAACAACACTACTATCACATGCAGGTCACAAACACAACATGCACACAAGTCGTTCTTACAGAAGGACAATATGTGAATGAACAGCAGCTTAAACAACATATACAGTAAAACCCAAATACTTCACAATCCTGGATGCATACATGACCTCAGGCTCAAAACGTATGGCAGGGATCCATTCCAAATGTTTTATAGCTGAGATATTCATCCACCATGTCCCAGTCAATAAAGACCAAATTCATGACTCAATATTTCCAGACACTTAAAACCTCTCATTTATATTTAAGATGTACACTGTGTTTGTTTCAAATAACACCCTTTATCCATTTCTATATGTTTGGATTTTAATAAAGTAAAAGCATTTCCTTGTAACGGCATTAAAGTTTAATCACTGCTTGTCTGTGTCACATCATGTTGGGACATAGGATACCAATATTTACAGCTGATACTTTCCATTTCAGGTTCATTTTTTACTTTATTGATGCACACCACAGGGGAATACATCTGAGGTTGGTATGCAGAGCCTCTGAGAAAGATACATACCATAGACATTTTGCATTAGGATCCCACGGCTGAAGATTTTTTGAAGTGAAATCGAATGAGCTGCTGATTCTTGTAAAGCAGTGTTAAGAATGGGGTGGAAGGTTGAACACAGGAAACTGTGGTTTGAGTTCCATCTCCTTTAACAGTAAAATATTGATTGATTCCAGCCATGAGGGTAACCTCTCCATGACTTTAACTAGTGTTGGTTACCTACAATTTACCAGAACTTAAAGGAAGTGTATTTAGCATTTAGAGCATTGATATAACAGCAAACACCTATATGCTATGTAATGATATAGAGTAATGTCTACCTGAGCAGAGAAGGAAGTCACTCTCCCTCTGTGTGTGTTGTTATCTGAGCTTCTCCTTGCTTTGTGTACATAGCCGGGCCGGCCACGCGTGTTTTTAGTACATGCTAGTACATTGTAGCGTGCCCCCCTGGCTAGCTGATGGCCGCCGCTCTGTACTGCTATCATACAGTTACAGCTGATAACGGCGTATTGACCGACAACGTTGTCGCAAAAGCGTAGCACCCACCCTCCGGTTCCCCCTCAGATAAATACTGTTTAGTACTGTCAGTACTCTGTCAGGGCTGTTAGCACTGTTAGCTGTGAGCTGTGTTGCCATGTTGAGAGCCATTAAGAGGCAATCAAAATGCTCCAAATCCCGTATCTTGCACCTTTTAACATAGCATTCACCGATCAGAGAGCACTCATATGAATTTCTTATAGTTATATGGGCAGTTATGGCGGGCACTTACAAAAAGACAAACAACATACAAGTAATGATGTAAAAAAAACACCTGTTTCCACTTAGACCTGCTGGAGGTGATCTTGGACACAACCTCACTCTCTTCGTAAAATGCCAACGCTACATGTCCATTTTTTCTTCACTAGGCTCCACAAATAAGGTTTAGCTCAATTTATTTATAAAATATTATATTATGATAGATTCACTGTAAATTGCTGGTGTTTTTAGTTGTATAACTAAGTTGTGTCACACAAAAGCTTTTATTTTTTTGTGAAGCCACCCCAGTTGTTTTACCTGAAAAAACGTGGTCAATATAATATAATAAATGCACTTAGAGCAGACTTCTCCCTCCTGCTTGTCCATATACAAACTATTGAATACACACAAGATCTGGATTTGATTTGTCTCCTAACTGTACTGTATCTGCTCAGAGTTTTAATATTTCATAAACAATGATCAATCACCTACTGCATCGAAGAGCAAATAAGTAATGACACTCCTGCTTGGCCAATGAAAACTGAAGCTTTTATTGGACTCCGTGGTTGCATATTTGATTTTTCTTCTAAATTCTATTTAAAATCTCATTACCTTTAATCAGGATGAAGTGATATCATGCTAGATTCTATTCCCTTTTCAAAACAGCTTCCTCAGAGGCCCTGAAGTAAATCACTGGTCCAAACTTGGGAAAACAAAATACAGTGCATAAGCAGAGGCTTATTTTAGCAACTGAAATGTGTGCTTTGTCAGACTCATTCAGTTGTGCTGGGCTAGGCCATCCCTAATTAAAGTGTTCTGCTCTACAGAGTCCCTGACTGGTCCTGAGCATGCAGAAGCTGTCTTATTCTTTCCATCCATCACATCTACTGTAATTACTTTTGTTTACAGTGGAGGAAACGGCAGCTGTCTGATTAGAAGTTATTGAGGAGATAACTCATAGGTAATTTAGAAATGGCGCTCAACTTCTCTCCTGGATGCAGATGAATCATTTCCTGTATAAAGTGTGGGGACGATGTAGAGACGCTCATGGAGAACGACCCTGACAAATTACCACAGGGCTGTCAAATCTCCAAACCATTTTCCTCTTGAGCCGTACATTGTTGTTTTCTTCCAATGATGATGAGGGTCTCTCTTTTCCTGAGGCAGAAATAAAAAAGTTTGCAAACCAGTGTAATTAGTTGCACACGCTGTTCAGTTTTTTTCTCATGGAGTGAAGGAATATTATTATTATCATCTTATGTTGAAGGGCAATCTCAGTTCCCAAGTATTTTATGCTTTTAGTGAGATGGATATGGAGATAGAGGATAATAATAATCTATTTAAATTGTGGATTGAACGCACATTAACAAACTGAGAACCAACTGGGAGTCCCACAGTGTTTGACAGAATGTGGCATATGACTATGCAATACCACAAGATTGTAATAAAAAAATGTATTTTTGTGAAATAGATTCTGAGATGTACATTACTGATATAAAAAATGGATGTGCAATATCAAAATGGCAAATCAATACGCAATACCCACTTCCAATATGGGAATTCGATCCTGCAGCAGAGATAAGATATATATATATAAAAAAAATAAATAAATCAACTGCAGATTGGAAATTACTGTAGATATTGCCCCAGTAGTACCTGTATTTTGATTGGTATGGTTATTAAAATGTAGCTTATTTCACGTAATGAACATCATTTATATACATTTAGAAAGATGCAGCAAGTGGTATTATACAATAACGTGTTGATGTTGTATACAGTGATCAGTCAGTTATAACATATACCAGAAAGATGCTGATTGAGCTTACAGCCTGCATGTCAGTCATGATGTAGTACACAGATTTTCACCCCATGACCCTGCTCTGCTACTGAGCCATAGTCGCCATAGTTGTTATTCTTCAGAATATATATTGTTATTTGCTATTTTACTAACTTTTGCAAATTCGCCAGTCACAACATCAGTGAAATCCATGATTGTTCAATAGTTGCACGTTAATCAAACAAATGTACCGTCATATATTTAGGTATCCCTTTTAAACACAATTTTGGAATACTTTCTGTCTTTCATCTTCTTGAAAGCCAAAATTTGACACATCGTTTTTCTGTCTGAGATATTGCAATAGGTTTTAGACCAAGAAAAGCAAATTGATCGACTTGTTTTTTTTTAATAAACCACACCAAAGATGGAACTGGTGGTTACAGACAGTGTGGTCGTCAAGGCTTTCCTGTTGTCCTTGAGAGCTGAGTGGGTTCACTCAATTAATGGCTGTAATTGGACTGTTTGGAATATCAGCACTGCTAATGTTACTTTGACAGTGATTTAATTTGACATGTTAATCAATCATCAACATAGCTGGAGCACCCACTAATATGTTAACAATGGATAAAAATAGCATTTATATTGTGTGCAGACAACACTGTAGCGCACAAGGCATTGCGTATGATCATAATATATTAACACTTTGATTTATTTTTGCACTTTCATCTTCAGCCATTGTGCCAGGGGTGTTTGTCTCAGCAATGGAGCCGAAAATAAAAGGAAATGTCATAAAATAAATAGTACCTGATAAACTATTGTGTGGTGTACTTGTAAGAGTACTTTGAGTTCTTTGTACTGCCTCACTTTAGTCTTTGCTTGCCCCAGTCATTTGCTATTCAGTGCATCTTCATGTGTAATATTATAGCTCAAAAGCAGTTTGTACTAGAGATCCCCTCCTTTGCAAAAGTGTTAGATTAATTACTTTGCTTTAATGGGCCCAACTACTGGGTTCTAGTAATTAAAAGATAATGATTGGTCCCTTTGAATGTTACAAATAAAGATGCACAAACTCATTTGTGTTATTCAGGTTGTTCAATAAAAGATTAGGCCCCGTGTGGGGGTGGGGTTAGGGGTGGGGGTGCTGGGGTTACTTGCTTTTTCTGCCAAATTATCCATGCCATCCTGTGGAGTGTCTTTGCTCTCAGCAATCCATATCAGATCAACTTTGGATTATCACTCTGCATGAGAATAATGAATAAACATGTGCATTGGCATTCATCTCCATGACCCCTTTCTCTATGAATAGCTGGAGAAAAATAAAAGTAAAAGTAATTTAAGTTTTATATTGAGGACTGTATCTCTTTTTGCCTATTTTTTGGGATGCTGGCAGCTGTGTTTGGTGATGAAACTAGTCCAGTCCTTCCCTATGGGGACTCCTCATGAATCCCCTTTACGTGTCTACTGACCCGTTGCAAATTACAGTAAAGCTTTGACAAAAAAAGCTGTGAGGAGTCATGTACATATTTGATTCATTCAAGAAAAAAAAACAAGAATTGTATACCTTATTTGCCTCCAGAACCTTCCAGAATACTATTTTCTATTGACATCAAACTAACACTTACAAAATGCAGCACACCAACACTGTAAGTACAGTAACAATGTGTTTGGATTTGGGGAACTCTCTGGAATTCAGCATCCGCAGATCCCTCAACATGGCTGCATTTCTCATGGGATCTTTTAATATGAAAGCTGAACCTCAGTGGCTGTCATGATGAACTTGTTGTGGCACCGCTGGAGAAGTAATCTTCGTCTAGTCGCTGTTCTGCTTCATGAAAAAACCCCAAACCCTGCTTGTTAAGAATGCAACTTGTGCAACACACAAAATATAACATGCTGAAGTCATACAGTATGATTTAGTGTGGAAGGTTAGCCATAGAGTGCTGCAGGGAATGAGTCCTAGCATCAAGAAATGAGCAAGCACTTTTGCGTTTGCATCTCAAAGTCAGTGTTTTTTTTTTCAATTAGTTTTAGATTAGATAGATGCATAAAATAAGGTCTGTGGTTAAAACCAGTTGAAGAGATCTTAACGTTTTGTTCTATGAAATAAAATATATCAATAAAGACCCCTCTCATGAATTCTTTGTCTTAAAAAAGGCGGTTGCAAGAGACTAAATGAGGCTACATAACGTCATCACGCCGACTAGCCTCTTTGTGTAAACTCGCCTTCATGTGACTGTGGTGAAGTACGTTTGTAGCCAAACATTAGCTTTTTACTTCTGCCGATTCCATTCACGCTTCAAAAATCATAAAAGTGTTAATTTGTGAAGAATATTTTGCTGAACAAAACTTCAGCTTGTTTTTTATAATCCAAAATCCAATGGAAAAATCCCATTGGCATTATGTTGAGGGATTGGCCTATTTACGTCATCCCTGCAGCACTCTATTTCCCCCGATTTCCAATCTTTATACTGCGCTAAGATAGCTAGCGGCTGGATTTACCTTCAATTTTACCACGCAGGTATGAGAGTCCTATTGATCTTCTCATCTAACGCTCAGCAATAAAGCAAATAACTGTTACATTTCTATAGCATGTCAGCATTATTCGACAGTACACAATGGAAATGAGCCAAAAGAAAAGAAAGGAAAAAAACTGGCATGACAAAGGCTGTTATGTCAAATTCAAGACAATGCATGGATCATTTTTCTGAGCCACTGAGGCACATTCAATAGCCAGAGCCTTTTACTTCGATGGTGCCTACATCAAGCCTGGATAAAACCTCAGAACTATTTTGAGGATTTAACGCCACAAAGCTTCCCTTGGAGTTCACAGTTATCACGGTAAAGTTATAGATCAGTCAGCAGAGCAGTAGTTATGTAGTTACGGTTTGTCCTCCAGTCATAAAAGGAAACGTATTTACTCCTTAGAGACATGCATGTTTACTGTATTAGATTTGGCATGTCAGGCAAAGCATCCAGTAAAGAAAATCACCTTTGATTTTCATAATTTCTCATACAACCCATGGCGTTCTCAACACTTTAAATGACATAAACAGGATATGTGTTCATGTATTACTCCCACTAGCTGACTGCAAAACTACAGATAGATGGCCAAATATGCAATGTGTGATCAGGGCAGGTCATTTGACCTGCGGCGTCTCGGTAATTGACTGGGGAATTATTAAGAACGAAGTGAGGATTGCTGCTCAGGCCTGATCCACTGTCAGGAGTATCAGAAAGCAAGAAGCAGGAACTCACGAACAAAACATGTAATTAACGCCTGGTAGTTAAAAAGCACATGACAGGCAACACGTTACATAAAGACTCAGCCCTCGCACTCCTGCATTTGCATCTCAGCAGGAGAAGAGGCAGGACGCAAAGAAAAGCACTGCTGCGTTCAATCCCTCTTCCTACTGTTTGTAATCACTGGACACACTAGAGGCCTAAAAGAAAGGTTCCTCAGCCACATGACAGCCAGTAGCTCTGTGATGTAGAAATATGTTCATGAATCCTAATTTATATAATACAATCAAAGATTGTTTAAAAAACCTTCTGACAAGAAACTTCGATCCTTGGATACTTTTACACGAGTATAGCATCAGTCTGGGATGTTCCTTGTGTTCCATGTTTGTGGTGAATGCTGCTGTTCAATGGAATTTACGTGTTTCATGAGTGAGTACCATTAAAAATTGAGTGTGTTTCAAGTGAAACAAAAACAATAAGTATAACGTCACAACTCGTGGAAGCTGAGTAGAATGTACGCTCCTAAAATGAAGACAAAGAGTGGGTTTTTCACATGGACTCCTCTCGTATCAGGGTGAAGTGAATTGGATTTACCTTTATTTATTCACCCTAACCTTCCTTGTCTGCTTTTGCTTTAATAAATGAGGTGGAAAATATCACAGGTACACTAAAAGCTGCTTTGCCAAACTGATTCTAGGGGCTCAGAGCTGAATCGGGTCTCTGGAACATGCCATGATTGTACTTCAGATATTTTACAGTTTTGGGGCCAAGAGTGAGCTGTTCTCATTGGGCCAATTTCTAGTCGTGCCCCAGCCTGATATACAATTGTTTGGTCTTGTAAAATATTCTGGATTCTGAATTTAGTTCTTAATATTCCTTTATGATACGTCAAGTAATATATGCATGTTTAATATATCTATGAAATGTCTGTTTAAAAACACGTATACTGTGGCGGATGGTCAATAGAGGGCCATGGGGCCCCACTAGCTGCGCGTTCTCGTCAGGAGAAGTCTCTACAGGCGAGCATGAGCGCCAGCGCGAGCACTACTCCTCCAAGACCCGTCTGAGAGGAGAAGTTTGAGGAAAAAGTACAGTGAAAGAGCTGATCCCAGATCAGCCTGACCTCACAATCAGACAGCAGACTAGCGGGAAAGGGAAGCAGTACATGAAGCTTCTCTACTAGCTATACACCAGACAGGTTTGGCTAGCTGGATGATGTCATGCTAATAACCTATTTAGCTTTTTAAAACAACGGGGACAGATCCAGCACGGACAGTTAGGGAGTGAGGGATGAGGAGGTAAGGAAACATGGGAACACCAGGGCACACATGAGAACTCTGTCAAGCTACATATTGAGCAAAGTGAACATCTTTTCTTCTACATAATTTCATGACAACTTGGTCATGGAGGCATCAACATTTAATTGAGATGGTAAATTAACAGTGAAAACTCATCATAGCTTATATCTATAAGCGTGTGTTTTATAGTATACTGAATATTATTATATGATATATATTATACTGAATTCCCTGTGAGGGTGACTAAAATAAGATGTCCTGACGTGTTTATCAAAGTGTTATTTACTGCTTTTTTTGTGTTGGAATAAATGTTGAATATTTAACTGCAAAGTAGTAATGTGTGTTTGATACCTTAATTTTTTTACATTAAATCATACTGGGGTGTTTGCTGAAATTGATTGGATGGCCCCACCTAGAACATTTTCCACCAGCCGCCACTGCGTATACATATGTATAATATGTACATTCAAAGGGACTTTCCATATTTTTCTGCTCATTATGTTGTACCCAGGAAAGGACTGGTTGGAAGTGGGATCCTTCTCTGTGAGACTTGCCCAAGGTCGGCTCCATTCTTGTCCGGTAGGTTTTATTCATCAGCTCTTTCTTTGGATCTTGTGTCCGTGTGATTTCCTGACACTATTGTGTATTTACAAGTATAAGCAACATCTCATAATGTGAGAATTATGCAGTATCATGATGGATGGTAAAAAAACAACACCTTTTTGATACCTACACGAGAGGCCGTATATATCAATCATTACACCAAGATGGGACATTATCATTGTACTTCTAACTGACAAGCTGATGACAATGCATTAGGAAAGTAGTTTTGAAAACACAGATATTTGGGAGCTACTGGGACAGGGAATTGTTTATAGCACTCCCAACGTGTCTCCGTAAATGCCTTTTGATTTCAATACCAGGCCAACTAACATGAGCTTTCCATTAACAGCGTTTACCAAATCAACCTCTTGGCGTGATTATGAACATGTTTCCAAGAGCAAATGCCGTGATGGTGGCTAGACAGAGTGTGTTGATAATTACACAGTGGATAATGGACGGAGGGCAGTAGCACATTGCAGGAGGTGCTGGACCCAATGGGCCGTGATAATTAACCAAAATCTTAATGACACTGGGCAAAATTATTCCCCCCTGACTCGTTTATGATAAATATTTAATGTTTCATTACAATAATGATGGGAATGCAAAATGCCAAACCACTAACTGTCAAACTTTTGCTGCTGTTGTCTTGTAATTAGAGGAAGCTCTAGCTGTCTCTCTCTAATTTCCCAGTGCAGCCTCTGCCAGCGTTTAGCACTCTCATGAAAGAGCGGTGACAGGGAAGGGAATTGTGTGTCGAACACTGTTGGGCTGCACATTGAAGAGTTCAACATTAATTCACTACTTGGCTGTTGTGTGATTGTTTATCCTATTGACAATTGAAGGGTTACAAATCATAGAGCTACTTACAAAGAACGCAATCCTTCGTCTACTTATGTTTCCAGGACAGTTGTCTTGTACAAGTGAGCCAAAGTTAGTCGTCGTCGTCCCCCTCAATAGAAAAGCACTTACGGAATTTACTTATTCTTGTCACAGTTGTGGCCAGATGGACAAATGAGTAGGCATCTTGTAGAAGTGACAAAGTGAACCAGAGTGGTCTTATACAAACACATTAGTCAAGTTATTTTGACCACCCCGCCCCTGCGAAAGCTTGCTCCACACAGTTGAGAAATCCCAGTTCAATTTCCGTCCTGGCTGCTTTAACCCACATATACACCAGAGGGAGCGGTGATCAATACACTGTACTTGGCTATCATTATCAAGACTTATACCCCCTTCAGCTCAGGGCCCATTAAATCAGAGGACCACATTCTTCCCGCCCAGTGTCTCAAACCACGACTCTCGAGTCACATTAAGGTTTGATTTACGCGTCTTTAATGACGGGCCACCCTTAATTAGCTGATGGCGCAAAAACACAGCTAGTGCTGAAAAAGGATGACCGTTTAATGCTCAAGCTGATGTTTGCTTCGGGCCGCTCGCGATCTGTCATCCGTATCAAGCCGCGCTCGCATTGCAAAAAAACAAGCTTCCTCTCGAGGCTGTGGCATACCTCATACGTTGAGCCGTGCCAGTGGCGATAATGAATCCTCGCTGAGACGCCTGATCCCTCGCATCAATTCAGGGTATCGGTTATGTGAGACTTTTGGTCTGCAGCAAAGTCTGTAACTTCTCTTTCCTGAAGTATTTCGCTGTCAAACCGTGGACTCTGGTGACTTCTTCCTCCCTTGTTTTGGTCACAATTCATTGGTTCCAGCCTGAGAGGCTCTCTATATCATTAGCAGAAAAATAATTTGGTTAGTTTAATGGAGTGACTTAGACTAACAAGTTGCAACAAGAATACCCTGAAGTGACTTGAGACGTATTACCACAGTAGTAGCGGCTGCTCATTAGCTCCGTGCAGTGTTATTGCAGTTAGGCTCATAAGAAACCTGCATAATATCCATGCATGGCTGTAAAAGAGAGACTGCTGATAAATTGCATAATAACCAGATTAGCAATATGTCACACTAAGCCTCTGGCAAACGGCAAGGGAATTGGGAAGATTCTTCCCTCCCCGTGAGATGAGAAAGATATAAATAGAAACCTTGAAGCACAATTTGTCAAGTTACATGAGCAGAAATGCATTCCCGTTTTCCACCCCACCCTAAATATGTAAGTGTCCTTTGAAGCAGATTTCATCAAGTCATTATGAAAATGGGGATGCGTCTGTGAAAGCATTGACAAATACCTAGTTCAAAGGGCACATTCATTTAAAAACCTCCAGTTGGTGAACTGTACTTTTATAGTGTGTGACTGCAAATATGACCCAGGACATGACAATCAAGAGACATGACAAAAAGATGAACCGCCTATTGCAATGTGCTAATGTATTCTATTAGGCAGAATTACGTCTGGTTGTTTAATATCATCATTTTGGGTGTTTTCGAAGCTAGAAGGGAAATTGGGTTGTGCACTTTCGTCAAGGTCAATGGCCTGGCTGAACACTTTGGTCACCAATAAAGTTGCAATAGACATAAAATGTGATGAAAGGCACCAAAACACTTTCTTCTACATTACAATGAGACTTATTTAGTTTTGATTTATTGCTACATAGACAGTACATGAATGGAGGAATTTTTCAAAAGGCACATTTCGCTATTCATAAGTCATTCCTCGAAACACAATATATGTTGTTAGAGACAGTTTTCAGTCAGTTTGCTGAATGAAAAATCGATCAAATTATTCCTATTTTTTTTCACATGACAATGCTGACACAAGACCATGTCTTATGGCGTTCACATGTTGAACACACGGACGCATTTCTTTTCAAGTTACCTCTACCTACAAAGTGCCATTGTAATGGAAAAAAAACATGATTTAGCATTCTTTTAAAGCCTCTCTTTGAGCTAAATTTACAAAGCATTTTGGTCCTCATAGTCTGTTTCCAGAGACGTGTGTTATTAATCAAACATGCTCACCGGCCTGGAACTTCAATTTATTTATCATCACTTCTCCACCTTTCCATAACACAGTTGCATACTTGGACAGGTATATTAAGTAAGTGGGTTTTGTGTGACGGAGAAGAGAAAATGTAATCAACCTGTATTCTATAGAAATATCAATGACAACAAACAAAGAATGGGGAAGACACAAAAAAGTGTTCAGGGGGGGCCTCAAAGCAAGAATGAGACAATACCGTACCTGACTTATGTTATAATTCCATAGAAAGGATGTAGCAATATAATTACTTGAATTCAGATTTCGCACTCACTGAGCTGCTAACGCACTAGCAGTAATGTAGTTTAATCTAAGATGTCCAACAGAGCCAATAACTTTTCTTCTGTTTACTTTCATCCCATTCAGTCTACTCGCTGCCTTCCAGCTCAATTCAGTGATTGACATTGGATTGGCTTTTAAGGCTTTCTCTATTTTCAATTGTATAAATATTTTTTGGAGCTTTGTGTCACTTTCATATGAATATGGACATTTTATTTTAACAACAAATCATGAAAATATTTTAGCCCTGGTGATTCTCCTTATGGAATATGTATGACAGAACACAAGTTCCATCTATCGAGAAAATAATGAGCGTTATCCGTTGGCTCTGTTTGGAGAAAGAGGAGTAGATGGTAGGCTTGCTGCTGTTTTGTCCTCTTATCGCTCAGTATTTTGGTAATGAAGCTCACTGCAGGTCGGTTGGTTCGCTCCTACTTCTCAGAGGAGCTACCTCTTTAACTCTACCTTACATTGCTTCCTGACAAAGTAAAAAATTGGCCATCTCAACCTTTTTTGATTATTTATAAAGCACTGTTTTTCTAGTGTGCTTCCAGTAGTCTATACTTCACTGGAGTGGAGAATATAGTTGGTTTCGCTTCCTAGTGTCAGCGGAGCTGCAGTGTCTCTGTTCTCTACAGGGCAGCAAATGAAAAACGTGTGTGTTCCAGTGACGTTGCAAACAAGCCAAGCCATGAATTTAGAGCAGGATATTGGCTAGAGGGGAGCTGTTTGGAAAGTAATTACATCAAAGGCTGTTGTGGGAATATTTGCCACACAAAAATTGCTGCTGATGATAAGCAAGGCCCCACAAGGCAGTAATTAGGGACTCCTGCCTTATGGCCAGTGCATTGTGGCCCTTTCCTAATAATTCTTCTTACATTTATGAACCTGCCAATGTATTAGAGTTATGGTGAGGGCTGGAATCGCTCTGTGTTATTGCCTATCATGCCTCCGAATGACTACATTTTTTTTTTACTTACTGATCCTCTGGAACAAGAGTTTATGTGTGTTGTTAGTTTGGATCACAACATAGTTCTGTGTTGTAAGCAGATTTTTATCTTGCCCTTATCTCTGAGCAAAATTGTGGTGTTGCATGGGCTCTGTCTCTTAAGCTTCCTGGATACTCTCATTATCTTACTATAGTCTAGTGAAATGAAGTGAGCTGTGTGCTGATGCTGCATTCTCATCTTCTACAATGCTGTCGAGCCAAATCGGCTACTTCAGAGTGCTGGGATGACCTTTTTGTGTACCTGTCCTCACTGTGTTTAGCCTTTTTAATGGTTGAGAAGTGTGTGATTGTGTGTGTGTGTGTGTGTATGTGTGTGTGTGTGTGTGTGCGTGTGTGTGTGCCCATGTATCTGTATTTCTGTGCATGAGCTCCATCTACAATGTTCTGCTACACCCCCCTGAGCATATAGAGCCTGTCAGAGGGTGTTGACCTACATAGTCACCGTCGAGTCATGGATACAGAAATGGGTTTTGACAGCCTTACATAGTTTTGGTTGGCCAGAAATGGTACCTTATCCTGGTTGGGCGTCCATGTGCTACTCTGTGCGGGAGGGTGGTCAAGTCTGTTTTCACAAAAATAGGATTACAATAATTTTGTCTACTTAAATTTGTCAGAGAAGCAGGCTGAAATTCCATCATCACAGTTTCCACCATCCTCTGTTTGCCCATTCACACATCATTCCTGTCTGTTTGTGCTGAGACAGCACACAGTTGGTAGTGAGTGATGACAATCAAAACATTTAGCTAAGACAAGTACCCTTTCTATAGTGTAGTATGCAAGCTTTATTTTATTCCACAACAGCACCAATATGAATGTATGCTGTTGAATTTGCATAAATATTGCAATGATTTGCAATCCTACTGCACCACTGCGGGTTTCAATAATGGTCAATCTCCTGTTCTCCTATAGGAGAAAACTGTTGTTGTGTTGGAGGCAGAAAGTCCCAAAGCAGAAATATTGTATGCAGCACCTGAAATATATTTCACAGGAAGAGGATGTCCCATTTTATGTTTAATTTATGTTTCAGGCAACATTGAAATTCTTGTCTCCATGCTTTTGAGTAATGGTGCACACAAGACAATGCTATCTGTGCATTTTGTAGTAAAATATATATATATATATATATATATATATATATAATATTGTTTACTTAAGTGACAAAGAAATATGTTATTGTTCATAATTGGGTACATTACATATGCACAGCAATACCAGTGTTGCATATAAGACAAGAAATCCAGTCTTTATTATACATTATTTCATAAATTGACAGGCCTCCATAATAATCCTATGTGCACTGTATAAAATATGATTTTGGTTAGCTAAAGAAAAGGGTGTCTAGATTTTTTTTCTTCAGGAATAAAAGTGCTGTGAGCTATTTTAGGGGGCTCAGTGTGCATTGATCCTGATGTAATCTGAGTGAAAGTAATTTGAGTGTATAAACTGGAAATCTGCCTGGATTAGCCAAAGCCACAGTTTGATGTGCAGAAAAGCACAGGACGTCATGGACTTGTTCTACCAGAACTTGTTGCCGAGTTGGAAGATTTGATTGAGGCTCCTATGCGGTGTGAGTCGTGATGGGGGAAACGTGCAACACAGCCCTAAAATGAATGCAGATGGCGTGCGCGTATGATTGCTGCTTTAACCAATTGAAAAGTATGACCCCTGATACATCCTTCAGGAAGTTGTAAAGGACTGATTAACAGTATCCCAAAGGGGACACCTGAAGCTCTGTGTGAATTACAATTACCCACCATATCTGTGAAAACTATCTAGAGTGAGAAAACCGAAGGCAAGGTTTATTTTTGTGACCACACAATATTAATCAGACCCGTTATACTCAGAGAATGAAGTGCCAATTTGACTGAATGTATGCAGCAACAATGCGATGACGCACTTACACAAATTTGAATTTAAAACATTTGTCCATTTGTATCAAAACTGTTGGATAGAATCAGGGAATAGAACAAAGGAGTGTGGACTCTTGATGTGTGTGTGTGTGAAACTTAAGACAAAGTGAAGTGGTTTATGTAACATTAGAGAGGTCTGTTTGTGCTTAACTTAAGCCTTAACACTTTTTGTATCTGTGCAGTGCTTTTAGTTAAAGAAACTATCTGCATGGGCAGTAACAGGAGCACAAATTTAAGTCAAAACTGGTATCTAAAACTCCACTGTGTCACCTTATCTGCAAAAACCTCTGCTGTAAACTCCACCCAATGTCAGCAGTGTGTCCACACGCGCTGACCTTATGATTAAAGTTTCTCTATATGATATTCAGAGCGTTAATATCGCATCAAACAACTATTTGTAATAGAGGAGTCACACAGCTGGGCCGGGCCATGCGTGCCTATTAGTGCATGTGAGTGTGCCACACTGGCTAGCTCAAGGCTGCCACTTTGCACTGTGCTCACACGGCGGCTACAGCCGATGATGACATCCTGACCGCCGTCGAGGAAGCGTAGCGCCCACCTTCTGGCTTCCCCTCAAGTAGAAAGCTGTTAGCTCTATTTGCACCTTTTCGGCATGTTGAGAGCCATGGGGAGGCACTACATGCGCTCTGAAATTTGAATTTAGCACCTTAAAGATATTAGAAAGGGTAAAGACTTGTACTCCTCATTGCTACAGCAGCTTTTTAACATGATTGATTTTAAAGAAACTGTTCCGAATAACCCCTCAATCAGATGTCACAACCTGAAGACATAATAATATAGAGTGTATAACTTTTCTTATTTAGGGTCTGAATTAGGCGTATACACTGTTGCATATATATTAAGTTCTAGACCTTGGCATAGCCATCCTGATTTTGTCGTCATTTTTTCCCCAATAATCCATCTGCATGCGAATTGGGTTGTTTGTCTTCTTTGCAGCGGTGCTTAAGTTATAATTAGACAATATTTAATTGAGTGGGCAAATATGTAAAGATCTATCCAATCAGAGAATGTTGTTATTGTTGATTGAAATTAAACGTTGTTTTACATTTATTGTTTTTATTGATGGACTTGAATATGTTATCATTGACTACAAAGCTTAATATAGCATAATTCTGTCCATGACCCTTGCTTCATTGAACTGAACCCAAAGAGTAACTAAAACATGATTCAACAGGTAGATCCAGACTTAAATGTCCTGGGAAACGCATGCATGTTGGACATACAGTACTGTGTCTGTGAATAACACAGACTTGCAAAGTTAAATTTGTATTGAATTCTTATCAAATGGTTTGTTCATTTGTATGAAAATAGAACTTATGAAAGATTGTATTAGACTCATTGTTTTGGTGCTTTTTGAAGTACATTTTAATTTCACAGTTGGTGAACATAGGGATAATAGCAACAGACAAGTGCATTACAGTTCTATTTGTTCTATTGTGAAAGAAGGAAGTTAAAATGCGAGTGATCATTCAACAAAAAGATGTTATTATTTTGTGCGTTATTATTTGTGTTAACTAGGTTTGTGTCATGTGCTCTTGTGTACCAGAATAAAACGTGTGTGTATGTGGGAGTAGAATTGGGATCTGTGTACAGAAGCAGATGTTTTCTCAGGGGGTGTGTGGCGCGCTCAGCAGTGTTTGGAAAAAGGTGCACGCTGTGCTCGCTGTAATTGGTGCATGTGTTAAAGCCAATCCTTGCCGAGGTCCCTTGTGCAGTGTGTTATCCTGCGTCCCCACCTTCATCCCAGTGGATTGGAATCCAGGTCGTTGCACGTCAGACATAGTTGCTTGCCTATAGGAACTGAAGGGGATACAGGGAGACCGAATGCACTCAAAGACACATATTTTGCCAAAGCAGTTACTCCTTCTGAGCTCACCATCTATCTTTACTGTGCATGTTGATCACGTTGGCATTTGATTCCGGATCCCATGAGTGAAGTCATAGAAATGATGTCATGAAGGTTTCTGTTTTTCTTTAACAAACTCCACATTCATCTCACTACCTCTGACTTTGATCTTCACCGTTGACTTTTGAGTTGAGTTTGGTGACTCTTGAACCACGAGCGTCTGAGAAATAATTGCGACAAAAATGCATTAACGCTGGTTGCATTGCACATTTACCATAATGCATCAAGGGGTTTCAGACTTCACATTGACGGGTTGAGAAATGCTGTTTGCAAGGTGAATTCCTCTTGTAAAACCATAAAAGAACTGCAGTTTGCAACATCTGCTGTGTCACAACAGATGATGCTGGATTGACGATGTCAATCTTTTACACACTTGGGGAGTTTTAAGGTGAGACTATGATCATGTAAGTGGCAGAGACGAAGGCTAACTTGAACTAGCTAAGTAATAAAGATTCAGATTCATAAACATGCTGTGCAGATTTCACAAATATAATCACTTAGACAAAAAGCTATCCTTATTCGTATTTTTTTTACCAAGCATTTATAGAATGTCAAGGGGCACTGGGGCTTTTTACAGTGGAAATCATGTGGTCCATTTTGTGTGGAGCTAGGTGGACGTTCTTTTGCTGCAGAGCTTCAAATGAAAATGGATATGAACAATATAATGACAAACAGATTTGGGAAAAGAGATTTGAGATTTGGGAAAAGAATGTGTCCATAGTGTGAGTATAAATGAACAAAGCATAACATAATATGCTGTAGAGCAGTGGTCCCCAAACTACGGCCCGCGGGCCGGATATGGCCCGCCTCCACATTTGGTCCGGCCCCCTGAACAATACCAGAGACGCATTATGATTTTTTTTCAGTCTGCACAATTAATCGAATTTTAATCGCGATCACGATTTTGGCTGCCACGATTAAATGAGCATGATCGTCTGCGATATTGACGTGTAAAATACGTGCTCTGCTACATATCAAATCAAACGCTTCCTGAATCAGCCAACCACCAGGGGGCGAACGAGATGAGAGCTGTCATGCGCGCACCCTGTAGAAGTAGAAGAGTAGAAGAAGTATAAGAGCAGAGAGACGGGAGCTTGAAGGACGAGTACTTGTGCTTAATTTATTTACACACCGGCATGTCATGTCTGTCACTACATGGTCGCGCGTTTTCAATTCCCCTGCTCTCTGTATCGCCCCCCCCCCCCCCCCCCCATAATCGGGCCCTAGGTCAAACGATATGTTCAGTGATGTGGCCCTCACAGGAAAAAGTTTGGGGACCCCTGCTGTAGAGCATAACAAACAAAAACAGCCATTCTCACTGTAAATGCACAGCAATGGAATCTCATCAAATTCTCTCTTTTCATGTTCACATCCCAAAACTCTAAATCACATATCAATAGCTGGATTCTTACTGTGGGAATATCCCACACCAAATGGCAAATTAATGTGAATGATACATTCTTCTTGTAAAAAATAAAATGAAGCCATCATCAACAGAACTGCAGTCATTTACTGTACGGCATTAACTAAACAATGGCTGTCTCCTCATATTGATTTGCCAGCGCTAATGATCAGCGAGAAATCTTTCATAACAGCTACTGATATTCCACAAGAGATTCATAATATAATGCCGACATTCCGTATGTTTTTTTTCATTGAGGCTCTGGCAGCTGGCTGGTTATGATGCTCCCTCTGTGCTTGTCAGATTACAGGCAGCCTAGACCCTGAAACCAGGAGACTATTTTTAGATGGCTAATAAGAATTAATTTAAGGCGGCGCCTTGAGTTGAAACAATATGTTCAGTGAACAACACAGTCAAGGCAGAAAAATAGGGAGAAAAGTGAGCAAAATGATGAATTACCCCCACGTCTTTGTTGACTATATAAATAATATGAGAATAATAAAAAATGGGTCTGGTTCATCTATTACTCATAACCACACGTGAAACATTAATAGCTTGCCGTGGTTTTCGATCATGTCACACTTGAACTACAGCAACTGTAAGTGTCTATTGTATCGAATAAATATTTCAAGCTTTGACATGATAAGGCCTTCTTCCTGTGTGTCGCCTCTCCAAGGCAGCTCTTTGATACCAGATTTCTCTTTGCTCAGAGACGTCATGATCTGTCTCTGACCCAAAAGCACCGTCTAGATGCACTGCAGCTTCACGCGCTGTGGCCAGCTGTCATATGTAGTCATATAAAACACATCTGAAGCATGCAATATTTATAGCGATATCCACAAAGACGCTCCCACAGACACAACTGTTGCAAACGGCTCTGGTGCTTTCACGATAAACCAATGCCATTTAGAACAGACCTCACTATACGTGGATGGAGAATTTCTTCTTGAGCCAATTGAACATGTCCTCAATTATATCTAACCATATTCAAAATGGCATGAGATTAGAAAGCAACATTTGTATTATAGACATGAAATATGGTCCAATAAAACCACTTATGAAGAGGGAATAGCTCACTTTTGCATATTCATTTTGCTTTACAATGAGACTTTTTTTTATGCCAAAATGAAATATAAATATCTAATCATAACTGTAATTGTTTAATCTGTAGTGGTAAATACACCCTTTACATACAGTTTAGTATGTGACTACACAAAGAAACCAGAATCATTAAAGGATGACTCAAATGGAATGTTAAGTGGCATCACTGCCTCAATATTGCATCGAGGTGATCATTTTTTCCATGAAAATCCTTTTTTGAAAATTCAAGCTTTTTCTCTTTGATGGTACCAGATGGTGCTGTCATTCAGTTGCAAATGAAAGCTTTGAGAACAGCAGTGTGTTTTTAAAATGACCACTGATACAAGCTCATGATAGCCGACTGTAACACAGCCGGTTGGAAGTAGTGTTTAAAACAGGGAACATTTGTTCTTTTCAAATGCCTCATCTACTGCGGCGTCCGAATGGCACAGTGAGCCCTGCACAATGAACATGTATTTGGAGGCTGGACCGCAATACTCGGGCAGCCAGTACACCTCAAAGTGTCTGTTAGCACGTACTTGTAGTACTATAATATGCTGAATTATGTCTTTTTCATTTTGACTTTATTACATTGTTGTTGTGAAAAAAAAAGAAACAATCAGTTTCTTAAACTGAGTGATGCGAGGCAACATGGAGGCTGATGACGATAAGACAATATGCCATGTGTGTAGAATTTAAGTCCAAGACAAATTTCACTATGGGGATAATAAAGTATATCGTATCGTAAGAACACCATGTTTTCTTTTCGTCGTTTCACATAACGTATTTCTGTATTTTAGTTTTTCTCTGTGCTCCTCTCACTGGTTTGAATGGATGGGGCTCTGTTGGGAATAATGAAGTCACTTCGGTTGTGGCTCTATGTGGTAATAGTTACTTTTCTACAGAAATTCTGTTTCGAAACCAACTTTTCAGTGTTTAGAGGGCAAACAAAACAAAGTACTTGTTTAAGATTCGGAGATCAGCTTCATGGTTTACAGAAACCAATGTTGACTGTCCACAGCACTGTTTGAGTAAATGACCAATGCTGGTTTTATAGTGTTGAAGTTAACAGAATTGTCACAGTTTGTCATTTTAATAGCAAAGGTGACGAGGCCTGAGGTGTCCGCAGCTGTTAGTTTCAAATGTAAAGCTTGTCATCGTGTCAGTCTAAATGTCATGTGCAGCTTGAACAGCGAGTGCCATAGACAACAACAGGACACGGACACTGAAAAGAAGAACATTCATGAATCGAGTGAGGGAGATAGAGTAGATGGTATACATCTACAGAGCCAGGTCACTGACACAATTAATGGCTGGCCAATTACTTTAGTAACCATGGGAGTAGAAGACATCTCAGTAACTAGATATTGACCTTTTAAAGATTTAGTGACGATGGCTGCTTAACTTGCATAATTGACTCAACATGCAATAGCACAAAAGCAAAATAGGAGCAATCACTAATGCGATGTTATGGTATGCCTAGATTATTGCGATGAAATGCCACCTGCACACTGGACATAAAGGCTTTATTTGAGACATCTTAGCATTTGTTCCTGGTGAAACACGTTAGAATAGAACTTGTTTCACGAACATTGCATTGATATTTGTCGGCAACAACTGATGTGCTGGGTTTCACGACAGGATAATATGGGCATAATAGCTGAGGTTTTCAGCCATTATGCCCATATTATCCTGTCATGATCCACTTTCAATAGCGGTGTGTTCTGTGTTGCTGTTAGATTGTACTAGACTGCAGCATTCTCTGTAACCCGAGAGACAGTTTGATGTAAAGCAAAAAAAAAGGCAAATCAATGAGATTCACATCAACACCAACTAGCATGATGGCAACAACTAGAAAATGAAACCAACAGGTTTTTAAAATGTCATGGATAATTGTAAAACATATTGTTGACTTTAGTTATGCTACATCATCTAATGACAATATTTCATGAAAACTCTCCCTGTCTACAAATGCTGTATGTTTAAGATGATTTTATATTGTTAGAATGTGAAATATCATTTTATTGGTATGAAGGTGGAGGTGGAATAATAAGCCATGCACATTGACATAACTATAATATATGCATGATTGGAAAAAAACCAAGAATATAATCTGATTAGTTTCACTTAAAGCCTCTTTTCCTTTGGAAATGCTGAGGTTGAGTGCTAAAGCAGTTGGCATACATCATAAATAAGCAGCGGCACAGAAAACCAAATGGCTAAGACACAACAGTATAGTTACCACATCTCAGAAGAATAGCTTCAGTGCATTATGGTAATGCACTAATGAGATCAGTTCTACAATGATTATAACACAGCTGTGAATTCTTTTCATCTTTCTTGCTGCTTTCTTTTTTTTGGGGGGGGGGGATCATAACGTGGTGCCACAACGTCACCTTGAAGAGTTACCTTGAACACCAGTTAGATGCCGAGCTGTCATGCTCGGAACTAGCCTTCAGAAAATGTAGCCGTGGCTGGGAAAAAAATATATATTTGAGGGGTTGTGAGCGAGAAAGCGGTTGCCATGGTGATGCAGCGGCACACGGGCCGGGAGGTGCGTAATGTTGTTTCTCTGGGCCACAGGACAGCAGACGGGGGGTGAGCAGTAGCCGGGGCTGTAATGAGCGTTGTGACGGGCCTCGGCGCTACTCCCCAGGTTTGGGATTTTATGGAAGCTCCATCCCTTAAATCCCTTCATATACAGGCCGTGTTTTTAAACGCGGGCCAAGATTGCATTCACTGAGCGCAGATTATAGGCTGCGCTTCATATGCAGATGAGTGCGTTTTAATTGTCGCGGCGCCTAATTCCTAATGTATGAGTGGAAAAGGAAATGCATTCGAAGATGTGTATTCAAATGAAATATTCAAGGCTTCTAATGAAATATTCTGTCAGTTTGGAGTTTCTATGGGCAACTCTGCCAGTGGAGCTGCTTTTAAGAAGAGAGGCACGCTGCTTTAATGAGCCTCTGGGCAGCCTAAGCCAGCCTTTTAAACTCTGCCTGTTTGTTTAGTGGCCTTTTATTCTTGCCTGCCGTGGACTTTTCACTGCAGGATGATGGACCAGACATTGTATTAATAGCTTGATGAAATCATTTGCGCCCCATTTCGGTCGTGACAATACGCAGGATGAACATCCGACATTTTTGAAGTTGGCTTCCACGTCTTGATCTGTATTTCTGATATGCTCAGTCGCTGGGATAATCCTTTCCTGCGGGAATAGAATATTTTGTATTTTATCTCTGAAACATATTTTCAATTAACAGAGAGATGGAAATTGATACCACATAAAATTTGATATTATTACAGTGTTCTCCTTTCTTTCTTTTTTTTACATGTTACTAATGGGCATATCTAGATTGCTTCATTAGAGAAACACTGGATATGTTAATTATGCCAAGAGGAAAGGAGCTGGAGTGTTAAATTACTTCCCAACGCAATGGCTTATCCACTAAAAACAAGAGGAGTTATAAAGGTTTGAAATGTAAACACAAGGGTAAAATGAAAATTTGAATAACGGGCCTCGATTGTGTCCTGAGGTTAAACTGCAGAGAGGAAGAGCAACTTTTACTCTAGGGAGGTGGTTGTCAATGTTGCCTATAAAACATTTCCTGTTGGCGCTTTAAAATAATTTCTAGTGGGTGTACTAATGAAGCAACGGAACTTTTGATTATGCAATGCAATCAAAACTCTTTGTTAAAAAAAATGAACTGCTACATTCCCCTCTGAACAGTTACACGCAGTAAATCAGCACCTAATCACCAATTTACTTGCTGTCACTCCGAGGAAAGCGGTTTCATTTTGTAAGTTCACTGTTAAGTTATGAAGACCTTTTTCAGGAAAGCTGCATGTGGCAAGTTCCTCTAGCTTTGTCCCTGTGAGCTGTTCAGGGAGTTGATCAGAAACAAAGACTTGTTGCATTCACACTAAATACTCAATTTAAGTTTTAAAAGTATTAGTGCAGTTCTCTGTCCCACAATTTCCGATCTGATTTGCTCAAACTAGCAGGACTTGCTCGCAGGCTGGTCTTGTTGCTTACAATATAGCTTTAATCAATAGTTTTGAGTCACTGTTGAATTGGTAGACACAGGAATCACACAGGAACAAATGAACAGTCTCATGTTCATACCCAGATGTGTGCTGGTAGAAAGAAATAAAGACAGGTGAGACAGCACCTTCTACAGTCCTTTGTGTTTGTTCCTGTGTGGAGCTCCACGCCAGTGGCTACTGACAGTCTGTATTAAAGATTTGTGCGTGACCAATTCAAGTGTTGGAATTTCAAACGGTTTTAAAAAGCTGTTGGTAATCCCAGATATTTGCCAATTTATTCAACTGCATATTGTTAGTATAAATATATGCTACTCCACTGATTTTATGCAAGATGAAAGCAGAATAACTATTATAGTTTATAAATGTCTGATTGAGCAACTAATCTGAAAAGCTAAGTTCATAATAGCCTGTATTTAATATAATATATAGGATCATTAGTATCATTGTTAATAATATTATTGTAGGCTGTTACCATCGCCAATTCAATTTTCACATTATGTAGTTAACACTTGAGTCAGAAATGAGGTTACACCTGCCAGATGATCTACAGTTACAGTACCGTGGTCAATTGAGGCTCGGATGTAATGTGTCTGGGTTAAATTCTGGAATAAATTCCCATGATCCCTGGTTTTTGAAGACATCGTTGATGAGGTTGGAGGGGCGAGCAAACACATGGATAAATGGAAAAACACTTTGACTCCTTTCAGGTTTACCTGTTACTATACTCTATATTTGAGAATGCTTTGCTCAAAGATCCATGGCCTAATTATTCAAAGCTTGGAAAAACAAACAAAACGACTAACTATAGGATTCAACAGTAATCTGATGTGTGGTTTCTTTCATGTTCATTTGTTTTGAGTCTAAACATGTTTGCATCTGTAATATCGTTTCTATGGCGCAACATAGAACCTAATTAATCACTGCAGATAAGAACCTAATTCTATTCATGATGCACTGTAATTAGTCCGCCTGCATATAATGAAATTAGGGATACTTGGATTGGGTGTTTGGTGATTAAATATGATTTATTGGGACTTTTTAAGGAATACAAATTAAAACAATAACCAATGTGATGCACACTCCTACTTGTAATCCTAACAGAATATTGAAATCCTAACAATATTAAAAGATATCCCAAAGACAGTTGAATTTCACAACTAAGGAAATCATTGTGGCCCATTTTAACTGGACTGGTTATTGTTTTGTCCATCAGAGCCACCAGCTCAAAGTTCAAAAATCACTCATCAAAGTCACTCTGCCATGTGTCTTGTTTTGCAGTACTGTTGTGCACTTCTTGCCAATATACAACATCCCTGGGACTCAGATGTTGTAATAGTTGTTTGAGAGTGACTGCGCAGTGTTGCCTTTATTTATTTGTGGATATAGAATCGCTCCCTCGTGTTCCCCTCCATCTTTGAGGTTTAACTGTTCCCCTCCAATATTCAAGCCCTCCTTCCCCGCCTTAATAGGACCAGTGTCGGAGCAGATGGAGCTTTACAACGAAGCGTGTGTGGAAAATTAATAGTCCTGAGGTGCAGAGTGTTGCATGATGCTTTTATAAGTTAACAAATATTTAATGTGTCCTTCTGAGGAGAGGAAACTCATGAATAATGCATGCGTCCAAACCAGTGTGTTATGCTAGCTGGGTAGTTAAAGTGTAACTAGAGTCAGTGGTTGCATTGTCTTTTCCCCTCAGACTTGTGATGAACACATTTGTTTGGATTGCGTGAAAATAAATGAGTGTGTTGACCAGGTTACCACATCTTTGTTTGTGTGTGTGTGTGTGTGTGCACGGTATATGTGTGTGTGCAGAATCCACTATGTGAAGACCAGATCTCTTAGCAAAGGCCAAGAGTTAAGTGGAGTAACACTTCTGTCATTATGTTCTATTTACTTAGTTGACTTAAAGCCTTTCTCGTCTCGTGGAGCACAGGTCACCCATGCTACTGCTATTACCACCAGTATTGTTGTATAACTGCTACACTGTGCCGAGTCATTTTAACCACAATAAAATGTTATTTTCTTAGAATTCAACATTTACACTTCTGATGAGTTATTGATTGCATGCCTTTTGCTAAGGATTATGGGAGCTGCAGTAGCTATACAAACAAAACAATTATTTTATTTTGGTTGAAATTATGAGTCCATATTACTAGTCTATAAAGGTAGATACCCATCTGACTTTAAATGTGCATATAAAAACACAATGCAATGATGTTTCAGTTTTTTTTTTTTTTTAATGATTTTAGATTTTATGGCATATGGTGCTTATACTAAACAATTTATGATGACCATTTCACATATTGACTTCGGTCTTTTTCCATTTTTTTTGGTATGGATTGTAGCAGTTATTCAATAATGTTATCTGAGTGTGATGATTATCATGTATTGTTGCAGAGAGTGATTTCAGTTCTTGCCTATATCCCCTTCTGAACCTTCATTCTTCCGCTTTGATGGGCATCGATTTGAACTAGGATTTTGCCCGAATCCTGAGCTCAATCTATTAGACGGCGCCCAGGCCACAGTCATAGAAACTCGAGCATCCAGAAAAGAAACATGGATATGTGAAAGCAGCCTTCATCTCTCTGATGATTCAACATGATTACTATGTCTCAAAGTATAACACACAATTTCAGGAGTGGAAGTGTGTTATTCCTTACCTGACCCCCTGTTCTTTCATTTTACTCAGTGCTTTGTGTAGATCAGCTGCACCTACCTCAGCATCCCAGCAGAGGAGACATAGATGCTGCATTGGGATGAAGACTTCTATTTGACATTGATGCACCTTTGTGGTTTTATATGCAAATTGACAGGGATGAAGGCGGAGGCTGTTTGATGTGCAAATGATGATTTTGGGGCACTGCAAATGTGCACACCACTGCTTTTCTGTTAATTGCCTTCCCTGCGGAGTCAAGAAACTTTATTAGAGAAGGAATGAATGTGAGCCTAAAGAGAACGAGTTTCACCTTTCACGGTTTGAACCCGGTGGAGGACTGAGTGTATTCAACAGCACAACACTGATATAAATGCATAGGGTGTAATTGTAGAGGGTGTTCTACATTTTTATTGGAGGCAGAGCTTATACGCCTTGCAGTGAGGAATTGCCTTTTTAATAGAAACAGAACTGGAAATTGTAACACTACAGTCCTTTTTTGAATGACGTAAACAGTCATGGTGAATATAGCCAGAGTTAAAAGAAATGCAGCATGTCTAAAGCAGGAATCTTTATTGATGTTGTTACACTCTTAAGGCCTTATCAAGTTTTACCATGGCCTAGCATTTTAAACTACACCAAGAAAAGGTCAGCCCAGACATACAGTTTACAGTAGCTGCATATCAGTATAAGCTGCTGCCTCACATTTGCTGGCAGTATCGCTCTGCATTCTCTACTATTTCAAAAAAGCAACCTCGCGTCCTATCGATGAGCTGGTAAACTGAGCTGAAATGAATTATTTTGTCAGATTTATATGCTTTGAATGTGCGAATGACCCTTTGATCAGCTTGTAATCAAAGACGGTTTATTTCACTTGCATTATGCATTGCCAGTTGTAGTCAACCAGCTGTAGGCAACCAGCTGTCAAACACATTGCATGGCAAAAGGGGCCGACGCATTCCCATGTGTGCGCCAACCACAGCTTTACAAGCAACTCGCATTCTGGTGCTGCATCTGAGGCGATGCAGCACCAGACTACCAGAAGACCTTTTGGCACGTGGATGAACAGAAAGTGATGGACACTGCTATTAACTGAGAAATGTACATCTTTTATTTTTTTTGTTATATTATAAGGTCAGGCTCATCGATGTTGGAGCTCAGTGGAGCTTTAAGCAATCTAGGTCGGAGGCATACCTAGAGTTTTGTGGACATAATGGCTTGTTTTTTTGTTTTAGTCTAACATGAAATGTACAGGGGACATTTTGACTTGTCTAACACAAGTGTAACTAATAACATTAATGGCTGCAAAGAGGGGTGTGAATCTTTTCAGTATAACGATTACATTTGGATTCATGGGGTCATGATTTGATTCCAAATCTGATCTCTATTCACAACGATTCCTGATTCAAAATCAATTCTTGATTCGGAAGGCCTTCGTAGGGCTGCTAGTTTCAGGATCTTCTCCAGTCAATAGTTGTCTTTCATTTGTATTACCTGCACTTTTTGACAAACAGAGACAGATCTGGTAAATATCAGTCGCACCGGTGCTACCAGTGAAAATGTTTAGTCGTGCTTGACAGATTTCTGTGTGCCATGCTTCTACACATGCGGACAAGCCCAACACTGGCTTTAGATTGTCCCTCTTGCCTCGGCCACTGTAGTCCTCCTACAAGCTTGGCACTAAGGCGTGGCATTAAGCAATTGCATGTTAAGCATTTCATTTTAAGACATCAGCAGTGTCATATTGTATCCGTTGGACATCCATTGTGTATGGGATGCCTAGAAAAGACCATGGTTTGTTTTGACTGTGACGCTCACCAGCAGCAGATTGTCGAATAGGAACTCGGCCAACTTGTTTTTCTCAGCGTTCTGTTGGTGTTGTTGCAATGTGCTGTTGGTCAGGCGCTCCACCACCACAGACCCCCACTTTCTCGCTGCCGGGAGATTGTTGTTCAACAGCATTAGCAAGTCAACAGCTCTGCTTTTGCTATATTGTTGCGTAATAGTCTGAATTCGGGGGGAGATTTGGGTTTTGCCTCACAACCTCACAGGGAAAATTTATCTTTTTGATCTGTAACAACACGGTTAATTGTAATTCAGCTTCAGTTAGTCAGTTTGTTAATATTCCAGATAGTATGTGCATTATCAAGAAATTATATAAATATGTCTATTCTTGAAATGGAAGCGTAGCATCACTTGAATGCTGAGAAATCGAATGCATCACAGGCCAAGTTGTGTTGTACTGAGGAACTGAATCATTTGCTCTCTTAGCACGCTCACAGCTTCCTGTAGATAAGGCTTTGTCTTGTGTTTAAAGCAGATATTTGACGCAAAGATGGGTGTTTTCTGTGCCTTGGAGAAGCGAGTAGAAGAAGAAGTGCAGTAAAAATTGCCAAGGTTGACGTAGGACAGATAAGAGCCACACATTTATTATAATTAAGCAAGCTGCCCCTGCCTCTCAAGCTGTTGTACTATCTACTTCCATTAGAAAAACAGACCAGAAAGCAAAGGAAGGCAAGGAATGATAAATAAATACTGTTCAAATCTGCTGAGCTAATTTAAGGTAGAAGAGTTTAGGAACATATCCAGGATAGTCGTGATCACATGAAAGTCTTCAGAAATGACCTTTTTAAATATCGTAGAAAGACATTGGGACACTTGGATGGCAGGTGTACGAAGAGCTGCATGAAACATTAGCAGGCCGAGGTGGAAAGTTGTTTCAGCTATACAGTTCTTTGCCCCACAATCCTTGTTAAATGTGCTTTGTTGTTCATTAATCTGAAAGATCTTTAGGTAATTTATGATATCTGTTTTACAAGATGAAAAAACAACACCTAAGAAGTTAATCCATGTCTTTTTAAACCCATATTTAAGGCATACTTCTTGTGTTTGGTATTTCCCCATTGGCAGGGAGAGAAACGGTTCGAGGTCGAAGAGTCTTCTTCAATTAACCATTTGCTAAGCCATGCCCTGCGGAGTTACTGTTGCTGTTACCGTTGTTATCCCTCAAAATATTCCGTTGCCTTTTCGATTCCATACAGTTGGGAAAATACAGCAGGAATCTATACACATCCACTGACAAAACAACCACTCTCAGAGAGAACGGTGTCGTGAGGCCTGGCCCTGCAGTGTGGTGGGCTTTGGTGATTAATATGGGGGCAGTGCAGGAGGGCTGCAGAATGATTAATTGAGCTCAGGACCTCATCTGCAATGTTTTGATGAAAATGAAGAGAGGATGAAGGGTTGCAGTGGTGTGTATGTGTTGTGGGGGAGGGAGGAGAGTGAGGTACCTTAATGAAGCTTCTATGTGTTGGTTTACAGTAGGTGTGTCTGTGTGGATGGCCTTGTGTGGCCGTGTGTGACGACTCTCTCTGTTTGCCCAACTCTCACCGTCTAACGCTCAACATTGAACAAACACAGAAGGATCCAAATGTCTTCTCTTTAACCAACGCACAAATCATCTAACCTTGCCAAGCACAAAACTGCAAGTTTACAGTTGGGCTTTTGATATCAAGTTTGATTTCACCTTGCCTGAGGGGAATGACATTGTGCACCAGTAACTGTATCTCATTGTGTTCAACTACTTCCTCAAGTCATGCACAGTTAGCAAACCGTGCGCACGTAGGAGATGCAACTTGAGAGCGTGCGCAAAAACAGTCATTTCAGATGAGCTGCAATTATCACTCTTTGTGCAATTATCCCTCTTTGTGCTCTACTGTGTTTTCCTGATTTAAATTAGTTCTCATAAACGCCGCAATCACCTTTATAGTCTCCCCCAGACACAGGGGTCTGAAATAAGCACCCAGGGGAACACAAGGTGACATGCAGTTGGGGTTTTGTGATACGACAGAAGTGATAGCCTACTTTGTCGTGAATGCATTTCTTTCATTTGACATTAAAGACTGAAGGATCTAATCGGTATGAAAGCTGCAGTGTGTTGGTTGGTCTACAGTTTATCGAAACATATCCTCCTCCGACTACTAAATTGGTCGTTTCAACACTGACGAGTGTACAGTATGTTGCATACTTTTCTGTAGATAGCTTGTATTTTGTCGCAAAATGAAATTAACTGTACATTCTTTCAATCTTTTCATATGTTAATTCTCGCTCCTGACTCCTCTAAATCATTTTCGAAGCTCAGCCTGAGATCTTCAGGCAGTGCTGTGCTCAGTTGAGCTTGTTCCATTTCAGCCCCTACAGGCTCTGAAAGACCTTTTCTCATAAAGCCAGCAAGTCATTTTCATTGTCTTTTAGCAATTACTGACTTTTTATTCTGCTTTGAAAGGCCCATCTTCCACTTTCAGTCTTACAATAGTTAAAGGCACAATCTGTGACTCAGTGCATGTGTGCAGGAACAAACTTTAAGTGTCTCTTCCTGAAGAATATGATTTTCTGTTGTAAATTTGGCTCAACTGTTGTTCTAAACTACTGCAAACCAACCAACTGCGTAACATAAATGTACAGCTTACCGTAAGAGCTGTCCAGTAGATTATTATGTAAAACAGCAGGGCCCTGGTACTGGACCACCTGACTGAAATGTAGCCATTATAATGTTTTAATGTTTAGGTTTGAATTCATTTCATAAAGAACTACAGTTAGGTTGTAGACACACTTAGAATAAAGAGTCAATAGCGCTCAGGTTGTGAAAGATCTTTTGATTGACATTTCCTATTCCCTGTGGCTGTTCCATATTACATTCCACAACATGATTCCCCAGTTGAACTCTATTGTTGTAAAGCAGCAGCATTTCAAAATCATGGGTTTGCACCAGTAACAAACACAACTCTGGTACTGCTTTGGTAAAAACGGTAACATTGAGTTTGTGAATACATTATTTCCGCCAGTGAATCTGCTTAATAGAGTAATCTCAAAATGCAAATACACTAATGAAAATCGAAAGGGTTATAACATTAGGATGTTTCAGTATGATTCTTTCATCAGTTGAGGGTTATTTCTTTTAAGAAATTAAAAGCAGTTGTGTGCACTTCTATTTATTCATTTATGAAGAGTGATATTCAGTATTAGGCTTGACTGAAATCTGAACTCAGCATTGTAATTTGACCTCCATGTATCCAAGCTTTCTTTGTGAAACACTCGAAAAAGCTCTCTGGAGAAGCAATTAATGCTCAAAATAGAACTGCTATATGCAGTTCATTGCATTACATTGTCATATCAGTCAGCATTCCCCAGGTCTGTGGGACATGACAGAGGTGCCTTTCCTTCTTGGTAAAAAAAAATAAACAAAAATAAAAATAGAAGCTGTTATAATTATTCCGATTTAAAGTGACATGTTGCATCTGTTCAGAAGAACTGAATGTGACGGGACTAACTTCAGCGCTCTTTTTATTTTTTTTTCTCGGGCCAATCTAAATGCTAAAGAAATTGAGAGTGAGAGAGGAGGATGAATTCTGTTCCTAGGGTTGCGCTGACTGTATATCTCAAAGAAGCGGGGCTTTAAACCCACTAAAATGGATCCAATTACAAAGAGGGATTTTTGGTGACACTTGTGGAACTGTGTGTAATTGTGTAACCCTAATTTTCCTGGCACGGAGGCTCTGACAGAGGCCTGTCATCTCTCCTAAGCCTCTTCTCTCAGGCACGATGCTGAAATGAGATCTCGACTTAGCTGCAAAAATGTTGAAAGTAGTATAACGGACACCAAGAGAACAAAGTCACCTTCTTACAGAGAAATCTCTCTTAGAAAATAGGGCTTTAGCTTCCATATCTGGCCTCTCAGCTGACATGATGCAGTGAAGAAGGCCGTGTGATATCCGCTCACTGTATGTTCTCGCAGAGGACACACGGAAAATGTTTCATCTCTGTCAGGACGCGGAGTAATTTATTGTCAGCATGTGCTTTGCAGGTTACTTGATAAGTCGCATGAATGCTTGCATGTGCAAATACTTCTTCAAGATTTTTATTTTTTTGAAAAAATAAATGAATTGAGCAGTGGGCCTTGTGTTACTAAATTCACCTGGTAGGCACCCCTCCCCTCCCTACCAATGCCTCCCAAACCTTGCGAGCAGCAGCATCCTCTGGCATGTCAGTGTAATCTAATGGCTCATGAGTGTTTTATAGCAGTGCATGATAGTGCAGTATCATCTGGCTGTTCCCTGTCTACCTCAACTATTGCCAGTTCTTTCAGAAGAGCTCACGCTGTGACCCCCTTTTACACCTTGCATTGAAATATGTCTTGCATCAAGATTGTATCTAGTTATGATTTAACCTGATTACATTTACACCGGGCATGGTGCATACGTGCTACACAGGGCTGAGTGGGAGCCTCCGGAGGCTGCATCATGCACGGGCTTGAAGCCAGGCCGCTGCCGGAAAGGTGGTGCTCAATGCGCGGTGACATCAGTCTGAAAATGACGTTGTTTAGGAGGAGAGGGCCCGAAAAAGTGACTTTGAGGTACGTCTGCATCGCACAGAGGAGTGAGGAGAAGAGGCGCTAAACGCAGACAGAGCGCTGGTGGAAGGTGAAATAGGGATATGTGATGAAAAGATGTATGTTGTCCCTTTTACTTCAATACATTTTACATTATAAGGAAAAACAGTCTTCATATTAATTCTAATGTTTATCTTGTCAAAAGAAGAAAAAAAAAATCATTGATGTAAACTATACTGTTTTTTTTTATGAACATGAACTGTATTGAATGTTTTGTTTAAGAAAACTAGATTAAGGGAGGGTGAGTGTGTATATAGAAGTATGTGCATGGGGGGGGGGGTGTCTCTGAAATTACTGCAGATAGTAGCAAATCTCCTGCCTTTGATCTTTGCAACCATCAAAGAGATCCGTCCTCCCAAAGTCAGACACCCAGCTACAAGCGCTGCTGCATTTCATATGCTTTGAGAGGATGTCAAACAGCATCTCTCCGTTTCTCTTCGGCTGGTCAGTAATCTCTACACAGAAATGCTGTGAGATTGTTGCTTCCTACATCACAGACTGCCAGCCACCAGCCCACAGTTAGCACAGTAACAAATGTAAAAGTACAGCACTGCCCGTAGCTATCAGTATATGAATAACAAAAGACGAGAAAAAGGGGCTTTGTTTGGCTTTTTACTATACAACTGACAATGAATCAAACGGGAAATCCTTTTTCCAAAATTAACTACTCACTCCAGATGTAATGCTTTAAGGCACTGTGCATATGCCTCCTCGCACTATCCGTTTCCACAAATGTTGTCAGTGTAAAATGATTGGTTATACATCTTTAGAAGAGATGACCAATGGCTGTTTTAAGAGCTCAATTTCCCAATGGGTCAGTGTTCTGTTTGTATCTATTCAACAATCAGTTGGCAGTCATGTGCAAATAGAGGGTATAAATGTGCCAAAGAAGAAGACTACAAGCTAGTAAACACAGATGTGAACAATAGAGGATTCAACATATTCAATAAGTGTTATGTTTTATGTGGAATGGAATGTATTCACTGCGTTTTGGTGAGTTGTTTACAAGAAACTCCACAGGGCACCTTTTTAATGCTTTCTATCCTTTGTAATGTCAACTGTCTGAGATAATACATACTGTGCATATGCGTTGATCAAAGATATTGAAATTCTCAGTACCCTTAGCACCAATAACACATTTTTGAATTTCATTATCCTGTAGTATGAATGACTTTGGACAGAAAATGTACCTTTCCATATATAGAAATCACCAAACCTTGTAGAATGGTACTACTGCCTCTACCAATTCTAATTTGACTGTCTCTGTAAATGTTAGAACTTTAACATCACCTTTTCCTTCCCCATGACTAAATTGCTGAACTGTAGCTCAAAGGTCCCTTCAGCTATAATGTGTTATTTTTTTTATCATGTCCCAGTGAAAAAGTTATTTAAACCCTTTTCTGTACCCTAGCAATTTTTTTTTCTCACCCGACCATTTTGGGGTCAGAATAATATTTACAGTTTTCTCATCAGGGTTGCAGTTAATCTGTAGCTTGCACTACTGCTGAAATGACTCCCTCTTCTTTGCGATTGCTCCCGGAAATTAAGCTTATTCGACTGTTTGCCATCCTGGGATTCACTCAGAAGAAGAGTGTTAGCTGTGCAAAAAAAATGGAAATGACATTACACCTGAAATAGTTGGGGTTTGATTTATGTGACTTCTTAATTTTTCTCTACGGTATGCAGTTTACTTGATGTGACTTAAACATTTTCGATAAGTGGTGGTTTCATGGGGACCTTGAAGAGGCAGCTTGAAAAATTAGCCGTCTTCTGCCACATTCGATCCCGATGTCACTCTTCATTTAGGCGACTTGCAGCCATTTCTGCCAATCAATGGAATTTTAATGACACAAAAGGCAACTCATCAGCCCAACCGGTACACAGTAATTTGTCCCTTACCACTGAAGTTCAGCACCAACAATATAGTCCCACTCCACCCACAGCAACCAATCGACCAATCTTCTGTTTATGAGATTTATTCAAATGTTGTTTTAGAGCTTTTCCAAGATATTGCCTATAGCCTGCTAGTGCAGGTACACAGTAGTGAATGCAGACATTGATGGCTTGTTTTTTCCATAATGCAGGGAACGACTAAGTGAAGAGCCAATTAAAATTGATCTGTTTGCTGAGCAATGGAAATCCAATCCACTGCAGGATTTAATTGGTAGACTTTGTTAATGTAATGATAGCTGAACCTAAATATTTCAGTGGAGTTTTTTTTGTCATTAGACAAAAGTTATTTTTGCCTTAATGTTGCTACATAGCGCTGCTGGTGGTCAGAAATGCCACGTTTTTGCTCGTCTTGTATAGGGGCTTCTTTTCACCTCTTTTGGTTCCACTGAAGCTTTTAGATTTGATTTACGGATCCATACCACATGCTCATATCACATGTTGATTAAGCTTTCATATTTAGATTAAAGATAAAAAATATAGAGTAGAGATTACGCAGATCACATATGACTCCTTGTATTGATGGTCAAAATGTTTTAGCATGACAAATCCCTGTGCGAAACAACAGGAAGAGCAAGTTTTCACGTTTTGATGCTGCTCTCTCTCTGTCATTAAGAACTAATCAGACTCTAATGATGTCGGAGGTCCTCAAATCGTCTTGCCCCACTGAAGGTAAACTTAGTCCGTCTTGCACAGTTGTAACGGCATCTGTTTCTCTGTGAGGAATAGTAACGGATATCTGCCAGTAACGGCGAAACCACTTGATGAAGGAGAATAAATATATGTAAATTCAATTACCCCCCCTGTGCTGTCATCGGCATTCACGCGACATTGGGAGTGTGCATGTGGGAATTTGTCGTTCAGGAGACATTGATTAATTATGCCACACACAATTAGCCCATCAAATCGAGTGTGTCCTCCTCTCCTGTGGAAAGGTGATGTCAGAATGTTATGGGGCATTAGGCAGTAGTGCTCCTTGTATTTTGTAGAGATCACCGGAGAGTATAGGAGCACCAGGGCAGAGGCACATTTGCAGGCTGTTTTTGTATGAATAGGAAATCGTGAGGCCTGCAGGGTAAAGAGAAGACTAACTGATCCTTTTAGACCAATGTCAATACTGATACCCATCACTGTTTGCACTCCCAGCAGAGTCCATGGCCTGCCTGTAATGTCTGTGGCATCTCAGTGATTGAGAGAAGAAATGACAGTGAGACAAATTAAGAGAGCAGGCAGAGATAGCTGCCCCTATAGCTCCTCATTCCCGAATGCAAATTGTCTCCTAATACTTTGCTTCTAGGTTTAGCCCAGACATTGAATGGAGAGAATAGCCCTGCAAAATGCGAAATTATTATTGCTCTCTCTGCTAATGCTTTGTCATGGATATCACGATGTGGTGGTATACTCTCCGTGAGAGTCCAGCACAATAAATAATCTACCACTGCTATGACACACGTACTCATGCTGTATGGACTGTCAAACATCAAGTTGCCTCATCAGTTAAGGAAAGTATTGTGGAAGTATCTGCACTACTTTTTAAAATGCATTTGGTGATGAGTGATGAGAAGTGATTGTTTCACACCCTGCGGAGATCAGTTGTCAGTCAATCGGTACAGTGTGTACATCTGAGGTTTTATTTTCTTCCTCTGTGGCTTTGGTGGCTTTCCTCTGACGGCCACTGCCTTATGCTGAATTACCAGTTCTTCCATTTATTCAAAAAAACATTGTTTCCACTGCATGAAGTGTCAAACTCATTAGTTATTATGCTCAAAAGGATGTTTGCCCAGTTCCCCCACCGGAGGTGTGGCAAATGTAAGAGACTGAATGTTCTGGGTAGAGATTCAGTTATGATCGGGATGTACAATGAGTAGGAGGATGATGATTTTCCTGTATGAAAGTGTTAAAAAGGGGTTCACTTGTGGGATTTATTCTGCATTCCTAATTTATGTATTTTATTTTCGATGACCACTGTAAGCAAGTGTGCCATATTAATACCCTTTTTCTGCCATTGAGCAATCGGGAGCCATAAAAGAGCATCAAATACATTTCTCAGGGAGCTCATAACAGAACTCCCTCCGGCAGCTTTTGTTTTTGATTTTGCAACGCCAGACATTATGGCTCTCTGTCCAAAAAATGTGCTGCAACTTCACTGTTGTGTGAAAAAGCCTCAGTTAACCCTGTCATCCTTTTTTTTCTTTCATACTTCACTGCTATTTTCAAGATGACAAACTTGAATTCAAGGGGTCTTACAGATAGCCATCAGTATCTCGGACTTTTCTAGGAACCTTACTGAAACCAACGCTAGACTTTCTTTTTTTGGAGGGGATTGCTGTTGTTGTTCTTTCACCAGTTCCCCTTTCAGATGATTGTATTTTCCATTTTGAAGGTCAACGTACAGTTAATCGGTACAGGTCATGGTCTGGAAAAGCATTTCCATGACAACCATTCGCAAAGGGACCGACTATGAATACAGAAGATAACTCGGCAATCTGCACACATTGGTTCTGCATAAAAGAGAGTTTCTGGGAGGTAAAGGAAATCGCAGCACATTCAGCAAGTTAAAAAACCAGTTACGCTGCCTCTGAATGAGCCATAGCTTTTCAACCCACCTTTCTGTGATCAATTTAGAATAAATGCACAGCGAGTGTATTGCTCTGTGATGGTGTGTAACGCCAAGGAATGCCTTTGCATTGAGAGTGTGCAGATGGCATGCTCAAAGTAAATACGTGCTGCTCAATATGAATTTCAAAATGGCTTCTGTAAATGTATCTTTAAATGCAGACCACACTATGCAGGCTTTTTAGTACTGTACACTGTAATAAGAACGCTGAGATGTAAACTGGACCTACAGCACCATTATAGCCTGGAGCCTTATTGCTGGAACCTATTGATTTCCCCTTTAATATGAAACATGGATCCACACATTTTATGTGTGGTCAGGTATAATGGCTTGATGAAGTGTATGTAATATTTGCCAAGATTCCTTTTGGAGAGCAGTGGTAGATGTCCTTGTGCATGTGAGGCTTGTGCATGAGCTGGCCAACATATGATATCTTTCCAATGGTGTTATATGACATGCTCAGATGAACGTTGGATTTTATAGGCACTCAGTGCATGGTGCTCCCTCTTGTGCAGATGGCTTGGAGGGATACGGTCTGCTTTAGCGTCGGGGAGGAATAATTATTTATTCCCATGTCATTATTATACTGCCTCTTTTCAGGGTGGAACCATAACTCCCTGAAACTAATGCAAGTGTGCACACGTGCCTGTCCATAGTCCCATACGACATACTACCAGTACAGCACCAAACCTGCATCCTGGTGAGACTAAAGCAATGGAGCCTGATCATAATTGTAACTTTTTTGGGGTTAAGGCTTGATGTTGATGTTTTAACATCAGAGTGAATCTTATTACTACTGTAACTATTATAGGAGGAAGCTATTGATTATAGGGAATTATTTTAATGCACAAATAGCGTTAAGAAGAGCTAATGACATGATCATAATGACGTTTAAAAAAAAAAAAGCAGATGATTCTTTTTTTTTTTTAATTAATAGGATTCTGCTTTTACCTGTGCTTTGCTATGGGAGTTTGGTGATTGATAACGGTCTAATAAACTAATTTATGTGTCCAGCCTCCTAGGAGGAGGTAAAAAAAAAAAAGCCATGCCTAAGGTTACAAGTGTGTGGATGGGAGAAGCAAAGCCCTGTCTAATCCCCATTCTGTGCCTGCAGTCAACTTCTTCTCCAATCACACAAAACTCCCAGCTCTCCTCAATTAATCCCCAACACCTAAAACACATCATTATTTAATTCCAGCTGCATTTCACTTTGAGCTTAACTTAAAGCGTGGCGACGCTGAAGCGATTATCTGTAACCTTTCTTGAACACTGCTTATTAGCAAAAATAGGAATCATGATCGTCATGGTTATTAGGCCATATTTTGGCTATTCAATTTGACTATATATGATGTAGGATGTGACTATATTGGTGTGTGTGTGTGTGCGAGCAGTGGATGCACAGTATTTCTTCCCCGGCCTCTTGTCTGAGATAGCAGGCAATAAATGTGTCACTCTGAGACCAAGGTAAGGCTCTAAGGGAAATCTCAGATCCCTCTCAAATCATCCGTCAGAGAGCGAGAGCGAGAGACTCAGAGGTCACTGAATTCACAGCTTTTTTTCTGTCTTTTCTGTCTGTCCCCCACTTACCTACAACCACCTGCCCCACGGCCCAGCTCACTTAACCAAACTAAAAGCCTGTAGGAGAAGAAATGGGCCTCCAGTTGTAAGGGTCAAGCTGAGGCCTGCAGTCCTGTATTATCAAGAGTCCTTTAGTTTCATGCTCAAATGCTAACGCTCAGCTGAGGGATGTACTCGGATTCTCAACTATGACATTACCTTCTTGTTAAAGAGTACTTATTTAGCACTACGCTCAGACTCCCAATAGACAGTTTAAACAAAAAAATGATGGCGCCAAACCAGATGTATCATCTTCTTCATTCCACACATTGTTCCTCGTTGTCGAAACCTGGAGCCTACATTACCTACAATGCAACTCGACCGCCAACAGGATGGTCAAAGATTCAAGTGGAGCCACAAAAAGCTTAATACAAGTTATTTTCACCAACAGTATGCAGTAGTAGTACTCCTCAAGACCTGGAAACAGACTTTGATGTGTAAAATATAATATTATACAAATATAATATTGGACATTTTATAGCGGACATTTGTGGAAAGTAGACAAACAAGGAAAAAATCTTAACTGATAAACTTCTTTCAGGAACTACTCTCACGACCCATAGGGCACTAAGTGGCTTTAGACTCTCAATTTACCATGTGCCTGAACAAACTCGAGAGAACTTGGGGTCACTTAATGTTTTATGACCCCAACTTTCTGGTTACGGACATCCACATTCCTGAGGATATAGAGACGCATCCAATTGTTAATAAATAACTTCAGGAAACTTTTACTCGATATGCTAGTCCTAGTCTTAGTAAGTCCCTGTATTTCACATCTATTTCTCTATACCTATATATCTATATACTGTATGTATCCATTGGTATGTGGAGAGTGGTTTTGAAGCCTCGAGTGAGGCATTTTGTCCGTCCCCATCTTATTTTTGTTTCTCAACCAGTGAATGAACAGACCATATTTAGACTGCGGAGGAGTGATCTAGAGACGCTGTATATGGCTCTGTCAATTACAAGGTAGCTAAGTCTATTTTACTCTAAATAGGATTATAATTTACTAAAAGAACATCATGCTGTATTGAAGAAGACTTGAAACTAGCGATTGAGACAATAAACCCATGTTCACAATGTTTACTGAGGTAATAAATCCAGTGAGTAGTACGGTTATTTTCTTATAGGCTTCCATACTATCAGATTTTTTATTTTGCAACCAGAGGAGTCGCCCCCTGATGGCCAGTAGGGAGAATGCAAGTTTAAGGCACTTCAGCATTTGCTTCAGTTTTCAGAACCGGAGGTTGCCGCATGGCTGCATCAACATGTTGATTTAGAATTTGATTTAAATGTCAGAGAAAAGCACACAAAACCAAACGCATACACTACACGAGAAGCTCAAATGTTTGCCATTTCTTCTTAAAAAAATTACTGAAGTGATTCATCAATTATCAAATGTAAAGAAGTTCTTTGAAGATCAACTAAATAATGAATGAACCAGTCGTTGCAGCTCCAATACTGGAGAAGGTGTGTATTCAGTTAGCTTACTCATTTAGCCTTTATAGGAAATGTCATTGTTGTCCTTTTACAAAATAAGTCTAAGTATTGTCTTTGGATACTTGGCGTCATAAAATCAATACTCGTACAAACACAACTGAGAGCATACACCTGACATTTCACGCATTTTCATGAAATATGAGGCAGTTCAGTAAACACCATGTCTCGTCTTTGATTACAATCACCTACGGTTTGATTACAGGCGCCTTTTGTTTGCCACCTAACATTTGCACAGCGATGTAATGAAATGCAAGAAGTGTAGAAAAGTCACAGATAGGTTTTAATAATTTGTTTGTGATTTCATGTGATCTTTAAAGCTTTGCTTTGTCAGGAAAGCAGGGGAATTGCCAGCGAGTTGGTGGCACTTGGGTCGCATTCCTGTCTCCATTCAAATGGCACCAGGTCTTTGATATCCCAGTCTGTTTGCAGGATATTGGGCCATGTGGGTCAGGACATACGCTCCCTCCTGGAACACACTGAAATAGCAGCACATATGTCGAACATGGCTCGCACTACATTGTAGCTTGTCTGGCTCAGTCACAGTCCTGTCGACCCAAAAGACTCAAATGTTTTTCCTTCATTTCCCACCGTTTTGATGTGGTTCCATCTGGTCACACTCAGCAAGGGGCTGGAGATATTACTGGACAGTCAAGGTTAGAGAAGCACACAGGCTGGCGACCTTCGTGAAATGCTGGATGTGTCTCTTCCAAATATATATATTATATAAATCAACATTTCAAACCTATTACAGACTGAGCTCTTTATAGAAGCAGTAGATCCTACAAACTAATGATATACATTTCTAAAGCCAATGTACCAGATAATGTTGCTGTCAGTTTCTTCTCCTGTCTATCTCTGTAACTACTGGCATGCAGGCCTACTGTATGAAAAATGTAGGATGATCAAATGTCTCTTTCAAGATAACAACCTGTAATGCTTCACAAACAAGATAATTACAAGTGTTTCACTGAAACACATCAAAGTGAGCGGCAATCCCTTGATGAGTTTGAGTTCAGAATGCCAAGAAGGGACATAGCACTTTGTAGATGTATCAGTGTGCAGCCATAATACCTGCAATCTGTTCATCTCTTCTCACCAGGTTGGTGGGAAGGTAATTACGGCTGATGATACAAGTAAAATGTGCCACTTATTGGGCTTCTGTGTCAGAGTAGTGTCCAATCAGACATGATAATGAGCAGCACGATTCCACAGGGATCCTCCCCTTGCTCTGCTGATGTCTGTTCAAAGGAAACATCTGGCCTTTATCAACGCTCTAGGCCCCTGCGAAACTGTCACTATGCAAACCCTCATGTCACTAAACAGAGGGAATATTACTGCAGCAATCAAGTCCACTGGAAATCCAATTTACAGGTGTAAACACACACCAAGAAAACCTGGAATAGCAATATTCAAACCTGTTTACAAAACTGAGTAGGCGGATGGTTCCTTAATATCAAAAGCCCTCAAAAGCTCAGTACAAAAGTGAGAAGTGTTGTAAATCCAGTGAACTGAGGAGAAATCATAAAATAAACTATGCTGGGAGTGGGATGACTGTTACTTCTGCATTTAGGGTCTAAGGGTTTAAGTCCTGGAAGAATTAAGAGATAAAAGTTTTCATTTGACAGCAGAAGAATGCTCTTGGCCTCACATGCCACTCTGCACATTAGCTCTGCTATGAAACGATACTGCAAAATCAAAACGGTGTCTTTACTGTGAAAGCACGACTTGGGATTCCGTAATCAGGTTTCTTTTTCTCTACAGCTCAGAGTTTTCTGCAAAATGTGTGTTGACAAACAGAAATGGGGCCCCAACTCTGGGACACCGGGAGGAAGTATGATGCACAATGAAGACCTTGAAGGGGAGTAAATCTCTACTTAAGTGTTTCCTCCTTGCGTGCCATACTCTCAGTGGTGGTGTAGCACAGGTGCCGTGTGCAGTTAGCGGTGCTCAACACAAAGGGTGAAGTGTGTGTGGGAGAACCTCCATGAAAGGCTGATGGATTAATTATTTTCGGGTTTATCCTGGATCCCGTCCAGAAATAGTCCTGTCTGTAATTTCATTACCAGTCTTTAGTTCATCTATTTATTTAGTGACTTCAGCGCTGGAGTTTACTCACTGTGCGAGCGAGAGACGCCGGCACAAACTGTGATTTTTAATAAGATGTGTACTTAGTTCCTGTTCTAATTAGCATCACGCAGAAGCCGACTAATGCACATTTGAGTTGACATTGCTTATATAATTTAACATTACGGGTTTTAATAAAACACCCTCTTCATGCTTCATTTCCACTGATCACCAGCTGCTGGGTCAATTGAATAATTAAGAATTTAATTAAGCTTAAGTTTGGATCACTATCTTCTAACACTGTCGAGCGTTGTACTCTAAGCATCAGTAGCACAGATCAAATAGGGAAGGGATGATTTGCCAAGCACGAATTTAGAGATGTGAGCTCTATCATGCGCTGAAATGGAAAGGTCTGAAGTGGCTTATCTATTTGATCTCTGAATCCTCCGGTTCCACTCCACAGAGTGGGGCTGTTATTTTTCTGCTTGCCCATATTATACTGCAGATTCCACTGTAACCCTCTGAGGTATGCAGCATTTCAGTCTGTATTATCCCTTTGGACTGCTCCCCTCATCATTGCCAGCATGTAATACAATACATTCTATTGACTTCTAGGGAAGCAGCTCTCACACGGCATTGACTGTGTTGCTATGGTCTAAAGTAGGCTAATTTCACTCAATGGTGCATGAGTAAATGTTAACTGAAGCGACTGAACCCTGCAATATGTGAATATTGTTTCCCTCACTGTGTGTCTCCTTACCGTACGTTAACACACCTGTATTAATGTTTGTTGTGTGTGCAGAACTGACGTTCTATCGGGATGCTGAGGATTGTAATTGGCTGTATTATTATACTGAGCAGCCCCACACAGATTTATACTGTATTTTCAATTGAAAAAGCCATAAGCTTATATAGAATACACAATGTGATGTTGAAGATGACCTTTGAGAAGTGTGTTATCAACAGAAATTGTGTCGATAAGATTTTGCAAATGTTCAGCAAGTTGCAAGTGCTTTTGATGATTAACATGACTCATTTACTATAATAGGGCATTAAACAATTATTTACATGGTAATAAAACACTTGTTGCAAGTATGATTCTCTGAAGAGATATGTGCACATGAAGGGTTTATTGATATTAAAAGTCACAAATAGTCACATCATTTAGATGAGCTAAACAAAATGAGACTTATCCAATAGATGTTATGTTCCAAACTACACAAAACGAACACGTCAGCCACTTCGTGTGGCCCTTACCAGCTGATTTGGCACTTAGGAGTTGTTTATGAAGTGCACCTTCTTTCTAACTAAATACCATTAACACCCACCAGAGAGGGAAACAACAAAGCAGCGTTTAATCAATTGTAATCGCATTGTCTCTTTCAACTTAATGTCAGTGGTGGCTCCTGTCTGCGCATAGTACCAATATACTCTTCAGGCACGCACAAACACACACACACACACACACACACACACACACACACACACATAAAGCCTATCTGATTTACTGCTTTGTACACATTGTGCTGACACTGGAAATCACACTAGGCATCACAGCACCTGATGAATAGACCCAGTGTGAAGTTATAGTTGGGTTGTAACCCTATGATATATGCAGGTTACAAAGCCGTATGAAGACTGCTTACACATAAAGTAGTTTTTCTGGAGCATTGAAAAAACTTTACTTTCCAGGAGTAGTGTATTGTAGTGTATGAACTAGTACACCGTTGGCAGCTCCAGGGGCAAGACTTCAGATTAAAGGTGACTCTGATCTGTGGAAGTAACATCCTTCTTGTATAAAAGATGTGAATGGGTTAGGGTTGGGGTGACATGAGAGGGTGGAGCTAAGTACAACAGAGCGCTGAGTAAGTTTCAAGCTCAGTTTTCTCTGAAGACATATTCACAAACCTGATAAAGACAACTTTTAAAGCTTTGCTCAGATTACAGGAATTTAAAAAAATCCAACCTGATTTCGGGTTTCACAGTGCGCATAAAGAGGAATTTTACTGATTTATCTGCTTGCGAATCATGAACGCTCTCAAATTACAAGATTAGAAAGTAGCAGAGCATCACAGAATACAGGATATTTTAAAGATTCTTTCCAGCGGGAAGTACGCATCACTTAACTTTCTCCCACAAACATACTCGTCTTTCTATCTGCACCTCTGTCACACATGCACAAACGTACTCGCTCTTTGTATTTCACTCTGTCCTGCACACACATTCTTTCTCACCTGCAGGTCTCCATCTCTTTATCTGTACGCTGAAAACACGCTGAAGCTCCATTTCTATCAGCCTCTCCCTGCCGTACGGCTGTCCTTCAAATCCACAGGATACTCTAGCCTTGTTGTTTCCATTTCTAACATCCTTTCTTGTCCTCCTTAATTTATCTCTGCTGCTGGTTCACTTCAATCCGCTCAGGGACATTAAGTTCAGAATACAAATATGAAACAGTTATGCCATTATCTGAGTGGCTGCGATTTGTGTGTTGAAGCAGTTCAGGAACATTATTCAGCATAAAAGAAAGGACAGCGGTGTTCTCGTCGGTATGGATGATTGTTTTGCATAGTTGGACTTACTTAGTACGTTGCATTTATGTGTAAATAGGGGACCAATTTGTGTTGGTAAATTCATACTAAGATTTGAGGGAGGGCATAGTTTTGTTGCCTGCCAGAATAAATAGGAGGTGAGGCCACATACTTCTGTAGCTTCAAAATGTTGGTTTAATTCTACTAAATTATGTATCAGAGCTAAAACAGCATGTGGCTTCACTTCCTATGTGATTCAACAGATTGTCTTGCAAGATAGCACCTCGCCAACCTAATTTCACTCCACTTTTTCAGCCTGGTCAGTGCAGAAGCGCTGGAAGATCCCCGCTTACAGGTAGAATTCAAAAGCTTTGATTCAACCAGACTTGTATTCTTCAGTTCAGTTGTTGATTTTAAAATAATGTAAGTGATGATGAGGAGCGGACAAGGAATAATAGGAGGTGTCTTCTGCTCTTCACTAAAGGATGGCTGGAATGCCAAAATATATTGTTTTCCATCTGAAAGAGACCGAATTTGTGCTTTTTTCTTATTGGTGATAGTGACTGACATTGCAGTGTGACACTATCCAATTATTGAAGGCTTGTATTTTTTCTTCCAGTGTGCAATCAAACAGCTGATCTGAGGCTGATCTGAATTCAATTTGATGCAGGAAAGATGATGGCATCTTTTATGAGAAGTTAGTTGCAAATGATAAGATAATAACGTTTCATCTGTAAATAGCTGAAACCGCAAGTTAAGCGAGGGCAGCTATTTAAATTCTTTTTTATGACAATTTTTGCTGGTATGGTACAGCCATGCATTGCAATAGATACATCTTTTGGTAATATCTATAACTTGTCACAATTAATACTAGAGCAATTATTCTGGACAGATCATCCAGTCTGTGCATGCATGCTTTTCTGATCAATGGTTACCTGATGGGAACGTTGGGGGTAGCTCTGCAGCGGTCTTAAATCCTGAAGATGTGTCGTATAAAATAAAATTTGATGAACAATTTCACTCGTCTGAGTAAGAACAAATATGCGTCACTGTGAGAATTTTTGGCCAGTTAGGACTAATTTGCTCCACTAAGACGCTGGATGAATATGAGCCCCGGTTCAGTTTATCTAACTGCAGCTGCAAGTTGGAAAACAAGCTGAAATATCACAACCCATTTCCTCGTGATTAGGCATGCTTCTCGGCCGCTAAAGGGATTTAAAAGACGATAATAAAGATTAAAAGGAGACATTAATAATTTTGTTATGTTAATTAGGCAAGAGGATTAACAACAACACAGGAGCCTTGTAAAGCAATAAACAGACAGGGGCTCTGACATTTTTCCAAAACCATTAATAATAAATGCATTTGGTCCCTGCTGCGATCAAACAAATCATATGGGATGATAAAAAAAAAAAAAAAAACACTTTACGTTCTCACTTCACTTAAGAGACACTTTGAATTTGAATTCCAGGGTCTTCAAGATCTAGTGGCAGTAAATACACTTTCTTTTGCCAAATAGTCCTAATACTTGAGCCTTCACTGCGTCTGCATCAGTCATCTTGGGGTATTCAGCCATAATGCTGCATGTGTGTTTTAAGGCCCTGCTCAAACAAATTTCAAGTAAAGATGAAAACAAACAAATATATTCAGCAGTAAGTATTCAGTGTAACCACAGCTGGAACTTATGGATCTGTGCCGTAGAATTCCATCTTAACAGAGCCATATTCCTTCATTACAAAAAAAATAACCTGTGCAGATTCTTTCCTCTCGGCAGTGTAAACGGGGAACTGCAACCTTTGTGTATGTGCAGTGATATCTGCTTGACATGGAACTATTGTCAAGGATTTAAAAATGCATCATTTGAGCTGTTTTAGAGTAAAGTGCTTTGTCCGTGTTTATCGTAAGACAATCATTACAGCCTATTAGTGAGGCTGTTAATCAGTCTTATAACCTGCAGATGTGCTTGCCTGTCTATCTGAGCAGCTCCACCTATCTGCACCTCCAGGATTCTCGTCGCGTCAACATTTCTAGACTGTTAATATTGGACAGGAATGAACTCCACATGTGAAGATTGTTCACGGAGGAGGTGCAGGTTCAGCCTTTCCTTCAGGTCCTCTTAAGGTCCCACCTTCATGGGCTGTGTCCTTTTTTAAAACATACCCAAGTGCAGTCTCCTTTCATGGTACCTGAAAGTAAAAGATGTACACTGCAGTCCTTATTTTTCTTTACAATCTGTCCATGTCAATTATAATATATACATATTCTATACAAGAGGGTTACAAGGAGACGTCTGTCTTGATGTGACATCACTGTCCAGCTGTGTGAAGATCAGTGTCCAACAAGAGTATTGATTTCTTCTTCTTCTTACATTTCTGCCTTTTGGAGATAAGCACCTTTTGCATAATTAATATAACTACCTCACATTACTCTTACCCTGCTCCCCTTTTTAGCATTCATAATACAACAGTTGCAATTGTCCTTTTTGCCACAGATTTTTCGGATCATGTTTTGAATGTAATTACATGGTCTGTCATTTAATATTGTTTTTTTTTTGCTCAAATAGATAATAATCTAGAAACAGCCTTGCTTTGATCCCAATGTTTGAATGACACCTGTGTTGTAAATACACGGTACACAACATGCTCATCTTTGACACTTTCTGTCCAATGGTACACACTTTAATGTTGCGTTAATGTGATTAGTTACAGCTGTGCTATTCCTGCAGGTCAGAAGGCCTGCTGTGAGAAAAGGTCTATTGGTTGTTTAAAGGTTAATGGTGAGTGGGGAGCGAGAGATGCTTTGTAGTAACGCCACTTGTTGCTGTTTTCTCCGCTGCATACGGCTCCTCATGGACACTGATTTGTAGACAAATGTCATAGAGAGCTGCAGAAAAAGCTGTCGGAAAAATTACAGATAGTGTGAAATAGAGCTGTGAAGAATGAACAATATTAGTGTAACTGCTGCAGTCACTCCAGATGGCACATAGCAATGTGACATTAGCACCAGTGACATGCGCTTGGGGGTGGGGGCAGGGGGGGGGGGGTAGCCTGCATGATGCACGAGACTGTGTTGTGTGATCCGCTCAGATATGACCTCAGCGTTTTAGGGGTTAATAGCACAGGCTTTAGGTTGAGGCTGATTGATTTTTTGCTGTTGTTAGCATAATGAAATGGCCTGGTTGAAATGATCTTGGGTGGTTTGGCTATTGACAATAAAAGGCTGATGAAAATGTAACAAAAGTAGCAATATGTGCTGACCACTACTAGCCAGAGGTGGATTACACATGGTACACCCAAGCTGTCCAGTAGAGGCTCTCCGGCTGAGGTCGAGGCCCTGGAGTCTTGCAGCTGGTATTGTCGGGCAGCCGCGTGGCTCGACACCCGATGAAGCTTTGGGATAACAGAACCGTTAAGCTCTTTGCAAGCAATACAGTCACGTAATTAAATATTCATGAATGTATTTAGAATATCTAAACATGAAAATAGCAATGTCTCCTATTCAAACAACAGTTTTCCTTTAAAGTCTTGTGTGTTTGCTGGGACAATATCACGGCATTGTGTTCCGTTTAACGTTGTCTTATCTTTTTCATCACTAATCCAAATCATTTCAATAACTATGGCTGTACCGAAGAGTTTGAAGCTTCATTCATGATGTTGACGTTCTCATTATTATTATTTTTAATAACTTACAGAAACAATGCGTGCAGTAATCCACCTTCTCTCCCTCTCTCTCTCTCTGTCACTCTCTTATACACACACACGGACACACACACACACACACACACACGAGTGACACGGCGCTCCTCGGCTCAGTAATTGTCTCTCCTCTGTCCAAAAGTAAAAACAATTTGAAAAATGATTTCAATGGAATTCAAACAATCTATAGACGTTGGAGTTTAGCCTTTCAAAAACAACACTGTCATCACAGTCAAAATAACGGTCTCCTGCTAGCAACACTGAGACACATACATGTATTCATGAGGTGGTCTAGCAGCAATCTAACAGCACCATCAGTTGCATTTATATAACCACAATATCACAATCTCATCTTTGTAGGTCCAGTTTGGCATGTAGCAAAAAGATGTAGATGTTTTGCATGAATATAGAGGACTCGGCTGATCTTAATTCTCAAACTTGGAGTTGGCTGTGAAGATGGGCACTTTTGTTTAACTGATTTTGTCTTTAGCCCCTGCTTCTGTGGGCGGTTAAAGCTTTTTACCAAGCCAAGATAAAAGCTATCACTGGTGTGTTCGGCTATTTTAATCTTTATTCTCTCAGAAAATAAATGACATGTCCTGCACCATGTTTTGAATTCAGAATCCTGGCTGCGCGTCTGAGCAGCTGTGCTTATTTAGAGAACAGAAAGCATTATTGAAATCGCATTTACACCTGGGCAGTGGGCAACTCTCAGCATTTAAGTGATTCTAATTTCCGAAGCATTTGAATACATTTCACAAACGCTGTATTCAGCTTTAGGATTGGCTGCCTGCAACAGCTGGCACAAGCTGAAAGTCAGTGTGCCATAGTTGATTGTGCCCAGGCTCCCATTCAGTTGTTTTTTTTTCCCTCTTCATATTGGAGAAAATGGTTTCTACCTCACACGCACACCGCCTCCAGCTGGCCCACAGTGAGGAAGGTTTGTATCCACTGCTATCAGAAGCAGGTGGTTGGATCTGGAGGTAAGGCCTACTGAGGTGTGGGTATCTGATCACAGAGCATAACACTTTTTAATGACAAACTTGCTGAGAAGAAAGGAAATGGCTTAATCCTGTGTGGCGGTAGGGAGCTGTGAAAAGGGCGTGGAATAAGTGAGGTGGCTAACGGGATGACCCTCCAGGGAGCACACCCCGCCCTGGACATACCCATAAAATGTATGAAAAATGATTAGGCTGTGACTAATTACCCGTTTAGTGTCGCCGAAAGTTGTTAAACAGACCATTGCCTTTTAATACCTAAAGTAAGGAATGGGATTAATTAAGCAGAAATGTATTCTTCTACCGTGCCAAGTCTCTTTCTCACAGTCTCTAAAAACACTGTGTGATGGGGTTTGCACCTCGGGGAAATAGTTGGTAATGGCCTGAGAAAGGGATCTCCTTTCCTCAACGCACTACTTCTTTTTGGGTGGATGAATGAATGAATAAGTGCGTGAGCAGCTGCCTCTATAAAAAAGGAAGGCAGAGGGAAAGGTGGAAGCTTAGGGGAAGAAGGATTTATGACTGCATAACTTTTTCTTCGAAAAGCATGACCTTTAAAGGTGAAATCCAGTTTTCACAGTTTTTTATAAATATTTCTTTATTCTTTATTAATATCCATCTGTATGGTAAATAGTAGGGAAACGCTAAAAATGGCACATATACTGTGCTTGGGGAAAGTCAATTCTGTATTCTGCTTCCGAGAAGTGTTGATTTTGTTTGTCGGGGTACACCGGTCGACAATACCAATGCTGTCTAACTCCATCACTTCAGGAAACACTTCCATCAGTCAATGACATTTACACTGCATACCAAATGCTAAAAGTTCACAAACGCAAAGCTCGATGCTCCATCATCCTTGTTGTAGTGTGAATTATGAAACCCTACAGATCGTAGCTATAATCACCTCAGCCTATCGGGTACTGCCTCTTTAAACACACAAACCTATATCATTCACAACATATTTCATTTTGTATGATTAAGCTTTTTTAATCTGTCTTAACTGAAAGCACTTGATTAAAGCTATGAAAAGATCATGGTCTTCACTGAACATTAAGGTAGAGTTTGAAGATTGGCGGGGTTCAGGCAAGGGTGAGAGAAGTAGGAAGTGAGGACTCACCAGGTCCGATTTGGCGTCGAGCCTGATGTGATCCGCTCACAAGATGGTCCCTAGTTATTCACAGTTGGCAATTAATATTTAATCATACACTTCATGTGTGACTTTGCTCATTGCTGAGTGAAATTCAGATTCTTACTATAGCGTGCCGTCTGTATGATAACCATCTCTCATGGTTGATTGGATCATTATATAGCTGACTGAAATTGGCAAGAAAATGCATATTCTACGGATTATACTGGAACTCTGGCCTCGGATTTGAAAGTAGCATTGCACATTACACACTCACTTGTCTTCTTTTTGTGCAACCAGCATCAGGTTCTTGGAAGATTAATACAAAAGCTGCCACATTTTGTCTCCAGTCAATATCTGTAAAACACCGGTCCTTGCCTTTTTATTCTGCTCCCACATGACCGAAATGGTCTGACCATCAGCCAGCTGTCACCCGTAGCTTGATCACATGCTCGACAATGTAACATATGCAGCCGTAGCGCTAATCAAAACTTGTAGATGCATGTGCTGCCCCCCCCCCCTTACGACAAACAGATTTCTGTCAAAGAAACTGACTACATAGATATCTAGTTATCGGTGCTGTGCATGTATCATACTGTGAGTAATGTGCCTGCCCCTCATTAAAAGTGAGTGAAACCTAAGCAGCGACTACACTCGTTATTTGACAGTTTCCCCAGCAGTGCCTGGAGCATTGTAATTTTAATTGCAAGACAAATAGGCCTATGGCTGTGGCAAACATGACATCATGCAACAATATCACCACAATAAATCACTTGTCGTGTAAATTCATGTAATGTCATGTAAAATCAGTAATTATGGGGAGTGGTAACTATTAAAAAATTGTCTCATATTGTAAAAAACAGATTTAATCCATGTTCCAGTGTACAAACAATATGCGCTTAACTGCATAGCCTAATTCAACCGTGATATGACTGTTTGGGGATAGGAATGCTGCATGTGGGTTAGGGTTGTTCACTATGGATTTACCTGCTTTTTGTGCAAATGGAAATGTATTTTAGCCAAATTTGACTGATGGGCCTTTTTCATGGCAGACATTTTGACTTGTCAATGCAGGAAAAGCATAGGTGTGACTAATAACCGGTGTGACTCTGGCTACTGGTACAGTTAAGAGTAATGCAGACATTATTAATGGTATTAGTTCCACCTACATTTGACAAGTATCAATGTCCTCCCTTTTCCTTTATGCACATTGAGGAGCCAGACAGGAATACCAGCTACCTCTTGGAGGATCTTCTACTCCTGTCAGCGTGTCATATCACTCACTGCTTTTGGGATGGAAGGAGCTTAATGCCTGCATTCAACACATTCAATGATAAGGTTGGCTTACCTGATTCTAACTGTTATCATCTGCACTGCTGATACGCACCTCTCTCTGTTAAAGGCACAGAAAGGGCCACGATGTTCAATTTTCCTTCTACCTTTTACCAAACTCTGCTGTGTGCAAAATTGGAACACAAAAAATTGTCTTCAATGGTCCTTACAGTGTAGAAAAGTCATACAGGGAGTTTCAACTTGCCATTGAATGTACATTTTGAAATACTCATTGCAGTGCAATTGTGATATTTCTTTGGCACAGGTTGGGGTGCTCCGATCAGATTTTTTCAGTCCATAGCTGGAAGCAGTATTGGCTGATCCTATCACCGAGCACTGATCACAGGGTCTATTTGAAGCTATTTTTCTACAAGTGAATGTGCTCCTCTGCTCTTTGTATGTGTCTGTGTGTGTCCCCTTGTCCCTCTAGCTCTCCGTTTAGACACAAATGACAAATATGTGGTATAAGTACAAAATCTAAAAAAGCCAATCACAAACAGCAGTGATACGAAGTGATAATAGCAGCATGTCACGTGTACATAAAAGGTGGTTGTGTACTTGTGGGACCCCTGCCTATAGTTTGCACGAAGCACAAAGGTGCACCTTATACAGTTTGACCGGACTCATGCATGTGAGCAGACATTGGAAAATTCAGTCATCCTTTGTTTGCAGCGGATCACCAGTTAAACACACCTCTTTCTGCTCATCTCTGCCTACTTTGCTGCATCATAAGTCCCCAAAATACCAATTTGGGTGGTGAAAAATCTCCCCACACAACAGCAAAATGTCACTTCAGAGTCTGATAGCCCACTGCTCAGGTAATTGTCCGACTTTAAACTGCGCAGTAAATTGCGACTAAATCTTTTGTCTTCATGGAATATTTTACTCATGCAAAATTTATAGGCCGAAGTATTGCGAGTTGTCACTGTTAGTATCAGTAAAAGGATTTCCATAATGTCTTAACATTTCTTCCTTGTAATATGTGTGTTTCTACAGCAGGCTTCTTATAGCTCTGTGCAAGGTGGTAAATCCGGTCTGGAGCCAGCAGAGATCTGTCTGTCAGCTGGGAGATTTACACTTTACATGCTCTTAAAGTCCTGGTCCGACACCGAGGGTGCCAGAAACCCCTGCCAGATTGCCGGACACCAGGCTAGCAAAGGGCCCACACAGCCATTAAACGGCTGTGCTTTCGAGGCTTTACAGCCCATGCTGATGCACTGAGGATACAAGCAAAATAGAACATTGATTGACCACTTGGACAAGGCCAAGATGCCATAACTTAAAACTGCAGCCTGATTGCTTTTTATCCAAGCTACATTGCAGGCCATTTGAAGCCTTAGGATCAATTTGAAAGGAAAAGCTGTGATGTTTGTTTGTCACGTAACTTGGCATCCGACCAACCCACACTCTACCTCACACCGACTCCTGCTTAATACTTCTCTTTGAGGAATAATCATATATGTTTACTTTGGCAATGAAAATAAATAAAAGTCCAATTCTAAATAACATATTTTAATGACCAGAAAGTAGAACAATATTTGGACACCTATAATTTTGTGGTAAGTCATCACCACAGTAGAAGATATTTTAGAAAATCCATAGCCAATGTACAAAGTGTTTGCTATTACATGACAATAACATTTTTGCATTTGATTTACATATATGACTTGTTTAGAAATGTACTACATCCTTTCACCTAGTTGGCGATAGAATGTTTTATTGATGAATCAGGAGATGAAAATAGACTTTCAATTTGGACAGTTTCGGTAACGTTACATTTGTTCTCATGGAATTTAATTGATAGCACATCCTGTGCTGCTGGTTTTGGTGTCCTTTTTATATTAGGGTCTGTTCGGGTCGACCACAATTTCGATGCAATTATCCCTGGGTCCATTCAAATTGGATCTTTATGTCCTCAGATCCCCTTCAAATCGGGTCTGTTTTTGTGAAAATTCATTTATGCACACCAGGTTAAGGTCCCACATCCCTCCCAATCTGAAAACACCCACTGTACTCCACACTCGACCAACAACATTTTAATTATGTTTGACCCCTGTGTGACTGTGGATTTAGACACAAAACAATTTGCAAACACTCATCATGTTTTCTTCACTACATTTCTAGTTCTAGTACGCCTAACATTGTATTAAATCCTGTTTCATAGGGAACTTTGGCCTGCAACTTTGCATGACAGGTACTATACAAATAGTTGGGATTTGTTTTCCGTCATTCATCTTCGTGATCTCCTGGGAATTATCTTTTGTTCGATAAATAAATGATTTCAACTTCAACTGACACGATGAGAGGAGTAAAGAGCTGTTGTCAGCTGCGACTGTAAAGTGTGACATTTATGTGGACTAGATGAATGCCGGAGCCTCTGTGCCTAATTATGGACTAAACTTAAGGGAAAGCGCTGAAGTTTTAATTAATCTGTGTTTATTCCTGCTGTTTCTTTCAAGCACCTGACTTAATGAAATCCCATAGCTATTAATCTTTTGACATACCTCTGAACTACTTTGTCAGCAAGCCACCGTGAGAGGGCAAAGCGAGCCTGACATTTGACTAATTGCAGTCATTTGAGAATAATCACTACTATAATGTATTGGAAATGCACAGCGGCGTAACATAACAGTCATGCACCCCTATCTGTCTGTGTGACCCACTTTACAGTTAAAATATGGAGGAAGCTGTTGAACCACAAAAAAAACCAAACACACAAAACCTCCACTAAATGGAGCAAGTTATTTACAAAGTGATTATTGCAATCAGAGGGTCCAGTTTGATTTTTAACAGAATAGCCGAAGACGGGAACCAATCCATGGTACAATTAATTAGTCATTCAGTGCTGCGCCATAACTGAACTCCACTTTATTCCCCTCCCTGTTGTTTCATAGTGGAGCCTCAGAAGAATGACTCTTACCTGTCCTTGGCCCCTTGCGAATTGCTCTGCGTTTGATGAAGACCTCAGTCATACCTTTCTGGGCTAGAGTGGAAAGCTCATTACAGCCAGAGGACACAAGCGCATGGGAAAGAATGAATAGAGGAGGATGTGCATGTATGAAAGCGAGGCAGAGAGAGAGAGAGAGAGAGAGAGAGAGAGAGAGAGAGAGAGTATAGGGTGTGGACTGTGAAAGTGAAAGTAGTAAATATGAGCAATAGGGAAAGCCCCTTTTTAAGGTGAAATAAGGGGCACTTGGGGACTCACCTTGTACACTGTACCTGTCTTATCATTTAACTCTTATTTGTTGGTCTTACTAAACTGTCAGCAATTCCCTGCATTCTTGGCCTTTACTTGTAAAATGCTATGGAAATGCTGACAGGCAGCCAAACCTGAGCTGTCTGGAAACAGACTGTTGCTGGCTTTTCTTTGACTGATGCCATGTATTGTCAGAATAAGATGTACACGCAAAGCACTGCACTTAATATTTATATACCACAGTTCAACTTTCAATACAAATTCATTTAACAGCGGCATTCTTCGGTTGACTCCCTACTTTCACAACCAACCAGTAACTCAGTGACATATTTCCGCTGAAAAATGCCTCACCCATCCCTGCAGTCAGAGTCAGTGATGTTTCGTGTAATTGTGTATTTTTCTGGACTGATTCAATTGTCTCTTGATGTATTCCTTGCTCAGCTGAGCATGTCATTACACACATCATTTGTGTGCAATTTAATGTGGTATGCACCAAGGTTACATTTCTATGGTGGTTCAATTCGAGGACTTGCAGCATTTTCGCTGCAATTATTTCTGTCTCTTTTTTTTTCACTCACTGAGAAATTTCTTCGGCTGTGCTTGCTCATGCCACAATTTCAAGTTCACGTAGGGAGATGTTCCAATTATCAGTCAGGTAAGGTAACTTTCTCTCTTTGGCCTGGGTGTGTTGATCAATTTATTCCTCAAGTGAACTGCATCATGAAATGATATCTATCCGTCGCTTTATTTCCTTTTCACTGGATGTAGCAGTTGTAAGATTAACATGCGTCTCAGTGACTCTTGAATGGTGATTGTTCTCTAGTGTGCATATAAGCTTACCAGAAACAAAGGACTGCAGTTGCCCCTGCATCAGTTAGTATTAACCAATACATTCTAACAGTTAGCTTTACCTTTTAATAGGTGGCAAAAAAAGGTTTGCCACATTAAAGTCAGTGCAACACCATTTGGCCAGGCATAGGAAAGTAGTCACATTTTTCTGGCAGTTATCTGACCTGCACTAATACAGGTTTCCCCAACCAAGGTCCAGTACAAACACAAACAAGTATTTGGTAGCTATATTTGATCAAGGCCGTATGGTCGCCGTCTCTTTAACCTATCATAGAATAATTATTGCCTCCTATTACCTTTCTTTGTTTTGCTTGACACACTGTTCAATCACAATGCCACGCTGTATGTGAAAGTGACAGGATTCTCATTAACTTTAATTGCTGTGTGCCAAGTCATCTGAAGGCAGTGTTTTGTCCAAGGAACCGCCTAGCCCCCCCACTCGTAGCCACAGGCCCTGTCCTTCATCACCTGTGAAGGTCTAATCTTATCTGCGGCTGTTGCATGGCCCTTCATTAATCACACCCCCGGCAAAATCAAATGGTGACTGATGGTTGACGTGGCCTTGTCCGGCCATCCCTCTGGTGCTGGGAGTCGGTCTCGGATTAGCCGGGGCACAAACGTGTTCTTGATTCTCTGATCGGTGTCTGCGTGTGCATAAACACGTCGATGTCCTCTACATGAGGCACACGGCATGCCATGTAACCCTCTGCCAACCATCCAGTCCACCTGAAGTTCAACACATTGTTCCGCTGTGGCTGACCTTTTCTCATCCGGAGCACTGAGCTCTTCAAGCTGTGATGTGGGTACTGTACATTTGTGCTCAATGACACAACACTTTCTACTTGTCTAAACGAAAGCTGAGACTTTGAAATTGTCGTCCTATCGCTTTATTAGCTCAGTAGAAGATGTGCAGTGGCCCACCAGTGATATCATAAATGGAAAGCGATGTGTAGTGAAAGGAGGTTCGAGGAGGAGGAGGAGGGAGATGGAATAGAAATAGTTTGTTGTAGTAGTAGCAGGATATAAATGGCACAAAGATGAAACAAATCAACCTTAGGTAGCCCCGGCCGTTAGCAAATCCATAGTAATCAGTGAGGCTGCATTGAGCTCTCCGCTTCATGGACCCTTACCAATCAGCAGAGAAAACAGAGATCTGTCATCTGTTTTCCTCTGCACACTGACGGGGTCAAGGGGCAGTGAGAGTGAAGTGTGGTAATTATTTATGAAGTGTGTGTATGGAACGGGTTGGGGGGGGGGAGGGTATAATTATTTGTTTTATTGTCATAATCACCTTTTTAAAGTGGTTTTGCTCGACACTATTTGTCAGTCACCCAACAAGGGGTGTCCCGCTGACAGTGATTAGTGGATTGATCATGGATGTGAACTAATACATGCCCACCGCCGATGTCAAAACACAGATGGCATGACTCATTTTGCAGCCATCCAAAGGAGATTTTGTTTAACGTTGTCTGTCTTATGGACATGTCTGGCCAAATGATTTCCATGGGGGGGGATGTGCGGCAGCTATTTGTATTGATCTCCATTAATCGCTGTGACATGGAAATATGAAGCACGAGGCGATGGTGTAATTCGGGAAACATCACTTATCTCCTGACAAAATGTGCAGGCACAAAGGCAGCGGACATATAGACGAGAGGCGCGCACATGTTCACGCGTACACAAACACACACCGGTTTTATATGCAGCGGCATCACAAAATGATCTTCAGGGTCGGCAGATGACTTGGCGTCAGTGTGCTCAGGTTTTCACAACCTTTGGATGCCTCCCATCCTTGTCCTACAGAGAAGCGAGGACAAAGCTCTGCCCTATTAGAGATGAATAATGGACCTGTTGGCAAAAGAGACGCCGCTAATGTTTTGTCCAAATATCTAAAATCTCTCCCCAATGATAATGTATTCTGCAGCAGTGCCAAACAGCTCTGTATTTGAAGAGGTGATTCCATCGCTCATATGACTTATACAATCTTTAGATTGAAAAAATGTAATCCCCCTCACATTGTAATGTCTGGCGGGTGTATAGGCATCACAATAAGGGCTTAGTTTGTTTTCCTGTAATTGATGCTTTGCCTGTGTGGCGGCGTAGCTTTGTTTGTTTATGCTAATGGGTGTGATGACCTGGTGGTCCCCAATCTAGCAGGGAAATGGCAGCCAATGCTTTGGGGAGTGAGCCATTGATCTCTCTACAGTGCCTCTTTCTTCACAGGTACTTGGGATTAACTGAGCCAGTGCACGGCAAAAGGAAAACGTTACAAAAGAATGAAAAAGAAAAGAAATCACCCAAATGACTTCTGGTATATGCGTGTATATCACATCAGCATCAGGCCGGTAGATGCTTGCATGGTTTCTACCAAGCTGCCCGGTGTAAAAGTGCTCTCTCTGCTTCGCTGATATCGGGCTCTTGAGGCATGATGCTGCCTAAACAGCATAGCTGTAATTCCCCTAAGTAGTGCACTATGCAATAACTGTTATACATGAACACACACACATAAACAAAGAGGTGGGCTGTTATGGATGTGCTTCTCCAGAGTACCTAATAATATACAGTGTTGCAGTTGCCAGTTGTAGAAGACTGGGTTCATCCCAAGCCATGAGGGACACAGAAATACCAGCACTGGTAGCCAGGGTGGCAATAAATGCGCTGAATATTAACTTAGCTTATTTTACGTCACACTCTCCACAATGATTGCCCTTATTACAATTTGCCTACATTTTAAAATCTCTACTACTATTTGCATTGCAACGAAATTGAAGTTTGATTTATGTGGTTTGCATAATTTAATTTATACTTTATTCATCTAGAGTTATTTTTGTTGATTCCAATATATTGCTTTGACCAGTTTCTGCAGACTGAAAGTGTCTTATCCACATGTGAAAAATGTAATGATAAATTGACGGAAAAATGATCAGCTATTAAGTAGTTTGACTTGACGGTAAAAACAGGATGGCTTTCTTTTGCTTTTTTTTTTTTTTTTTTTTTTTTTTACTGCATACAAGGATAAGAACATTTCACAGTGTGTTCAACCACCTGCATCACTGTGAAAACCAATTCACAAGATCTCCTTACAACACATAGAAGCATTAAATATATTAGTTAAGTATGTGCGTGAATAAGATTCTCTGCCTACTGCGAAAGGTTAAGTCCACAATAGGCAGGGCTCCAGACAGCGACCAAAATGTTTGCATACTCAACACTTCCTGTGACGTGGTCCCATTCATGCAAGAACATGATGATGTTCATCACTGTAGCGGAGACATTAGCCACTGCCTATTCCATCCTCACCATCAAAGTGGTGAGGAGAGTGAGGAGGTGGGGAGGGAGAGACAACGAGAGGTTCTGACTAAGATGCTGATGACTGATGATTAAAATGAAGGCCGGAAGAGACCAACTGAGCCAGTGTCATCGATCAACACCAGTGGTGGAAGAAATATTAAGATCTTTTACTTAAGTAAAAGTGCTAATCCCACGATTAAAAAAAACAAGACATGCATTGAAGAAAAAGTAAAAGTATGTGAGTATGTAATCAAGAATACTTACTGAAAGTACTCACTATACACTGTACACTATAATGTATTATTAGATTAGTATTATTGATGTAGTAACATTTAAGATGCATTTTAATATTGTAACTGGCTGCAATAGAGCTTTTACGCTTTTTATTTATTCTTTTATACTTTAGGCTGTTTTAATTTACTGTATAAAATTGCATTGTATTTCACATATAGATAAATATATTGAAGTAAAAAGTACAATATTTCCCTCACAACATGTGGTGGAGTAGAAAGTAGCATTGTGCTTAAGAACTGTACTTAAATAAATGTATTTACTTAAGTTCTACCAGATTAATACCATGCTGTAAGACCAAATCATGTGCTACTACTTGAAAAGTTAGTTCGGAGCCCTGTTAGGTGTTCAGAGGCACAAAGGTCAGCTTCACAGGAGCAGCAAGGAGTTACCACTTTATGACTGACATTTTTACTTTTTTCTTTTCTTTTCAAACTTGATAACAAAACATTAGGTAAGTGATGCGGAGCAGGCTCACAAAGCCGTTCCCCAGGGTAGATTATTGCTCGGTGTTAAAAAAAAAGAAGCCTTTTGAACAGGAACACTCTCACTTTCCACCATAAGCTCTCACTCCTGGACACATATTTTTTTTTAAATGTCAGTTCTATAGGGCCACAGTACTAATTTTTGTTTCACTCAGTGTTCGTAAATAGGTCTGACTGTGAGTTTTTGTTCATAGATCCCAGGAGAGTGGCATGCACGCTCAGCAGAGAGACCTCTCACTGCAACCTCCCTCTAACATATTGATCAGGAATGGCTATTGGCGTCAGCCCTGTGAATAAAATGCTGCTCTGCTGAGTTCAATTCCCCACTGGGCAACTGAATGGAGAGACAAAACCTTTAGCTCTTTTTTTTTTTGTAGAC